>NC_053500.1:99828934-100428934 GCF_905171775.1 Rana temporaria
TGTTGGTCCATCACTTAAAATCCCAATAAAATACATGTTTTTGGTTGTAACGTGGAAAGTTTCATGGAGGTATGAATATTTTTTAAAAAGGCACTGTATCACTCTGTGTGTAATGTATCTATATAACATGAGTTTCACTTTATGAATTGAATATTGAAATAAAACTTTTTGATGATACTTTAAATTTTATGAGAAGCACCTTTATATAACTGAATATCCATGGCTTGGCTACAGATTCACTGCAGGAATCGCACCGCAAGGGCCTTTCACACGAGAGGACACATCGGGTCTGCCTGACAGTTTTACATGCAGACCTGATCAGACCCATCATTGTCTTCCATAGAGAGGTGGATGGAAATGGACATCCAGTCTGATCCGATCAGCTAACAGACAGATAGGGATCTATTCTCCATTTGTCTAGCAGATAAGATGGCAGTCGGGTGTAAAACGACAGGTGGTCTGCTTACATCCGACCGCCCATAGAGGAGAGCAGGCTGTATTCATGTCCACTCTGCATAAGCTGAGCGGATACCGAACCAGCCATCGCCCTGCTCAGCGAAGATCAGCGGACAGATTCCACGCTGAGCCGGCCGGCCGAATGAAATGACATTCAACTAACATATCTATTACACGTCACAGGTTTCAGGCATGTTAAAAAAATTGCCAAGTGAAAAACACCACAGGACAATAAATAACCAAGAACACTCATTTTTATTGACAATTTGTACATTTAATGAAGGAAAACAAATTTGGCAAAACTGCTGTCACTGGGATCATTAACACTGCCCCTGCATATACATAAAGTTACTGCTTCTGCAGAAGTGTGCAAATTTCCCCACTAATCTAAAGTCTTTCTACATTCTCTCTATAATTTTGCCCTCTCTTTGAAAGGATAATGATTTGGAGGACATTTAACATCAGTATTCAAATCACAGGTTATATAAACAAACAAAATAATTCAACCATATATACCATGATTAAATTGTATGTAAACCCTAACAACTCACGGCTCCCTTTTGGTCTGTTAAATATACCATGGAAAGCATTTTTGATATCAGTTCGACAAGTGCAAAAAATACCTGTTGATTCTGCCAGAAATCCAATAAGCTCATAGCTTCTTGTGCATGCTGCCTTTGCTGCATTGAAATCTCAAGTAGTATTAGCCTTACCCAGTTCTCCCCATAGTCTACAGAACACCCCTCTGTGTTATGAAGATGATGAAAAGGGGAGGTTTTCTGATATTAAAACCACACCTCCATAGGTGACTACACCTTCATAGATATAGTACAGTAAGTGGGCATCATCACCCTAGCAGAAGAAGTGTTATTGGCAGGATTTCTAGGGGAAAGTGGAAAAAGGCCTGAGAAAAAAAGTAATGCAGAACATTCAAGGACTGTTAAGCTGCAATTAATTACATTTTTGTTTTGGATCCAGATACAGGTTACTATTAAATAGGTTCATTTAAAAAACTAAAGAGGGCCAGGGAACCACCTACTCTGATGCTGAACCTACTATTCTTAATAAGCTTGTGTTATCCCAAATTACTTAAGGCACTTTCACATTGGGTTACTTCAAAACTGCTAGTAAAATGCCTATGCATTAATGAAGTGCTTTTGCTGCACATTTGGTGTGGGGTTTTAAAAGGACATGCGGCTCAAAAACTGCACCAAAGATTTAGTAGGGGCATTGTTGAGGCGGTTCCCATTTATTTCAATGCAGAGGAGTTATTTTGGTGCACTTGTTTTATCTCCCCAAACATGCTCCAAAGACAGGATTTTTTTCAACCCAACAAAAGAGACCTGCCCCAGCGTGAAAACATTCATCGATTTTAAAAGGGAGGCATTTTTCTTGAGCTTTTCAGGCACTTTGACACAAAAGCGCTTGAAAAACTTCTCAATGTGAAAGGGCCCTTAGTTTAGGAGCAGACACTGGTAAATTAAAATCACCAACTGGCGTCTTATATCTTGAAGAGACTTTTTCATTGATATCTACCTACCAAATCTGTTTCTGCCAAGGAGTCTCTCTCCTGACGTACTTTCAATAACTTGAAAAAAATCTCAAGAATCACACAGCTTGCAAACGGTCAGGGAACTCAAGTTCAGTGATACAGGCCATAAAGCTACAAGACTGTCACTGTGTAATTCAAGTCATTCCCATTTATTCCAAGAGGCCTGACCCCTTCATTAACATGACAGCGATAGGACCTGTGGCACCAGAACAGCCATTGTAATAGCCTGCTTTGCCCTGTACCCAGGAGGAGAGTAAAATAAAAATCCCTTTTTTTTTTTTTTAACAAAAAATATAAATAAAACAATTTCATTTAATTAATAAAACAATACTGTCAAAACATTATGTGTAACATTATGCTACTTTATGTGTAAACACATCACAAAATACTTCTATTAAACGAGTTATGGATTGGTGGCTCAAAGAAAAACAGGGCTTTATTATGGCAACAGTGAGTTTACATCATCTGCTGAGCAGGTTGGTTGGTGGTAATGTCAGCCAATCAATAGGCCCATCACCTACATAAATATATTAATATAAATAATCTGCAATATTGAATACATTTGTTTTGTTCAACATCATGAACTGCTTCAGCAAGAAAAACAATTAAGCTATAAAAATGGATAGTTTACTTAGGGCTATGCATACATTGCCATTTTTCTTCTCTGTTCCTGCTAAAATGTAAGTGAAGGAAAAAGATGAAACTATACAGAACAAGTACACCGTCTGTGCCCCTTGCTTCCAAACAAAGAAAGAAATGTATTTCCCTACTATGCGCATGCTATACGTTGACCTGTCTGCGCACTGGCTGACCAGTCTCGTTCCTTCCCATAAAGGAAAATGGGGTTCAGAAAAGAAACACCAAAAATACACAATTAGCAACCAACATATACAATTCGCATCCCTAATGTGGACCATCAGAATCTACAGAAATTCTGTACAGAGGACTACCATTGCCAATAATGTCCTCACAAACAAAACTGTAAAATCATTTTCTTGTCCGGTGAGGAACATAGGATTCTTACAGAACCATTTTATACTGCCATCTACAATAGGGCTGGACACTAATGCTGGACACACACTATAAAACTTTTGTTTTTTGATTTCCTTTAGATTGACCTTCAACTACCTGATCCTCTTCTTCTGGGGTCCCTCGGCGGCTGTCTCAGGTCCTTCGGCTTCTGATGGACAGCAGCGCTATCATCAATCTATCCAATGAAGAGCCGAGATCAATCACGTTTGACACCTTTTGAGGGCTCAGGTAAGTAAACCGGAGGGCTGCTAATCAACGGATGTTTTTTCACCTTAATGCATAAGATGCATTAAGTTGAAAAAAAAACATGAACCATTACAACCCCTTTAATAGACCCAGGTAAAAGGATTTTACAGCGAGTCCAAAAATCCTATTTTCTCCCTTGTCCATTACTGAACAATTGGGATGTCTAAAGGCAGTCTAAGGAGTTGGCAACAGACCCCAAAAAAGAAAAAGGGAATGCTTGCAGATAAAACAGCTGCCTGTAACACTTTTAAAAATTGCATCAGAAGAGGAGGCAGCAGCCTTAAAAACAAGGGGAGGGGGCAGTCTTAAAAACCTGGAAAGCATGATGAAAAGCATGATGCCATTCACAGTCTTGCTGGAGGTGAACTTTGCCAGTTAAGAGGGGAACCCAATCCCTAAGAACATGCACTCAATGTTTTAAGAGATTCACATAGAAATAGTGGAAAACTAGAAACCTGGATTGAAGGAGGCCATAGTGGTATCGTTTGTGTGAGGTGCTTTGCAGACATTTTGTATCTTTTAGATCTACTACGAAGTGGGAAACTTTTAAAAGGTACAATTCCTGAAATGGTCAATCCAAAATGTTATACATCTCCTTGAATGTGCATGCGAATTACAGTGTATGTAGGTCGCAGGAAGCATACCTTTGCTAATTGAGTGAAGAATAAGATTATTAAAAAAGGAAAAAGGAGTATAGCCTTTCATTGTTAAAAAAAAAAAAAAAGGCACAAGGATGTAAGGAATCTCAAATTCTTGGCTATTCAGCAGGTACGGAATTACTTTAGGGTGGGGATTCTATGTTAAATTGCTAAGACAGTGAATGGATGTTTAGACTGGGGCATTTCACTAGAGGGTTTTCAGTCCTGACCTTAGAGGGGTTATAAAGGTTTTTTTTTCCCCACCTTAATGCATCCTAAAAAAAAATCCTAAAAAAAAAAAAAAAAACTGGCAATGACGGCCCCCCCAGCCCCACGGTTTTACTTACCTAAGACCAGAAACTCCGTGGGCTCGTTCACGCGACGGTTTCCCCCAGCTTGAGTCGGCTCGTCATTGGATAATCATATCCAATGACGCGGCGCACTGGGGGATGGGGCCGAGTGATACAGCGAGCAGCTATGGCTGCCGGCTGTATCACGGGAGCCCGCACGCAAGAACTTTCCACCATGCGAGCTCACTCGCATGAAGGTGGAAAGTTCTTGCAGGGGGGAGCCGAGACAGCCGTCAAGGGAACCCAGAAGACCAGGTTCGGGGCCACTCTGTGAAAAACGAGCTGCACAGTGAATGCAAGTATAACATGTTTGTTATTTAAAAAAAAAAATGTTTTCTCTTTAGTGATCCTTTAAAGTATGGGGTTTATAACAGAAAAAGAAAAACCACCCACACATTCATTCATACTCGCCTCTATGCTGCAGAATCAGTGTGATCACGCTGCTTTAAGACTGAACAAGCGATAACATGACCGCTGATCGCTCAATTCTCACTCTACTTGTTCCTCCAGAACTCAGAGTGCCAGGCTGGAGAGGAGCTGGGCGCAGCTGGCTCCGCCTCTTAGGCCAGCGCGGTCAGTCAGCTGTCAATATTGTCTGGATCCTTTTAGAGCCTGGAGCGGTTAAAGAGCACTCCTGAGACCTACAAGAGAAGTATGGCCAAAAAAGCTTTGGTCATAATTTTTTTAATATTAATTGTTACCTATGATTTGCAATTTGATTTGTTTACTGAGGGAGTTCAAATGTAATGCTCCCTTGTAGTGGTTTGCTTTGGAAATCTCTATTGGTTATACCTGGCATATTTAGGACGAGGTCATTGGAAATTTTGCATTTGTATAACTTTGAACCATCTGTAGAGAATTTGCCTCTATTTTAGTTGCAAAGCAAGATCAGAGCAGATCGAGTTTAACCCCTTCCCAACTGTCACACGCCGATTTACGTTGGCAGAATGGCACGGGCAGGCAAATACTCAATGTTCTCCAGCGGCCCATGAACGTGACACGGATAGGCAGAACGGGGAGATGCCCATGTAAACAAAGCATTTCCCCTGCTCGGCCTAGCAACATGACAGGGATCTACTGCTCCCCGCCATCGGGAGCACTGATCTCGGTCATCCAATTATGGAAATGTCTTGTGAGTGTAGTAGTGCTAGCACCTTTGTGAAAATTTGCATTCTTGATGTCCACAGAGGCTAGAAAATCTCCTGGATAAAGGAGGATTTCATATGGGACTTTACTTCAATGAAAGCATTAAGCACTTCCAGAGTCAAAATGTTGTGAATACAATTTTCCTCTGGGCATGTTGAACAGGTTGGAGTAGAAATCCCTTTCCAGAACGATGGCGATGATTCCTTGGAATAAAAGATGTGACAGCATAAAGCGGCGTGGAGGTAAAGTTAGAAATCATATCTTGTAGCCCATGGACACCACATCTCTCTCCCATGCATCCACTATGTGTAGGTGATTGCAAACCAGACATATCCCAACTTTTAGAAGTGGAGGTGTCCCCTCACTGTAATGAGCACTTTCTCCCAAGTTTGGAAAGTTTTGGCACGCCAAAAGTTTGTGAAGGGGGGGGAAAAAATTGGCCTGTGTGTTAAGATGTCTGGTAGAAATTCAAACAACTCTTCTTAGTTCCAGAAGTAGGTGGTTTAATAGCCCAAGCCTTAGTTTACTCTTGCCGCTGTAAAAGGGGACCCTTTCTGCACACATTTCCAGCTAGCATAGCATAAGTTTCTCCTTGCTTCCGTACCAACAGATTCCCCTGCCTTCCCCTCCCCTCCTAGCAAGTGATCTACTTCAGCTGGAGCCCACGCTGCTTCTTTGTGCTTCCTATACAGAAGGTCAGGAAAGTGTAAGGAAAAAGAAAAAAGTACTGTGTGGGAAAACAAGTACTGAGAAATGTTTGATTATTTTAATAGTAAACATTTAAAATAAATAAAACCATTACTTCAAGGCAAAAATTTACAGGCACACAGGAAGGGCCTATTTAAACACTTCCTTAATAGGATATTTTTGAGCAAAAAAGGGCAGCTTGTCAGAAGAGGAACAGTAGCCATACAAAAATGGCTGTAGCAATACAATAGAAATGTTTGAAGGAAGGGTCGACTATTAAAAGGAAGCCCAGACTGGCAACTTTAGAAAATTCAGGTGCAGGTGGTTCAATATCTAAGAATGAACCTCCTCAAGCACAAAGTCATCCAAAACAGATTAGACTCATCCTTGGTTGCGTGTGCAGAAGCAGATATATCAGACTCTGGCGGAGAAGGTGTAGACTGACTATTGCGGCTCCTGCATAGTGAGTCAGCCATCAAGGCAGTGATTTTACCTATAAAAATCTGACCCCACACCAGTCAGAGTTAGGATAACTCCGGAGCATGTGAATCCAAGTAGGGTACAATGATTTAGGCAGTCAGCATTCGGTCCAAGAAAAGAAAGAAAAAGGCAGATGGCACACATATGGCCCAGGTACACAGGGCTGTATAGTGCAGGTGCACCAATATAGCACATGTGACGCATTATAAAAAAAAAAATAAAAGTGATGTTTAATGTCACTGACACAAGTATTGTGTTGCAGGACAGGAGTCCAAAGTGTCAGCCCCATTGGGAAATAGCAGAGCTTATGCACTTACTGCAGCACTGCTCGCAAGTATGGTGAGTGCCCTGCTTCTGACACAGCAGTAAAGTAACAGAATGCATCAGGGCAGGACCCAGTGAAAAGGTCCCTTAAAGCGGAGTTCCACCCAAAAGTGGAACTTCCGTTTAAACCACTCCTTGCCCCCTTACATGCCACATTTGGCATGTCATTTTTTTGGGGGAGGAGTGGGGGCTTCAGTAGGAGTGGGACTTCCTGGCCCACTTCCTCCTTCTGCCCAGGGACCGATTAGGCGATACATCATGATGGCCCCTCCTTGTAGGCGATCGCCTGGGACGTGTGACAGGTCCCAGGCGATCGTCTGACCAATCACACAGCGCAGCTCTTGCATGGGCAGTAAGTGCCCGGCCATGAAGCCAAAAGCGGTCACAGCCGAGTGCCCACACTAGGAATGAAGACGCCAGCTGGAGAGGGGGGGAAAAGAGCGGAGCGTCACTTGACCGTGGAGCAGGTGAGTATATGTTAATTTAAAGCCAGCAGCTACACTTTTTGTAGCTGCTGACTTTAAATAAACATAAAAAAAGCCTGGAACTCCCCTTTAATGAACGACTAGGTAATACTAATTCCCTGGCTATCTTTGGTCTACATCAGGGATATGCAATTAGCGGACCTCCAAATGTTGCAAAACTACAAATCCCATCATGCCTCTGCCTCTGGGTGTCATGCTCGTGGCTGTCAGAGCCTTGCTATGCCTCATGGGATTTGTAGTTCTGCAACAGCTGGAGGTCCGCTAATTGCATATCCCCGGTCTACATATTTTAAACCACTGATACTAAACACACATGCAGCTTTAAGGACACAACTTCTGACCAAAGTTGGTGTCTCAGAGTATTGCACCCTTTCCATCAACAGTCAGGAAACAAGCATTTCCATAAGAGCTCAGTCAACATTTTGTTAGTACATGTTTGCATGAAATGGATATTTTATGAAAGCATTGCAAGACCACATTGTAACACTGAGTGACATTAAAAAATCAAATGCATTCACTGTGGTGCGTCACCATTAAAGCAAAACCTTTCCTGCAAATGCTAGCTGCCTGGTTGTCATGCTGTACCTGCGTCTCTAGCAAGTATACATTGTAATTGGGTCTTTACTTATCTGCCTACTTTTTAGGGTAACTCAAAAAGCATCCAGCGAGTCGGCAAAATAGCCAACTAAAGGTTTGGGGTGGTCATCAGTAATAGCAGCCTTTGTGTTTCTACAGGACATAACTTGGTGGGTATGGTGAACACCATAGTTTAAACAGAGAAATCAGTTAGTAGCAACCCGTTTCTCGCAAATATTTATAAAAATCCTACTTAAAAATGAAGTATCACCACAAAGAAAAACAGGGCTACCAAACTCCTTACCTATTCAGAGTCTGTGTGGACTTTCAATATGAAAAACTAAAAATAATTCAGCATACACTACTTCAAAGTTTATTACAGAACCAAAATGTATAGCGACGTGTATAACAAATATTAAATGTAATCTACCAAAAATTTTCAACAGTTAAGTAATCTTTAAGCCACTTATTACACAAGTTGTACTTTTTCCATCCTTTAAAGAATAATTCTATGCATGGCTATAATATACATAGTTACATGAACACTTTATATTTATTGAGAAACTGCAAAGTATTTCCTGAATTGCACCCATGCCAAGCAGCTGACCTACTGTGTTCTGACTGCATAAGGCCAGCAGCTCCACGTGAGACCCAAAGTGGCGTCTACTTTAGTGATTTCCAGTTTCCAAGGGCATTAGCCAGGTATGGTATATACATAGTTTCATTGGTCCAAGCTGCACCAAATGTAACTATGTATAATATTGGCCATTATTCTTTAACCAACCCCAAGTCCACCGCTCTTCCCCCTAGGACACACATATATTTCATATAGTTTTGTGTTTTCCAAAGCATAGGAACACTCAAAAATTACCCAACATCCTCCAACTTGAATATAAATTGTAACCCCCAAGTGGTTACAGAATCCGGTGCTCTTATACAGGCATAAAGATTATATAATGCAATTTGTTCTTTTATAGCAAGATACCAAAAACAGTTATTGAGACAGCAGCTAAGCCAACAGTGTTTGCCTCTGTGCAGTTGTTCAGTTAAAATAACAGGCAAGTAACATGAAAACCCTTCTTTTATAAAGGAAACAAAATGGAACCATCTTGTATTTTCTGTGTAATAAATGGTCTAAATATGCTCTGTAGAGTGCATGACAGTTGTGAATTTTTGGTAGATTACAGTTGATTTGATTATATGTTTAGCTATACATTTTGGGTTCATTGTAGCCTTAATAATGGTGTATGCTGAATGTTTGGTATTTTCCTAAAACTGAAGTACCCATGTTTTGTATTATATAGCTACATCAAACTTACTTGAGTTTGCCAGCTTCTGTCATATATCATGACATGCCAATACAGGGTACAAAGCTAATGAGGTGCGATCCTTGTCACATTTTAGAGAAAAGTGTAATCCAATGGCATCTATCTCTGACTTACAGTTAATATTTAACAGGTATATATCTGGCGACCATAATCCGGTAGGCCAGGCCACAAAAAAACAAACAAACAAACAAACAAAACACAAGACCTATGCCAGGATGTGACAGAAATGAAAACATTTTATCATGTGTGCTTAAGATTTTTTTGAAAGTAAAAACCCAGAGCAAGACTCATATGCTGCTTTTGAAACGGTCAGTTTTAATGAATGAGTTCTATGTGTCGCAGATCTAAAACTGGCGTGAACAGAGAACAGTTAACCATAGTAAACCTATCCATATCTAAAATCCACTTTTGCTTCAGCTTTCATAAATTGCCTCTTCTCACAGTAGTTTTTGCATACACCATACAAATCTTTGTAATACTTTTTGGTTTGTATATTGTTCTTGGCCCAAACCCAAATGTATATATGATCTGTAAGAATTAAAAGGTTATTTTATCCAACACTGATGGCAAAAACTGCTCTAGAATCCACAGCAAATTACATTTAATTTACTGACTAAATTTTTAGGTCATAGTAAATGCTGCATTTTACTGTATGGTAGTGAATAAGGCCCGAGGTGTCTAAGCCTGCCACCAGCAGTGTTTGTATATAATGCCTGCACACATTATTAAAGATCTGGCTCAGGGTTGAAGCAGAGTATTCCGCACAGGTTCTCAGCCTTTAATCTGTATATAAAAAATAAAAAATAGCGGTACAGAATAGTGCATTCTCTTTAAAGGTCTATGGGCTCAAATTCCACCTTTTTGGTGAATATCACATTTTTAAAATATCATCTTAGCCACTTTTCACACTTGTGCTACTTAGGATCCAATTTTTCAGACCCAAAGTTGCAGGACATGTAAAAAGCCATGCATCTCTATGAGACGCTACTGAAGTCGCTGCGACTTCAGAAAAGGTTCCTGCACTACTTTGATTTAACTTTAAAACACGTGGTCAATGCCAGAGTGTGTAAAATTAGTATCAAAGTCGGACTCCAAAGTTGCACTGAGAATCGCACAACTTTGGAGTTGGATAGTGTGAAAGGAGCCTTAAACTAACTAAATGCACCCTTGGTTTTACCCTACTCCCAGCAAGACATGACTAGCGTACAGAGCAACTTGTCAAATTGTGCATTAAAGATTGAGAGGGAGTGCTGACGAAACTACAAGATAATTAACTGCAAATACATTTAAACACGCAATTTACCTTTAAAAAGTGTATGTAAACCCTAACAAATGTCTTTTTTGCTCCATTCAGTCTGCTATATATATTTATATTATATATATATATATATATATATATATATATATATATATATATATATATATATATATATATATATATATTTGAAAGTCTTTATTTATATTGGTTTGATAGAAATTTTTTAGCTCAGATTTTTTTGAACCTATGTGGTCTGCCTGTGCTCAAGATGGGGATATGGAGATGAGCAGAGGTCTGTTTTTTGTAATGCATTGGAAATTAAGTAGGCAGGGATGATAAAATGAATCAGAATTCAGCTGCAAAAATACAATGGAGAGAATTTACTAAAGCTGGAGCAGACAGAATCTGGAGCAGCTGTGCATAGCTTTTATCTTAAGCTTGTTCAGTTAAGGTTTGAAAATAAAAGCTAAAAGCAGATTGGTTGCCTGCTCCAGATTCCTTCTGCTCCAATCTTAGAAAAGCATACTTTAATTCTGGCATATCAGTTATTTTTCTGTACTTCGTGTTTTAAAAGGATAAAGCATGGGAAATTGTGCATATCTTGCAGAGCTGTGTAACATTTTTATTTTTGCTTTGGCACATGCTTTAAACCACCATTATGTTCTTGTGCTGATAAATGTGACCTTAGCTCAGTTAGAATCTCTAAAACACATGATTTTAGTAGTAGCCGTGCAGGTTTTTTTATTGGCACAGGGACGCACAGGTGCTGTGTGCATCCTCGTGCCAGCAGTCCCACAGCTGTCAATTGGGATGCAATGGCTGCATGCACACAATTGACATCTATGCAGGTGCATGGCCCCGAATGCACTCGGCTACCAGGCATTTTTTTAAAATGATAAAACAGATGTAACAAATCACTTTCAATACTATATACAAACAGACCAAAGGAGAGCAAATAGGATAAATATATTGTTGGAGTTAACATATACTTTAACCTAATCCCCCCCCCCGCCCCTCCCTTCAGATACTTGCTTACTTGTCCTGTGACCTCCCACAGTGTTTATATTATGTGCCCTAAACTCCTAACCAGTGTTGGCTGGACAGGAACTCTCCAACGACTCGAAAGAATGTTTTACAGCGTCTCCACTGTAGCACTACAGCCCAATTCAATAGGGAGTTACTGCACATGCAGCTCTGGACAAGACATTAAGACGCAGGATGTGAACACCGCAGGAAACTGCTGCTTTCAAAGAAAGGTAAGGGTGGGGAGTCCTAAGCTAGGGAGCTAGACAGGATGGCCTATTTTTAATAATGCTGTCTGTTTACCTGGAAAAGAATTCTAAGCAGAAACTCTATTTGGAAATGTTTTAATGGATTTCTGTTTTGCTTGTTAAATAATGTTTCGTTAAGCTGGCCATAAACTGATCAAAATTTGACTGGTGCAGAAGGGACCAGCCAAATAGTGATAAGTGGGTGGGCTCCCTTTCTTGACAGCAAGCCATATGAACAAAGACGGATATGATTAATTTACACACTCATCTCTTCCTGCTTTACAATCCCCTCTTAATGCAGAGAATAATACTTAAACATTTCAAAGCTGAAAAGCACAGAATTAAAGAAATGTACATTTAACAGTTGTTGCTGGAGGAAAAGTACATTGTTTGAAAAGTATCTGAAATTGGTAAAAACAAAATGTTTGTTTGTACTTTAAAGAATAACTCTAAGTGCTATAGTCATTTAAACTGAGAAAATAACATTGCAGTGCAATTCAAGAATAAAAACCCTCTGAAAAAAGAAAAAAAAAATACTGTTTATGGTATCCCTAGCCTCTAACAGTCACATACATGTCAAAGAAATAAAAAAAAATAAAGAGCCTCTCCTCCGTACGTGTTAGCTGTCATCTGTATGGGTAGGCACAAAAAACAGAATGCCTCCCACTGATCTTACAATACAGTGGGCACAGAAAAAAAATAGTTCTGGTTTAATAGTCCAGTTGATTTGCATATTAGCAGCCTCCCAGCTTTAGAAACAGACAATTGTTAGATCATTTGTTTTTTCTTTTACAGTAAGGAAGTGCTGTTGCTCCAGTCACTTAAACAGCTGCAAGTGATGAAAAAAAAAAAAAGGGGGTTTTGTAACAACTATTCTATCTCAGCAGTAACATAGTACAAAATTCTTAATATTTAAAAGGAATGTAAGGTTGGGGAGCACTTACATTGTGACCTAAAATCCTGGTGTAACCAGTTTAAAATTGTGACCTTGAAATGTAATATCACAAACCTTACAGTTAGAGGATGGGAAATAATTGATCTTTTAGCAAAATAGGGGGACAGGAGGTACAAATAGGATGGGCGTGCAAACACACCACTTCACTCAAACTCATGTAGACTCTTGCACACAGACCTGGAGGGTGAGGCTTATCCCTGCATAAAGGGAAAGGGCAAGTGCAGAGAAGGACGGACGGAGAGGGAGAGAAGAGCTATGCCAGGATATTCGACATGAATTCAATGAAGCGCTTGGAATACTGCTCTGGATTCACTGTGGAAATTTCTGCTCCAGCCTGAAAAAGATCAAAAAGATATACTAAACAGGGAGTTCCAGATTTAAAAACCCTAGTAATATAAATACATTTTGAAAGCCAACTTGAACATTAAAAAAAAAAAAAGTACATAGGTATAAGGGAGTGTTATGTCAGGTCTATTTAAAAGGGTAAGTTAAAAAAATAAATGCACATATTTTCGCAGCCCTGTAGCTTTTACTCCGTACCCTTATTCAGACTGTTTGAAAGCGGCAAGGCTTGGGAAATAAACCAGAGCTCCAGCTTTTCTCTGTGGAGAGAGGAGAACCTTCCAGAAGAACCACCATCTCTGCAGCACTCCACCAATCAGACATGTATGGTAGAGTAGGATCCAAAACCAATAGAGAAGAGAAGGGATCACCGCTCCAGGTGGGTCACTATGTAGAGATGGACTGACTCAGGATACCGTGGGTGCTGGCGATGCACTGACCGACGCGTTTCGCACTGAGCTAGTGCTTATTCATGGCCATGATTAAGCACTGGCTCAGTGCGAAACGCGTCGGATATCTACCTGTTCCTTTGTTGCACCTTGTGAAGTGATGTACTTGCTGTGTTTTTTTGAATAAAAGACAACCGTTTGGTCATTGGAGTGCGGCTATCCATCCTCTTTCTTCGTATCTTATGCATGTATGGTAGAGTAGCCAGACGGAAACCACTCCTCAGTAAAAGGCACATGACAGCCTGGCTGGAGTTTGCCAAAGTGCACCTGAAGGACTCTGACCATGAGAAACAAAATTCTCTGGTCTGATGAAAGATTGAACTCTTTGGCCTGAATGGCAATCCTCATGTCTGGAGAAAACCAGGCACCACTCATCACCTGGCCAATACCATCCCTATAGTAAAGCATGGGGTTGGCAGCATCATGCTATGGGGATGTTTTTCAGCGGCAGGAACTGGGAGACTAGTCAGGGTCGAGGGAAAAAATGAATGCAGCAATGTACAGAGACATCCTTGATGAAAACCTGCTCTGGAGCGCTCTGAACCTCAGACTGGGGTGAAGGTTCACCTTCCAACAGGACAACGACCCTAAGCACACAGCCAAAATAAAAGTAGTGGCTACAGGACAACTCTGTAAAAGTCCTTAAGTGGCCCAGCCAGAGCCCAGACTTCAAACCCAAATGAACATATCTGGAGAGATATGAAAATGGCTGCGCACTGGCACTCCCCATCCAACCTGATGGAGTTTGAGAGGTCCTGCAAAGAAGAAGAGCAACTTGGTGCCAAAGGTGCGTCGACAAAGTATTGAGCAAAGGCTGTGAATACTTATGTAAATGTGAGCACAGGAAGAGTCAAGGCAGAATTACTCACATTAGGGTTAACAGAGACAAAAAGGTTTCATTCTTACAGAGACTTGTAGAAGGGAAAAACCCTTTTGAATACAAAGGGGTAGACTCTGCATGGGAAGAAAACGCAAATGAAGAGAAACTTCCTGCAAGGAAGCGCATGACGAGTGCAAAGAAAAGGTGTTAGGAAGAGGATATGCAAGGCCTAACCAAGACCTGCCGATACCATGGGCTAGATTCTGTCACACTAGGTGAGAACTACCTAACACAACAAACTTCAAAGTATTGAGGAAGCATTCTGAATACCCCCAAGGAAAGAGGGCACCCAATCTAGAGGTTGGAATTTGCCTAACTGGCAGATATCAATGAATTCCAGATAGTGAAATATCTTTCAGAAAAAGTCTGTAGAGCAGCCATATAACTGGACGATTTTTGGTGAGAGAAGCAGGCAAATGTCATGACAGCAGACCACATGTAGAAAGGGAAAACATGCAGATAGGAAGTATAGAGCACATAGTCAATGTAACCTTTTCAGTACTAATCCAGTGTATGGAAGAAGACTGGTACAAAGGCCAGGTTTTTGAGAAGGCAAGAGTGTGAAAGGGAAAATTAGTAATATGCAACCCTGACAGGGAAGGAAAGAGATATCAGAACTCAGGGGTTTTAAGCCAGGGAAAAGTGTTATGGCAATAAGAGGTAAAAAGGTTCTAGATAGTGGAGCTACCCTCCCCACAACATGAGGATGGGAGCTCTAGTGAACCTGAGTGATAAAGAAAACAGAAAAGGACCAAGTCTGCAACAAGAGAGGCCATCAGCAGAACCTGAAGCGGCAACCAAGGTGTCAACAAGAGTATGTTTTGAACATAGGACCAGACACAGACAAAAATGCCACGATGAACAAAGAATGTGAATTAAAAAAAAATACATAAATCACAATTAGACCCACCAGATGATATAATGTCAGGGGGAGGAGCCCATGAAGGATATGTGATCAACCGAAAAGGAAAGCCTTGTAAAGGTCTCCAAGGCACCCTGGGATAATAATAATAAAAAAGGGCCAGTAGACGTCCCTACATCTCCAGGGGAGAGAGTGAACCGTCACATTGTGAAGGCGGCTTCTGAGCAGGTCCAGTGGGCTTAGACATGAAGGGTCTGCCAGGTGAGGAATGGACATGCAGTAGACGACATTGGAGGAGGCAAACATATATTCTCCATGGAATCTATGCAGCATAGTATTCTAAAGAACATGATTATCCAAAACCAGGGGAAAGTTAAGGTCTCTAGTCCAGTGCACCATAGTCTAAGCCAGCCTTTTTCAACCACGGTGCCTTTTGGGTTCTTCAGGGTTGCCTCGGCAAAATGCCTAAAAATTGCGTACAAGCCAGAAAGTGGATTAGGCCTTGTTACGCAAAGCCACAGGTTTTTACTGTGTAACATTACAACCCTAGGCACTGGGCAGGCCAGCCATCAGCATCCTAACAACTGCTGAAGTCATTGGTTGATAAGGAGGACATTGAGTACCTAGCACCCGCACAGCAGCCTTGTCTGCAGCCGAAACCCCACCACCCCACCCACCTACCTTTGTCAACACTGGGGACAATGTTAGCTGCACAGGGGAGAGAAACCTTGGTATTTACTAGTGTTCCAATATTTCTTCTTCCTGTTTACAAATGTGTATTTGCTTTGAAGGAGTAATTCACCTCTAATATTGGGTGTTCTGTGTGTATGGATGCTGCTGCTTAATGTGAAAACTATTTTAAAGGGTGCCTTGACTGGAAAAAGGTTGAGAAATACTGGCCTAAGCAACTGACAGAGTGAAGCAAAGAATTTTTAATTCCTCTACCATAGTTTTGAAGGCATAATACATGCCAGGAGGCGTCAATCTCTTGGAATTAGGCCAATCATCAAATAAAGCCTTGATCAGCTTGATCAAGAACAGGGAAAACGTGCTTTCTTCCTTGCAACTAAAAAAATGTGTGAAGGCTGTACAGAACTACATGTATCTAGACAGAGACTAGTATGCACTGAATTAACCATTCCACAGTAGGCAGAATATGGCGAGAAGCCAAAGAATACACTTTGCAAAACTTTAGTGGTGGTGAAAAACTCCCTCTTGCCTTCTGCAAATGTAAGTGAGCCAGGCAATTCAGGTTCCAGTGCATGAATATAGTAGGGGGGGAGAGAGACAGAATACCATTCACAGCAGCTGGCATTTGCCATTTCCAGGAGTGAGGATAACCTTTGGAATAGATCAGATTTACATATAAATATACCAGAATAAAGTGCAGCACTCTGGTAAAGATGTACCCAAGCTAAGAAAATTGGATATTGTCATCATACTTGCCTGTAAAAAGTACATCATTGGACACAGAATTAAGCCAATACTCATTACCTACTGGGTTATATGCCATCTCTAGGTGATTAGACACTGGTAGACAACGTCTTAGACAGGATGTGATCCCCTACATAATCCCTCCCATACAGGAAGTAATTCAGTTTTGTAGCAAGCACTGAATCCTCAAAAAAAGAGGGGAGGGATCTCTGTGTCCCATGATGTACTCAAAGAAAAGTATTTTAAAGGTAAGTATGACGAAAAATTCCTATTTTCTTTTTTATCATTCAAGTTTTTTATTTTCATTAGAATAGAATCATTAAATAGAATTATAAGATATCATTACAAAACAATGTACCAATATTATATCATAGTACAATAGATCTAAGGATATAACATTTCAGTAAAGAGACATATTCACTGAAAGACAATCATTTAAAAAAATAAACAAACAATTGATTTTTACACACCATAAAGGAGCATCTTAGTTTTTCTTTATTTTTCTTCTTTTTCCGTCCTCCCTCTCTCCCTATGTCTCCCCCCCCCCCCCCCCCTTATCCTCTGTTACTTTTCTCTCTCTCTCTCTCTCTCCCCACTCCCTTCCCCCTTTCGTATTAATCAATATTATAATATATTTTATATATTCCACGCTATATACCTATACAGCTAATAAGGAGATCCCCTGGCCCCCCTAGACACCCCTTAAAGGAGCATACTGTGTCTGAAATCAATACAATAACCTGAGAAGTCGTAATATAACAGCATAGAACTCTTATAGAAAAAAGAAAAGAAAGCCTACCTGCTCAATGTAAACATCAAAAGTCAGCGATTGGTGTTAGCAATTATATGGGGTGTAGATAAATTCCCATAAATTGAGCCCAGGGTTCCCATATTGCATCAAATTGTATGGTTTTATCTAATAAGGAACAAATAATTTTTTCTTGTTCCATAATCCAAGAAACTTTTCTCTTCATGGCCAAAAGGGATACTGTTGATGTTTTCCATGCTTTAGCAATGGTCATTCTGGCACCCGTCAAAATTAATAGAATACATTTTTGGGTAACTTTAGAAATATGTGGTAAAAACCCATTAAGTAAAGCAATCGCTGGGGATTGATGTATGGTAAAACCTGTGATTTTTCTTATAATATAAAATACTCTATTCCAAAACCCTCAGATCCTGGGGCACTCCCACCATATGTGAATCAGAGCCTAATCCTTGACAGCCTCTAAAACAAAGGGGTGAAGTAGATGGATACATTGTGGCTAATCTTGTAGGAACCAAGTACCATCTTGTAAACATTTTTCATTGACCTAGACATTTTTTCGTACCAGTCCTTCAGATCCCAATCATTTTGGAGTTCTTTCTCCCACGCTATCATATGAGGCAGTTTAATAGCGTTGGAAGCAAGTGATTTGTAGATCATGGAGATCCCTCCCCTCGACTCCACAGCCTGCTCACACCTAACCTCATAAGACGTAAATCCACCAAACTTAGAGTCGGCCCTCCAAAAAATCTGTAAAAAGTCATAGATTTGATGAAATCTCGATCTCTCAGAAGAAGGGAGATCAAGATTATCAATAAAATGTTTTAACGGAAGAGGGCCGAAATGAGAAAAAAAATGTCCAATGCGATACAGCCCTCTATCACGCCACCACTTAAAATTTTCAATATCCATACCTGACATAAAGAAAGGATTCTGAAATAGATAAGCTAGTGGTTGAAGCTTAGAGACCAAGAAGGGAAGACCCCAAAGTGAGTCCCATAAAGCCAGGGATTGCGAAAGAGCTGGTGACATAATGGCAGGCCCCATTTTCTTTTTCATACATCATGGGACACAGAGTCAGGCTAATATTCATTACCTACGGAGACGACCCAGAGCATTAGCCTTGAGGGGAGGGAGACACCTTGCCTAACAATAGCCATCCAACCTTATACGGCAGCCCACAGTACACTGCGACCGAAAGCCGCTTGAACATCCACCTGATAAAATTTTGTGAACGTATGCACTGAAGACCAGGTAGCAGCCTTACAAATCTGAGCCACAGATACCTGATGGCGAAACGCCCAGGAGGTTTCTACACCCCTGGTAGAATGAGCCATCACCCTAAAGGGAGGAGCTTTAAGTTTCAGACCATAGGCCTGAATGACCAATTGACGGACCCAATTGGCAATGGAAGCTGCCTGCCCCTTCTTGGGTCCTTTTGGTAAAACAAAAAGGGAGTCCATGGATCTCTGCATGTCTAGACAAATAAACCTTGAATGCCCGGACAACGTCCAAGGAATGCAGTGGTCTCTCTTCCGTCGAACGAGGCTGAGAGAAGAAAAGTTGGCAAAATAATGTCTTGATTCAAATAAAAGGCTGAAACCACACTTTTGGTAAAAAAGATGCAACAGGTCGTAAAACACGACCCCGTCGTGGTGAAGGATCACGTACGATTCCCTTCACGAAAGGGCCGCCAACACCCCTCTAGCTGAGGTGATTGCCATCAAAAAGGCTAGCATGCATAGCAGCAAGTCTAATGGAATTTCCTTGACAGGCTCAATGGTTGTTTCTGTAACACAGACAGCACCAAGGACACATAGGCGACCTAATGGGGGGAAGCAAACAAGTTGCCCCCTGCATAAAGATTCGGACCTGCAAATGGGAGGCTAAAGGCCTTTGGAAGAATACTGACACAGCTGAAATCTGACCTCTGATTGTACTCAAAGACAATCTGATTTCCACAGCCAAGTATAGAAAAGAGAATTCTCCCAAGGACGTATTTCCAAGGATGCCATTTTCTGGCTTCACACCAAGCAAAAGAAATCTTCCAAACCTTATGATAGATCTACCTTTAAATAGCTTTTCTAGCATTCACTAAGGTAGACACCACTGGTCCCGAGATGCCACGGTCCTTCAACACCCTGGCTTCAATGGCCATGCCATCAAATTTAGAGACTGTAAATTGGAGTGGAATATAGGACCTTGAGACCGTAGATCAGGGCGACTTGGAATCGTCCATGGCCTGTCTAATGTCAGGTCTCACAATCTCTCCAAGAACCAGGGCCTTCTGGGCCAGGCTGGCGCCACCAGAATGACTGGAACCCCCTCTCTCTGAATCCTGTGCAACAAATGTGGAAGGAGAGGGATCAGAGGGAAAGCATAAACTAGTACTGGCTCCATGGAACTACCAGAGCATCTGCGTCGATTGCCAGAGGATCCCTTGTTCGGGACACAAACTGCTGTAGCTTCTTGTTGAACCTGGATGCCAATAGGTCGACTTCTGGCCATGCGCAATGCTGGAAAATTTAATGGAACACCCCTGGGTGTAAGGTCCATTCCCCCGTGCAGATCTGCTGGCGGCTGAGATAATCTGCCTTCCAGTTCTCTACTCCCGGGATATGGACTGCCAATAGAATCGGCACACGTCCTTCTGCCCAGGCCACTGCAGTGGCATTGTCAGACTGAACCCTGATAAAGCAGTTCTGAAGCTCCACCGTCCAGGACTGTAGGGCCAGACGTACTGCCTGTAATTCTTGGACGTTGATGGGCAGGATCTGTTCTGTCTTTGACCATCTCCCCTTAACTGTGAGCCCCTCTATGGTCACTCCCCAGCCTGAGAGACTGGCATCTGTAGTCAATACTCTCCAAGTTACGGGAAGGAAGGATCTTCCCTTTCACAGGTTCTGATTCTGCATCCACCAGTTTAGGCTTAATCATGCCCAAGAAGATAACGAAGAGGTCTTGTTGTATAGGCCTGGAGTGGAACTGGGCATAGGGCACTGCCTTGGAGGACACCATTTGGCTCTTTATCAGTCTTCTAGGAAGGATGGAGGGTTGTCTGGTGCCCCTTATCTGATGTGAGAGCGATCCAGGATAAGGGGTCGGCCATTGGTTTCTGGCCACCCCCCTTGCGATCGCTCCCAGCGAATGACCTGCTTCCCCTTCCTGTGTAATGTAAACACAGGCAACGGGAAGTGATGTCGCGCTCCTCAAGGCGGTCTTTTTGACCGGAGCTTGAGGAGAGAAGACATCACAAGTGAGTTGCACCAACAGCACACTGACACATTACACATAGGCACACTTTCATCCCCCAAGTAACAGTGTCACCCATTGCAGTGATTTATTTACAGATCACTGCATTTAGTGTCATTTGTGACTGTAAAAAGTGTTAGGGACATTAGTGTTAAGACCCTTTAGGTCCAGGGTACCCCCCGTAATAAAGGTTTAACCCCTTGATCGCCCCCCAGGTAACCCATTCACCCCCTATCACCAGTGTCACTAAGCGATCGTTTTTCTGATTGCTGTATTCGTGTCGCTGGTGCCGCTAGATAGCCAGTTATTTTTTTTAGGTTCGCCGCCAGGTTTTTATAGCGTCAGGTATCCCCATATATTTTCTAGTAAAAGGTTTTAACCCCCTGATTGCCCCTAGTTAACCCATTCACCAGTGATCACCGTATAAGTGTTACCGGTGACGCTGGTCAGGTACTTTGCCGTTTATAGCATCAGGGCACCCGCCGTATATAAACCAATAAAAGGTTTAACCCCCTGATCGCCCGGCGGGTGATATCAATTAGGTTTTAGCGTCAGTCAGGGTCTGCCTTGCCCCAGGCAGTGTCAGGTTAGTGCCAGTAACGCCAACACCCACACGCAAAGCATACACCTCCCTTAGTGGTATAGTATCTGAACAGATCAATATCTGATCCGATCTATACTAGCGTACCCAGCAGTTTAGGGTCCCCAAAAACGCATTGTTAGCAGGATCAGTCCAGATACCCGCTAGCACATGCGTTTTGCCCCTCAGCCCAGCCAAGTGCAGTATCGATCGATCACTGTCACTTACAAAACACAACACACATAACTGCAGCATTCGCAGAGACAAAACTGATCCCTGCGATCGCCAACAGTTTTTTTTTGTAGCGTTTTCTACATTTGCTGACAGGCCAGGTACTTTTTTACCTGTGAATCCTTACTAATGTACCACTAAATTTAGAGCCCAAAATGGCAAAGCGAATGTACACTAGTAAAGAGGCCTACGAGTTTCGGAGCCTGACAGATAGTGAAGAGGAGGTCACAGATCTGTCAGATTCTGGCTCAGAATACAACCCCGTAGAAGACAATCGGCTCCATGTCAGATAGCTCCGACGACAACGAAGAGGTCCCTGCTAAGGGCAGGCGTACCCGACCCCATTCTGTTGTTGAGGTACAAGAACTGCAGGTCCCTCGTATGGAGCAGAGAGACAGTACTAGCGCCGCTATTCCTTCTGGTGAACTGGCAAGCACCAGCGGCCTAGTACATCCTGGTTGTTCATCCAGCACTGCAGTATCACGTGGTGACGTGGCGAGTCCCATAAGTGCAGTTCAAGCTGGCGAGGTGGCAAGCACAAGTAGTGTCCCGCTGCCACCAAGAAATCAAAGACAGGCCCGTCGTGCCCTTCCAGCTGCATTCGCCAATCCCGATTGGGTCCCCACCACCTCTGCAGCACCCGTACTTCCCCCATTCACTGGCAAACCCGGTATTTAGGTGGAAATATATAGATCTATTGTGGACCAGACTAATTTGTATGCTGGTCATTGCATCGCCATTTGTCCCCAGTCCGCCCTTGCCAGGGAATGGAAACCACTTACGCCTCAACATGGGCATACATAAATTCCCGAAGTTGCGGACGTATTGGTCCACATGACCATATGCCCGTGTTCTCTGCTTCCATGGCCAGGAAACGATACGGGGCAATCTTGCGGTTCATGCATTTCAACGACAATAAACTTTGTCGTCCACGTGGAGACCCTGAATACTATCGGCTCTACAAAATTCGGCCCCTCATAAACCACTTCAACAAATGTTTTGCAGCCTTGTATACTCCCCATCAAGTTGTCTGCGTTGATGAGTCCCTGGTTAAATTTTCTGGCCGCTTGTCTTTCAAACAGTACCTTCCCAGCAAGCGTGCCAGATACAGGGTCAAGCTCTATAAGCTTGTTCTTACCTCCCTTCACGCAGACACGACAGTACAAATTCGTACGGCGGCTGGTGTTGTGGAGGAACCCCTCTGTGTCCACAAATATAACCTTAATATGGGAGAGGTGGACCTCAACGACCAGTTGTTGGCGCCGTATCATATTGGCCGTAAGGCGAGACGCTGGTACAAAAAAGTGTCTCTATACTTATTTTCAATTGGCTTTGCTGAATGCTCATGTGCTATACAGAGCTTCAGGACGGACTGGATCCTTCCTTCAATTCCAGTATGAGATCGTCACAGCACTCCTGTATCCAGGCGGTTCTGCACCTCACCATTCCCAACCAAATGCAGGAAGTCGACTGCATGAGAGGCATTTTCCTTTTGTCCTGGAGAGAACCCCTACCCAACGAGCCCCCCAAAGAAGATGTTGTGTCTGTAGCAAGCGTGGATATAGGCGTGAAAACCGTTATTGTCCCTGCTGTCCTGACAATCCTGGTCTTTGCATTGGGAAAGGTTTTGAACGCTACCACACACTAGTGAAGTTTTAGCGTAGGGTACAGCATTTCACAGGGTCTCCCAAGAAGCCATTGCATTTTGAGAGACCCAAACCTGGAACCGAAAAGTTGAACAGTTACAAAAAAAAGTAAAAAATAAAAGACAAAAAAAAA
Source organism: Rana temporaria (assembly GCF_905171775.1). Classification (NCBI taxonomy): domain Eukaryota; kingdom Metazoa; phylum Chordata; class Amphibia; order Anura; family Ranidae; genus Rana; species Rana temporaria. The sequence continues at coordinate 99,852,294 of NC_053500.1, forward strand.
AATATATAATCTCTCTCTCTCGCACTTTTTTTTTACTTTACTGTTTTCAGGTACGCCATTCAGTTGCAGCACAGTTTTTTTTTTATCTTGACAGCAACAGCGTTTGCTCCCACAAAACATAAAGCCATGACTCCAACGCTGTAGGAGGTGATTTCACCACCACATTTAAAAAAAAAAAAAAAAAAAGAAGAGCATATATACCGAAGCATGGGGGCGGAGGAGCGATTTTGCTCCTAATGAAGCGTACATGTGGTCGAAATTCCGACAGAGGCTTGCCCGTGGAAAAGATCGACCGTGTGTACGCGGCATAACTTTTTTTGTGGCCGAATGCCCCCATGCTTCGGCATATATAAATGGTGCATGTATGCCCATCATTAGAAGTGGGTGGATGAAGGGAGGTATCCTAATGGTGGGCATGCCCAACGATCAATCTCTTTTTCGCTCAGCATGAAAAAAAAAAAAAAAGGATTACATGTCCAACAAGGACCATCAATGTACTGGTATGTTGCTGGACTTTGAATGGTTATACCAGAATGATGCCTGGGGGTTTAGGTATCATCTTGGTATCATTCTTTTCAGCCAGCGGTCAGCTTTCATGTAAAAGCAATCCTAGAGGCCAATTAGCCTCTAGACTGCTTTTACAAGCAGTGGGAGGGAATGCCCCCACCCCCCGGATATAAACAGCGCCATTGGGAAATTGGGAAAGCATTTTATCACACAGATCTTGGTGTGGTCAGATGCTTTGAGGGCAGAGGAAAGACCTAGGGTCTAATAGACCCCAATTTTTATTTATTTTTTAAAAAGAGTACTTGTCACTAACTATTGCTATCATAGGGGATATTTACATTCCCTGAGATAACAATAAAAATAGTGTAAAAAAAAAAAAAAAAAAAAAAAAAAAAAATGGAAGGAACAGTTTTTTAAAAAAAAAAGCACCCCTGTCCCCCCCCTGCTCTTGCGCAAAGGCGAATGCAAGCGTCAGTCTGGCGTCATATGTAAACAGGAATTGCACCATGCATGTGAGGTATCACCGCAAAGGTCAGATCGAGGGCAGCAATTTTAGCAGTAGACCTCCTCTGTAAATCTTATGTGGTAACCTGTAAAGGCTTTTAAAAATGTATGTAGTTTGTCGCCACTGCACGTTTGTGCGCAATTTTAAAGCATGTAGTTTTTGGTATCCATGAACTCGGCCTAAGATCATCTTTTTTTATTTCATCAAACATTTGGGCAATATAGTGTGTTTTAGTGCATTAAAACAAAAAAAAGTATTTTTTCCCCAAAAAATTGTTTGAAAAATTGCTGCGCAAATACTGTGTGGAAAAAAAAATCCAACACCCACCATTTTAATCTGTAGGGCATTTGCTTAAAAAAAAATAGCTTTGGAAAGTAGACACCCTAAGCTATTTGCTGAGAGGCATGTCAAGTCCATTTTGAGTTTTTTTTATATATAATTTGATGATATATTGCTCAAACATGCCATGGGCATATGTGGAATTACACCCCAAAATACATTCTGTTGCTTCTCCTGAGTACGGGGATACCACATGTGAGACTTTTTGGGAGCCTAGCCGCGTGCAGGACCCCAAAAACCAAGCACCGCATTCAGGCTTTAAATTTGTGATTTCACTTCTCACTGCCTATCACAGTTTCAGAGGCCAAGGAATGTCCAGATGGCACAAAACCCCACAGAATGACCCCATTTTGGAAAGTAGACACCTTAAGCAATTTGCTGAGAGGTATGGTGAGTATTTTTGCAGATCTCGCTTTTTGTCACAAAGTTTTGAAAAAAATACATTTTTATTTTCTTTAATTTTAAAAAATAAATGAGAGCTGTAAGGCGGTGCTTGGATTTTGGGGCCCCATAGGTGGCTAGGCTCCCAAAAAGTCCCACACATGTACTATCCCCAAACTCAGGAGAAGCAGCAAAATTTATTTTGGGGTGCAATTCCACATATAACCATGGCATGTGTGAGCAATATATCATTTAGCAACAACTTTTTGTACATTTTTAATTTTTTTGGTCATTATTCAATCACTTGGGGAAAACAAATTAAATATTCAATGGGCTCAACATGCATCTCAGCAAATAGCTTGGGGTGTCTACTTTCCAAAATGGGGTCATTTGAGGGGGGTTGTGTGCCATCTTGGCATTTTATGGCCTTCAAACTGTGATAGGTAGTGAGGAGTGAAATAAAAAATGTATACCCTTAGAAATCTTGAAGGCGGTGCTTGGTTTTCGGGGTCCCGTATACGTCTAGGCTCCCAAAAAGTTCCACACGTGGTATCCCCATACTCAGAAGCAGCAGAATGAATTTTGGGTTGTAATTTCACATATGCCCATGGCATGTGAGAGCAATACATCATTTAGTGACAACTTTGTGAAAAAAAAAAAAAAAAAAAAAAGTTTGTAATTTTCCCGCAACTTGTGTCAAAATATAAAATATTCCATGGACTCGACATGCCTCTCATCAAATAGCTTGGGGTGTCTACTTTCCAAAATGGGGTCATTTGGGGGGGGGGGGGGGTGGCGGCTTGTGCCATTTTGGCACTTTATGGACTTTGAATAATGACAGTAATGATAATAAAAAAAACAGTTTCAATCATTTGGGACAAAAAATAAATAAAAAATATTCCATGGGCTCAACATGCCTCTCAGCAAGTTCCTTGGGGTGTCTACTTTCCAAAATGGGGTAATTGGGGGGGGGGGGTTCTACTGCCCTGCCATTTTAGCACATCAATAAATGAGATAGGCAGTCATAAATTAAAAGCTGTGTAAATTGCAGAAAATTTACCCTAGTTTGTAGACGCTATAACTTTTACGCAAACCAATAAATATACACTTATTGAATTTTTTTTTTTAAACTAAAGACATGTGGCTGAATACATTTTGGCCTAAATGTATGACTAAAATTGAGTTTATTCGATTTTTCTTATACCAAAAAGTAGAAAAAAACGTTTTTCAAAATGTTCGGTCTTTTTCCGTTTATATTGCAAAAAAACACGCAGAGGCAATCAAATACCATCAAAAGAAAGCTCTATTTGTGGGAAGAAAAGCACATTTCGTTTGGGTACAACATTGCATGACTGCGCAATTACAAGTTAAAGCAGCGCAGTGCCAAATAGTAAAAACACCTTGGGTCTTTAAAGCAGGGGTTCACAGTATGCCTGTCTTAATTTTTTTATCCCCGTACTCACAGTGTAATCGTACATAGAAGATTCCAACTGCCCATGGGGAATGGGCGTTCCAATCCAGACGGAAGGTGATTGACGGCCGGCTCTGGCGCGTCACGCTTCTCCGGAAATAGCCGAAATAGGCTTGGCTCTTCACGGCGCCTGCGCATAGTCTGTGCGCAGGCGCCGTGAAGAGCCGAGACCTACTCCGGCTGTCTTCGGGGAGCGTGACGTGCCAGAGCCGGCCGTCAATCACCCTCCCTCTTGAAAGGAACGCCCATTCCCCGCGGGCAGTCGGAATCTTCTATGTACGATTACACAGTGAGTACGGGGATAAAAAAAATTAAGACAGGCAGACTGTAGCTCGCGCTACTATGCCAAATTTTATGCTAAAAAGTTGTTCTGCAGGGTGAAACACCGCTTTAACCTGCATAATGGTCCGGGTCTTTAGTGGTTAAAAGACCCAGTACTGGTGCTAGGACATTTGTCAACATCCGGGGGGGTTGTGGCAAGCCCGAAGATTTAAGCCACAAACTGAAAATGACGTTCCTCTACTGCAAATCGCAGGAACCTCTGATGAGGCTGAAAGATATGTACATGTAAATACGCGTCCTTTATATCGATGGAGGCAAGAAAGTCTCCCGTCTGGAGTGAGGTTACTACTGAGCGGACAAACTCCATCCAAAAGGACTGGATTAGTAGATGCTGGTTCAGGGATCCAAAATGGGCCTTGTGTCCCCATTTGGTTTTTGAACCATAAACAGTTTAACCCTGTGCCCCTTTCGGATACAGGAACTTGTACAATCACTCCTTGATGCACTAAATGATGTAGTGCCTGAAACAGTAAGTTAATTTTTGGAGGATTCCAGGGAACGCTGGATCTTAGAAACCTCTGAGGGGGAATCCCCCACAACTCCAGCTTGTAACCGTAGGATAAATTTGAGGTGACCCACTCACCTTCAAATGTCCGCAAAGTGCAGCAGCCTTCCCCCCCACCCGATCGATTGGGGGCATCCCCTAAAAAGGAGGGATTAGTGCTGGGTTTAGAAGAGATTAGGACCAAGGGCTTTTTCTGGGCGCAGAGACACCTGAGAAAGCAGTCCCTGGTGTTTTAACCAAGGGACACCTGGTGCTTTTCTTCCCAGGAAGTAGAGAACTCTTCCCTCCGGAAATCTTTTGGATATATTTGTCAAAATTATCACCAAATAAACATTCACAATAAAAGGGGAATCCTGCCAATAACGAAGAAGCTCGGCTGACCAGTTCTTAAGCCCAAAAGTCTGTGCATATGTACAGACAGAGAGCCAAAAGGAGAAACCTACTATATTGAATCCTTTAAGGCATCATCAACAGTAAAACACAGCGGTCAAGGAATATCTGTCTTATTTTCAGCCAGTCAGTCTGGCATGCTCCACTTCTTAAACTTTTCATCCATGGGATATAAACAGGGAAAACCTCTTAAGAGGAACAAAAATCCTGTCAGGATGTTCCCAATCAGCATATGCTGCCTGTTTCAACAGAGGGTGTAAGGGATTGAAAGCCTGTGCTGCCTGAATAGGCCTCTGGGACCCCAAAGAGGACCAGGGGGGCTCAGAAACCTCTGCAGGAGGCAACTTAAAAGGCAGAACCGACCATCTCATGAAGAGTCTGGATCAAAAGCCTCTGCGACTGAGAGGCAGACATCAACTGGATATCTTCTTGTCCAGATTGCTCAGAAGCAGACTCATCCATCAGGCCCTCCACAGAATCCTGAGCTTTTAGCTCTTCCCCATCCTTAACCCATTCCTGCTCCAAACTAGGAAGCTCCGGGGAGGGGGATCTGTCAGGCTTCTCGCCACCCTGTGGGATGGAGGCAATCATGCCAGCAATCCTGTGCTCTATCCTGACAGTTCGTCCTTGGTGATTAAGGGTGAAGCAGCAGCGTTAGTCCCACTTCTCTTTTTGGAAGACATTTACAAGTCACAAAAAGGGAGTACCTGGGTGTAGTGTTAACACACCTCAGAAGGGAGAACCCTTAGTAGGGCTTCACCAAGTCCCTATGCAACAATCCTGCTAAGCACCTTAGCCCGTCAAGCAACACCTGGTGACTCACGTGACCCGGGTAAGGAGAAATTAACTGCTGCAAATGCCTGGTTCAGAGCCTGCTCTGTGTCCAACAACTGCCTTCTGGAAGCACTGCATGGTTGGCATACACAGCCTAAATAAGCTGGCTGTGCGCTGGAACGATCTGCGCCTGCATGCGGCCCCGCAAAAGGCGCGGCTGAATTCACGTATGACGCAAATCTTTGCACACCCAGGTAAAGGCTATGGCTACATTGTACCACTACCCATTTACCTAAAAAAAAAAAAAAAAGTTTCAAACGCACAGGTTTTTAAAGTAATTTATTAAGCAGCTCCAGCATCTCTTCGCTCTCTGGTTCTTCTCCCTCTGTCTTCTGCTCTTCTTCTCCCTCTGTTATTCCAATTATGACACAACGCTCTCTCCCTCTCTAATGGCAGGTGCACGGTGTGCATCATCTGGAGGCCCCACCTCCTTATGACGCCAGCGCCCGGGAGTGACATAAGGGGGTGGGGCCTCCGTATGATGTCACACAGTGACCCCAACCCCCTGGGTAAGAAGTGGCACACCGCGTACCTGGCATTAGAGTGGGAGAGCGTTGTGTCAACATCGGAAGAACGGAGGAAGAAGACAGCAAAGACGACCGGGCATAAGAGCGAGCAAAAAAGACAGCGGAGGAGACCCAGCAGAAGACAGCGGATAGAGGGAAAAGAACCGGAGAGAGCAGAGAAGAGGCAGAAGAGCAGGAGAGGGGAGAATAAATCGGAAGAGACGCTGGAGGTGCTTAATAAAAATTACTTTAAAAACCTTTGTAGTTTTACAATGTACCCCATACTCATTCACATAGGGTGGGGGACGGTGATCTGGGGGCCCCTCTTGTTAAAGGGGGCTTCCAGATTCCGATAAGCCCCCCACCCACAGATCCCGACAACCAAAAAGCAGGGTTGTTGGGAAAAGCCCCTTGTCCTTATCAACATGGGGACAAGGTGCTTTTAGGCACCCGCCCCCCCTTATGTTGAGGGCATGCGGCCTGGTACGCTTCTGTGTAGGGGGTTCCCCTTAAAATCCATACCAGACAAAAAAGGGCCTGGTATGCTCTTGGAGGGGGAACCCATCGTTTTTTTTTTTATTATTTGGCTTGGAGTTCTCCAACATCAGAGCACAAGTCGCATGCCAAAGTCGGAACAGTCAAGACGGCCATCGGACTTCAGTGATATTCAATGGGCTGAAGTAGGATCAAAGTCGGACCAAAGTAGTGCAGGGAGCATTTTCAAAGTCGGACCAGTTAAGACCGCTCTCATAGGGAAACACTGATTTTCACACGTCATGAGGTCCCAATGTCGGAGCGTTTGTCCCACCAGTCTGAACCCGGCCACACGGATATAATACAGTGGGATCGATTTACTAAAACTGGAGAGTGCAGCTGTGCATGGTAGCCAATCAGCCAACTTCAGCAGGTTCAATTAATCACTTACCCCCTTTACGACCAGGGATTTTTAGATGTTCAGAACTGCTATTTTAAAGGGGAGGTTAAGGTGTGTTTATTTTCCAAATACTGTAGGTTCCTTTAGGCTAGTGCATTGTTGGTTCACTTACCCTTTCCTTCGATTTCCCTTCTAAATGTATTTTTTCTTTGTTTTCTTTGTCTGAATTTCTCACTTCATGTTCCTCCTCAGTAAGCTGTTCAGTAAGCTGTTCTGGCTGACCAACCACCGCTTGGATGATGGTGGCAAGTTTACTGAGGAGAAACAGGAAGTGAGAAATTCAGACAAAGAAAAAAAAACACTTAGAAGGGAAATTAAAGGAAAAGGTGAACGAACAATGCACTATCTTAAAGGACCCTATTTAGAAAGAAAAAAAAAAACCTAACCTTTAACCCTTTAACTGGCAATTGCACCGCCATGCAATATTGTATGCAAATTACATTTTTATTTATTTTTTCCCCCCACACAGGGCTTTCTTTTGGTGGTATTTGATCACCATTGGGCTTTATTTTTTTGCGGTATTTAAAAAAAGAAAAAGAAGAAAACAAAGAAAACAAAATTTGATAAACAGAACAGTAGTTTCTATTTTAGGTCATAATGTAAAACAGAACCATTAAAATCAAATTTCTTTATGAATTTAGGCCAAAATGTATTCTGCTTTGACAAAAACGAGAAGCGGATTGGTTTCTAAGCAGAGCTGCACCAGATTTCGCACTCTCCAGTTTTAGAAAATCAACCCTGTGTACTACAGGTCCCAGCATCAATCCTACAAGATATGTATAGCTAGGAACTGCTATGTAAAAAGTACATGGAAACCCTGTATTGCCTTGTCCACATTCCTGGTTCCATCCAGGGTTCATGCTTCAACTGTCACAGTAGGCAGTCTTCTGGGTTAGGCACCACAGCTCTTTATAGCCCCCTCCGGCTAATTACAAGGTGAGTGCTGAACCAAAGATTGAATGCCCACAGTAAACTTTACTGGCTGGATCCACTGTCAGGGTGTCCAATTGCCAAGATAAACACTCAGGGTGCCCGATCAGGAAACTGCTAGTGAGCCAAAAGGCAAAAGCAGTCAGATCTTGACACAAGTGTCAAAAGAAAACTTGTGAAAGGGGAAAAAAAAAAAAAAAACACTAGCAAAATCCTGGAGCCAGTGTCCAACCACTCCAAGGAAGCAACATATAACCTATGGTCCAGGAATCGGGTCCTGTATTATTAGGATGTACTTTAACCCTGCAGTGATAAGGTTACTGCAGTACTTCTGCTTACCCCATGTTTAACTGTTTTGGCAGCATGTGCAGCTTTCTTCTTGGCATCATATGGTGTCAGGATGTCTATGATGGCCATGAAGTAGACTTCTTTCTTGGGTGCACCTTGGAGAAAAAAAAAATATATATAACTACCAGTTACATTGTTATATACTCTAATAATATGACATCAAATTAAATTATTAACAAAATATACACCTTATAAAAAGGTTATGCTTGGTATCCTGCCAAAATCTAAAGGCATACAATCGTTAACTTTAACCTTCACCCCCAACACACTTATTATTCAAGGCCTGACTGATCTCCTTAAATTTAGTATGTAAATTGTTTTTATTTTCACAAATGCAGAATTAATCATTAAAGCAAAGTTCCACTAAATAGTGGACCTTCCGCTTATCCGTCTCCTCTCCCCCTTCGGTGCCACATTTGGCACCTTTCAGGTGGGAGGGGAGAAAAGGGTACCTGTTTTTTACAGGTACCGTTCCCCACTACTGGGAGACCAGGCCGCGGCCCGGTCTCCCTGATGTTCGGCCCCCTCCACCAGACCAATTAGAAAGTACAGAACGCTTCACGCACGTGCAGTAGGGAACCGACACTGTGAAGCCAAAAGGCCATGGAAACCAAGGTATGCCATAGCAACCAATGTGCATTTAATTTCTGTGTCCAAAAAAATAAAAAAAATAATAGATTTTGCAAAGACAATGCATTTTACACCAAAGGGTGACAATTCAGTGCGATAAATAACGGCTGATCTTGTGCAGTAAAATACCGCATGCAGCAAAGCTTATGCAAGTTCAAGAAAGAATTGTAGTTAGTACCAAAACGCTGTATTTGTTCGATTTAGCGGTAATTACAACAAAACAATTTACCGCATTAAGTTGGCTGCTTAGTGTAACGGAACATCCCGCACTCCGCTTGAGTGCTTCCATCATATACCACTTTCCATCAGTCTGGATATAGATATCAGATATTCCAGCTGCCCTCAACACACAAGACGAGACTTGTTTGTGTGCTAAACATAGAGTGTTTAATAGAACCAAGAATGCAACTTTATATACAGTTTAATAAGAAGGTAACCAGAACATAAATTAACATGAGCTAATTAACTAATCATTTACCCAGACGAGGTGACTCCGAGATATGACCTTTCAAGGTAGACGTCCCATCTCCTCTCACATGCTATACAATACACATTATCATAAGTGTAAACACAGGACATCTTGACACAATAGCAGGGTCAATTAGCACAGAGAACAGAGAGATGGCTGGAGGCGAGGACATTAGCATCTAACAGTATGAAGGAGTCACTCTTACAATTAACCCGTTGAGTTCAGAATCAACAACCAGTAAATAGTTCTTTACAGATATCCTGGAATATATTGTGGATAATAATTACATAATCCCATCTCAGGTAGTCCAAGATATAATTTCTCAGTCATCCTATGCCCCTAGTGGACATAGGATGGTTTTAGACATAAGAGGGTCCGAGTCTGTCACACTTAGAAACAGGCCGCCACGTCCTTAACAACCGATGACTTATGAGGGTCCTACCCTCAGTACATAACAGGCTCTTATCCTGGCAAGCAGCCCAACAGGTCAGAAAAGGAGGGGGGTTTACAATCGGCTGTCAGTTGATGACTCGCCGATTGGTATGGACGTGGCAGCCAGCTTCCTGGCCCACTGCTTAGCAACCAGCTACGTGTCAAAAAATCAGGCTTGGAGTCACCAGCAAAACCTTGCTGTGAGTAATTATCGCATGCTTTTTAATGCTCTGCTCTGTTTTGTAAATTGGACGAAGAGCTTTTATGCGTTCTCCCCCCCACCGCATCATTTTTTTTTTCCGGTGAATTGGACTTCGTTTACACCGCTCCTAAAGTGCCTCAAAGAAGCTGCTTGCAGGACTTTGACATCCTGCCAGCGCAGCGCCCGCGTGAAAGCACTTGGGCTTTTTTACACTGGGATTGTAGATGAGGCTTTTTTCAAGGGCTTTACAGATGCTATTTTTAGCGCTATTGTGCCTGAAAAACACATGCATCATACATACTAGGGGGGGTACAACTGAGGGAATACATAGTGGAGAAGGATCTGAGGGTTTTGGTAGATCATAAGCTTAATAATAAATATCAAGCAATGCCAAGCTGCAGTTTCCAAAGTGAGCAAACTCCTAGAAAGAGATATTATTTTGCCCCTGTACAAATCATTAAGACCTCATCAGGAATATGCAGTTCAGTTTTTGGTACCAGTTCTCACAAAGGATATCAGGGAACTGGAGAAAGTGCAAAGAAAGGCAACCAAACTGTTAAGAGGCATGGAGAAACTCAGTTATGAGGAACGTTTAGAGGCACTGAATTTATTCTCTAAAGAGGAGATTTAGAGGGGATATGATAAACATGTATAAATGCAAAAGTGGTCTATATAGTGAACATGGTGTAGAGTTACTCACTTTAAGGTCATCACAGAGGACAAGGAAGCACTCTATATCCAGAGGAAAATAGATTTAATCTCCAAATACGGAAAGGTTTCTTCACAATAGGAGCTGTGAAAATGTGGAATAAAACTCCCTCCATAGGTGGTTCTGGCAAGCTCAGTAGATTGCTTTAAAAAACGGCCTGGATTCTTTCCTTAACGCAAGTTATAATATAACTTGGTACGAACATTTATAGGTAAAGTTGATCCAGGGAAAATCTGATTGACCCTTGGGAGGGGGGTGGGGGAATCAGGAAGGAATTTCTTCCCCTGCTGTAGCAAATTGAATCATGCTCCCAAACAAATTGAATCATGCTCCCAAACAAAATTGGCGTCCTTTTTTTCCCCACAAATAGAGCTCGGACCCCCCACCCGCGGAAAGGAGGGGACGTACATGTACGCCCATATGCCTGTACGTGCCATTCTGTGGACATATATATATACACATGCGGCCGGCGTTAAACGGTTAAGCTAATGCATTGTTAGTTACCTTTTCCTTCAAATTTCCCTTCTTTTTTTTAATTTTTTTTTTTTTTTATTATTATTAACAACATTCCATACAACCTTGTACTTTATAAAAAAGTATATATATCACTGTGATATATATATATAAAGGTGGGACTTTAAATGAGACCGCGACTAAAAAGTACACAGTTCTCCATCCCTAATATTTGATGGAAATGATCGATGAAAAAAGGGGGGGATGGAGTGGGCAGTGGGACTTTGTATGAAACACAAAAACTGAGGTAGATTGAATCAAATAAAAATGTCTTAGTTTATTAAAAAGGTATAAGAGAGCATATGCAGTGATGGTGTCAATAAAATTTCACTGTATAATACCGAATATAACCGTCAACATGATTGGTAATCACATATTTGTAATATCACGTGATTGGTAATCACATAATATTTAATAACATCATAAATAATAAAACAATTGGTTATACATGAAATTTGATAATCCAGCACTTACTCCAGCGTAAATGGTAAAACAATATAATAACAATAATACATTAATGATTCAAACATGTCAGAACCCATAGTAGATGCATGACTGTTGTACTGGGGTGACAACCAAAAGGGAGGCTCGACGCGTTTCGTGGACTCTATCCACTCATCAGGAGCAACTATACATTGGGGGTACCTAGAATAGATGACAGAATTGGTAATCAATGGTAATTGACTAGCATAGGAAAAGAGCACCAGAAACCTGGAGTCTGAGTATTCTTACCTATATATGATATGTAGAGGTAGGTATGTCATGGTACAAAATATAGGGAGCAAAGGGGAGTGGAAAGTACCCCTCCGGGAGTTGAGGTGGAGATCATGTAGCGACAGGGTGGCCAAAATTGGTGAGTGAGTGAGCTTCTTGTGAGAGGACAACACTCGTGCAGAGTTGGAGTGATTGATGGAGCAATAAATGCTTCTAAAAAAATTATATAATAATGATGGTATTAGCAGGTGAAAAATAAAGATTGGCTGAATAATAGCCCAGGAAAAGCCAGGAATATAAGGGTGGGAGACATTGGAAACCCACCAATGAATAGCCTGGTGAAGTGCAGAAGAAAATAAATTAGAAAAACCAATAGTGCATTTAGAAAGTTCAATCACCAAAGGAAGAAAGACCCGGGCATAATATACCTGAGAAAGTGCAGAAGAAAATAAATTAGAAAAGCCAGTAGTGCATTTAGAAAGTTCAATCACCAAAGGAAGAAAGACCCGGGCATATTATACCTGAGAAGTGGAGTGATGTGGAGACATTGAGGGAAGTGCTCCATGGTGGTGTGTTAAAGAAGTGGCCCATCTGTCGACAAAGCTCCACCAACGTCACGCAGGACGTGCACAGGGGGAGAAGGCAGCCCAAAACAAGCGACAAGCGCCTGTTAAATAGGCGCCTAGACTCCCTCGTGGTACACGCCAGATGGACACAGAGACGCCGATGTGCGGCGTCGGGGAATGACGTCACAAGTACGGCCTCTGGGCGTGGCGTCGACGCACAGCGGGTGCACGCCCCCAACCCCGCGGTCACAAGGATCGCAGCATCAGCGGAGAGCCGCGGTATGCGTCGCAACTCCCAGGAGTGACACAGACACTCCCAAAATGTAGCCCAATAGAACTGACCCAGTATAGTATATGCCTGTGCTGGCACCAATTGTCAATCAACAGAACGTCATGAAATGAAATAAAATAGGCAGTTTGTGTTTCCATCCCTAATAGCTTGTAAAAAAGTATATATATCACTGTGATATATATATAAAGGTGGGACTTTAAATGAGACCGCGACTAAAAAGTACACAGTTCTCCATCCCTAATATTTGATGGAAATGATCGATGAAAAAAGGGGGGGATGGAGTGGGCAGTGGGACTTTGTATGAAACACAAAAACTGAGGTAGATTGAATCAAATAAAAATGTCTTAGTTTATTAAAAAGGTATAAGAGAGCATATGCAGTGATGGTGTCAATAAAATTTCACTGTATAATACCGAATATAACCGTCAACATGATTGGTAATCACATATTTGTAATATCACGTGATTGGTAATCACATAATATTTAATAACATCATAAATAATAAAACAATTGGTTATACATGAAATTTGATAATCCAGCACTTACTCCAGCGTAAATGGTAAAACAATATAATAACCTTGTACTTTATGTTCCATCGTTTACATAATAGACACAAAACTAGACAAAATTGTCTTAAGAGCATTATCGATTATTCTACCGGCCCCCCCCCCTGCCCCCAAAACAAAAGAAAAATTAAAAAAGAAGGATTATAATTCACCTCCCCCTCCTCCACATCTCCCCTAGCTACGGTGGAGTATGTCTGTTCTAACCCTACACACTCCATTCCTTCTACTTGAATCGTGTGTTCTCCTACTGTGTCCTTCTATACCCCGAGAGAAAAAGCAGAAATGAAAGAGGGAAAGAGAAAAAAAAAATATAATAATATATATATATATATATATATATATATATATATATATATATATATATATATATATATATTCCCCACCATCCTACTACCAAGGAGGCCACTAATGGCCATTGTGTCTGATCTTTTTGTGTAAAAAAAAAAAGAGATTAAAATATTAGTTAAAAAAATAATAATTAAAATTGTGCCTCGTGTTTGACTATTGATCGCCGTGATTATATGTGTCGGCCCTCATGGCCTATTTCCTAAACTGGAATTACACCGCGCAAATTTAGAGAGAGAGAGAGAGAGAGAGAGAGAAAAAAAAAAAAAATATCCAAAGAGAAAGAGGGGAAAATCCCCTTACCTATTTCCATGTGATTTATTTGTCATTCCCCCCTCCACCAAAACCTCATAGGAGGCCACTAAAGGCCATGGTGTTAAAGATATATATTTATACTAGGGTTGTCCAGATACTGATACTAGTATCGGTATCGGGACCGATACCGAGTATTTGCGGGAGTACTCGTACTCGCGCAAATGCTCCCGATACCTAAATAGAATACTTTTTTTGTATTTATCAACATGTTCTATGAAAATTCTTTGAGTTTTTTACTACTGCGTGACAAGCAAATAAAACATTTTTATTCATTTTTACTCATTTTTATTCTTTTATAATGTCTTGAGTTAGAGTTCTTCATAATTCTAAAGAAAATATCCTTAGTCTGTATTGTGGTTTGAAAACTGTCACATGACATTTAAAAAAAGTATCGGTATTCGGTATCGGCGACTACATGAAAAAAAGTATCGGTACTTGTACTCGGTCCTAAAAAAGTGGTATCGGGACAACCCTAATTTATACCTTATGATGGAAATATCTTCAACAGTGTTTACCTTCCAACGGTCCTTCTGACCTACTTCCCCTCCCACTTTAAGTGACATACCCATCTCTAGTCCCCCCTCCCATATAATGGTTAAAAAACAAAACAAAAAAAAAACCACAATATCCTATTGGTGACAGTGTTCAACCTCTATCCTAATTCTACTTCAAGTCCCTCCTCTCTTATATTACCCTACTCCTATTACTCCCCCCCTACCCCTCCCTTCCATCCCTATGTCAACATTAGGTGCAGACATCCTACTCCACACTATCAAAGCTGTAAAAAGAAACTCCAAAGGAGGTCCGTAAGGTAGTAAAAATGAGAGAGTGAGGAAAAAAAAAAAAAAAATTAAATATATATATTTATTTCAATTCTGGTCAAGGTTCATGTTCTAGCTCCTTATTCTTCCGTAGCTAAAACCATATGCGACTACACTGGGGACCTCATGGATCTGTTGCGCCCCCAGCTTTCCCATTCCATTTCTCTTGTCCTTAGCCCATTTCAGGTGCATACTGTATCCAGCCTGCCCATGTCTTCTCAAATTCCCCCCTTTTGTCCTTTACTACTTGAATCCACCTTTCGGCTTCCATTTTTCGATTGACCTCCTTTTTCCAATCTACTAAAGTTGGACAGGTGATCCGTTTCCAAAATCTGGGGATTAATAATTTCGCTGCATTCAGTAAGTGTGGTATAATACACCTCCTGTAGGCTTTAATGTCCTTTACTACTTGAATCCACCTTTCGGCTTCCATTAGTGGTGGAGTAGGACACTCCGGACCTTCCGCTTCGAGTCTGCTCTCACCCAGGGACCAGACAGAAGCTAGGCAGGCAGGCTCCTGTAAACCCTGTGCTGCACGAGATAACCGCAGCTCCTAGGACCAGCTCCTTCCTCCCCTTGGACCCCCTCTTCTCCGCAGGTAAGACCCTGTCTCTCAGGGCCTTCCACCCCCGGGAACCATTGACTCAGATACACTGGATGCCATAAATGCAGCCCCATTACAGGCAGCCGACTTAGTTGCACCGAAACGCAAAGCCCGCATCCGGAAAAACAAGTCCAACTGGTTCAACAACCAGCTGTCGCTACTGAAGCAAGAGCGCAGAAGGGCGGAAGCCGCCTGGAAAAGAAGCGCTTCAGAGGAAAACCTCTTCATCTACAAGGCAATAACAAGAAAATACCATAAAGAAATCTTCAAAGCCAAGAAACATCATTTTTCTATGGCTATCAACAGCGCCTTAAACCGCCCCCGCGAACTCTTCAAGATGGTCACCCAGACCATGAATCCAGGATGTCTTGAAGCCCCCAACTCAGATTCCCAAGAATTTTGCGATGAATTGTCGGATTTCTTCATCAACAAAATTGAGGGAATCCGGGAAAGCATTCGGCAAAACAATACCCCCTTCAACCCCCCCCCCCTCAATCAACCATATAACACCCACGAAAACTTTCCACAATCTACAATGTTCATTCTGGAACCCACTTCCATCGATGCCACAAAAACTATCATTGGTGCTTTGCGAAACAGCACAGCACCTAATGATATTATTCCTACTAAACTGCTGAAGGAATGTGCCGACATCCTGGCACCACCCATCACGCAGCTTATAAACCAGTCATTTAAGGAAGGCACAGTGCCCTCCCTGCTGAAAGAGGGCACAATCCAGCCCATCTTGAAAAAACCTACCCTAGACCCTAAGGACCCAACTCATCGCCGTCCCATAACAGGTCTAAACGTTCTCTCCAAGGTAATGGAGAAAGTAGTGGTACAACAGCTACAACAGCATCTAGATACCCATAATCTACTTGATCCATTTCAATCAGGTTTCCGTCCCGGACACGGGACGGAAACAGCATTACTTAAAATATGGGACGACGCTCTTGAGGCCGCAGACGAAGGAGAATCTTGTCTCCTGGTTTTGCTGGACCTAAGTGCAGCCTTTGACACGGTAGACCATAAACTGTTACTGACGCGACTGGCTGAAGTAGCCAGAGTCGCAGAAGGTGATTTACCATGGTTTTCCTCCTTTCTAGAAAACCGATCACAAACAGTGAAACTGGGATCTTTCACGTCTGAAAAGCGCACGGTGTCATGTTGAGTCCCCCAAGGGTCCCCCCTGTCGCCGGTGCTTTTCAACATCCATCTTCGCCCTCTCTTTGAAATCATCAGTAGCCAAGAACTACTCTATCACTCATATGCAGACGATACGCAATTGTATTTTCGCATCTGCAACAAAAAGGATCATCATCTCAGTTTAGAGAAATGTCTCTCTTTGATAGAAAACTGGATGACTAAGAGCTATCTTAAACTCAACAGCTCTAAAACAGAACTTCTCATGTTTCATGCCAGCCGCAAGAGTCAACTGGCACCAACCTGGACACCCCCGCCCATTCTGGGCCAAATCATCACCCCTAGCTCCAAAGTCAAAAGTCTCGGGGTCATCTTCGACACCTACATGACAATGGACGCACAAATAGGGTCAGTAGTCAGCGGATCGCACCATTTGTTGCGCCTACTACGCAGACTTATTCTATTTATTCCCAAAGAAGACGTAGCAGTCGTGGTGGGAACAATTGTGAACTCCAGACTGGACTATGCAAATGCCCTGTACCTCGGACTCCCAAAGTACCAAATCTCTCGTCTGCAAGTCGTTCAAAATACGGCCGCCAGACTTGTGACTGGGAAAAAAACATGGGAATCAATCTCACCTTCGTTGAGAACCCTTCACTGGTTGCCAGTAAAGGACAGAATTGCATTTAAAGCACTCTGTCTGACACATAAGTGCATCCATGGGAAGGCTCCGCAATATCTTTGCGACAAGATAGAAGCTGGGTACATCTGATTTAACCTTACTGGTGTCCTATACCACCTTGTCATAAATGTATAGGCCATTTCCTGCACATACAAGCTTATACTGTAGATGTAGATTTAAACTTTTTTTTAATTTGTTCATCTGACAGTACCTTATTTAATTCTCTTTCCCATTCCCTGATAAAATATGGTACTTTATTATTTTGGGAGCCTAATATCAATCTGTACATCTGACACAACAAATGCTTTGCATTCCTCAAGTGCACACACTGACCCTTAAACTCTGTCATTGAGTTTGATGATCTCAATGGGGGTTTCATCTTGTTGAAGAATCCTGTCATTTGATAATATCTCCATCCTGCTGTGGGTATGTTCCCTAAAGCTGTAACCAAGTCCGGGTATGTTGCTAGGGTTCCCTGCAGAGCGAATTTACCACATGTGGTATCTCCCACCCAACCCCATGTCCCCCAGGAATCCCCCCCTGCTCTCCGTGTGGAAACCATGGAAATCCCTCCAGTGGAGCCAAGGGGGACACCCGGGGTGAATACTCTCCCCTTTTATTCAACCTATCCCATATTAACAAGGAATTCCTGGTCAAAGGGAATGTCCATTTTGAGAGTCCTCTTGACATACTCGGAATCCAGGGGGCCCCTGTCAGGTTCCTCCCCACTATAGTTTTTTCTAATGGGACCCACATTTTATTAGAGGAGTCATGGCACCAGTTCAAATTTTGGACCAACGACATTGCCTTGTAATATACTGATATATGTCTGGCAATCCCATTTCTCCCTCTACCTTACTTCTACGCAAGATGTCATAGGCCAGCCTTGGTCGTTTATCATTCCACACAAATGCTACAAATGCCTTCCGTATCTGTTTAAAAAAAGGTTTCTGGTAATTTAATCGGAACTGTATGTAAATAATTCTGGGTAATATACACATTTTAATAGCTCTCACTCTTCAAAACCATGTCAGATAATGTCCTGTCCATTTCTTTAGGTCCCCCACTATCCTGGCCAATAGGGATACGTAGTTAAGATTATATAAAAAAAATTGGATCTGCGGTGATATGTACCCCCCAAGTAGAACAAGGAGTCCTTCTTCCATACGAAGGGGTACGCCCTCCTCAGCGTCCTCGCCATCTCTTGAGGTACATGGCTGGGTAAAAGTATTGATTTTCCAAAATTAAATTTTGAAATTGGACAGATGCCCATATCCGTCCACTTTCTGCATTAGAGCTGTTAAAGATGTCTGTGGTGTTGAGGTGAGAATATCAAGTCATCAGCATAAGCCGATACTCTATGTTCCACATCCAATACTTGTCCCTACTATTTCCCCGTTACTTCTAGTCTTACAAAGAAATAGCTCTAATATTAAAGCAAATATTAATGGTGAAAGTGGACAGCCCTGTCTTGTTCCATTTCGTATATTAAGATAATCCGATATTGTGCCATTTACTTTAACCCTTGCTCTTGGGTCCGCATAAAGGGCCATTACCCATCCCATCATGCGGTCCCCCAGGCCCACCCCCCTCAAGACTTCACTCATAAAGCCCCAATTCACCCTATCAAAGGCTTTTTCAGCATCCATTGAAGAAGGTTAAGTGCCCTGATGGTGTTGTCCCTTGCCTCACGTCCTTTCATAAATCCTATCTGGTCCGGGTGAACTAAGTCCCCGATATGTTCTTGTAATCGCAGAGCTAGAATTTTGGCCAGCAGTTTAGTGATCAATTTCCCTTCTAAACATTTTTTTTTTGTTTTATTTGTCTGAATTTCTCACTTCCTGAGGAGAAACAGGAAGTGAGAAATTCAAACAAAGAAAAAAACATTTAGAAGGGAAATCGAAGGAAAAGCTAAGTCAACCAACAATGCACTAGCTTAAAGGAACCAACTTAGAAAATAAAAGACGAACCTTTACAACCCCTTTAAGCTGTCATTGATGTTAAAGGGAGCAATACACGGAAATTAAACTTTTGATCAGGGTCATTTGGGAAGTTTCTGTTGCAATTATGATTTAAAAAGAGTAAACACAGTTGGTTCATAATAAATGGCTTTAGCGAAACACTAACCATAAGCGAAAACTTTTTTGTGTTATTCATACTCTGAAAAATGGCCAATAAATCTAATTCTGCCAGGGTATGCAAAGTTATGAGCACAGCTATAAATAATCAGCTATAAGGCTGGGGAACAAAATATCTAATCCACTCTGAGAATAAGACAGAAGCGATGTATATACTATTAGAGGTTGAATCTGGTACATATCAGACTCGGATCAAAATTTATCAAAAAATCGTTTAAAAAAAAAAAAAAAAAAAACTAAAACACTGTTTTACAAAATTTTCAAAAAGGATTGTAATATAAATTATGCATGACATACTCCCTTGCTATAGGCAGGTAGCTTGATACATGCTCCCTGCACCTGCTTTCACTTATGCTGCTCATACACTAACATTTTTCCATCAAAATTTTTCATTTAAGAAGATTTGTTCGATTTTCTAATTGTTAGTGAGGTCAAATCAACATTTGTTTTCAAGCATGGTGACGAGAAAATTTGATGGGAGCAGAAAACATCTGAAACTAATTTTCAGACAGTGTATGTGGTCTTCGTTCAGAAATCTTATTGTTTTTAACCACTTTAGCCCTGGACCATTTGTCAGCCTAAGAACCAGAGGTGTTTTTACAATTTGGTACTGCGCGGTTTTAACTGGTAATTGCGGCAGTCATGCAATGTTGTGCCCAAACGAAATTTGCGTCCTTTTTTCCCCACAAATAGAGCTTTCTTTTGATGGTATTTTATTTCCTCTGCTATTTATTTTTTTTGCGATATAAATGTAAAAAGACCGAAAATTTGGAAAAAAAAAATATATTTTCTACTTTTTGTTACAAGAAAAATCTAATAAACTCAATTTTAGTCATACATTTAGACCAAAATGTATTCAGCCATGTCTTAAGTAAAAAAAAGTCAATAAAGCGTATATTTATTGGTTTGTGCAAAGGTTATAGCATCTACAAACTAGGGTACATTTTCTAGAATTTACACAGCTTTTAGTTTATGACTCATTTCTTGAGGTGATAAAATGGCAGGGCAGTACAAAACCAGCCCAAATGCCCCCATTTTGGAAAGAAGACACCCCAAGGAAATTGCTGAGAGGCATGTTGAGCCCATTGAATATTACATTTTTTTTGTACAAAGTGATTGAGTAATGACAAAAAAATAAAACAAACAAATTACAAAAAGTTGTAACTAAATGATATATTGCTCAAAAACATGGCATGGGCATATGTGGAATTACACCCCAAAATACATTCTGCCGCTTCTCCTGAGTACAGGGATACCACGTGTGGGACTTTTTGGGAGCCTAGCCGCGTACAAGACCCCAAAATCAAGCACCGCCTTCAGAATTTCTAAGGGCATACATTTTTGATTTCACTCCTCACTACCTATGACAGTTTTGAAGGCCATAAATTGCCAATATGGCACAACCCCCGCCCCCCCCCCCACCAAATGACCCTATTTTGGAAAGTAAACACCCCAAGCTATTTGCTGAGAGGCATGTTGAGTCCATAGACTATTTTATATTTTGCCACAAATTGCAGGAATATGACAAAAACATTTTTTTTGCACAAAGTTGTCACTAAACGATATATTGCTCACACATGCAATGGGCATATGTGGAATTACACCCCAAAATACATTCTGCAGCTTCTCCTGATTACAGGGATACCACATGTGTGGGACTTTTTGGGAGCGTAGCCGCATACGGGACCCCAAAACCAAGCACCGCCTTTAAGATTTCCAAGGGCGTACATTTTTGATTTCACTTCTCACTATCACTCAACGCAGACAACTTTATGGGGACTAAACAAGGCTTCAAAACGTTCGCTGAAGTGGTTTATGAGGGGCCGAATTTTGTAGAGCCTATCGTATTCAGGGTCTCCATGAGGACGACAAAGTTCATTGTCGTTGAAGTGCGTGAACCGCAAGATCTGCTTGTACGGGTTGTGGACATTACAGTGGGGGGAGACAACGTGGACATTACAGTGGTGGGGGGGGAGACAACGTGAACATTACAGTGGGGGGGGGGGGGGGAGACGACGTGGATATTACAGGGGGGGGGAAGACGACGTGGACATTACAGGGGGGGGAAGACGACGTGGACATTACAGGGGGGGGAAGACGACGTGGACATTACAGGGGGGGGAAGACGACGTGGACATTACAGGGGGGGGAAGACGACGTGGACATTACAGGGGGGGGAAGACGACGTGGACATTACAGGGGGGGGAAGACGACGTGGACATTACAGGGGGGGAAACGACGTGGACATTACAGGGGGGGAAGCGACGTGGACATTACAGGGGGGGAAGCGACGTGGACATTACAGGGGGGGAAGCGACGTGGACATTACAGGGGGGGAAGCGACGTGGACATTACAGGGGGGGAAGCGACGTGGACATTACAGGGGGGGAAACGACGTGGACATTACAGGGGGGGGAAACGACGTGGACATTACAGGGGGGGAAACGACGTGGACATTACAGGGGGGGAAACGACGTGGACATTACAGGGGGGGAAACGACGTGGACATTACAGGGGGGGAAACGACGTGGACATTACAGGGGGGGAAACGACGTGGACATTACAGGGGGGGAAACGACGTGGACATTACAGGGGGGGAAACGACGTGGACATTACAGGGGGGGAAACGACGTGGACATTACAGGGGGGGAAACGACGTGGACATTACCGAATTTTGTAGAGCTGATCGTATTCAGGGTCTCCATGAGGACGACAAAGTTCATTGTCGTTGAAGTGCGTGAACCGCAAGATCTGCTTGTACGGGTTGTGCGGGTGGTGGACATTACAGTGGGGGGGGGGGGGGGGGGGAAGACGACGTGGACATTACAGTGGGGGGGGCACAACGACGTGGACATTACAGTGGGGGGGCACAACGACATGGACATTACAGTGGGGGGGGACGTGGACATTACAGTGGGGGGGGGGACGTGGACATTGCAGTGGGGGGGGGGGGGAGACGACGTGGACATTGCAGTGGGGGGGGGGGGGGAGACGACGTGGACATTGCAGGGGGGGAGACGACGTGGACATTGCATTGGGGGGGGGGGAGACGACGTGGACATTGCAGTGGGGGGGGGGGGAGACGACGTGGACATTGCAGTGGGGGGGACGACGACGTGGACATTGCAGTGGGGGGGGGGAGACGACGTGGACATTGCAGTGGGGGGGGGGGAGACGACGTGGACATTGCAGTGGGGGGGGGGGGAGACGACGTGGACATTGCAGTGGGGGGGGGAGACGACGTGGACATTGCAGTGGGGGGGGGGAGACGACGTGGACATTGCAGTGGGGGGGAGGCGACGTGGACATTGCAGTGTGGGGGGGGGGGAGACGACGTGGACATTGCAGTGTGGGGGGGGGGGGAGACGACGTGGACATTGCAGTGGGGGGGGGGAGACGACGTGGACATTGCAGTGGGGGGGAGACGACGTGGACATTGCAGTGGGGGGGAAGACGACGTGGACATTGCAGTGGGGGGGGAAGACGACGTGGACATTGCAGTGGGGGGGGAGACGACGTGGACATTACAGTGGGGGGGAGATGACGTGGACAAAACAGTGGGGGACTATATATGGTGGTGATCCGAAAAATGATCCGATCCATGACTGATCCGAAGGAAAGATCCGAACCCTGATTTTTTTGATCCGTTGCACCCCTAGCTATCTGTCATGGAGCCGCTGTCTACAGGATCATATTCCGAGCCTGAATCTGACAACGAGTGACCTCCTCCTCACTATCTGTCATGCTCAGAAATGTGTAAGCCTCTTCACTAGTGTACCTTCGATTAGCCATTTTGGGCTCTAAATTTACTGGTACAACTAGTGTGATTCACAGGTAAAAAAGCACCTGTCAGCTACCAAAAAAAAACTTAGCGATCGCAGGGATCAGGCCTGACTCTGCGAACGCTGCAGTTATGTGTTTAGTAAGTGACCGTGACCGATCGATACTGCACTTGGGTGGGCAGAGGGGCAAATGCAGGTGCTATCAGGTATCTGGGCTGATCCCGCCAACACTGTTTTTTGGAACCCTAAATGACTGGGGATGCTAGTATAGATCAGATATCTGTTCAGATACTATACCACTAAGGGAGGTGTACGCTTCGTGCGTGGGTGTTGGCACTACTGGCACTAACCTGACGCTGCCTGGGGCGACACAGACCTTGACTGACGCTAACATTTTATTGATATCACCCGCCGGGCGATCAGGGGGTTAAATCTTTATTAGGTAATAAATGGCGGGTGCCCTGACGCTATAAAAAGCAAACCAGCATCACCCGTAACATTTATACAGTGATCACTGGTGAAAGGGTTAACTAGGGGGCAATCAGGGTGTTAAAACCTTTAATTAGGTAATATATGGGGGAACCTTGACACTATATAAAAACCTGACGGTGAACCTAAATAACTAACTGGCTAACCAGCGTCACCAGTGACACCAATACAGTGACCAGAAAAACAATCGCTTAGTGACACTGGCGACGGGGTGAAAGGGGGTTAACTGGGGGGGGGGGGGGATCAAGGGGTTACACCTTTATTAGGGGGGTAGGGGGCTACCCTGGACCTAAAGCTAACTGCCCTGACTTTTTTTACAGTCACAAATGACACTGCATGCAGTGATCAGTAAGAAAATGACCACTGCAAACGGTGACACTGACTGTGGGTGCAGGGGGTGATCTCCTCGAGCATGTCATACTTACCTGCTCTGTGTAATTGCTTTGCACAGAGCAGCACCCCATTCTTGTCTTCTGGGGTCCCCCACCGCCTTCAGAGTGCAGAGTATAGAGTGCACCTATAGCAAGGTACAAACAAAACAAAAAAACAAAAACAAACAAAAAAAACTTTGCCTTTAGAATCACTTGCTTCCTTGAGTGCATAGTGTCACCTTGGCTATCTTTAAAAGCTTTAATTCCCATTATGACATGTGGGACTAAAAACTCAACTGATATTAGTCTTTATGGGACATTTCAGTTATTTTTACATTTATATATTTGAAGTTATACACCTATAATATTGTATTATCGTCACTGTGGTAATTAACACATATTTCACAGATGTCTATGCCAGCTGATGTCCCATTTCTAGAGAAAATGTGTGTTGATATAAGCGCTGCACTGTAAGAGCCCTTTCACACTGGTGCGTTTTTGCAGCATTTTTGCGGTAAAAATAGCGCTATTAAAACGCTCCCCATGCATCTCAATGGACCCTTTCACACTAAGGAGTTGCGCTGGAGGAGCGTTGAGAAAAGTCCTGCAAGCAGCATCTTTGGAGCAGCTTTTGAGCGCTGAAAAAAAAACGCTCCTCTCCATTGAAATTAATTGAAAACGCGGTAAAACAGCACTAGTTGTGGGATGGTCACATGATTGCACTGAAGTGTAGGATGCTGGGTAATCAGGAAATCCTGTTTGTAGAGAAGTATAGAAGCAAGATGGAGCTTGTCAGAGACCAGCAAGCAGAAGAAATTTCTAAAAAAATTGGCCCAGAAGGAGACCATATGAACCAGAGGAGTTCATCAACACTATGAGGGGTTTTCCTGAACTATGGGATCTCAAAAACGATCATTTTTCAAATAGAATCAAGAAAAGAAAAAGCTGGAACATGATGGCACAAAAGGCACATACCCGACTGGGAAAAGCTAAACAAACAAAAAACAAACGTGAGTACCAGAACTGCAGAACATCCCTCTTCCACTAGTCCCAAATCCCCAACCCTAATCCCGCTCCCAATAGTCCCAAATCCCTAACCCCGCTTCCACTAGTCCCAAATCCCTAACCCCGCTTCCACTAGTCCCAAATCCCTAACCCCGCTTCCACTAGTCCCAAATCCCTAACCCTAATCCCGCTTCCACTAGTCCCAAATCCCTAACCCTAATCCCACTTCCACTAGTCCCAAATCCCTAACCCCGCTTCCACTAGTCCCAAATCCCTAACCCCGCTTCCACTAGTCCCAAATCCCTAACCCTAATCCCACTAGTCCCAAATCCCTAACCCTAATCCCGCTCCCAATAGTCCCAAATCCCGCTTCCACTAGTCCCAAATCCCCAATTCCACTTGTGCCAAATCCCTAACCCTAATCCCACTAGTCCCAAATCCCTAACCCTAATCCCGCTTCCACTAGTCCCAAATCCCTAATGCCGCTCCCAATAGTCCCAAATCCCCCTTTCACTAGTCCCAAATCCCTAACCCCACTTCCACTAGTCCCAAATCCCTAACCCCACTTCCACTAGTCCCAAATCCCTAACCTTACTCCCAAATCCCTAACCCCACTCCCAATAGTCCCAAATCCCTAATTCCACTTCCACTAGTTCCAAATGCCTAACCCTAAACCCACTCCCACTAGTCCCAAATCCTTAACCCCACTAGTCCCGAAGCCCTAACCCTAACCTCACTCCCAATAGTCCCAAATCCCTAACCCCACTCCCAATAGTCCCAAATCCCTAACCCCACTTCCACTAGTCCCAAATCTCTAACCCTAACCCCACTCCCAATAGTCCCAAATCCCTAACTCTAACTCTAACCTCACTCCTAATAGTGTCAAATCCCTAACCCTAATCCCACACCCAATAGTCCCAAATCCCTAACCCCACTTCCACTAGTCCCAAAGCCCTAACCTTAATCTCACTCCCAATATTCCCTAATCCCACGTCCACTAGTCCCAAATCCCTAACCCTAATCTCACTCCCACTAGTCCCAAATCCCTAACCCTAATCTCACTCCCACTAGTCCCAAATCCCTAACCCCGCTTCCAATAGTCCCAAATCCCTAACCCCCACTCCCAATAGTCCCAAATCCCTAACCCCAATAGTCCCAAATCCCTAACCCCAATAGTCCCAAATCCCTAACCCCACTCCCAATAGTCCCAAATCCCTAACCCCACTCCCAATAGTCCCAAATCCCTAACCCCACTCCCAATAGTCCCAAATCCCTAACCCCACTCCCAATAGTCCCAAATCCCTAACCCCACTCCCAATAGTCCCAAATCCCTAACCCCACTCCCAATGCACTAACCCTAACCCCGCTCCCAATAGTCCCAAATCCCTAATCCCACTTCCACTAGTCCC
Organism: Rana temporaria; assembly: GCF_905171775.1. Classification (NCBI taxonomy): domain Eukaryota; kingdom Metazoa; phylum Chordata; class Amphibia; order Anura; family Ranidae; genus Rana; species Rana temporaria. The sequence continues at coordinate 99,878,483 of NC_053500.1, forward strand.
AAATCTCTAACCCTAACATCACTCTCAATAGTCCAAAATCCCTAACCCTAATCTCACTCCCAATGGTCTCAAATCCCTTACCCCACTCCCAATAGTTCCTAACCCCACTTCCACTAGTCCCAAATCCCTAACCATAACCCTAACCCCACTTCCACTAGTCCCAAATCCCTAACCATAACCATAATCTCACTCCCAATAGTCCCAAATCCCTAACCCTAATACCAATAGTCCCAAATCCCTAACCCCACTCCCAATACACTAACCCTAACCCTGCTCCCAATAGTCCCAAATCCCTAACTCTAACCTCGCTTTTAATAGTCTCAAATCCCTAACCCTAATCCCACACCCAATAGTCCCAAATCCCTAACCCTAACCCCACTTCCACTAGTCCAAAATCCCTAACCCTAATCCCACTCCCAGTAGTCCCAAATCCCTAACCCTAACCCCGCTCCCAATAGTCCCAAATGCAGAACCGAAATCACATTCAGTATTGATGTTTGAAATGTATTAATTATATAATTAAAAGAAAACAAATTTACATTTATTATGTTTATTACAAGACAAAAATAATCACACAATATACAGTATGTAGTACACTCAAAATACTATATACTCCAAAAGAGACAGAAGGATTAATATATTTTAAAGTATGTTAAAATAGATCTAATAATGAATATGTTTATACCACTGTAGGTTTATAATTTGGGACTATTGGGAGCGGGATTAGGGACTATTGGGAACGAGGTTAGGGATTTTGGACTAGTGGAAGCAGGATTAGGGTTAGGGATTTGAGACAATTGGGAGCGAGATTAGGGTTAGGGATTTGGGACTATTGAGAGCGAGGTTAGGGAATTGGGAGCGGGATTAGGGTTAGGGTTTTGGGACTATTGGGAGTGGGGTTAGGGAACTGGGACTATTGGGAGTGGGATTAGGGTTAGAAATTTGGGACTGGGATTAGGGTTAGATATTTGAGACTATTAGGAGCGAGGTTAGGGATTTGGGAGCGGGATTAGGGTTCGGGATTTTGGACTATTGGGAGTGGGATTAGGGTTAGGGATTTGGGACTATTGGGAGTGGGGTTAGGGTTAGATATTTGAGACTATTAGGAGCGGGGTTAGGGAATTGGGAGAGGGGTTAGGGTTTTGGGACTATTGGGAGTGGGGTTAGGGAATTGGGAGTGGGATTAGGGTTAGATATTTGAGACTATTAGGAGCGAGGTTAGGGATTTGGGACTATTGGGAGCAGGATTAGGGTTAGGGATTTGGGACTATTGGGAGTGGGATTAGGATTTGGGACTATTGGGAGTGGGATTAGGATTTGGGACTATTGGGAGTGGGGTTAGGGACTATTGGGAGTGGGATTAGGGTTAGGGATTTGGGACTATTGGGAGCGAGATTAGGGTTGGGGTTAGGGATTTGGGACTATTGGGAGTGGGATTAGGGACTATTGGGAGTGGGATTAGGGAATTGGGACTATTGGGAGCAGGATTAGGGTTAGGGATTTGGTACTATTGGGAGTGGGATTAGGATTTGGGACTATTGGGAGTGGGATTAGGGACTATTGGGAGTGGGATTAGGGTTAGGGATTTGGGACTATTGGGAGTGGGATTAGGGAATTGGGACTATTGGGAGTGGGATTAGGGTTAGGGAATTGGGACTATTGGGAGTGGGATTAGGGAATTGGGAGTGGGATTAGGGATTTGGGACTATTGGGAGTGGGATTAGGGAATTGGGAGTGGGATTAGGGTTAGGGATTTGGGACTATTGGGAGTGGGATTAGGGAATTGGGAGCAGGATTAGGGTTAGGGACTATTGGGAGCGGGGTTAGGGATTTGGGACTATTGGGAGCAGGGTTCGGGTTAGGGATTTGGGACTATTGGGAGCAGGGTTAGGGATTTGGGACTATTGGGAGCGGGATTAGGGTTAGGGATTTGGGACTATTGGGAGCAGAATTAGGGTTAGGGATTTGGGACTATTGGGAGTGGGATTAGGATTTGGGACTATTGGGAGTGGGATTAGGATTTGGGACTATTGGGAGTGGGGTTAGGGACTATTGGGAGTGGGATTAGGGAATTGGGACTATTGGGAGTGGGATTAGGGTTAGGGAATTGTGACTATTGGGAGTGGGGTTAGGGAATTGTGACTATTGGGAGTGGGGTTAGGGAATTGGGACTATTGGGAGTGGGATTAGGGAATTGGGACTATTGGGAGTGGGATTAGGGACTATTGGGAGTGGGATTAGGGACTATTGGGAGTGGGATTAGGGATTTTGGGACTATTGGGAGTGGGATTAGGGTTAGGGATTTGGGACTATTGGGAGTGGGATTAGGGAATTGGGAGCAGGATTAGGGTTAGGGACTATTGGGAGCGGGATTAGGGTTAGGGATTTGGGACTATTGGGAGCGGGATTAGGGTTAGATATTTGAGACTATTAGGAGCGAGGTTAGGGATTTGGGACTATTGGGAGCAGGGTTAGGGATTTGGGACTTTTGGGAGCAGGGTTAGGGATTTGGGACTATTGGGAGCAGGGTTAGGGATTTGGGACTATTGGGAGTGGGGTTAGGGACTATTGGGAGTGGGATTAGGGATTTGGGACTATTGGGAGCGAGATTAGGGACTATTGGGAGTGGGATTAGGGATTTGGGACTATTGGGAGCGAGATTAGGGTTGGGGTTAGGGATTTGGGACTATTGGGAGTGGGATTAGGGACTATTGGGAGTGGGATTAGGGTTAGGGAATTGGGACTATTGGGAGTGGGATTAGGGTTAGGGAATTGGGACTATTGGGAGTGGGATTAGGGTTAGGGATTTGGGACTATTGGGAGTGGGATTAGGGTTAGGGATTTTGGGCCTATTGGGAGTGGGATTAGGGAATTGGGAGCGGGATTAGGGACTATTGGGAGTAGGATTGGGATTAGGGAATTGGGACTATTGGGAGTGGGATTAGGGTTAGGGATTTGGGACTATTGGGAGTGGGATTAGGGTTAGGGATTTGGGACTATTGGGAGCGGGGTTAGGGATTTGGGACTATTGGGAGCGATATTAGGGTTGGGGTTAGGGATTTGGGACTATTGGGAGCGGGGTTAGGGATTTGGGACTATTGGGAGCGGGATTAGGATATAGATACTTACGTTGCAATGCTCATCCGAGTGCAATTTCTGAACTTGTCTGGGTTCACTCTCAAGTCCTCATATAGCAACGCAAAGCTCCATAAACCACATCTTCTTTCTGTACCTTCTCACCTTCACGAGATACCAGGAAGTAAACAGGAAGTGATGTAGAGGTGGCGGTTGTCCTTTGACGCCAATGCTTCAATAACGCTTGTAAAACGCTATTAAAACGCCCGCAGCGTTGTGGTAATTTTACCGCGAATGCGGTAAAAACGCAGTGTTTTACCGCTTTAACGCTCCGCTATAGGCGTTTTCAGTGTGAAAGGGCTCTTATGATTTTAGGTTGCAATAGTAGCCATGAAACCTTTTGGTCTCTGGAACCAAACACCCCCCCCCCCCCCTCATTTAAGGCTTGGGGTCTGGATTTAAAGGCTTGAGGCTCCAGCAATCTTTTCTGAAAATAATAATTTTTTGCTTTGCACCCAAGGACCCATTCTTGGTTACAGATGAGGATTAGTTCTGTCACCTCTTTAAAGTGGTAGTAAACCCTCATTTTGATTTGTACCTACAGGTAAGCTTATAATAAAGCTTACCTTAGGTAAAAAGATTATATCCTAAATGTGCACCATTTACAAGTTATTCTAGCAAACAGCAGGTAACATCATTACTACCGCTTTAAAAAGGCAAGGGTGCCCTTACCTCTCAAATATATAAAGAGAATTGCCAAAGAGGCGTTTGCCTCAAAAGGCATACATTCCAACTATTTTTTTAAGAGGAGATTTGCTGGCCAGAAAAGGGCAGGAGAGGGTAAAGTCACAAGAGCTCCTGTAGACATAAACCTAGACTGATTACAGCTGTACCGCCATAAATCCGCACCCAGGGACATAAGAAAAGAGTTTCCAATCACATAGGGGAAGTCCCCCCCTACAGCCCGCAAAACAAGGGAACAAGCACAGAAGGACCAACACAAAAGGGGCAACAAATGCTTCCTAGAGCCAGAAGACTGTCTTCACCATGCCCACATTAGGCATAACCTCTGCAGTGTCTTTAGAGACTGGGCTCTGCAACAGCATACTACGGACCTGGACCTTTACAGTACCCTGCCATCTAAATCAAGCAATACAACGGTCTGCCAAGGTGTGTGCCAAAACATGGGATTCAGTGCAGGCTAAACTTACAGTCCTTACCTGTTCTTCTATATGGGGTCAAGGTACAGCACCTTTAACCTCCTGGGCGGTGTTCCCGAGTCTGACTCGGGGTGAGATTTTTGGGCAAGGATCGGTAACCCCGAGTCAGACTCGGGCTCGCCTCGCTGGATGTACAGGGAGTTTCACTTACCTTGTCCCTGGATCCAGCGATGCCACCGCGCTGTGTGAGCGAGCAGGACCTCGCTCGATTCACACAGTGCCTCCGTGTGACGCCGATCTCCGTTCCCTGCGACGTTACGACGCACGGGGACGGAGAACGGCGCCAAATTCAAAAAAGTAAACAAACACTATACATACAGTATACTGTAATCTTATAGATTACAGTACTGTATGTAAAAAAAACACACCCCCCTTGTCCCTAGTGGTCTGTCCATTGCCCTGCATGTCATTTTATATAATAAAAACGTTTCTTTCTCCCTGCAAACTGTAGATTGTCCATAGCAACCAAAAGTGTCCCTTTATGTCAAAAATAGTTTTAGATCAGCTAAAAAACAGCGATAATAAATTATAATCACTTGCAGAATTGTGCGATAGCGATTTGTGGGGAAATTCGTCATAAAAAAAAAAAAATAATGACAGCAACAATTCTGCAACTGAGCAAATTTCAGTGATTTTGATTTGATTACATTATTGAATAATTTTTATTATAATTATATTATTATTTGTTATATTGATTTATAATTATTTATTATATTATAATTTATAATTTTGTTTTTAAAAAAATTTCATACCCGGGATGCCTATTAGAAGCTTGTTTGGTCAGATTTAAGTGAGTTATTTCTAAAAATGACAGACCTACAATATAAAACGCCAAATTTCCTTGCAAATAATGGTACCGCTTTCAGCATGTTTTTTCTGAAAGAATCATACCGCCAGGGAGGTTAAGAATCAGTAATCCATAGGTGCCAACCCAAACAACTGTAGAGCACTGAGGCTAAGCATCTCAATGGAGTAAAAGTGCGCATTACAAAACCCCTCTCAGAGAGAGACGGGTCCATCAACTACAAACACTAGCAAAAAAGTTAGGCAATGCCAAGAGTGGGAGGGGTTATCCTGGGTGGTGTCATGTCTTGCCAATTGCCAGTGTCCTGGAAGTAGAGCCTGACCCAACAGTCTAAGCATCATCTCTCCCCTTACCCTGTGATGTCAGATGAAGAAAAGATAATTAGGCTCTGGCACCCCGAGAAAACGCAAGAGGCTTGCGAGACCGATTTAGAGGTGAGCAGTTTGGCTGCCCAAGTAGCCAGAGTACATGCATTATTAAAAGGAGCGTCACTGTAGACAAAGCTGAACACCAGGCAGATATAAAAGGCACCCATTATTGCGACTCTGTAATCATTAAATGTATTCTTTAAAAGCAAGCTGTGCAAATTACTAAAAATTTAACTGATCAGCCTCTTGCAGTCAATTGTACAGTCTGTACAGGAGAGCTGAGTAAGGAAAAAAATCAGCAAAAGGAGATAAGTGCCCTGCAGTGCTAAGGGGTCATGCTGATAAGAGGAGAGAACAGAGTGGCAGAGATGACTTCAACAGTTTCTGCTGCTCATTTCACTGTCTAGTCACAGGGTGGGGGTGAAATTGAAGCAGAGAAAATAGAAGCTACACTAACCGATAACAATGTTTCCACAAAGTGTCCATGACAGCACAGCAGGAGATAGGGAATCCACCCACCTAAAAAAGGGACAGGAAACAGAACAGCATAAATTTGTAACTCCTCCTAAACTACCTTACTTAAAAAAAGGAAACAATTTAGGTAACAAAAGGAACACAACAGAAGGAAAGTAATTAGCTTGTATGGTTATTACTACTACATGTGGAAGCATTGTTACCGGCCAGTGTAAATTATATTTTACCCCATGCTCCATAACAACGAAGCACAAGAAACAGGACAGCAGTAAGAAAAAAAAAAATGCCCAAAATTGGCCAGTATATGCTGTAATGTCCAACTGGTAATCTCTAGGTGGAGTTTGACCTAAATGGCTACCTGGCAAATCTGCTTTAGTGGCACTGAAGGCAACAATGCCCAGGAAGCTGATCTTTTGGTTGTGTGTGCTTTAACAACCATGTTTATTAAAGGCAGTATAAGCCAAAGAAATCAAAACTTGTTAGGACAAAGGCTGGATATTCATAGACACTGGTTATAGGCTTCTAACTTCAGGCGATTGGACACTGGCAAAAAGGTTGATATTCCCCTCCAGCATCCCCCCTAAAACCCTACTCCAACTCATGAGAAATGCAGAGCAACACAAAAAGAGAAAGGTAAATTGTGTCCTGTACTGTACGCCAAAATATGGACTTTATGGACAAGTCAAATCTATTTTAATGCTCACACTAAATTATACAGTACAGACACAGGGTGGATATTCATAGACCCTGGGATGTCCCCTAGGCAGCAATCAGAAAGGTGGGCAACACCAATGGGCGCAACAAAAAAGAGACGCGTTAAAGACTTGACTCAAGAGTGCTATCGAATGAGCCTATGCGGCCAAAAGCTGCATCTGCATGGATCTACCTGGAGAAGTTGGAGAATGTATTGACTTTAGACCAGGTTGCAGCTTTACAAAACTGTTAAACAGATGCTTGATGCTGAATGCCCATGAAAGGCCCGCCTATCTGGTTGAGTGAGCATGTAAGGGTACTAGAGGTACCATTTCCTTAAGAGTATAAGCTATAGTGTACTTGGAAGCAGGGTCTTTTTTGGGACCCTGCTGGCAAGACCCAATCTGTTTTTAAAGCGGCGTTCCACCCAGGATTGGAACGTCCGCTGATCCGGTTCCTCCCGCATATCCATCGAATCCAGGTATTTGCTCCCACTTCCAGTGAAACAGCGTCGCAGAACCCGCGGCGAAGGACGCCATGTCCGCCCCCCCCCCCCCACAGGTCCCAGAAGACAGCATGGACCATTCAGAATGTGCAGTGCGACTCTCGCATGCGCAGTAGGGAACCAGGCTGCAAAGCCGCAAGGCTTTGCTTCCTAATTTCCTTACTGAAGATGCTGGTTCCTCCACCCGGAGCCGAGGGACAGGTCGGCTTTGGGTGAGGACATCGCGGGCGCTCTGGACAGGTAAGTGTCCTTATTTTAAAAGACAGCAGCTAAAGTATTTGTAGCTGTCGACTTAAAAAAAAATAAATAAAAAAAAACTCCGCTTTAAGATATAGGCTGCCACTACATCCAAACAACGGAGAAGAATTTCTTTGGGGGGTGTGTCTCAGAAATGGGCAACCCTGGATGTAGACAAGCTTGACCAATTTATTTGCTTCACCAACAGATGTGCCTGCTGGGAGCGCTGTATGAACTGTATGTAGCATTAGCAACAAATAGCAAATAGCAACAAACACTGTTTTTTCTGGAGACTTCTCTGTACTGTTCCCAGAACAAAATCAATTCATTCACAGGAAGCTTAAAGGGGTTGTAAAGGATTTTTTTTTTTATATATAATAAGCATCCTTTACCTGCAGACATTCCTCTTTTTTAACTTCCTCATTGTCAGTTTTTGCTCAGAAGTTGCTCTATTTCTTCTCTGTTCACTTCCTGCTTGTCTGATTTTACTGACCACCATGATGGGAGGCTTTACTACGGTGGTCAGTAATGTGCTCACCCCCTCCTGGGAACTACATCTGTGCGGCAGGACGCTCTCTACGTGTTAGAGACTTCAAGGGAGGTGAGAATTACTGGGCATGCCGCAATTCATACTGGGAAATGTAGTTCTTACATGAACGAGTGATGCAAACCAGGAAGTGAATGAGAGAACAGAAACTAGAATGCCGGAGGTGATATAGATGAAGGAATTTAATAGGTATTTACTCTTTTTTTTAAACAGAATCATTACACTATTCTGTCTGTCTACCTTGCAGACATTAATTTTAGGCAAACATTTTTTTTCCTTTACAACTCCTTTAATCCAGATTGTCCATTCCGTCTGCTAGAGAAAACAATTTAGAGGCTTCCGAGCAAAGCAGAAGTGAGGAGGCAGGAGGCTAGAAGCCTTCCACAGCCTCCTCTAACACTGCTTGTGGGGAAGAACACCCCTCCAGGCTCACCTGCCCTCTGCATATCCATAACAAAGCATGTGCTTCCACTGTGGAGGCTCTCAAAATTTGGAGAAAGGACTGCAGATAATACTGGGGTGCTGTGAAGTGGCTCTGCAGCTTATGCATGTATTTGCAAATGTGCGCAAACTAACCCCGTTTTTAACACAGATGGGATCATTTGGTTGGTTGCAGACTAGTTGGTAAGTTAAGCTGGGAATGTTCTTGGTTTTGTGACATGCTTTGCCCTTCCATGTACTTCTCGCTGCAAAGGCCATAGGTCGGGGAAGAGGCCATTTGTTTGTAAGGGTGAGGGTATTCCCCTGTGGGGTACTCACAGAGTAGGGAGCGGAATATAGGGTGAGCATGTCTGGAAGAAGTATGCAGTAACCCAGGTGTAGACTGTCCAGTAGAAAATTCCTCTTGATGAAAGGTCAGAAAGAAGCTCCTGAGTACCTTATAAGAGTTTTAGACAGAAGTGGTGTAAAAAGGCGAGACCAGTAGTATGAGGTCAGAACTGTCAGCGATAAAGGGTGATCCTGTCCATAATGCTGGGCTCTACTTAGAGTCCAAGCTTCACTTCTCACAGTGGACATAGAGCCGAAGGGGTCTTTAGGGTCTGGGTTTCATAGGGATGGACCAGAGCCCTGGATCTGTATAACAGCATACATTTTTCCTTTGAGTGGCTTCTAAACTTTGTTGTTTACTGAAGACTCCAGATAGTGAGTGGCAGAATTGTAGGTCTATTTTTTCAGGTTCCTTTTACTAGCAGAATCACCAGGTGAAAGGTGAACTTGAAATAAGAAAACTGCAACCATCACATCTAAAGACTGGCAAGCTATGATGTATTAGCATTTTTGCTCTTGGGTTTAAATATACTTTAGTGTACTCACTTTCATGGCTCTTCATTGCGTAAACATCCACAGATGGGTCAAATTCCCCTGGTCCAAAGAACCGAGGAAAGTTAAGGGGGTTTCCAGGGCTGTCTGGAGGAGTGCCATATGAGCATATGGGGATTCCAGTGCCATCTTCACATTCTTCCTCCTCAGCCCTTTCTTCTACTTCCATTTCCTCCTGCTCTGCCCGATCCACATCATGCAAACCAACTAAGAGGCTGTAATCCATTATCTTCAAAACAGAGAGGAACTAAATTTGGAAAGAAGGAAAACGGATTATAGGTGGTTTTGCACCTAAAGTACTGTTGGATAGGCAAAAAAAAAAAAAAAAAAATCATAATAGAATAATCATAATACATTTGGGAAATTCCTAAACACTGAAGAGAAAAGTCTAACGGAATTTTTAAGATGTCAACATTGTAATTCAAAAGATAACAGCATCTGCCGTGCCAAGGAGGAGGTGTAACAGCAGTGATTACATCATATCTCTCTACTCTCTCTACAGTAAAAGGAAACTACAGTTTACAACCACTGGGAATTGCAGTGAATGTAGGCAGGTACAGTAGGCCTGTTCATGTTGAATGTGTACTCGCCCACTTTAACATAAATCACGCCCCTTCACTCTTCAGCCACACTGCTCAGCACCACACAGCAGTACAGTTAGGCGACAATCTTATAAAATGTAAAGCATGCATGTGCAAAATGTTTATTTCCAAAATAAACATTTAAATTTGATCTCCTCTAGATTTTCCGTTTTTGGCTATGGTTGCGATCTTCACATGCAAAATCTATCCCTACAGCCACAACAGGAGAAAAAAAATGAACTGCCCTTACACGATTTAATCATTAAAAAACTGTAGACACATGGCCATAATTACAGTACACATTATACCCACTGTTTCAGTTTTATATATATTCCTCCTCCTGTAGCTTTGAGATACAACAGCATTCAGTGTAAGTATGTGAGCACATCCATAGTTACAACACAGAAAGAGCAGGGACATGCTGCTTCACACTGGCATGAGGCACAAGTAAACATTGGCATGCGTTTAAAAAAAAAAAAAAAAAAAGCAGCACTACCTTACTAATTTAACAATAATGGTGGAACCCCAATGTATAAAGGGTCACTGGCGCAAATTTTTTTTTTTAAATTGGATACCAAGGAGCTGCTGCAATAATATGTGCACCTCGAAGAAGTGTAAAAAATATAAGCGAAAATGTGTTACTGCGCCAATCCCATCATAGTAAAGTGAATTATATTTAACCACTTAAGCCCCGGACCTTTAGGCAGCTAAATGCCCAGGCCAGGTTTTGCGATCCGGCACTGCGTCGCTTTAACAGACAATTGCGCGGTCGTGCGACGTGGCTCCCAAACAAAATTGGCGTCCTTTTTCCCCCACAAATAGAGCTTTCTTTTGGTGGTATTTGATCACCTCTGCGGTTTTTATTTTTTGCGCTATAAACAAAAATAGAGCGACAATTTTGAAAAAAATTCAATATTTTTTACTTTTTGCTGTAATAAATATCCCCCAAAAACATATAGAACATTTTCTTTCCCTCAGTTTAGGCCGATACGTATTCTACCTATTTTTGGTAATAAAAAAAAAAATCGCAATAAGCGTTTATCGATTGGTTTGCACAAAATTTATAGCGTTTACAAAATAGGGGATATTTTTATTGCATTTTTATTAACTATTTTTTTTTTTACTACTAATGGCGGCGATCAGCGATTTTTTTCGTGACTGCGACATTATGGCGGACACTTCGGACAATTTTGACACATTTTTGGGACCATTGTCATTTTCACAGCAAAAAATGCATTTAAATTGCATTCTTTATTGTGAAAATGACAGTTGCAGTTTGGGGGGCGCTGAACGTGTTAGGCTTCACCTAGTGTGTGTTTACAACAGTAGGGGGTGTGGCTGTAGGTCTGACGTCATCAATTGTGTCTCCCCTATAAAGGGGATGACACGATCGATGCGCCGCTACAGTGAAGCACGGGAAAGCCGTGTTTACATACGGCTCTCCCCGTTCTTCAGCTCCGGGGAGCAATCGCGACGGAGCGGCTATAAACGAATAGCCGCGCCGTCGTCCCGGATCGCTCCCCGAGGTAAGCCGCCCGCCGCGGAGGGGGTCCCGATCGGACCCGCGGAAAGGCAAGGACGTATATATACGCCCATCTGCCTGTCCGTGCCATTTTGCGGACGTAAATAGTCGTGCGGCGGGCGTTAAGTGGTTAAAAGTGCTATAAACTCAATCCCCTAAAAAGACCCCCATAAATATAAAATAAGTGTTCAATATTATACAATATATACAGAATGTTTGGGGGAAAAAAAATATATAAAATATATATATGAAACGTCTCTGGAAAGTATCAAAAGTTAATCCAACATGGAAAAAATTCGAATGAATTCCAATTCAAATAAAGATCGAAAAGTCCAATGCTCATGGTGCTCCTTGTAGTGGGTATATGGATAAACGTGAAATTATTCTTCCCCTAAAATGGACACTCACCAGACCCAGATTAACAAAACGCCTCAAAGTATTCCTTTCCTTATAGCCACTAGAGCAATCCTCCTCCCTTGTGTTCATAGGGTTCATGATGGTGCCTTAATATCTCAAAAACAAGGGATTCGTCATAGTGCCGTCAGGTGGCACAATGGCACAATCACACACCCCCCCCCCCCCCCCAGCACAATCACCATCTAAATCCATTATTCCAGTCCGGCAGCAGGACCCGTTCACATGTTCTGCACCAGGCCTTCTTCCTGCCCTTACATCAGAGACCTCTGCAGACTGATGCAAGGGGAACTGTTGCAGACTCTGGTGTAAAGTTTAACTAAAATTATACATAGTTAAAATATTGAGGAACATAACCAGTGTATAATTTATGGGATTTTGGAATAAATGCATATGCATCGTTGTGATTAATATTCAAACACGCAAAAAAAAAAAAAAAAAAGTATAAATACATTTTAAGCATGCATGATCATTTTGGGGCTCTATATTTTTTTAGCAGCACTGCACTTTAAAAAAATCATAGTGGTGTGGAAACACATGTCACTGCTGGCCAGCTGCTGTTACATGTATTTTTGTATGTAACAGATTAAATGTTACAGAGTTTCAACCACTGAAGTTATTATAAAATAAAGAAACGTAGCACTACACCCATACACTGTATTGAAAAATTGGCTAACTGTCCACACGCAGACCAATCTTTAAGACTCCTTTCAGACTGAGGCACTTAAAAAAACTGCCTAAAAACCACTGAGCGTTTTTTCTGGAGTGAGGAGTTAGCAGTGTGCTTTTTTTGAAGGTCACGTGACTCAAAAAACGGCTGCAATAACCATTTGGAGGTGCTTTTGAAGCTCTTAATATTCATTTCAATGGAGAGGGGTGCTTTTTGTTTAGCTCTTCAAACATGCTGCTTGCAGGAGTTTTTTCACCTCTCCGCCAGCGCACTGCCCCAGTGCATTCATCGATTTTTTTTTTTTCTTTTAACCAACAAAATTTTATTTAGTTTGCAGAGGTACAAGGCATACAAAGTCCCCTCGACATTGCAAGGACAGATATGTAAAAAATAGAAAAATAACCAATACATACAAAGCATCTATAATCTGGAGGTAGCCCCCCCCCCCCCCCCAAACATTTCAAACATCACCCTCCTGGCACTTATCACAATCCACGCCTCACCCAACATTGATGCCCAATAGCCTATCCATCACCAAGTCCACCGGGGCCAGACCCGGTACATCCAACCACTTTGCCCACAACTTCTCAAACTTGTGGGGATTATCCCTGTGTTGATATATCACTTTCTCCATTCTCAACACTGTCCCAATATTAGCAATCCATTCAGCCAGGGTCGGAGGAGCCTCAGCCTTCCAGTGAACCATAAGCTTTCTTGCCTGGAATAGAACCCTCTGTATCGCTTCTCTGTCCGCCTCCTCCCATTCGTACTCCTCCAGAGCCCCCAAGAGACATGCCCTCGGGTCCTGTGGAAGAGCCACGCCAAATGCCGAGTTGACGGTACTCACAACTCCCGCCCAATACGTGTGGAGCTTTGGGCATCTCCACAGCATATGGATCAGATCTCCATGGTCTCTTACACCGTGTACAGGTAGGGTCGAGCTGCGGATTCATCTTATGGAGCCTGTGTGGGGTATAATAGGTTCGCAACAGAATATACAACTGGGTGAGCCTTTGTGAAACATTCAACGAGCACTTGCTTACTGCCTGAAAGATTTCCTCCCATTGTTCACCATCCAACTCCCCCGCGTCCGTCTCCCACCTTTCCCTTATCTTCAGGGGATGCTGCTTCATCACATACTGCAGCAGAATGGCATAGCACTGGGAAAAAAAAGACTTTTGACGTCCCAGCATCCCCCAAAAGATCAAAAACAGGGGTTGGCGACAGGCACCACTCCGAGGAGCGACCCTGTGCCGCCACTGCGTGTCTCAGCTGTAAATATAGGAGAGGTACATTGACTGCGGCAAGCCAAACGCCTCCCGCAGTGCAGAGAACGTGCGTAACACTCCATTACGGAATATGTGTGTAATCCCATACCGTTTACACCTGGTCCCCGATTGTAGCTTGGCCAGTTCTGTGTATGTGCCATTTTGCCATATAGGACTGTATTTTGTAAAGCCTTCCTCATTCTGAACATACTTGACCTTGTTCCATACCTTCTGGATTAGACTAAAAGTAGGAAGCTTCTTATGCGGTTTAGCAAAGGCTTGCGCCTCCAACGCCCCAGGGATCGGACTTCTGCCCACGGTGTGTTCCAGAAGCTTCTGAGCGGAGGATCGCACCGTCGGCCGAAACATACCGACCAGCTGCTGCATCTGGGCCGCTAAGTAGTATAGCCAGGGGTTAGGCAATGCCAATCCCCCGCCATCTTTAGGTCTCTGCAGGTGTTCCAATTTAATCCTAGGAGTCCTATCCTTCCAGATGAGACCGCGAAAGATACTGTTCACTGTATGAAAAACCTTTAAGGGGATAACCATGGGGGTGTTGTGAAGAAAGTACAGCAGTTGCGGCATGAGTATCATCTTGATTAGATTCACCCGGCCTGCAACCGACAGGAGCAGGGCCTTCCAAGTTTTAACTTTGTCCCTAAACCTCAGTAACAAGGGAGAGATATTGAGATGGATGAAATCTCGTGGCCTAGCCGTGATCTGTACCTCTAAGTACTTAAAGGATGAGGTAATAGGTATGGGGCATACGGGGTTAATAACCTGCGTGTCATCGCCATCCAGCAAAAGCAATGCCGACTTCGACCAGTTTATAAGCAAGCCAGAGAATTTTCCAAAGTCTGAAATTGCCATCATAGCCTCCCTGAGGGAGGTATCCGTGTCTCCCAGTAAAAGAAGGGCATCGTCAGCGTATAACATCACTTTTTCCTGCATGTCACCATAACAGAATCCAGTAATGCGGGAGTTAGCCCTAATACTAATGGCCAGCGGCTCGATAGCCAAAGCAAAGGGAGGGGGAGAGGGGACATCCCTGCTGCGTCCCCCTCCTCAATGCAAAGCCGCCCGACAAGGAGCATAATGTCCTTATTGCCGCCTGCGGCTGGCTGTACAGCAATCGCACCCAGGAAATATAAATAGGGCCAAATCCAAATTTCTGCAGCACAGTCCAAAGATAGTTCCAATCTATGCTATCAAACGCCTTTGTAGCATCTAAGGACAGCAGTGCCCTGCATTCATCGATTTTAATGGCAAGCAGTTTTCGTGACCTTTCAGACGCCTTTTTTAAAACGCAAAATCGCTTAAAAAAAAACTCCTCAGTGTGAAAGGAGTCTAAGCAATATCGAAATTGACAAAAAGTGCAAAGTACAGCATACAGTATAAAGTGTTAATTCTCTATACACAGACCAATCCGTAAATGAAGGCTCAATCTTTAATCAATCATATTCCAAAAATCTGATTCAAAGTGCAAATTGTCCATACAGTGGCCAATCTGTAAAATAATGAACGACCTTTAATTGCAAATAAACATTTGTAAACGGTGTCCAAAATAGTTAACTCCTGTGATCTCACTCCAAGGTGAGTTTCTGATTTTCACACTTCGGAAATATTTCACACACACACACACACACACACACACACACACACACTCTATAAAGTGAACACCAACACCTCCAATCTTGAGCAAATATAAATAAATCAACAAGCCACTTACCGAAATGAATTGACCATTAAATGTAGCATGGTCAAATAGCGCTTTATATAAACAATGCCTTCAGTAGGAGCCAGGTTTTGATACCGCTCACCAAAGCAGATCAAAATAAAGCACATAGTGTAGTATTTAGAAACAAACTTATTAAAAATAAAGTGTACACTCACATTAAAAATAACACATAAAAAAAACTCTTTCCTCCATCCAACCAGGCAGACTCAGAAGCCGATCCAAATCTCCAGTAACTGTGTATGACGTCACCTCACGACCAAATGAACTTTATATTTTCAAACGATTGAAGATTGATCGTTCACTCACTGATCGGTCTGTGTATGGATAATTAGCACTATATGTTACACTTTGCACTTGTCAAAATTTGGATATTGCTTACAGGGTGGCCAGTGTTTTGGGACAGTCTGTTTTTCAGTGTTTAATCACAAAAAATATATATTTTGATTAATTTAGGTTTTCAATATAGTGTATGGGTATAGCCTTCCTTTAGCTACAGTGGGGCAAAAAAGTATTTAGTCAGCCACCATAGTGCAAGTTCTCAGACTTAAGATGGGAGGCCTGTAATTGTCATCACAGGTATACCTTAACTATGAGAGACAAAATGTGGAAACAAATCCAGACAGACAAATCACATTGTAGAAAGAATTTATTTTCAAATTATGGTGGAAAATAAGTATTTGGTCAATATCAAAAGTTCATCTCAATACTTTGTTATATATCCTTTGTTGGCAATGATAGAGGTCAAATGTTTTCTGTAAGTCTTCACAAGGTTGTCACACTGTTGCTGGTATGTTGGCCCATTCCTCCATGCAGATCTCTCCTAGAGCAGTGATGTTTTGGGGCTGTCGCTGGGCAACACAGACTTTCAACTCCCTCCAAAAGTTTTCTATGGGGTTGAGATCTGGAGACTGGCTAAGCCACTCCAGGACCTTGAAATGCTTCTTACGAAGCCACGCCTTCATTGCCTGGGCAGTGTGTTTGGGATCATTGTCATGCTGAAAGACCCAGCCATGTTTCATCTTCAATGCCCTTGCGTATGGGAGAAGGGTTTGCACTCAAAATTTCACTATACATGGCCTCATAAATTTTTTTATGTACACGGATCAGTCGTCCTGTTCCCTTTGCAGAGAAACAGCCCTAAAGCATGATGTTGCCACCCCCATGCTTCACAGTAGGTATGTATAGTGTTCTTTGGTTGCAACTCAGCATTTCCTCTCCTCCAAACACAACAAGTTGTGTTTCTACCAAACAGTTCTACTTTGGTTTCATCTGACCATATGACATACTCCCAATCCTCTTCTGGATCATCCAAATGCTTTCTAGCAAACCTCAGACGGGCCCGGACATGTACTGGCTTAACCAGGGGGACACATCTGGCACTGCAGGATCTGAGCCCCTGGCGGCATAGTGGGTTACTGATGGTAGCCTCTGTTACGTTGGTTCCAGCTCTCTGCAGGTCATTCAGTAGGTCCCCCCCGTGTGGTTCTGGGATTTTTGCTCACCGTTCTTGTGATCATTTTGACCCCACGGGGCGAGATCTTGCGTGGAGCCCCAAATCGAGGGAGATTATCAGTGGTCTTGTATGTCTTCCATTTTCTAATTATTGCTCCCACAGTTGATTTCTTCACACCAAGCTGCTTGCCTATTGCAGGATTCAGTCTTCCCAGCCTGGTGCAGGTCTACAATTTTGTTTCTGGTGTCCTTCGGCCGCTCTTTGGTCTTCACCATAGTGGAGTTTGGAATGTGACGGTTTGATGTTGTGGACAGGTGTCTTTTATACTGATAACAAGTTCAAACAGGTGCCATTAATACAGGTAATACACAGAGGAGCCTCTTGAAGATACAGGTCTGTGAGAGACAGAAATCTTGCTTGTTTGTAGGTGACCAAATACTTATTTTCCACCATTATTTGCAAATAAATTTATTCCAAATCAGACAATGTGAGTGTCTGGATTTGTTTCCACATTTTGTCTTTCATAGTTGAGGTATACCTACGACGACAATTACAGGCCTCTCATCTTTTTAAGCGGGAGAACTTTCACAATTGGTGGCTGACTAAATACTTTTTTGCCCCACTGTAGATGGTAGCTCACCTCCTCATAGAATGTTAATAGATTGGTTTGGCAAGAACGATTCTTCATGAATCTTATTTAAATATTGATGCTACATTTGCTTTTCTCCAATCTGCTGGTACCATTCCAGTCAGTAGACGGTCAGTAAAAATTAGGAACAATGGTCTGGCAATCACTTGACTGAGTTCCTCCTTAAGGACCCTCGGGTGTAAGCCATCTGGTCTCAGTGATTTATTAGACCCCTTTGACACTGGGGCATTTTTCAGGCGCTTTAGCGTTAAAAACAAACAAAAAAAAAAACCCTGTAAAGCGCCTGAAAGAAGCCTCATCTGCAATCCCAATGTGAAAGCCTGAGGGCTTTCAAAGCCCTTTCACACTGCCAGCGCCCAAAAAACGTTGGTAAAGCGGCGCCAAGACCCCTTTCACACTGGGGCGTTTTTCAGGCGCTTTAGTGTGAAAGCACTTGGGCTTTCACATTGGGATTGCAGATGCAGCTTTTTTCAGGCGCTTTTTTTTAACGCACAAGCGCCTGAAAAAACGCCCCAGTGTGAAAGGGGTCGTAATTTTAAGTTTTTCAAGTCTATTTCTAATTCTATCCTACATTAGCCATGAAGGTGCTTCCTATGACATGTCAGGAGGATAAACATTGCAGTGCTGGTTACAGAATCCCCTGTTTCCCTCGTGAAGACTGAGGAGAAATATAATAAATTCAATACCTTTGCCATCTCTCCATCCTTAGTAACCAAATGCCCTTCATTATTCTTTATGGAAGCAATATGATCTGACCTCCCTTTCTTACCATTTATGTACTTAAAGAATTTCTTGGAATTTGTTTTACTCTCCTCCGCTATGTACTTTTCATGTTCTATCTTAGTCGCTCTGATTGCGATCTTACATTACTTGTTGCATTTTTTGTAAAGATGTAATGCCGATAATGATCCCTTAGCCTTGTATTTTTTGAAGAAGGCCTTCTTATTTGCTTTATATGCATTTTTACACTGGAGTTAAGCGATCCAGGACATTTATTAGCTATTTTAAACATTGGGATGCACTGGTTGATACCGTTATTTAAATATGCTCCTAAAGGGGGGCGTGGCCAGGCAGCAGATGTAGCCGGACGTGTCTGAAGTGAGCTCCGCCGAAAATCCTTCTAATCATCCTGCGGAAGAAATCTATACTCACCCACAGCCACACCGGAGGATTCCTTGTTGCTCGGGGAACACGTACATACCTTTCCTGGTGTCCTGGTCCCGCGATGTCGTCCGGCAAACGGCAGCTGGTGAACAAGCCAGCAGAGCTCATGGTCCAAAATGGCGCGTATGCAGGCCGCACAGCGAGGGAGAAGCACCGCGAGGCAGCCGAAAAGCTGTTCTCCAAGCCACTATTGAAAGAACCTACGGCTTCCTCCAGCACTCCGGAGGACTCACCGAGCGGAGGATCCGAAGCGGATGACACAGTGCCCCTGGAGGACTCGGTGCAGGCCGGACTACTATGGGACACAGTGAGTACTCCAGAGCAGGCCCCAGATAAGACACAGGGCCCAGGGAGTCCTACCATAGAGGGAGAACCCACGCTGAGAGACATATTTACTGCAGTCACTTCATGTAATGTATCCCTGGCAGTATTGACCACAGAAGTAAAAGGGATGAAGTCAGAAATCTCATTTCTCAGACAGGATGCCCAAAAAATGAGAGAAAGAACCTCGGCATTAGAGGAAAGGGTGAGCACCATTGAAGATGACATGGGGCCTATGCAGAGGGACCTAGCCTACAATAACCATTTAATAGACCAACACTCTTCTCGTTTGGAGGAATTAGAGAACAGGATGAGAAGAAATAACGTAAGGGCTATAGGCCTACCTGAGAAAATGGAAGGAAAAAATCCTGTGGAGTTCATTGAGAAGTGGCTGATCGCAGCTTTTGGAAGAGAAGCATTCTCCCCTATGTTTTCTGTTGAACGGGCACACAGGGTGCCATCTAGACCCCCTCAGCCTGGAGCACCGCCTAGACCATTCCTGTTTAAATTCCTACATTACCGGGACAGGGACGCCACTTTACACAATGCCAGAATTAATCCGGCAGCACTGAAGGTTGACAATACTAAAAACCTATTCCCAGACTTTTCTGCTGAGCTACAGAAGAAGAGAAGCAAGTTCCTGGAGGTGAAACGCCGCCTGAGGGACCTCGACTTGAAATACGCCATGTTGTACCCGGCCCGCCTTCGGGTAGAGGTTTTTGGTGCTGTCCAATTTTTTTGATTCCCCGGCCACTGCAGCACACTGGCTGGATCGTGAAGAGCAATCCATCAAAGAGGCGAGGGGTAGACGACCGGCAGACTGAAAAAAAGTTTAATCTGATGACCCAGCATATTATGTGCTCACTTTCCAAGTTGCCTTTGTAAGGCGGTTTTTGTTCACTTTGGTCACTAAGGCCCGGAGTTTTGCTGTTGAGAAGCTCTAAGACACTGTGGTGCGCTTCCACTGTTGCCCCCAATAGGGTTGTTTCAGGCCCTAACTTGCCCCCTGGAAAAATTTCGTTAGCCATGTTGGCTACACTACATATGGTACTAAAGAGCGATGATCCCGCCACGCTCTGCTCTCAGGAAACTGTTCTATATACTTTTTTGTTGTTTTTTCTGTTTTTTTTACTATTTTTTTCTATGCTCTCCCTAGCCTATAGCCCACATGATCACGAAATAGGGTTCCCTTACTGCAGTAGACAGGGGTCCCAGAATGGTAGTATGCTTAGTGCTTGTGATATGCCTCTAACCTCCAAGTTGGTCAAAGATGTTGCTTTAGATAATTTTTACTTATACGGGATAAGATTGTATTCTCCTGCTGATATTGAGATTCCGGTAGTATGTCTAATATAACTAGGTGTCTGTCGTGGAATGTCCGAGGCCTGAATAGTCCGGTGAAGCGCCTTGAGGTACTGCGCACTATTAAAAGACTGGGCGCTGAGGTAATCTGTTTACAGGAGACTCACCTCCCCCCGGGTTCTAACCCAAAACTGGCAACTAGGCAATTTTGCCACCAATACCATTCTACCCACACGGTTTACTCGAGAGGAGTGAGTGTCCTGATCCGTAGTGGTACACAGTACACACTTATAAATGTTAAGATAGATCCGGAGGGCAGATATGTCTTTTTATATTGTTCCCTTTATGGGGTTAAATGTGTGCTAGCGGGAGTGTATATCCCCCCACCATTCTCATCTAATGTATTGAAAACACTGGCTGAATTTGTGTCCTGTCTTCCTGGTATTCCAATCCTAATACTAGGGGACTTTAATAACCTAATGGATCACGAGAAGGACAAACTTAAGACTGGTGCGGGACAGGGGGGGGCAGGATAAGAAGGGTCCCACACCTTTTGCCCGTTTAATTGAGGAATTAGGCCTGTTTGATGTCTGGAGAATGCATAACCCTGATACTAGAGTTTATTCCTGCAGGTCAGCTTCCGTAGGGGGATTGTCAAGGATAGACATGGGTTTCGGTAATGGTCTATTACTACCATTGGTATGGAACTCGGCATATCACCCGAGACACACTTCCGATCATTCCCCGTTTACGGTAGATCTGGGCCTGGGTGTAAGAAGAGGTAAAACACTGTGGAAACTTAATTGTTCTGGCTGTCTCTTATTCCGGAACCAGACCCAATCCCGGCATTACTTGGGGAGTTCTTTAGGGATAACTTAGGCACGGCAGACATTCAGGTGGTGTGGGATGCGGCTAAAGCCTTTATGAGAGGCCAACTTATTAGAACTATCAACCAAATTAAATCGGGCACTAAGGAATGGGAGACACGTGTGTTAGAGGAAGCTCGCAGCTCAGAGGCAGCCTATGTGGCAGACCCATCTAATGATAGCATAAAAAGAAAGTGGATGGCCTCCCATACCATGCTTAAAGACCCATCGTTTCAACTTGCAGAAAACAAAAGGTTCTTCTTACAACAGAGACACTTTTAGGAGGGGGAAAATACAGGTCATATGCTGGCGATCCTGGCTAGATCGCAGCAACCCCCTTCTCATATCGCAGTGGTAGCGGATGCGGGGGGGGACACTATGCCATTCCACACGTTCCATTATAACTTGCTTCCAAGAATTTTTCCAAAACGTATACTTATCTAAGGTCAGCCCCACTAGCGAACAGCTGCACTCTTTCTTGGATAAATATCAGCTACCAAAATTTCCTGGGTCGGATGTAGCCATGCTTAATGCTCCCCTCACCAGTGAGGAACTTCTGGAGGCACTGGCGCAGGCACATAATGGGCGAGCGCCAGGTGCTGACGGTCTTCCCTCTGAGATTTATTGCAGATACTCTGAGCAACTCATCCCCATTTTGTTAAAAGTTTATAATACAGCTTTTGAAACTGGAATACTACCCCCGTCTATGAATGAGGCCCTGGTTGTGGTTCTGTTGAAGCCTGGTAAGGATCCTCTCTCACCAGACTCCTACAGACCGATCTCTCTCTTGACATTTGACATTAAATTGCTGGCTAGAGTTCTGGCCACCAGACTCTCCAAATGTATTCACCAAGTAATACATAGGGATCAGTCGGGCTTCATCCCTACGAGGTCCACAGCACAAAACCTGCGTAGGTTATTCCTAAATATACAGGTGCCGGTGGACAACCCAGGCAATAGAGCTATATTCTCTCTAGATGCGGCCAAGGCATTTGATAGTGTTGAATGGCCTTATCTTTGGGAGACTCTGCATAGATTTGGGGTGGGACCATCCTTTCTAAAATGGGTCCAACTACTGTATAGCTCCCCGACTGCAAGAATGAGAATTAATGGGGAGGTCTCTGACTCTTTCAGGCTCTTCCGGGGCACGCGGCAGGGGTGCCCCCTGTCGCCCCTGCTGTTTGCCCTAGCCCTAGAGCCCTTGGCAATACATATGAGAGCTTCACCCGACATTACAGGTTTCATCAGGGGTGCAGGGCGGGATGTCATCTCTCTATTTGCAGATGATACACTGCTGTATTTGGGTGACACTCAAAAGTCGCTGGGGAATGCGATGTCCTTGATCGCAGGCTTCGGCGAACTATCAGGATTCAGCATTAACTGGAACAAATCAGTACTTATGCCTCTAGACCCCCTAACAGACAGTCTGCCTGACTGCGCCAGGGATATTGTGGTAGTAAATGAGTTTAGGTACTTGGGAATTCTGGTCACGCCGGACCCCTCCCAATATCTCTTTGAATCTGGCACCATTGCTACAAAAATTCAGACAGAAATGTGCGTCCTGGAAAAAACTTCCACTATCAGTTACAGGCAGAGCGAACCTCATTAAAATGGTGTGGGCCCCCCAGCTTCTGTATGTTTTCCACAATACCCCGATTTGGATTCCCCACAGGTGGTTTGCTCAGATTGATGCCCAGTTCAGAGATTTAATTTGGGGTGGCAAGGTGGCACGTATAAAACTTACCACACTACAACTAGCCAAGGACCAAGGTGGTTTAGCTGTCCCTCATGCTCGCTACTACTTCATAGCATCACAAATACAGCATCTAGGAGACTGGGGGGAGGTAGACCTCAGAGACCCAATACGAGCCATACTACTCCCGTCGGGGTCAATACTACCGGCGGTGTCTTACTTGGAAGCAGGGCTCACACACCTGGACCAGACCCTACCTACAGTGGTGCTGCTGAATACGCTGTGGAAATACGTTCGTTCCAGTCTCAATGTCAGGGGGGTATGCCCCTTTACTCCCATTTGGAAAAATTCCTACTACAGGGAACTTTTTAAACTAGAAGGCTTCAGGACCTGGGTAAATGCAGGTATACACTATATCACACAATTGTTTAGTGGCCCAACCCTTAAATCGTTTATTAATCTGCAGGAAGAGTATGGTCTGGACAGAACTCAGTTCTATAAATACTTACAACTAAGACATGCAGCTCAGAGGGAAGTCAGGCTATCTCCAATTTTGCTAGTGAGGCACCCCCTTCATAATGATGTGCTTTTTAATGTAGACAAGAAGGGCATGATTTCTCTAGTATACTCCAGACTGCTTAATGTAACTCATGATGCATCGGTATTACCGTGTAGGAAAGGGTGGGTATCGGACCTAGGTCCCATCGACGGGGATACATGGGAGCTGTGTTTGACCTCTGCCCCACTGGTCTCGGTATCGGCGCAACACAGACTTTCTCATCTATTTCTCCTCCATAGAGTATATAGAACACCCACTCGTCTACATAAATGGGGTATACGGGATTCCCCAATATGCCCAAAATGTAATGTGCAGGAGGGAGATTTATTACACATGATGTGGAAGTGTCCAAAACTCTTCCGATACTGGAACTATGTTATTGATACTATATCCCAGGCTTATGGCTTTCCGTTGCCTCATGACCCGGTGGTGTGCCTGCTGGGTGGCCTCGAGATACCCTCGCTGTCTCCCAGTGGCCATACAGCCGTACTTAGACTACTGTATGTTGCTCGCAAGGCCATCGCCAGATATTGGATCACTCCCCGAGTGCCTTCAGAGGGTCAGTGGGTAAAGCTGGTAAATAACCTACTGATAAGGGAAAAGGTCACATACCAACATAGAAATGCTCTTAAGAAATTCTACTCATTATGGCAACCCTGGCTGGATGTGCCAGGCCTGGGACCCACGCAATTGATTATGGAAAGGCTATTGCAGGGATAAAGGGGCAGGATATGAGTGGAGATGGGCTGGCAAAACGTGGGATGAATACTGCTCAAATAGTTTTTGATCCTTGGAGCGGAGTGTGGGGCGAGGGATTCAGAATCAGGAGGTGGTTTAAGAATCAATGTGATTGTTACAATTGTAAATGTTATTCCTTGCATTATGATGGGGTAGGTTAAACAATTATTGCAATCAGAGGGTAGGGTAATTCAGGATAGCAGGCCTGGATGCATATTGAATAATATTGTATCCGAAGTACAGGTAGACTATGGCTTTTCTTGGCTGCTGTCTAGTGGGGGTAAGCCCCTCACATGTTTGATTTAGCTCATGTAATTATAATTGCACGAAGTTTACCTGCCTTTCTCTTAAATCGTCATAGGATTACCCTGAATGTAATGATACTGTCTGTGTATGTATCCTAAAGTATTGTTTGACTATTTTTTGCATCAATAAACCTTTTTCTTGATTTAAAAAAAAATATGCTCCTAAAGCATACCCATTTTTCCTCAGGTTTTTTTTTCTTCCCAAGATTTTATCCCATTTATATCTTCTAGTAAGGATTGCAGTTTAGGGAAGTTGGCTCTTTTAAAATTCAGCGTCTGTTTCAGATTTATGTGATTTATCCTAAAACAAATTGAGCGTTTCCTTAAAGGGGTTGTAAAGGTACAATCAGCGTTTTTCAGTGTGGCTTTTTTTTTTTTATGGATAAAAAACCTGCAAAAAAACGCTGGCACCGGAGTGTTTGAGCGGTTTTTGGCATTTTGCATTTTTTCCGCCGAAAAACAGCAAAAAATAAAAAGTTAAATTAAAAAGCCAAAACGCCAATAAACTACAGTTCATCAGCTTCAGTGTGCATGGAGCCTTAAGGCTTTGTAGCTTCAATATGTTAGCATTTTTTTGGTCTAGTGGATACTCTAAATATTTTGGAGTTTAATGTTAAAGCGGAGGTTCACCGCTAAATTGCTATTTTTACCCTTAGATGGATGCTCATTTAGTCTAGGGGAATCGGCTAGTTGTTTTAAAATCGAAGCTGTACTTACCCGTTTAGAGAGCGATCTTCTCCGCCACTTCCGGGTATGGGCTGCGGGACTGGGCGTTCCTTCTTGATTGACAGTCTTCCGAAAGGCTTCCGACGGTCGCATCCATCGCGTCACGATTTTCCGAAAGTAGCCGAACGTCGGTGCGCAGGCGCAGTATAGAGCCGCACCGACTTTCGGCTACTCGTGATGCGATGGATGCGACCGTCGGAAGCCTTTCGATTGTGACGGAGAAGATCGCCCTCTACAACGATAAGTACTGCTCGGATTTTAAAACAACTAGCCCATTCCCCTAGACTAAATGAGCATCCATCTTAGGGTATCTAAGGGTAAAAAAACATTTATGGGAGAACCCCCTCTTTAACCAATAAAGTGCAACAAGAATCATAGTTTGACTCCCATTTACAAGGTACCAAGAGATAGATAGATATAGATATATATATATATATATATATATATACACACACACATACATATATACACACACATACACACACACAAACACACACACACACACACACACACACCTTATAGAAAAGGGGTTAAAAGGTTTTTAAATCTACTGCTAGAAAATGGAAGTATATTGATGTATATAAATGGCAATAATAGGATTTTTTTGTACTCACCGTAAAATCCTTTTCTTTGTCGTCCATGGACAGATACAGCCTTCACAAGTCTTGACAAGTGGGTTATGTTCCTGTTCATAGGAGATGACTAGGCAGAACGTTAAAGTAACATGTTTTTAAATATCTAACAGAATTAAACAGCCCCGCCCAGGGGGCGGTCCCTCCGGACATAACCCTCCTCCCTGCAGCATGCAGCCTCAGTTTGTAACAAACAGTACAAACCTAAAAAAGGAGGAGGAGTGGGTGCTGTGTCCGTCCATGGACGACAGAGAAAAGGATTTTACGGGGAGTACAAAAAAAATCCTATTTTCTCTTATAAGTGGGACGTCCCCAAGCAGTGTAAAAAAAACAACAAGGGGTGGGAACAGTATCAGTAAAAACAAACAACTTCACCCCAAACAAGCAGAGCTCTCCAAAGGAGCAGGTGCAACTTTAAACAGCCGCCTGCAAAACCTTGTGGCCGAAGGAAGCATCTGAAGATGCACTCACAGCAACCTTGTAAAATTTGGAAAAGGTATGAACGGACTACCAATTTGCCGCCTTACACAACTGTGAGACAGACGCTTGATGTCGAAAAGCCCAGGAAGCACCAATTGCCCTGGTTGAATGTGCCTTGACCGGAAAGGGGGGTGCCCGCCCCTTAAGAGCATTAGGCCTGTATGACGGTCTGCCTGATCCACCGAGAAATGGTGGACGACGAGACCACCAGGCTCTTTTGTGGACCAGACACAAACACAAAAAGGGAGTCAGATCTCCGAAAATGAGCCGTAGCAGACAGGTACACCCGCAAAAATCGTACAACGTCGAGAGTATGTAGCGTAACCTCCTTAAGATGCGCTGGCCGAGGACACAAGGAGGTACAATGTCGTTAAGGTGAAAGGCCGAAACCACCTTCGGAAGAAAGGAAGGTTGTGGGCGCAACACCGCCTTATCCTTATGGAGAACCAAGTATGGCAGCTTGCAAGACAAGGCCGCCAACTCAGAAATACGTCTGACAGATGTAATGGCCATGTTCTGAGATAGTGTCAAGAGAAAAATCTCTCTGATGTTTTCAAAAGGAGGGTCCTGAAAAACCGAGAGCACCAGATTCAAATCCCATGGAGGAAGAGGTGGTTTAAGAGGGGGGAAGTATATGACGAACCCCCTGCACAAAAGGTACCCACCAGAGAATGGGCCGCCGAAAGAACACAGCCAAGGCCGAAATCTGTCCCTTAATGGTACGTAAGGCAAGTTTCTGATCCACTCCACTCTGTAAAAACAGCAGGACCCTAGAAACCGAATAAGTCTGTGGACACCACTCCATCTCTTCACACAAAGAGATGTAGGCCTTCCAGGTACGATGGTAGATCTTCCTGGAAGAAGACTTCCTGGAAGAATACCTGGCTTTCAATAGCCATGCCGTTAAAGCAAGCGACTGTAAAGCAGGATGAAGTATGGGACCTTGAGACAGAAGGTCATCCCGTATTGGCAACCGCCAGGGTACATTCGCCACCAGGCACACGAGATCGGCGTACCAAAGACGCCAAGGCCAGTCTGGAGCAATTAGAATCATCGAGATCCCCTCGGCCTCCACTATGCAGAGCAGCCGAGGAAGCAACTTCAATGGGGAAAAGGCATAAATTAGTCGATACTGTCCCCCAGGGCCACCAACGCATCTGCCCAGTGATCTCTGGACCTGGCCAGAACCACGACACCTTGCGGTTGAGGCGAGAGGCCAGCAGATCCACGTCCGGTATGCCCCACCTCCTGCAAAGGAGTTGAAACGCCTACGGATGCAATGTCCATTCTCCCTGGTCCAGCATCTGGCGACTCAGGTAGTCTGCCTGCCAGTTTTCTACGCCCGGAATGTAGACGGCCGACAGAGCCAGCACGCTTTTTTCCGCCCACCATAGGATGTGAGCAACCTCGGACGCTGCAGCCGAGCACTGTGTTCCCCCATGATGGTTGACATAAGCCCCCACCGTGGCGTCGTCCGACTGGATCTTGATTGGGCGACCTTGAAACCTCCTCGACCACGAGGAGAGGCATAGCCTGATCGGCCGAAGTTCCAGGACATTGATCAGCAGACAGGATTATTTTAGAGTCCAGCAACCATGGGCCTACTGGACCCCCCAGACGCCCCCCAACCCGTGAGGTTGGCGTCCGTCGTAATTACCGTCCACTGGAAGGGAAGAAACGACTTCCCGGACCGAAGAGCTGGGGATCTCAGCCACCAATTCAGAGAGACTGACTAGGTGGCTTACCTGAATCTGACGATCCAGAGACAATGGAGATTTGTTCCAGTTGGACAGGATCTCCTGCTGCAACACTCGAGTGTGGAACTGGGCATACAGTACTGCCTCGAAGGAGGCTACCATCAGACCCAGGACTCGCATGCAAAAACAGAGAGACGGCCATTTGCAGGATGCCAACAGCTTCACTGCAGGCTGAATAGTCTGCAATTTTTCCAGGGGAAGAAAGACTCGCCTTCGAGGAGTCCAGAATCAACCCTAGGTACTGCAAGCGCTGAGTCGGTACCAGGACCGACTTCTGGATGTTTAACACCCACCCGAATTCTTGTAGGGTCTGGCTGGCTATAGACACATCCACCTCTAATTCTGAGCCAGAAGCTGCTCTCAGAAGAATATCAAGAATTTGAGCGAGAGACTATTGAATTGGGCTTTGAGGGCACACAGTACAATTTGTATAGAAAACTAGAAATTTATTAATATGAAATATCATAAGATCAGACAGACCTAAAATCAAACCATAGAAATTAGGTCAGTAACTGGTACTACAAGGGTAATAGCAACAAGTATACAATCTTATTATGCACAAGCTTCGTTTACAAAGCACAGTTACAGGTACAGTGTTGAGTTGTATATCCCATGTAGTATTCCGGAGGTTAATGGAGGGCTTGCTCTACATGTTACGCGCTTAGCGCTTCCTCAGGAGCATAAGATATTGCATAAGTATTGCATAAGTAGTAGTGCTGAAAATACTGGGCTGGTTGCAGGTAAGGGAATAGGTAAATCTAATGAGGCAGTCTGTAAATCCTCATTCCATAAGGTAGAGGATATAGTATAGGACTACCAAGACAAGATCCTGCAGCCCAATTAGCACACGAGTCCACGCCTGTCCCCAGTGGAAAGGATGACGCCGATGTCATCCTTTCCACTTGGTAGTCTTATACTATATCCTCTACCTTATGGAATGAGGATTTACAGACTGCCTCATTAGATTTACCTATTCCCTTACCTGCAACCAGCCCAGTATTTTCAGCACTGAACCACCACGCATGCACACCCCTGGATTTGAATTTTCATTGCTTACCAGCAATTGACTGCCCGAATACCTTTATAAATCCGTGTTTATGATAATACCCCCACGTTAGACTGGACCGATACATTCTGTGTATACCCAGCCACTGTGGGGTTAATACACGATTGTCGCTTGTTTATTCCCAATGCGGCCTACTTATGCAATATCTTATGCTCCTGAGGAAGCGCTAAGCGCGTAACATGTAGAGCAAGCCCTCCATTAACCTCCGGAATACTACATGGGATATACAACTCAACACTGTACCTGTAACTGTGCTTTGTAAACGAAGCTTGTGCATAATAAGATTGTATACTTGTTGCTATTACCCTTGTAGTACCAGTTACTGACCTAATTTCTATGGTTTGATTTTATGTCTGTCTGATCTTATGATATTTCATATTAATAAATTTCTAGTTTTCTATACAAATTGTACTGTGTGCCCTCAAAGCCCAATTCAATAGTCTCTCGCTCAAATTCTTGTAATATCGGGGCGTTGGCACACCATTTATAGGTGCATTCGCAGTACCACCCTGCGACATATGCACGTTAAAACAGGCCCTGACGCTAGTCCAAAAGGGTCTTCCCCTATCGCAAAGCACATAAACCACTGGTGACCTGCGCAAATTGGGAAATGCAAGTATGCTTCCTTGATGTCCAAGGATGCCAGAAAGTCCCCCAGATGGAGCGCAGCCACCACCGAGTGAATGGATTCCATGCGGAACTTTCTTACTCTCACAAAGGAGACTACAAACAGATTTAAATAAAAACCCTGAAACCTCTCGGAACGGGTAAAATTACCCCGCAACTTAGCAAGTCTTGCACTGCCCCCAATAGGGCAGACCGACGATCCGGAAGGAGAGGGAGAATGAAGGGAAAGAATCTGTTCGGTGGAGAGGAAAGACACTATCTTGTACCCCGAAGAAATCACACCGCAGACCCACTGGTCAGAGCAGCGAGGTCCACCGGGCTGTGAACCTGCAAAGTCATCACCCCACCCATGAGTCGGGCAAGGGCAAAACTTCACACGGTGGCGGGCTTGGAAGCCGGTTTGTTCGGCTTACGCACCCAGCTGAGCCCTTGTTGGCCTGGGAGGGTTTACCCGTGGACACCGACTGACGAAAATACCTCTTCTGAGTGGGAAACGAAGGACCCGGCTTACAACGCGGCTATTTCCCCTTGGTGGACTGAGGGAGGAGAGTGCTCTTACCCCCAGCGACATCCTTAATGTCGTCCAGCGAGGTACCAAAAAGTCTCTCACCCCTGAAGGGTAAATCAGCCAGGGCTTTTTTGGATGCTTGGTCAGCGGACCAGCATTTCAGGAAAATCAGGCGGCGTAAAACCACTGCCGAAACAGAGGCTCTGGATATCAAGGGGGCTGCATCCAGCGTAGCATCACAGACATATACAAGGCCCTGGACCAACTGGTCGGCCAGTCAAATAAATTCAGGAGGGAGCTGGTGCTCCTCCACAGTCTGGTGCAAAACCTTTGCGCATTCAGTGAGTGTCTGAGAAACTAAGGTAGCAGCCACAATACGTTGCAATGCAGACCCTAGCATGGTAAACATGGAGCGGGTCAGCACCTCGGACCTCCTATCAGTATGGTCCTTGAAGGCAGGGGTCACTTCTATAGGGAGAGTGGTCACCTTATTTAACCGGGCATACGGGGGGCCAACCACCGGAGGAGAAGCCCGTTTTTTCAAAAGGCTGTCCTCAAAAAGGGACCGCCAAGCGCTGAGGAACCACAAAGGACTTCTGCGGCTTTTCCCATTCCTTATCAATGAACTTGTCAAAAAGGACACAAGGAAAAACCTTAACAGAGCGGTCCGACATGTAGGACCCAAAAAAAACTGAACCCTCAGTGGATGACTCAGCTGCACTATCCAGCTTAAGGGAGTCCCTTACAGCACTGATAAGCGCACTAACAAGTGCCCTGTCCTGTACTGACCCAAGTGAGGAGTCTTCCTCACAAGGAAGGTCCTGGACCACATCCTCTGACAACCCAGAACCATGGTTCTGTGCCGCAGCCAGGCCCCGGGTCTGAGTCAGAGCATTCCCCAGGAGATGGTGGGGGAGGGGGCACTTTTTACCCCCTTACGCCCGCACGCCGTTTCCACCATGGCAACAAATGTTTCCATGGGAACTGCAGGTGCAGGAGCACTGGCTGCCACCTCTGGCATGTTTGGGGAAGTAGAGCCAGATACTGACTCCATAACACAGGGACCTATTCAAGAACTGAAAAAGCCCACCCTCCTTGCTGCGCTGACCGGGGGGGGGGGGGTTACCCAGGGGACTCACAACCCAACAAGAGACTGCTTAGCGCCGCTGCCCGCCCTCTGTACAAAGCGTGTGCTGTGAGGAAAAAGCTGTGAGGTAAAAATCTGTAAGGAGATATGTGCTGCACGCCGTATAAAAAGCCAGCACTAGAGGCCAAAACCCCACACAAAATGGCCGCCGGACGCCTCAGAGAGAACAGGGCACGGCCACAGTAAAATGGGAATTTTCAATGCAAACAGCAGACTGCAAAAAAATGGCGCTGGCAAAATGGAGGCGAAACGCGATGTGGATGAGAAGGCCGAATGGGGCTTTCCCAAGGCAAAGCACACCCCCACAGCTAAAAATGGGCCCAGACACCCCACAGTCCCCCGGGTGGGAAAAGGAGCCCCCCCACAGGTCCACCCCAGTAGCAGCGGTAGCGCAGCAGAGGAAAATATGACAGAGTGCAGGGAAAGGAAGGATAGGAGGACCCCCTAACCCCAGGAAAGCGCAGCCGTACCGACCCGCCGAGGCAGGAAGGACTGTACTTACCCGTCCATGCAAGGACCCCCTGGCGCATTCCTGACAGGCATACAACCGTGTTGGAGTAGCTGTTGGCCCGGTCCACTGTGAGTGAGACAACACCACAGCCCAGTCATGTGTGGACCCTGAAGCAACAAGCTCACCGGCCACTCCCAGAGTCATGGGGTATGTCGTGGCAGACCCAGCCCTTAGCAATGGTGTGCTCACGCTCGCTGGCCGGACTGAGGAGACTACAAGGATCTATATTATCCAGCCTGTCACCCAGCCGGCAGTTAATAGAAGATTCTCAAATAAAGAAAATTAAAAATAAAATAAAAACGAAAAATGTCCTCAGGGCCCTGGGCCCAAAGGGAGCCACATCCTTCTCCTTTGCTAGGCAGAAAAAAAACTGAGGATGCATGCTGCAGGGAGGAGGGTTATGTCCAGAGAGACCGTCCCCTGGGCGGGGCTGTTTAACTCTGTTAAAGTAACATGTATTTAAATATCCAACATGTTCTGCCTAGTCCTCTCCTATGAACAGGAACATAACCCACGTGTCAAGAGTTGTGAAGGCTGTGTCCTTCCATTGACGATAATATAAATTGTGTTTTGAGCTTTCAAAATGATTGTAACAATGGCTAAACTGATGACACAAGGTATTTTGAGCTGACATGCATGTTGCTGTTGGTCATTAACACATTCCAAAGTTACACTTTAATAAAAGTGTCATCTCTCACCTCCACATCTCTTTTTAGCTTTTCAAGAAATATCTTCTTGTTTTCTTCACCTACATGCAATTTTTGTCCTTCGTTTAGGAAATCATTATCTTTTAATGTGGGCAGATCCTTGGCCTAAGGATTAAGCAAAAGTTAGAAAAATGTCAGCATAAGTGATTTGTGAAAGTAAAACTTTACTTTGAAACACGTGTCATTCTGAACATCAGTTAACTAGTAATATGCTTACAAAAAAAAAAAAAAAAAGTGTAGTCAATACAAATATAAATCAAATTTTTGTTCTCACCATACATTCTTCTAAGAGATCATTGAGGGATCCAGCCATTGATAGAGCAATTAAAATCAGTGGCGAATAGTTCCATCTGCAGGGGATACACTGCTAGTCACAAGTAAACAGCAGCTAAGAGGACTGCTGCATTTAGTGCTCTAGCTCGGGCAGTGAGTAGAACACTTTACAAAGAACCCACACATTGGCAAATGACCCAATAACAACAAGGAGGGGTGGGAGTGGTGTCCTCAAACTCAGAAAATTATTTGACGAATACAAAAATGTTATTTTCTTAAAATTCATCAAGGGCTAGAAATTTCGATCGACAGATCATACACAGCCATACACTGGGACATCCACCAGCAGCACCTAAATTAAAAAGGTACAAGAACGTTATCTGTGAATTTTTTTTTTAGAACACTGGTCGTATTTTTTTCCCTTTTTTGTTCCTGCAGGTAGGGCAGCCCACTGAAATGAATCTATTGCCCATCATGCAATACATAATACACACACAATTTTTAAAACATTCTTTACATCAAAATTGATCAGCATTTGATCTTTAACTTTTTTCTGTTTCAATGTATTTATTGGTTTTCATCATTCAGTGTAAAAGATTCAGTGTAAGCATACAAGTTGCCCACGCAGGGGGCAAGTATTGATCAAAAAGTACAAAAGAGCCCATAAAAAAAAATAAAAAAAATTATAGAGATTATAGAATTATAGAAATTATAAGATAACCATCGAATAACAATTATGTACTATAAATGATTGTATCAAAGAATAATGAGTGTTGAAGAAAACAGGCAATTTTTTCACGGATGTCCCTGGGTTGGCACAACTTCTGCCATCAATCCCAGAGGACAGCCTTGGTATAAACAGACAAGAGGAGGTACCAGAAAGAAGGTAGAAGAGAAGGAGGAGAAATAAGATCCAGAGAAAGAGCAAGAAAACCTTAGACTTGCCGGTAACTATTTCTACGAGTCTTTTAGGACAGCATCTGGAGAGAGCACAGCTCCACCCACTTCCCAGGAAACACTGCAATCATTCCTTTAGAGCCTGGACACTTCCACCATGGCCTCAGTTGTTATCGAGTACCTCTGGCCATGCGAAAATTATATAAGCAGAACATAGCAACCATACACATTAACATTTATAAACAAGGGTGGGCCATCGGTGCTGTCCTGAAAGACTCGTAGAATACCGTTACTGGTAGGTCTAACTAAGATTTTCTCACCTCGTCTTTCAGGACAGCACCTGGAGATGATAAATGAGTACTTACTCTTAGGGTGGAACCACCGCCTGCAGGACCTTCCTGCCAAACGATTGCTCTGCTGCCAGAGCAAGTCCATCCTATAAATGACGAGTAAAGCTGGATTAACTCGTCCAATTGACCGCCTTGCAGATTCGCTCTGATGAGGGCCCAGGACGTTGCTACGGCCCGTGTTGAATGGGCCACTCCCCCTGCGGGAGGATATATTCCTGCAGCCACATAAGCTTTGTGGATAGCCACCTACCAAACGTGCTTTTAGAAGCTCCGTAACCCTTACGAGGCCCAGAAAATAAAAGAAAGAGTTAGACCTTCCAAACTAATTTGTTACTTCCAGATAGCGTAAAGTGCATCTCTTGACATCCAGACTAGAGGTCGACCAATATGTTTTTTTCTCTGGCCTATGCAGATATTTAGAAATTTGGACGGCCGATATATGATGCTGATATTTGTGGCTGATATTTTAGGCTAATTAAAAGAAAAAACTCAGCCACTGCTTCCTGCTTGCTTCTGTCACTCTAGCACACACTTGATGTCCTCAGTACAGGTGGCACTGGCAGGTTTCACACTGAGGGGGGAAGAGAGAGAGAGAGAGATCCGCCCACCGCAAGCTCAATTTGACGGCTCTCCTCTGTTACTTGTCAGCTTCACACACTCAGTGCTTGATGCTTGCCAGAGCCGCCGAGTGTGGAGAAGGGAGGAGGAACGGCGGTCAGTGTTAAATATCGGCCTAATTTTGATAATAATCGGCCAATGCCGATTTATAAAAAATTGCCAAATATCGGCCGATATATTGGTCGACCTCTAGTCCAGACTATGAAAATCTTTCTTTAGGGCAAGTTGGAAACAGATAGAACGTTGGTAGGACTATCTCTTGGGATCTGTGGAAAACTGAAGCAACCTTCGGCAAGAACCCCGGGTCTGTCCTGATAACTACCCAATCTGGGAAAACTGTCAAGAAGGGCTTAATGATGGATAACGCCTGAAGCTCACTGATCCTTCTGGCCGAGGGGACTGCTACCAGCAGTGTTAATTTTAACAACCAAAACAATTGTGGCTTCTTCTGGTGGTTCAAAAGGTCTTCTATATAGACCTTGCAAAACAACTGATAATTCCCATTTGGGAAAAACACTCAAATGGTATCGAGCCTAGCCCTAGCTAGTGCCTTGAAAAACCTAATGATTTAAGAGTCTAGAGATAACCTTCTCTCTAGAAAAACCGATAGCACAGCTACCTGAACTTTTAAGGTGCTTGCTGCCAAACCCTTCTCCATCCCATCCTGGAGAAATTCCAGAATGGAAAAGGTTCACCTGGGAGACTTATTAGAAATGCACCAGAAATTGAAGCACTTCCAAGTCTTAAAATAAATTGCCCTTGTGACCTTCTTCCTGCTATTTAGCAGAGTACAAATGAAACGATCGGATAAACCCTTATTTTTCAGGATTTGCTCCTCCGTAACCAAACTGCCAGTTTGAGATGACCTTTGTTGGGATGCAGAAGAGGACCCCGAGACAGCAGGTCCCTTCGAACTCTACCGCCAACTTCAGTAGGACTGAAAACCACGGCCTCTTGGACCAATACGGGGCCACTAGAATTAGGGTTGTCCCTTTTTTTCCTGTAGCTTCCTGAGCACTAAAAAGGATCATTTGCACAGGGGGAAACGCATAACACAAACGGAAGGACCAGCGAGCAGTCAGTGCGTGCAGACCCTCTGCTTGGACCTTTGTGATGCAAAAAGGTCTACCTGGGGCGCTTTCCATCTGTCTACTATCCTCTGAGACACCTCTGGATTTAGGCTCCATTCGGACTCTAGTACCCTTCTCCTGCTCAAAGTCAGCTGGTTTAGGTTGCGCTTCAAGTGCACTGCGGTTAAAGATGCCACGTTGTCCTCTGCCAAAGTCAGTCTGTAGGGCCAAGCTTAGAAGACACCTGCTTCTTGTGCCCCCCTGCCTTAAAATATAGGCCACTGCTGTGGCATTTTCTGACAACACCTAGATGTGTTGGCCCCTGATCGTCTGTCTGAAGGCCCACAAACCCAGAAAAATGGCCCTTAGTTCCCTCCAGTTTGAGGACCTCCTGGATTGCTCCACTGACCAGGACCCCTGGGGCCATCTGGTCTTTGAGATGAGCACCCCACCCCCAGGAGCTCGCATCTTTTGTCAGGATTTTTGCTGTGGGGAAGGTCCATAACAGACCCAAACTCAGATTTGTTTGCCTTCACCACCATAGTTTTTTTTACTGGAGATGGGATCCTGATCCGTTTCTCCAGAGACTCCTTGAAGGTCCAATTCTGTAGAATAGCTTGTTGGAGGTCTCTCTCATGGATGCAGGCCCACTGAACAGCTGGAATTGAGGCTGTGAGAAGTCCCAGCGTGGACATGGTTGCCCAAACTGTAACAGATAGGTTTGTCTGCACTCTCTTTACTGCCGCCTGCACCTTTATAATTTTTTTCCTCTGGGGAGGAAAATTTTCTCCTGCACCGAGTCGATGACAAAGCCTAGGAAAATGATCACCCAAGAAGGAATTGGGTTTGATTTTTCTCTATTCAGAATCCAACCCAAGCTTTCTAAATGGCTCTGTGCCCTTTTCAAATTCCTGCACAACAGGTCTTTTGAACTGGAGAACAGGTGGACGTCCAGATAGGGTACTACAGATACCCCCTCCAACCTGAGCAGTGCCAACGCTTCTGCCATGATCTTCGTAAAGATCCTTGGGCAGGAAGAGAGACCGAATGGAAGAGCCCTGAACTGAAAGTGCCTCACCGCTCCTCCTGCTCTGATTGCCAGACGCAGATATTTCTGCGACGTCTGTTTTATTGGCACATGCAAGTATGCGTCCCTCAGATCTATGGAAGCAAGAAAGCACCCTGTGGGAAGAAGTTCTCACCGAGTAAATTGAGTCCATCCAAAACTTTTTGTATCGAATTGACCGGTTTAAGATTTTAAAAATTCAGTATTAACCTGAATTTTACCAAAGTTTTTTTCACTAGAAATACATGTGAACACCACCCTAGGACCTTGCTCCTCCTGGGGCACTGGGATGATTACCTTCTGTTGAAGGAAATCTTGTAATAGTGATGTCATTGCCAAAGACCTTTCCTGATCTCTGGGTAGCTGTGTCATATAAAACCGACACTGTGGGCTTTCCGAGAATTCCAGTGCGTAGCCCTCAGAGATTACTTTGAGAGAAAAACACACTGGATGTTGCCCCCTCCCACTGTGGAAGAAACGACTGGAGCCGTCCTCCCACAGTCGGGAGACCATCACTGAGCCTTTGCGGGTTGGCTGGGGGGGGGGGGGAATGAAACAATACCCCAGACTTCCTTCAACCTCTCTGGGACCGCCAAGGTCTTTTTTGTTCTGTTTCATTTGAGTCCCGGGTCTGGTAAAAAGGACGACATTTTTTAGGTTGTGGTGTCACATTATTGACTGGAAATTCTTTTTTCCCCCCATCTGCTGTTCTGTCCAGGGGCCGAATACCAGGTCCTCCTCAAAAGGTAGCCCACACAGCTTAGTTTTAGAAGCTGAATCGCCCGACCAAGTTTTCACCCACAAAGCTCTTCAAGCCGAATTAAGGCCGCCCCACAGTGCCCACCCCACAGTGCCCATCAGTGCCACCCCACAGTTCCCACCAGTGCCACCCCACAGTTCCCACCAGTGCCACCCCACAGTTCCCACCAGTGCCCACCAGTGCCACCCCACAGTGCCCACCAGTGCCACCCCACAGTGCCCACCAGTGCCACCCCACAGTGCCCACCAGTGCCACCCCACAGTGCCCACCAGTGCCACCCCACAGTGCCCACCAGTGCCACCCCACAGTGCCCACCAGTGCCACCCCACAGTTCCCACCAGTGCCACCCCACAGTTCCCACCAGTGCCACCCCACAGTTCCCACCCCACAGTGCCCACCAGTGCCACCCCACAGTGCCCACCAGTGCCACCCCACAGTGCCCACCAGTGCCACCCCACAGTGCCCACCAGTGCCACCCCACAGTGCCCACCAGTGCCACTCCACAGTGCCCACCATGAGTGCCCACCAGTGCCGCCCATCAGTGCCGCCCATGTGTGCCCATCAGTGCCGCCCATGTGTGCCCATCAGTGCCGCCTATGTGTGCCCATCAGTGCCGCCTATGTGTGCCCATCAGTGCCGCCTATGTGTGCCCATCAGTGCCAACTACCAGCGCCGCCAGTGCCACCTCATCTGTGCCCGTCAGTACTACCTCATCGATGTCCATCAGTGCCATATCATCTGTGCCCATCAGTGCCGCCATATCAGTGCCCGTAATTGAAAGAGAAAACGTACTTATTTACAAAAAAAAACTACAGAAAAAAATAAAAAACTTAATTTTTTTTCAAAAGGCCGAAGACAGAAGGATGGAAGAACAATGTCCTTATTCCGGTGAAAGGCTGAAACCACCTTCGGAAGAAGGGAAGGTCGCGGGCGCACCACCACCTAATCCCTATGGAGGATCAAGCATGGCGGCTTGCAAGACAAGACCGCCAACTCAAAAACCCCTCTAACAGAGTTGTAAAGGCCACTAAAGGGGCCACCTTCTGAGATAGTGTCAAGAGAAAATCTCTCTAAAGTTTCCAAAAGGAAGGTTCCTGAAGAGAGCACTAGAATCAAAACTCATGGGGAAAGAGATGGGCCAAGAGGGGTAGTATATGACAAACCCCCTGCACACAATAAGGGACCCACCAGGGAACGGGCCTCAAAAAGGCCACTGAAAGAACACAGCCAAGGCTGAAATCTGCCCCCAATCTGCCCCCAAACGGTGCTTTAAGCAATTTTTAGATCCACTCCAAGCTGTAAAAACAGCAGGACACTGGACACCGAGTACGTCCGTGGACGTCTCTCCATCCCTTCACACCAAGAGATGTAGGCCATCCAGGTGTAACAGTAGATCCTCCGGAAGAAGACTACCATGCCCTCAGCATTGTTGAGATGACAGAGTCAGACAGACCCCGGTCACTTAAAGTCTGGCTTCCAATAGCCATGTTGAGCAAGTCAGTGACTGTACAACAGGAGGAAGTATGGGACCTCGAGACAGAGGGACCTCCGCTACCAGGCGCCCGATATTGGCGTACCAAGGAAGCCAAGGTCAATCTGGAGCGATTAGAATCATTGGGATCTCCTCAGCCTTCACTCTGTGGAGCAGCCGAGGAAGCAACTACAATGGAGGAACGTCAAAAAGTTGCCTATACAGACCCCACAGGGCCACCAGCGCGACTAATGCGCCTGTACCAGATCACTAGACCTGGCCACTAACTTCGACAAGCACGAAACACCCCAAGCAAAAAGACCAGTCGCCCTGGTCAAGCATCTGGCGACTCCAGTAGTCCGCCTGCCGGTATACCCGATGGTAGACCGAAGCCACGGCCGTGGCGTTGTCCGGCTGAAACCAGATCGGACGACCTTGCAACCTCCTCGACCACGAGGAGAAGCATAGCCTAATCGCCTAAAATAGTAGGACAATGAATGGTAGACAGCACCTGGTATTCCCAGGCGGTCTCCCACCCAGGCACTAGCCAGGCCGACCCTGGGTAGCTACCCAGACCAGACGAGAGCGGGCACATTCAGGGAGGTGTGGCCGTAGATCCACGCAAGTCCAGCAACTCAGGGCCGACTGGACCACCCAGGTTCACAACCCGTGAGGCTGGCATCCGTCGTAAACACCGACCACTGGAAGGAAGAAACAACTTCCCGGACTGAAGAGTCGGGGATCTCCGACTAGGTGGCGCAGCGGAATCTGATGATTTTAGAGACAAGAGATTTTTACCACCTGGACAGTATTTCCCCTGGAAAACCCGAGTGTGGAACTGAGCATACAGTACCGCCTCGAAGGAGTCTACCCACAGGCCCCAGACCAGCAGGAGCCCGGAGAGACCACCGATTGTGTGATGCCAATACCTTCACCGCAGACTGAAGAGTCTACAATTTCTCCAGAGGAAGAAGGCCCTTCACCACCGAGGAGTCCGGATCAACCCTAGATACTCCAACACTGAGTCGGAACCTAGAATGCCCAGATAACACATCCACTAAGTCTGAGACAGAAGCTGCTCTCAGAAGAAAGTCGTCCAAGTAGCCAATAAGGCAAATCCTCGCTGTCCCAACAAAGTTAGGATAAGTGCGAGCTCCCAGCTGAAAACCCATGGTGCTGACGCCAGATCAAAAGGGAGGGCCACAGGCTGACAGAGACCCTCTCTCATCACGAAGCACAGAAAAAAACACTGAAATGCGCAAAACGGGACATGCATGTATGCGTCCCTGATGTCCGAGGATGCCAGGACGTCCCCCAGGTGGAGCGCAGCTACCATATAACTAATGGATTTCCAGCGGAACTACCCGACGTTCACAAAAGGTATTTAGGGCCTGAGGACCATAGAAAACCCCAAACCTCTCATCCTGCAGGAAAGGTAAAATAACCCCACAGCTTAGCAAGTCCCACACTGCCCAAGGCAGACCGACGGGTCGCGAGAGGAAGACACAAGGAAAGAACTTCGTTCTGTGGATAGGAGGAAACCCTATCTAGTACTCCGAAGAGACCACTAGTCGGAGAGCAGGGACCCACTGGTCAGAGAGCAGGGAGTTTTCACTGAATTGTGAACCTGCAAGCCACCTCTCCAACCTAGAGACAGGAAGGGAAGGCTACAAACATTGGCAGGATTTGGGTGCCGGCGTGATTGGCTTACGCACCCAGGGACGGATTAGTCCCCCAGCTGGGCCTTTGACAGCCTGGGAGGTTTGCCCCTAAATAATACACACACACATAATGTGTATGTATATTACGTAGGTGTATGCACACATGCCTTTGGAGGAAACCGGAGCACCCGGAGGAACCCACGCAGACACAGGGAGCGACAATGCAAGCTCCAGGCAGATTGGCGTCAGTGTCCAGATTTGAACCAATGACTCTCTTGCTGCCAAGTAATGAAGTTAACCACTACACCACCGTGTGCATAAAGCCATTCTGAAACAGAAGCCCTGGATAACAAGGGCGCAGCATTCAATGAAGCATCACAGACCTATATGAGGCCCTGGACCAGCTGGTCCGCTAGCCTAATAACTTTGGGAGAGAGTCAGTGCTCCTCCACTGTCTGGTGCAAAATGCTCATTCCGTGAGTTGTATACAGCACTAGGAGTCAGGACTACTCCAAGATGGCCGCCGAGCGTTCAGAACGTGGCCACAGGAAAATGGCCGACCGCAATGTAAGCTGCGCCATAGCGCGGCTACGACAAAATAGCCGACAATGGGAGTTTTCAATGTAATTGAAAAACCTCCCATAAAATGGCGCCAGCGCCGACTGAGACCCCAGAGTAGTGGCCACAAAAGGCCGCAAGTCAGACCCCAGCATGGTAAACATGGAACGGGTCAGTACTTCGGATCTTCTATCAGTCAGATCCATACAAGCGGGGGTTCCCGCAATAGGGAGAGTGGTCACCTATACATGACACCCAGAGGGTCCACCACCGGAGAAGAAGCCCACCATTTGAAAAGGCTCTCCTCAAAAGGGGCATTAAACCGCCTGGCGGTGAGGGACTACAAAAGCCCTCAGCGGCTGTTCTCATTCCGCCTCTTATCAAATTATCATAGAAGGGCACAGAAGGAAAAAACCTACACAGAGGGATCGGATTTGTGTGATCCAAAAAAGACCGAGCTCTCGGCGGAAACCCAGCTGCACTATCCAGCTTAAGAGTCCCTTGCAGCAGTGAGCAGCGCACCCATTAACGCCTTATCCTGCTTTTTTTTTTTTACTACCCAGGTACCTGGTCCATGGCTCCATAACAGAGCATTCCCCAGGGGATAACGGGGGAAGGGGGCACTCTTTTACCGCCCATCCGCAGTCCATCCCCACCCTGGCACAAAACGTGTCCAGGACTAACAATGAAACCTCTGTGGGAATCCCAGGTGCCAACACCTGCTGCCACCACCAGCATGTTGGGGGAAGGACCCAGATACTGACTCCAAATATTAATAATATTTACATAGTGTGTATGTATAATATGCACACCTGTCCTTACAAATAAACAAAAGCTCCTAGAGCCCTATTCAGGGCCTCTCACCCACTTGCTGTGCTGATCAGGGGTACCCAGGGGACTCATCTCAGGAGGAGACTGCCCAGCGCTGCCGGCCGCTCTCAGCACACAGTGTGTGAGAGGAAAAGAACCGTGAGGTAACTGTGCAGCATCTGCAGGGACCTGTGTGCCAAATGGTGGCAAAATGCTGTGTTTAAACAGGAAAAGCCTCCTAGGGCCTTTAAACAGTGAAAAACCCCTCACAGGAAAGCCCCATACAAAAAAAAAAAAAAAAAAAAAAAAAAACACAGGCCAGATAACAGTCCCCTCAGGAAGGCCCCCTCCCCCTGACAGCGGCAATGTTAGCAATGCAGCAAGGGAAAAGGAGCAGAGAAGGGAGGAGAAGAGGACCCCCGAACCCCAGAAATGCCCAGCCGTACCAACCCACCGAAGCAGGAGGGAATGTACTTACCCGTCCGAGCGAGGACTCGCTGACGCATTCCTGACAGAACTACAACCGCAATGGAGGTAGCTGTTGGCCCGGTCCACTGTGAGTGAGATAACGCCACAGCCCAGTCATATGTGGACCTCGGAGCAAAGCTCACCGGCCACCCCTGAGGTCATGGGTTATGGCGTGGCAGACCCAGCCTCTTTGCAAAGGTGTGCCCACGCTTGCTGGTTGGACCGAGTAGACTACAAGGATATATATTATCCAGCCTGTCTCAGCCAACAGTTGAAAGAAGATTCTTCAAAAAAAAGTAAAATTAAATTAAATTTCTCCTCAGGGCGCTGGGCCCAAAGGGAGCCATACGTCCTCCTTGCTAGGCAGAACGAAACTGAGGCTGCATGCTGCAGTGAGGAGGGTTATGTCTGGAGGGACCGCCCCCTGGGCAGGGCTGTTCAACTCTGTTAATGTAACATGTATTTCATTATCTAATTAATTATTATTACTTGTCAAGATTTAAGGAGCTGTGTCCGTCCATGGACGATAAGAGAAACATGCTTAGTCTTTCCTTTAGCTTTCTGAAATACACCAAGCCAACAAACACATTGTCAATATATACACATTGCATCTCCTCCCCAGCAGATCCCAAACAGTCAGTGAACAAAGCATACCCCACAAAACCACTGCTATAAACAACAAACACACTACCCAGAGAAGTCACCGTGTAGTGTGAGGCAGGCTCCCTTCCCCCACACTACAGGGGAGGGACAGAGAACATACATAGCCCAGGTAACTTAAAACAGAGACCACTGCCTCTTGCTACCTGGGCTGGTGCTCGTGGCTTCTGCTCCCACCACCGCTGCTGGTTCCTCTGGCTCCATTCTCCCATAGTGCAGCAGCCGTCTGGCAGCTTTTATTTCCGGTCTATTACGCCGCAGCGAGGACCAGAAATAGCACCGCCGAGGCCACCACCCCCTGCTGTGCTCCAGCATCTGTCTGGAAGCCGCTGCACACAGCCAGAAGTCCCACCTCATCCGGAAATGACATCACCCGACACTCGGACCGGTCTAGAGCAGACACAAGAGACTCCACACTATCCAGCATGTGGATTCCCCCAGCCCGGGCTCTCCGGCCTATCGGTGCGGGACCTCCGACAGCCTCTGCCCTCACCAGGCTTGAGAAGCAGGGAGACACCAGAACATCCCCCACCCATCAAGGGGAGTGTTGGGCTGGCCTAGAAAGAAACAAAAAAAGAAATAACAGATATGCACTTACCCCACTCCACCTGGAGAGAGTGCAGCACACCTAGTCCCCTGCAGCACACTCCTAGTCCCCTGCAGCACTTCCACCATGGCCGGAGGAAACACTACAACTGAGGCCATGTTGGAAGTGTCCAGGCTTTAAAGGAATGGCTGCAGTGTTTCCTGGGAAGTGGGTGGAGCTGCGCTCTCTCCAGGTACTGTAATGAAAGAGGTGAAAAAAAAAAAAAAAAAAGGAAGAAAACTCAGACTCCGGAGCTTTGCTGTTGACAGTGAGATAAGGCCCAAACAAGCCAATTGGAGAAGGAAAATTCATAGGATATCCATGGTTCCCAGATCTGGAGAAATTTGGAACAAGAATCATTAACAATACTGGACATCTGCTCATGAAGCATTAGAGCAGTAATAAGTGACTTCACCCACTGCCCTTCAGCTGCACGTAGAGACTTCCAGGCTTGTGCTATGGTCCGTTTGGCCGAGATAAAAAAGGTAAGTGGCCAGCTATCGGGCAATGCAAAAGGGCCAACTTAGCATCTCTGCGGAGCGTTAGATGGAATAAAGTCTAGAGCAACCCGAAGACCCAGGAGCAAAATCCCACCAGTCTGGGACATGACCACCAGGTATAGAGCACATCCCCTCTTTGTCTGCAGTTACGAAAGCATCTGTCACCACTTCGTGGCTAGGTAAAAACAAGTTGGGCAGGAGCCAAGTAACATCTTAAAAAAGGACCTAATTCGCAGCTTTAAGCGTATTTGTATTAAAGGAACATTTTGCAACAGTTTTCCAAGCCTTGCTCCAGTCTGCCAGATCTATTGGGGACTGGAGGTCCCGCTCCTATTGAGACATGTAGGAGCCCCATCCCTCTACTGATGGGCGTCCGTTTAAAGATGCATAAATAGCAGAAATTAGGCCAGGGGCCCCCAAGGCATGCCGACACATGCTTTCCCCCTAAAAAATTCCGATATGGGTAAAAAAGACATGAGGC
The DNA here is from genome assembly GCF_905171775.1 of Rana temporaria. NCBI lineage: Eukaryota > Metazoa > Chordata > Amphibia > Anura > Ranidae > Rana > Rana temporaria. The sequence continues at coordinate 99,923,360 of NC_053500.1, forward strand.
GTAGGGCAGCAATCCAAGGTTTACATTGGAGAAAATGAAAGCGATCCCTTAGCGGGGGCCTAATGCGTCTCTCGGATTGCCTCCCAGGATGGGAAGGTGTGGGAGGAGAGAAAATCCTGTACCCGCCATAAATCCTCGGGAGATCAACCAGGAGAAAGCCTAAGGCTCCGATAAGCCCGGAGGAAAGAGGGGGTTGCGAGTAATAGGAAGGAATGACAAAAAGGGGACATCGAATTCCCTGAGTAGCGGACCAGTTCCCCCACCCTCAGACTATGCTACATCATGGGGTTCAAAGAAGGGGGGAGCCAGAGCAAGGTCTGTATTGAAGACAGATCACACGTGAAGCATAGCCAGCGGGGAAATATGTGCCACCGTATAATATCGCAAGACGTTAGGCACCCCCAAGCCATCTTGCAGCCCGTGAACATAAAGAATGGATCTAGGGACTCTAGGGTGTTTCTGGGCCCAAATGAATAGTATCTGGTTTTGTAGAGGGCACTCTCACTGGTAGCATACGGAAGTAATATAGGGCCTTAGGAAGGCTCGTAATTTTGATGGCAGAAATTCTCCAAATCCAGGAGAGGGAAGGATATTGCCAGGAATGCATAAGGAATGCTCAATAGAGTGCAGCAAAGGATAATAGTTTTTGGAGAATACGGTTTAGTAGGAAGGTGTCAATTTGATACCTAAATAAGCGTTTGAGGTGCCCAGCAGTACAAGAACAAAATAGTTGAAGGTGTTCCGTGCCCTCTGTAGGAAGGTAAATGTTCAGTGCTGTCAATTTGGAAGGGATAATCCAGAGACCCGTAAATGCAGCAATCAAGTGTGAGCTGCAGGTTGGGGAGGGAACAACCGTCAACTTTATGGTACAGTTTATTTTTAAATAACCACATTCTGTTACTTTGCAGCTCGAAATGGACACCGTTTTTTTATCTGGCTGTATTTACTAGTGCAATTCATGACATCCAAGCGAAAGATAAAAAACCAACATGTCAAAAAAAATAAAAAACAACAGAAATCAGAGTTGGTAAAAAGGATCACCCTCCTTATGTCTGTATTTTGTTGAACAAACTTTTGCTCCAATTACATCCTTTAGTCTGTCAGGATAGGTGTCTACTAACTTTGCACATCTAGAGTTCAGGTAAATTTGATGGTGACCATTTGTGGACTGCAGTCTTCAAATCATTTCACATATTTTCAATGGGGCTTAAGTCTGGGCTCTGACCAAGCCATGCAAGGACATTCACCTTTTATGCCTTCAACCACTGTTATTAATTTTTGCTGTGTGCTTTGGGTCATTGTCATGTTGGAAGGTAAACCATCTTTGACAATTTTCTGGCAGAGGGCAGCAGATTTTCCTCAAGAATTTGATATTATGTCACATCCCCGTTTTCTTATATCCCAACATATTTTTCAGGTCCTGCTGCAGAGAAACACCCCCATAACAGGATATTACCACTTTCATGCTTTACTGTAGGAGCTGTATTGGATTTCCACCAGATATTGTTTGGTATTGAGGCCAACCAATAAAATTTTGGTCTTATTTGATCATAACACCTTTATCCATGTGGCCTCAGAATCTTCAAGGTGTGTTTAACATGATCAGATTAGACTAAAATTTAATTATGTGCCAAATATTTTAAATTGGTGAATGGTTTGGACTGCAAGCAGGCCAGTTAAGTGCCCAGACTCTTCTACTACAAAGCCATGCTGTTTGTCATACATGCAGATTGTGGTTTAGCATTGTCCTGGTGAAATATGCAAGGCCTTCCATGAAAATGACATGGTCAGGGGATGGATCATACACTGCCTCGAAAACTTGGATTTATCTTTCAGCACTGTCTGTGCCTTTCCAGGGGTGCAAGCTGTCCCTATTCCATACGCACAAACGCCCATCATCAGAGATGCAGACTTTTGAACTGAGCGCTTCATGTTTCGCACATCTAACCTCATCAGGGGTTACATGTGACGTGTTGACAAAATGTGTTGGGTGTTGTCGAGCGCGATACATCACTTCCGCACATAGTTGAGCGCAGATCCGCGTCCCTGCTTCCACCTTCTTTTGCATTTATGTACACTTGTTCAAGTGGATTTTTTAGCGCCATTTTAAACAAGACATACGTACTTCACCATGGGAGATTGTTCCTTCTTTACATTTCCTTATTGATGTCTGGAGATCTGGTGACTTAACCCGATTTCATGTTAGGAGGCTTCAATGCTAAGCTACTGAGACAAACATCTTGAGTAACCCTATACCCATCTGCTGTATATGACTCCTGCAACGGGGGTCATGTAAATCTGGCAAGTAGGCTGTGTGACCGGTGTTGGTGGAGGAAGACCGAGTCACTCGTTTATTAACATCTTTAAGTTTTTTGGACACTGCACTTTATATTTGTCACCCACTGGAAATAGGTGGCAATTCCTATGCATGTTTGTTTATTAGCACTTATAGTATATTCATTTAATTGTATTACACCAGGGGTGGGGAACCTTTTTTCTGCCAAGGACCATTTGGATTTTTGTAACATCATTTGGGGGCCGTACAAAATGATCAACTTAAAAATTAGCCTAGTATAGCGGGGATTAAACGTGTGTCCCCCCCTGCATCACTGGACCCCTTTACATTACACAGCACCTTGCACCTCTGGACCCCTTTACATTACACAGCACCCTGCATCACTGGACCCTTTACATTACACAGCACCCTGCATCACTGGACCCCTTTACATTACACAGCACCTTTGGACCCCTTTACATTACACAGCACCCTGCATCATTGGACCCCTTTACATTACACAGCACCCTGCATCACTGGACCCCTTTACATTACACAGCACCCTGCACCTCTGGACCCCTTTACATTACACAGCACCCTGCATCACTGGACCCCTTTACATTACACAGCACCCTGCACCTCTGGACCCCTTTACATTACACAGCACCCTGCATCACTGGACCCTTTACATTACACAGCACCCTGCATCACTGGACCCCTTTACATTACACAGCACCCTGCATCACTGGACCCCTTTATATTACACAGCACCCTGTACCTCTGGACCCTTTACATTACACAGCACCCTGCATCACTGGACCCTTTACACTACACAGCACCCTGCATCACTGGACCCCTTTACATTACACAGCACCCTGCATCACTGGCCCCCTTTACATTACACAGCACCCTGCACTGTGCAGGACATTAATACATGAGTTACCATGACCATTGACCAGTGCAGGACATTTACCTAGGGTTGCCACCTGTACGGGATTGACCCGGACAGTACGGGTTTGAATCATGTGTCCGGGTCTCCTTCCGCCTTCTACCCGGACACATGATTCAAACTGTACTGTGGCTTAGCTGGTGGAAGAACACTAGTAGTTAAAGTTGGTAGGGGACTGTTCTTATCCTTATACAGCAGTTTGGACAATTTAATCTGAGCCCCAATGTCCTCTTCTATACAGATACACTGAGTAATGTAATTGCCGGGATCAGCAGCACAAGGATTACTCTGCAGGGACTATTTTATGGTTTTCGGGCTCAGGCGGAGTAATCCTTGTGCAGAGGTTCTCGGCAATTACATTACTCAGCCAGGGTATCTGTATAGAAGAGGACGTGGGGAGATTAGATTGTCGGGACTCAGAACTGCTGAATAAAGATAAGAACTTTCCCCTAATGACATTGTGATTTTTTTTAATATGCAGCATGGGGGGAGGGGGTAAATGTCCTGCACTGGTCATGGTAACTCACAGTGCAGGACATTAATACATGAGTTACTATGACCAGTGCAACTGTGTAGGTAGGACATTTACCCCCTCCCCCCCGCCGCCATGCTGAATATTAAAAAAATCACAGACAGTCATCACAGTTAATAATCTTCAGACTGCATACAGAATGATGCAGTCTGAAGATTATTAACTTTGAAGACTTTAATATGCAGCATAGCGGCGGGGGGAGGGGGGTAAATGTCCTGCACAGTGCACAGGACATTAATACATAAGTTACCATGACCAGTGCAGGACATTCAACCCCGCCCCCCCCCCCACATGCTGCATATTAAAAAGATCATATTCATCATATTTACATTTAATAATTTTCAAATTGAATCAATGATGCAATTTGAAAAAATTTGCCGTATTTTATGATGCTGTCAGCATATTTATGGCTGCCTTACTTGCTGCTGGAAATGGTTCCTCGTCTGTGGCGCTGGCTAGTGCCATCCCAGCCAGCCATGAATGTAATCCCCGCCCGCCGCGAGTGACGTCACGCCGCCGCCGGGCGGGGCTGTAAGCCTAGGGGAGCAGCTCATCAGCTGCAGTGTAATGGCTGGAGGCTGGCGCCGGCTAACAGGGGCGGGCGGAGTAAATGCTATTGGCTGGAGGCTGGCGCCGGCTAACAGAGGCGGGCCGCAGGAGCGGAGTAAATGTATTGCTAAACACACGGACAATGAATAAATGATCGCCATGATCATTCATTCATTGTCAGTGTGTTTAGCAATACATTTACTCCGCTCCATAGTGACAATCGGCGGCGCTTTTTTTCTGATCGCATGGGGGGCCGCATGGAATGATTTCGCGGGCCGCAGGTTCCCCACCCCTGTATTACACCTTTCCATAATTAATCCACTGGGGGCCTCTAGTGGTCATTTAGGTTATTGCACTCTTTGCACTTTATTGTTTATGTTGTGTTGATTAACCACTTACCCACTGTGCACTTAAACCACCTTTCTAACCAGACCAATTTTCAGGTTTCAGTGCTTCCACATTTTGAATGACAATTACTCAGTCATGCAACACTGTAAACATATGATTTTTTTTTCATTTTTTTATCCACAAATAGTTTTTTGGTGGTATTTGATCACACAGAAAAGACAGAAAATTCAGTAAAAAATAAATACATTTCTTCGTTATAAAATTTAGCAAATTAGTAATTTTTCTTCATAAATTTTGGCCAACAATTTATATGGCTACATATTTGGTAAAAATAATCCAAATCCATGTATATAATTTGGTCTTTGTGAAAGTTATAAACTAAGGCTACCGTGTCGACAGCGGTAAAGCACTGCCATTTTTAGCGGTGCTTTACCATCCTTTTTGTAGCGCCATTTGGCCGCTTTTAACCCCCGCTAGCAGCCGAAAAGGGGTTAAAACCGCAGGCAAAGCATCGCTGCAGTGGCACATTGCCGGCGGTTTAGCGGCCATGCCCAACGATTTCAATGAGCAGGGGCGCTTTAGGAGCGGTGTATACACGACTCCTACAGACCCTCAAAGATGCGGCTGGCAGGACTTTTTTGGAAGGCCTGCCGGCGCACCGCTCCAGTGTGTAAGCCCGAGGGCTTTCACACTGGAGTGAGAGGAGCGGCTCTTTCAGGGCGCTTTTTTTTATCTCTATAGCGCCTGCAAAGTGCTCCAGTGCGAAAGTAGCCTTAGAGTCTACAATCTATGGTGCCAATAATTGAAAATTGTTTGCACCTGATGTACCGACGACCCATCTAATTTCTTGAGACACTAACAAGTTGCAATTTTTTCCAACAATTCTTTGCAAAATATAGGATTTTTTATTTTTTTTTCCACAAAATCATATTAACAGGTTATTTCCCACGCATATGCATAACACATATTACACCACAAAACACATTCTACTACTCCCGAGTATGGTGATACCACATGTGAGACTTTTACACAGCCTTGCCACATACAGAGAGGTCCAACATGCTAGTAGCACCTCTGAGAGACTATCTCTTGCACTTTTGAAGGCCCTGGAGCACCAGGACAATGGAAACACCCAGAAAATTACCCAATTTTTGGAAAGCAAAACTTGACACAAAGCTGTCCATTTATACAAATGATTCTAACACATAGCATGTACATAGCCAAAATTACACCACAAAATATATTCTGCTACGCCTCCCAAATAGAACGATACCCAATGTGTGAGACTTTTCCACAGCCTGGCTACATACAGAAGCCCAACATGCAGGGAGCACCATCAGGTGTTCTAGAGTGCATAAAATTCAAATCCAATTTCCTACCTATTAGGCTTTTGTGAGGCACTGTAGTGGCATGGATGAGACATGGATGGGGGTGCATGAGCACAGTGCAGCGGGCACTACAGATCCAGCCCACATCCAGCCGATCTCTCCCCTCTCTTCACACTGTACCGATCCATAAGGAGAGGGTAAAGTGTAAAGCTGGGCATGCACCGGCTTGTTTACAACTGATCGCTCCATCATTTGACAGAGCGGTCACATGGTAAAGGGCCGCTGTCATCGGCCCTTAACCATGATAGGAAAAAATATTAAAATTTTAAATATGGAAAGGTTTCCTTGAGAGGAAAAAAGATTTCATCTCCAAATACGGAAAGGGTTTCTTCACAGGAAGAGCTGTGGAAATGTGGAACAGACTCCCTCCAGAGGTGGTTCCGGCCAGCTCAGTAGATTGCTTTAAGAAAGGCCTGGATACTTTCCTAAAATGTACAGAATATAACGGGGTACTAACATTTATAGGTAAAGTTGATCCAGGCAAAATCAGATTGCCTCTCGGGGGATCAGAAAGGAATTTTTTCCCCTGCTGTAGCAAATTGGATCATGCTCTGCTGGGGTTTTTTGCCTTCCTCTGGATAAACTGTGGGTATAGAATTTGGTATATGGGATTGTTCGATGTTTATTTTATTTATTCATTTTTTTTTTTAATGGTTGAACTGGATGGACTTGTCTTTTTTCAACCTGGCCAACTATGTAGCACCAGGTCCGGTTGCGGAAATTTCTAGGGCGGGCAGAAGTGCAATTCTGGGAGGACGTTCTAGTACGCCCTCCCATTTATACGACCACACTGCAGATTTTTTTTGGCTATGGCGCGGTCGGCAAGAGGTTAATAGGGTGCACGGTTCACTGGCATTTTTCAATAATATAAATCAAGATTATACAAGTCAGACCATTTGAGGGCTATTAAAATTTGGCAAAAGGGCAAGTTAACAGTGATAAGGTGAAAGAAAGGTACAAAGGCGTGCAACAAGTGTAAATAATGTCCATATAAACACCAATAAATTATTTAATAAAAAAAAAGGCAGATCCCAAAAAAAAAAAAAAAGTTAAAATAATTCCAAATGTAGAACTGGTAGCGAGATTGCCGTGTTCCAGATTTAAGCCCCAACCACCGTGCTCTCAGAAAGTGCAACGTGCATATTAAAGTACTTCACCCGAAATGACAATCAAAATGCGCTCACCAATTTAAAGCGGCAATCATTGACCTTCAGGCATATAAAGATTCTCTCAGGATCCTTCTTGATATCATCTCTCCCAAATAGGATCAATTTCCAATAGATCCAACACAGATGGCTCCTTAGTGATAAAACTGTGTGTTCCAATCATTCAATCGGGAAAAATTCAAAATGGCTCCATCGCAATGAGCCACAAAAACGGGGATAGTGTAATACCGTTTTTATTCAAAAGCTTTGCAGGGTAAAACAGTGCATACAGGCAAGTACACACAGCTATGAAGGCAGCGGCCGGGTTTTTCACAGTGAGCAATATACACCCCGGCATGCATCTAAGCTGTTTAAAACTTACAAACACATCGCTCCAGTGTGAAGGCATGCTGTGTCAAATCTCCATGCATTTTGCGTATCTCGCGTCATCAATTTTCCTTATTATTGGCACCATTTTCCACATTTCTCTCTAAACAGTGGTAAGTTGCCTTAGGGTTGAATTCGAGAAACCTGGCATCTCTAGTCCAGGATAAAAAGCCGGAGAGACGAAGAGTTGGAGGGAAATGCAAAATCCCCAAATAGGCCTAGTTTTGGTAGACAATCCCATACACAGAGTATGGGCTACGAATGTGGATAATGATTTCGTAGGGGGCCATGGATTGGGTAGGGTCTATCTGCTGACATTTAATTTTTTATTTTTTTTGGACTGATGATCCTTTTTAGCAGTCTAAAACTCAACCACTCCCCTTGCTCCCACCAATGCAGGTTATATCTGAACCCACTCCCCCCCCCATGCCCAATTCATCGAAGGATATGGAATGGATACTTTATAAAAGTATTCTAGTGGAACTGTAATGTGGTAATAGGGGATTCTATAATCAGAAGGACTGATAGAATAATTTGTCGCCAGGATCGCTTCAACCGAATGGTTTGCTGTCTCCCTGGTGCCAGGGTTCGGCATGTGGTGGACCGGGTGGATAAATTACTGGGAGGGGCTGGGCATGACCCAGCTGTCTTGGTCCACGTTGGAACCAATGACAGTATACATGGAAGGTGGAGGCTCCTTAACCACTTAAGCCCCGGACCAAAATGCTGCCTAAAGACCCAAGGGGTTTTTACAGTTCGGGACTGCGTCGCTTTAACAGACATTTGCGCGGTCGTGCGAAGTGGCTCCCAAACAAAATTGGCGTCTTTTTTTCCCCACAAATAGAGCTTTCTTTTGGTGGTATTTGATCACCTCTGCGGTTTTTATTTTTTGCGCTATAAACAAAAATAGAGCGACAATTTTTAAAAAAATGCAATATTTTTTACTTTTTGCTGTAATAAATATCCCCCAAAAACATATATAAATTTTTTTTTTCCTCAGTTTAGGCCGATACGTATTCTTCTACCTTTTTTTGGTAAAAAAAAAAAAATCGCAATAATCGTTTATCGGTTGGTTTGCGCAAAATTTATAGCGTTTACAAAATAGGGGATTGTTTTTTTTTTTTTTTTTTTTTTTTTACTACTATTAGCGGCGATCAGCGATTTTTTTCGTGACTGCGACATTATGGCGGACACTTCAGACAATTTTGACACATTTTTGGGACAATTGTCATTTTCACAGCAAAAAATGCATTTAAATTGCATTTTTTTGTGTGAAAATGACAGTTGCAGTTTGGGAGTTAAACACAGGGGGCGCTGTAGGAGTTAGGGATCACTGTGTATGTGTTTACTAGTGTAGGGGTGTGTGGCTGTAGGAATGACGTCATTGATCGTGTCTTCCCTATAAAGGGGATGACTCGATCGATGCGCCGACACAGTGAAGCACGGGGAAGCCGTGTTTACACACGGCTCTCCCCGTTCTTCAGCTCCGGGGAGCGATCGTGACGGAGCGGCTATAAACAAATAGCCGCGCCGTCGTCCCGGATCGCTCCCCGAGCGGACCCGACCTCCGCATGTATGGGGGGGGGTCCCGATCGGACCCCCCACCCACGTCTAGCAGAGGACGTACAGGTACGTGATTGTGCCTGTCCGTGCCATTCTGCCGACGTAAATGTACATGAGGAGGTCGGGAAGTGGTTAAGAATCAATTTAAAGAACTAGGCTGCAAGATGAAGGGAAGGACCTCCAAGGTGATATTCTCTGAAATATTGCCTGTGCCATGCGCAACACAGGAAAGGCAGGGGGAGATTAGAGAGCTGAATGCATGGCTAAAGACCTGGTGTAGGAAGGAGGGATTTGGGTTTCTAGAGCACTGGGCTGACTTTTCATTGGGGTGCAACCTATATGCTAAAGACGGTTTGCACTTGAATGGAAGGGGGTCTGCTGTGCTGGGGGAGAGGTTTATGGGAATGCTGGAGGAGTATTTAAACTAGGATTGAGGGGGGAGGGTGAATTAGAATTACATCGAGCAGACAGGTCAGTTAGTGGTCAGACATTAATGGAGAGTGGAATGGGGATAGATGGGGGGAGGGTTATGGCAGGTGACAAGAAAGTTCCCATGTTGCAAACAGCCATTGGAAATAATAGTGCCATTTGTACTACTATAAATTATATGAAAAACACCAGAGAAAAATGTAAAAATACATTTAAGTGTTTGTTCACCAATGCCAGAAGTCTGCCAAGCAAAACAGGTGAGCTGGAAGCTCTGGTGCATGAGGAGAGCTATGATGTAATCGGTATTGCTGAAACTTGGCTTCAATCCTCACATGACTGGGCTATTAATATTCCTGGCTATGCTCTCTTTCGGAAAGACAGGGTAAAAAGGAAAGGTGGAGGGGTCTGTCTATGTGAGAAGTGACCTCAAAGCAAGCGTGAAAGAGAACCTGGTTGATGGAGAGTGTGATGAGGCTGAAGCATTATGGGTGGAACTGCATACAGATGTGCGTAGTTCAAAATTAATCATTGGAGTTTGTTATAAACCACCCAATGTTAATGAGGAGGTGGAGACTCAGCTCCTTGCACAGATGGAAAGGGCTGCAAGGTCTGGGACGGTGATAATAATGGGGGATTTTAACTACCCAGAAATTGACTGGATTAATGGCACTTCTGGGACAGTTAAAGGACAAAAATTTAAAAACCTATTGCAGGACAATTTTATGGTGCAGTTTATTGAGGCCCCAACTAGGAATGATGCCCTGTTGGACCTGATAATCTCAAACCATGCAGAGCTTATTACTAATGTTCAGATAAAGGAACACCTGGGTAGCAGTGATCATAACATGATTTCATTTAATGTTAACTATAAGCAAGAAATACATACAGGAAATATTAAAACACTAAATTTTAAGAGAGCAAATTTTCCAAGGATGAGGGCTGCTCTCCAGGACTTGGACTGGGAGGGACTATTGGCACCGATGAACACAGAACAGAAATGGAAATTCTTCAAAAAGACTGTGTGGAACCTCACTGCAAAGTATGTTCCCATGGGCAATAAGTTTAACCACTTGCCGACCGCCCACCGCCGTTATACGTCGGCAAGTTGGCACGGCTAGGCGAGAGCACGTAGTATAACGTCCTCTCTCCCAGCCGCCACTAGTGGCGCGCGCCCCCCGCTCGCCCCCGACTCCCGTGCCCGCCGGGCACACGCGATCGCTCGGTACAGAGCGGGGACCGGGAGCTGTATGTGTAAACACACAGCTCCCGGTCCTGTCAGCAGGGGAAATGCTGATCTTCGGTTCATACAATGTATGAACCGAGGATCAGTGTTTCCCCTAGTGAGGCCACCCCCCCCCCCACAGTAAGAACACACCCAGGCATACTTAACCCCTTCCCCGCCCCCTAGTGTTAACCCCTTCACTGCCAGTGGCATTTTTATAGTAATCCAATGCACTTTTATAGCACCGATCTCTATAAAAATGCCAATGGTCCCAAAAATGTGTCAAAAGTGTCCGCCATAATGTCGCAGTACCGGAAAAAAAAACCCGCTGATCGCCGCCATTACTAGTAAAAAAAATATAATAAAAATGACATAAAAATACCCCCTATTTTGTAAACGCTATAACTTTTGCGCAAACCAATCAATAAACGCTTATTGCGATTTTTTTTTAAACGAAAAATATGTAGAAGAAAACGTATCGGCCTAAACTGAGGAAAAAAAATGTTTTTTTATATATTTTTGGGGGATATTTATTATAGCAAAATGTAAAAAATATTCATTTTTTTCAAAATTGTCGCTCTATTTTTGTTTATAGCGCAAAAACTAAAAACCGCAGAGGTGATCAAATACCACCAAAAGAAAGCTCTATTTGTGGGGAAAAAAGGACGCCAATTTTGTTTGGGAGCCACGTCGCACGACCGCGCAATTGTCTGTTAAAGCGACGCAGTCCCGAATCGCAAAAAGTACTCTGGTCTTTGGGCAGCAATATGGTCCGGGGGGTAAGTGGTTAAAAGGCTAAAAATAAAACCTATGTGGCTCACGGTCAAAGTTAAAAAAAAAGCTATAAACAATAAGAAAGTAGCTTTTAAAAAATATAAAAATGAAGGAACACTAGTGTTGTTTAAATGTTACAAAGAATATAACAGCATATGCAAAAAGGAAATCAAGGATGCAAAAATTCAAAACGAACGACAGATTGCAAAAGATAGTAGGACAAACCCCCAAAAATTCTTTAAATATATTAATAGTAAAAAAGGTGAAGTCTGAGCATGTAGGCCCCTTACAAAATAATCTAGAGTGGGTGACTGGGGACAAAGAGAAGGCAAATGTATTAAATGTTTTCTTCAGCTCTGTGTATACAATGGAGCATGGGGGAGCTCATGTCCAAAATGGGGGTGGGAGTGACACAGCCTCAAATCCACAATGGCTCAAAAGTGATATGGTCCAGAAATATTTAGACAGAATAAAGGTGGATAAAGCACCTGGACCTGATGGCATCCATCCACGGATCCTAGGTGAGTTGAGCTCTGTCATTTCAAAGCCACTGTATCTAATATTTAGGGACTCATTAAAGACAGGAATAGTACCACTGGATTGGCACAGGGCCAATGTGGTGCCCATATTTAAAAAGGGAACAAAGTCTTTACCAAGTAACTATAGACCTGTTAGTTTAACTTCTATAGTTGGGAAGATACTGGAACGTTTAATAAAAGACCACATGGATGAGTTCTTGCTGGAAAAAAACTATTTAAGCAGCAGACAACATGGATTCATGAAAGACAGAAGTTGTCAGACAAACCTGATTTCCTTTTATGAAGAGGTAAGTAAAACCCTGGACAGAGGCGTGGCTGTGGACGTGATATATTTGGATTTTGCAAAAGCGTTCGATATAGTTCCGCACACACACGGCTCATGTGTAAGGTAAGGTCTACAGGATTGGATATATCAGTTTGTAAATGGATAGAAAACTGGCTGAAAGACAGAATTCAGAGAGTCGTGGTTAATGATTCTTACTCTGAATGGTCCAAGGTTATCAGCGGTGTACCCCAAGGTTCAGTGCTGGGACCCTTACTTTTCAATATATTTATAAATGATATTGGGTCTGAGATCAAAAGTAACATTTCTGTCTTTGCAGATGACACCAAGCTATGCAGTGGAATAACGTCCTTGCAGGATGTCTCCAATTTACAAGCCGACCTCAATGCTCTGTCTAATTGGGCGACTAAGTGGCAGATGAGGTTTAATGTTGATAAATGTAAAGTTATGCACTTGGGGGCTAAGAATATGCATGCATCATACATGCTAGGGGGAGTACAACTGGGGGGATCTGTAGTGGAGAAGGATCTGGGGGTTTTAGTTGATCATAAGCTCAATAATGGCATGCAATGCCAAGCTGCGGTTTCCAAAGCGAGCAAAGTCCTTTCTTGTATTAAGAGAGGTATGGACTCCAGAGACAGAGATATAATTTTGCCCCTGTACAAATCATTAGTAAGACCTCATCTGGAATATGCAGTTCAGTTTTGGGCACCAGTTCTCAAAAAGGACATCGGAGAACTGGAGAAAGTGCAGAGAAGGGCAACCAAACTGATAAGAGGCATGGAGGAGCTCAGCTATGAGGAAAGATTAGAAGAACTAAATTTATTCACTCTTGAGAAGAGGAGAATAAGGGGGGATATGATCAACATGTACAAATATATAAGAGGTCCATACAGTGAACTTGGTGTTGAGTTATTCACTTTACGGTCAACACTGAGGACAAGGGGGCACTCTTTACGTCTAGAGGAAAAAAGAGATTTCACCTCCAAATACGGAAAGGTTTTTTCACAGTAAGAGCTGTGAAAATGTGGAACAGACTCCCTCCAGAGGTGGTTCTGGCCAGCTCAGTAGATTGCTTTAAGAAAGGCCTGGATTCTTTCCTAAATGTACAGAATATAACTGAGTACTAAGATTTGTAGGTAAAGTTGATCCAGGGTAAATCCGATTGCCTCTCGGGGGATCAGGAAGGAATTTTTTCCCCTGCTGTAGCAAATTGGATCACGCTCTGCTGGGGTTTTTTGCCTTCCTCTGGATCAACTGTGGGTATGGAGTTGGGTGTATAGGATTTTACTGTGTTTATTTTATTTTTTTATTTTTTGTGGTTGAACTGGATGGACTTGTGTCTTTTTTCAACCTGACTAACTATGTAACTATGTAAGTGTGAGAGTACACACACACATATATATATATTTTTTTTAAGCCTAACTATGTAACTGGGTGGCAGGATAACCTGACTGTATGCGGTGTCCCTTATCAGACAAGGAAAAGAAGAAAAAAAAAAAAAGTCTGACAATATCATGCACACCTGTCAATTGGTTCCTCTATGTAACTGGTGCATACAGTTCTTGTAGCTCTATTCCTGATTTTTTTTCCATGGACTACATATTTATGTTAGGACTCAAACTTTCAAGTCCTAAGCTACTATAGCCAGGCCTTAAGAGTTCATCCCCCACCGGATTTCTCACAAGCGACAATCTTAGCTCGCAAAAATCTAAACTCGATCACTAAAGTGCTGAGAAACCATGGCATAATTTACAAATGGGGCTTCCCCACAAAAATTCTGGTAGATTTTAAAAGCACCTCATACACTATTAACGGAATGGAACAGGGTCTGAAAATCCTTCGCTCATGGGGTCTACTCCCAAACCAAGAAAATACCAAAATGGACACTACTACACCTGGTCCCATTTCCCAGGACTGGAAAACAGCTTAAAAATCCTCTCATGGCGATTAAAAAAAAATCCTCTCATGACAAGTTTTAATGTCCAGGCACAAACTGAGGCCTCACAAATCTCTTATGCCCATGTTTAAGGGCCTTTTGCAGCTCAGGGAATCCAGATTTTGAATAATTCCTGACTGGACTTCTCTTCAAGTTTTTACCCCCAATCGATTGGAAGTACATAGTCATGTACACAGGAGTTGGAGCACAACAACTCCTATTCTTTTTTCACAGTTTTACTAAGCTTTTGTTGATTTTTCTTCCCTGGTTCGTTCACCATTTTCTTTTTTTTTTCTGCTGCCTGTACACTATTTCTAAAGCAACACCACCATCTACTGGCAAAACAATATTACTACGCCACAATGATATACCATCTACCCACAAAAAAACTATCTCCTACAAGACTGAATCTACAACAAAGCATCCTCAACTGATAAGATATGCCACTTAAACTCATGTCTTTCAATGTCAAAGGCTTGAACAGCCCTCATAAAAGAAAAGCATTGTGGACAGATGCAATAAAATTCGGAAGTGATGTTGTTTGCATCCAGGAATCCCATTTCGCTAAGGATAAAACACCTACCTTCAAACATCATAATTTTCCCCACATTTTCCTCTCCAGCAACGAAAGAAAGAAAAAAAAAAGGGGTGGCTATAGCTATCAAAGACACGGTCTCGTTCCAACAAATAGATCTCAAAACCGACACCCAAGGAAGATACATAATTCTGGTTGCCACCTTAGACAACGTGACATACACTATTGTCAATATTTATGCCCCCAATAAAAATCCCCACCAATTCATCCAAAAAGTGATTGGGAAGACAAGAAAAATTCAGAAAGGCCACCCCTCTTAATCTGTGGAGACTTAAACGCACCGATGGATCCTGATATGGACACCTCCAAGAAAGGAAAAGCTCCCAGAAAGGGTCTTTCCAACATTTTCTCAGCAGAAGACCTGTACGACCCCTGGAGATGCCTTCATACCACAGAAAAAGACTTTACTTTCTTCTCCAATGTTCATAAGACGTACTCCAGAATAGACTATTTCATCACAGATAAAAATCTCCTCACAAAAGTAGCGAATGCTAGTATTCACAACCTAACATGGTCTGATCACGCTCCAATCACTCTTGATATTAATTCGAACCAAAATTGCCCCAACAATTATCTTTGGAGAAACAATACATATATCCTCTCCCAGGAGAAACATAGATCTGTGATGAAAAAAGGTCTAAAATAATTTTTTGATGTAAATGATAATATGTCCGTTAACAACACTACTCTATGGTGTGCCCACAAAGCATATGCGAGAGGTCTCTTAATTCAAATCACCGCTAGAGAGAAAAAAAATAGAAACAACACGATGAACTCAATACTAGTAGAAATTTCCAACCTTGAAAAGTTACACAAAAAAAAAACCCAAAACATAATCTTAGAACGCCAACTCAATAACCTTAGATCTGATCTTAGATCCTTATTAATTGCTGACCATGACAAATATCTTAAAAAACTAAATTTAAAATACTACTCCCAAGGTAACAGAGCAGGTAAGTTAATGGCCTCCCAAATAAAACTTCGCCAACAAAAGGAACAAAATTCATAAAGTAACCCACCACACCTCAGGCAGAACAATCCTCAATCCTAAAGAGATAGCAGATACTTTCTCACTGTACTATGAGACACTCTATAATCTAAAAAATGACACTCTCACCCCCCAACCAAACGCTGATAATATCTCATCATTTTTAGACAATATTGTCCTTCCTTCCATTGATCCTACATCATTAGAATTACTCAACAAACCTATATCAGATAAAGAAATTATTAAGGTCATACACAAACTACCAAAAAATAAATCACCAGGCCCAGATGGCCTATCAGAATATTATACTGCCTTTGAAGAAACCCTAGTCCCCTATCTTTCCAACCTATTTAATCAAGCAGCTAACTCAGAAGCCCTCGCAAAAGAACTGCTAGAAGCAATAATTATCACTATACCTAAATCAGGCAAAGATCCCACTTCCCCTTTAAACGATAGGCCCATTTCCCTACTAAACTCAGATCTGAAAATCTACGCAAAGATACTGGCGAATAGACTCGTTAATATAATTCCCACTCTAATTAAACCAGATCAAGTTGGCTTTGTTAAAAGTAGACAGGCCCCAGATAGCACAAGAAGAATGCTCAATATTATTAACTCTATACACAATAATCGAACCCCGGCCCTGCTCTTAGCTTTAGATGCTGAAAAAGCATTCGACAGAATGCATTGGGAATATATATCAAAAACCTTAACTAAATTCGGCTTTAACGGTTTTATCCACTCAGCAATCATGGCATTATATACCCAGCCCAACGCAAAGGTCTACACTTCAGGTATCTTATCTATAAACTTCCCATTAACTAACGGAACTAGACAGGGCTGCCCCCTATCCCCTATAATTTTTGCCTTAGCTATAGAACCCCTAGCAGAATACATTCGATCATCCCCAAACGTCAGAGGTGTTACGATTGGCCAAGACGTGCACAAACTAGGACTATTCGCAGACGATATCATATTGACACTGACAGAACCTGATATATCTCTGCCTACAATACACGCAATACTAGAAAAATTCAAAGATGTCTCATACTATAAAATCAATCAGGAAAAATGCTTTATCCTACCTATGAACATACCAGACTCGACAATCAACTCTCTACGCACAACACATAAATACAATTGGGACAACAAATCGATAACATACCTAGGGATCCAACTCACATTTCCTCCAACAAAAATGTATGATGCCAATTTCCCCACACTTTTAGGCCAAATATCACGTGACTTATCACATATTCAAAAAACCAACTTATCCTGGGTTGGTAAAATAGCCGCTTTCAAGATGCAAACTTTACCTAAAATGTTATATCTCTTTAGATGCCTCCCCATACCAATTCCTGCTAAGTTCTTTAAACAACTAGACAGCAAACTTAGACAATTTATCTGGAAAAAAAAAAAAAAAACCAGAGTTGCTTTCTCGATCCTTACTACTAAAAAAAATTCCGGTGGAATGGGCCTCCCAGACATTAGAAATTATTATTTTGCTTCTATCTTAGATCAGATGAAACATTGGTTTAACCCAACAAATGACAAATTATGGGTTAACATTGAACGTCTAGCCACACACAATTTTGACCTCCCTTCTCTCGCAATAGCTAGCGCCATTATCCCCAAGATAACAATCCCCAACCTAATAAGCATTAGAACTACTTTATTCGCTTGGAAACACATTCTCTCAAAAACCAGACATGTAGAGAAAAAGGCTAAATTACATCTTCCCACAGAAGTCATTAATTATTGCAGAATCAGATTCTCTGTAAACGAGTGGATCAGTAATGGATATAATCTATACCAGAACCTACCCCCTAATGTTAAGAACATCATCGAGACTAAGATTGGTAAGTGTGCCCGACTGAAAGATTTCTCTCCCAGTAATTTGATCGAAATCCCTATGAACCTTTGGGAGTTCCTCTCTCCTCAGAAAAATGATAAAAAGAAAGGTATATCTTTCTTCTACGATGTGTTATCCTCCCAACTCTTTACCAAAAACACAAATATGCTGAAATGGGAAAAGGATCTGGACCAAATTTTTTACCCGACTCAGTGGATTAAAGCATTTCAAACAATAAGTAAGTCATCCTCTTGCATTGAACACTGGGATAATGCCTAGAAAATAATTAATAGATGGTACTTAACACCATACAAGTTATCCAAAATGTATCCAACAGCATCCGACATCTGTTGGAAATGTAACGAGCAAACGGGAAACCTCCTGCACACGCTTTGGAGTTGCAAGACTCTAAAAAGTTTTTGGAACTCTACTTCATCCTTTATCGCCAATCTTACGGGCAACCTTACCAAGCTTACTCCTACTAACGCATTATTAGATATAGATCTAGACAAATACCCCACTTTGTATAGGACTATTGTCTTACATATTTTGATAGCCTCAAGAATTACAGTGGCCTCTCTATGGAAATCCGCAGACGCCCCAAACCTACCAATGGTCATCACCAGATTAAACACCCAAGCTCAATTAGAACTATTATTAGCCTATAAGAATGATTCTATAATCCCCTATCGTAGAAAATGGAAAATGTGGTTAACCCACCCGAAAGCTTCCAAATATTTAAAAGATTCCTTACTTTAATAATCTTCCTATAGTCTGAAGAATAACAGTATAAAATACTGAATCTTTGGTATAGATAATGACTAACGGCAGCCTTTATTTCAGTTTTCTCCATCCCTTCCCCCCCTCCTTTATTTGTCTTTACTTTAGCTGTATAGGTGTACCTCTGATCATCTTGGTGACCTCCCAGTCCTACAGTTTGTACCCAATTGGGGTAGACTGGCCTAGGTCGCTGAGTACCGTATTCTTTTTCTGTTAAATGTTTGCCTGTACATGGTGATTTATACTACTCAAGTTGTATATTGAATGCAACTATCTCAAGTGTTGTAAATTGATAAACCCAATAAAAATGTATTGATAAAAAAAAGAGTTCATCCCCCACCAGTTTCCCCACCCAACCCACCCCTAAACACACCCTCGTAAATTATCTCATGAAATTATAGTGTTAAATGTTTTATGCAGAATTGTTACAAAATTGTTAACTTTATCAGCACTGCTTCAACCATGCAGCCTATCAGTACCCATCTGTGCAGCCTCAATCGGGAGGAGAGCCAGCCAGATCACACAGGGGGGGGGGGGGATCTCCCACGGCTCCCATTCAAACCTGCCTGCCAGTCGCACCCACCCCCAGCTTATTTCCCCTCGCCAAATGCAAGCAGGCACGTGGACATTTTGAGGGCTTATATATGTTACATTTACATCCAATTATACCATGAGCTTGTGTGGGATTGACCCTGAACATTAGTTCCTTGACATCGTAGCATTGCACAGGTTTGTACTTGGTGCCACAGATTTAGCATTGAATTGTGGTGCATTAGCCTTTGTAGAATTAATCAGACAGTGGGGTTGGAGTACAACCATAGCATGGTCACTAACAGCAGCTGCTCTTTAGGTGTGATCTGCAGGGTTCGGC
The DNA here is from genome assembly GCF_905171775.1 of Rana temporaria. Classification (NCBI taxonomy): domain Eukaryota; kingdom Metazoa; phylum Chordata; class Amphibia; order Anura; family Ranidae; genus Rana; species Rana temporaria. The sequence goes on from NC_053500.1 coordinate 99,942,768, forward strand.
TGTCACTAACAGCTGATCTTGTTCTGTGTATCAGGAGGGTTGACAACATTAGCTCCTGGGAGCAAGGCAGGCAAGTCAGTGTTTATAAACCTAGTGGCAGATTGGAATATTTGCTTATCAGAGCCTGCCCATTAAGTGATCCATTACTAAGCAGGCACTAAAGTTCTAGTAGTGACTTTGGAGTCAGGTGGAATGATCTCCTGCAGAACACTGCATAATACATCTCAGGTAAATAACCATTGAAACTAGGGTTGTCCCGATACCGATACTAGTATCGGTATCGGGACCGATTCCGAGTTTTTTCGGCGGTACTCAGACGCCGATACCCCGCCCGATACATAAATAGAATACTTGCCGCCGACCGCCGCCGAACGCCGCCCGTCCCCACGAAACGCCGTAATCCGCCGCCATTTGCCGCATCCCCGCTGCCGCCGACTGTGTAATACGGGCGGGAACATTACAGCTTTGAATAGCTGTAATGATTCGCACCACGCATAGACACTCCCCCTCGCTCGGATGAACTGTCCAATCCCGAGCGAGGGGGAGTGTCTATACGCAGCGCGGCGCCAATCATAACAGAGATTCAAAGTTGTAATGTTCCCGCCCGTATTACACAGTCGGCGGCAGCGGGGATGCAGGTAAGGGAGACGCTGGCTGCATGGGGGGTGACGCTGGCTGCATGGGGGGTGACGCTGGCTGCATGGGGGGTGACGCTGGCTGCATGGGGGGTGACGCTGGCTGCATGGGGGGTGACGCTGGCTGCATGGGGGGTGACGCTGGCTGCATGGGGGGTGACGCTGGCTGCATGGGGGGTGACGCTGGCTGCATGGGGGGTGACAATGGCTGCATGGGGGGTGACAATGGCTGGGGGAATACATTGCTGGATTGGGGGATACATTGCTGGATGGGGGGTGACGCTGGCTGCATGGGGGGTGACGCTGGCTGCATGGGGGGTGACGCTGGCTGCATGGGGGGTGACGCTGGCTGCATGGGGGGTGACAATGGCTGCATGGGGGGTGACAATGGCTGCATGGGGGGTGACAATGGCTGCATGGGGGGTGACAATGGCTGCATGGGGGGTGACAATGGCTGCATGGGGGGTGACAATGGCTGCATGGGGGGTGACAATGGCTGCATGGGGGGTGACAATGGCTGCATGGGGGGTGACAATGGCTGCATGGGGGGTGACAATGGCTGCATGGGGGGTGACAATGGCTGCATGGGGAATACATTGCTGGATGGGGGGAGACAATGGCTGCATGGGGGGAGACAATGGCTGGATGGGGGGGATACATGGCTGCATGGGGGGAGACAATGGCTGCATGGGGGGGAGACAATGGCTGCATGGGGGGTGACAATGGCTGGGGGAATACATTGCTGGATGGGGGGTGACAATGGCTGGATGGGGGGATACATTGCTGCATGGGGGGAGACAATGGCTGGATGGGGGGAGACAATGGCTGGATGGGGGGAGACGCTGGCTGGATGGGGGGAGACGCTGGCTGGATGGGGGGAGACGCTGGCTGGATGGGGGGTGACGCTAGCTGGATGGGGGGTGACAATGGCTGCATGGGGGGTGACAATGGCTGCATGGGGGGTGACAATGGCTGCATGGGGGGTGACAATGGCTGCATGGGGGGTGACAATGGCTGCATGGGGGGAGACAATGGCTGGATGGGGGGATACATGGCTGCATCTGTGGGGGGACATCGCTGCATTTGGGGACACATTTTAAAAAAAGTATCGGTATTCGGTATCGGCGACTACTTGAAAAAAAGTATCGGTACTTGTACTCAGTCCTAAAAAAGTGGTATCGGGACAACCCTAATTGAAACCTACCTTTTCTTTGTCACTGGCTTCTCTGCACACAGTAGAGCCCTGGAACAAAAAATGTAAAACATATTAGATGGCCACAATACTTGTCGTAGTAAGCAATTATATAGTGGCACTATACCTTTAAATCATATTTGCGGTGAACCCCAAGACGATGGCTGAACACATTCCTTGTGACAACCATGTAGGTCTCAACTCCATCAACTGTTAGCCGGTACATGCCAAGGAACTGAGGAAGCAGAGTGTTACCATGACACTCCACTATAAACTGTTGTAAAATAAAATGAGAAAAAAAGTCACTATTTTATGATTAATAAAAAAAATGTCTAGTATACTAATGCACCACCTTCTTGAAAGCCTATTAGTATAGACCCCACGTCTCATCACCTTATTGCTAGTGCCATCATCTAATCCAAAACCTATTTTACCAGTCAAGCGGTCCAAAGAAGACCCTCCTTCAGCTCCATTCCCACTTTATTTTTTTCTTTAAAAATACAATAAAGAAGAGAGCACACCAAATTGTACAGGTAATTATTAAAACAAGATATCAAAACAAAAACGGTGTCAAAAAGCTCTCCAAGTTCTCGACACTCCCTGCAAATGGATGAGACTGCGCAGATGGGTCTCACTTTTACAAGAACGATAGACCATGGGATGCTTGGCGTCAGGCGCATCTTTGAGATGTAGTGAATGTCAATAGGGACAGGTTAATCATAGCCTGAGATGCAAAGTGCCTCCACTTTTGCATTTTGGGCACGTCTTTCGATTAAGGTGTAGAAGCTAGAGTGAAAGGTTCTGAATTTAGAGACAATTAGATTCCATTACTATCTCCTGTGACAAAAAGAGGCTCTAGCATTGCTAAAATGAGGCAGACAGACCGAATACAGCCTCCAGAGCTGCCACAAACCAATGATGATCTTTAAAAAAAAAAAAAAAAAAACACGCACATGTGAGGTTTGTAGGATATGAAAAGTTTGGATATTTAAAATAGGAACACCACACTTGCATCTTGAAGCCTCGCCTACATGCAAGAAAAAAAAAAAAGAAAAAAAAAGTATCTTGCATAGCGCAACAGTCAATAGGATTTGAAAATTATCCAATGGCGATAAAGCGTCCTAATTATCCAAGCAGAGGTGTAGTTCAATATGAATGTTATGCAATAAATAGCATAACGTTTTTTTTTTTTAATACTGAGACGTTGGCCGAGGTAATGTGTAAAAAGCCACTGAAACCATTATGAAAAGACTTGTGATGTAGTGATAAAAAGGGCTGTTCTTGTTGGGGGTTATATTGCATGAAGCCTGCACTCAAAGTAATGTTCATTAAAGCGGAACTTCAGCTATGGGTGCTATGGTACCACCTACCCTACCCACATCCTCCTGAGGCCCATCAAGGTGATGTTTATTTAAAAAATAAAAAAAATTAACATAACTTTTTCTACATTCTTCTAGCCGGTCCAGTGACATCACAGGAGCTTTCCCTTCTCTGCGGTGGTGGGGAGGCACACATTCCCCCAATACAGAGCATCACTTATGTATTAGAATGCAAGCACCAGTCCTGAACGGTTTTTAGCCTGCGTGATGACTTGCTCCCAGGGATGTGTATGCCAACGACAGGCTGAACTCACAGGAAATAGGCTGTCACAATGACTTCAAAATACTGTGAAGAAGCCTCAAGGCAGCACCCAGACCCCCCTGCCTTATCCCGTGGTCCAAGCCAAGTCCCTGTGAGTAAACCTGCCACTTAACAGGTGAAAGACCCACCTAGGGACATGCCTCCGTGGATGATTTAAAGCAGGGGTGTCCAAACTTTTTTCAAAGAGGGCCAGATTTGATGCATGAGGACTGATCATTTTGCCTGACATACTTTGAACCATTAAGATTAAAAACGCAAATGAACTAATACACTGCCCAACAAGAATTTCCGATATTTAGAAATTGGGGCGGCCGATGGACGATATAAGATGCCGATTTTTGTGGCCGATTTTTTTTTTTTTTTTTTTTAATCGCCCTAAAATAACACACCTCACCCACTTCACTCCTTCCCGCTTACTCCTGTCACTCTAGCACACACTTGATGTCCTTAGTACAGATGGCACTGGCAGGTGGCACTGGTTTGGAACTGACAGGCACTGATTGGCGGTGGCACTGGCAGATTTCACACTAAGCCGAGTGTAACAGTATGAAACTAACGGAGAGGAGAGAGGAGCTGTCAGCTCGATGTCGGGGGTGGGCGGGACCCAGCAGCTAAATTACACCAGCCTATGTTTGGGCTGCTTCAGAAAGGGGGCGGGTCCACATACACATAGCGGCCCGCCCAGATACCATCCCATTGGCTGGTGTAATATAGCTGCTGGGTGCAGCCCACCCCGACATCGAGCTGACCGTTCCTCTCTCTCCTCTGTTACTTGTCAGTTTCACACTCAACGCTTGATGCTGCCAGAGCGCCCGAGTGTGGAGAAGGGAAGAGGAATGGCGGTCAGTGTAAAATATCGACCTAATTTTGATAACAATTGGTCGATTTATCAAAAATGGCCAAATATCGGCCGATATATCAGTCTACCTCTAATTTGGATATACCGTATTTAACCAGCGTATAACACACACCTTCACTTTAAAAAGGTATTTTTTTAAATTTTAAATAAAAGGACTGTGAAGCAAAATAAGGGTCAGTGCCCATCTGCAGCCTCACCAGTGCCATGCCATGAATGCAGCTTGATTCATATGCCCATCTGCAGCCTCGAAGGGCACAGGGAGGACGGTGGGACAAGCGCCAACATATTACATATAGAAGAATCTCCTGTTTAAATCAGTGGCCTCTAATACAAAGTCCCGCCTTCTATGATACAGAACGGTTCTCCAATGCCAGCCCAGGAGACAGGACTTCCTATTACAGAGGCCTCAGAGTAAGCAGGAGATTTGCCTGTATGTACTCTGATGGCACTCGTCACATCCCTTCCCTGTCCCCTCCAAGGCTACCAGAATGATAAATACGGTATATATATTTTTTGTGGCCCTGCAACGAATCCCCGAGCAGCGCTTTGGGATTTTTTGGGGGCCACAAAACAGGATTTTTGTACTCACCGTAAAATCCTTTTCTCTGAAGTTCATTGACGGACACAGCAACTTAAAGGGTCACTAAAGGAAAAAAAAAATTACGCTAAATAGCTTCCTTTACCTTACTGCAGTACTGGTTTCATGTTCTCATTGCTCGTTTTTGCTTTGAAGTAGCTGTAATTCTGCTCTGATCTCCACACTTCCTGGTTGTCTGGCTCCTTATGAAAAATCTCATGGGAGCTTCTCACTGTGGTCTAAGCTGTGTGTCTAAAACTCCTCAGAACCAATCAGATTAATTTTAAAAACAAAACACTGCCCTGGATTTGTTTGTTTTTGTTCTGTGGGTCTCTTTACTTCACATAAACATTAAACCAGGTTAAAACCGAAAGTGAAACTACAGGCACATTATATGATAGAATTTAATCTATTTTTAATCATTTTTAAAAGGAAATCGGTTAACTTTTATGTCTCTATACCCTGTAAACAGTCATTTCAGCAAAACAAATTTTTTCCTTTAGTGACCCTTTAAATCTTGACCTTAGGGTTATGTCGCCACCTTCAGGAGAGGACTAGGCAGAACATGTTAAAAACAGGAAAACTGCACAGTACCACCCAGATCCTACTGGCTATAACCCCTCACACTGCATCCAGCAGCTCAGTTCGTCAAAAAGCAGTACAAACAGAAAAAAGGGGTGGGTACGGTGTGTCCGTCAATGAACTTCAGAAAAAAGGATTTTACGGTGAATACAAAAAATAGGATTTTTTGTACTCCCCGTAAAATCCTTTTCTCGGAGTCCATGGACAGATACAGCTCCTTAAATCTTGACAAGTGGGTTATGTTCCCTGTTTACAGGAGATGACTAGGCAGAAACATGTTTGGTAATGTAACATGTATTTAATTATCCGAGTTGAACAGCCCCCGCCCAGGGGGCGGTCCCTCCAGACATAACCCTCCTCACTGCAGCCTCAGTTCGTAACGGGCGGGGCTGTTCAACTCTGGTAATGTAACATGTATTTAATTATCTAACATGTTTCTGCCTAGTCCTCTCCTGTAAACAGGGAACATAACCCACTTGTCAAGATTTAAGGAGCGGTGTCTGTCCATGGACGATAAGAGAAATCCTATTTTAAACATTACCTGTTTTCTGCCCAGTCCTCGCCTGGTTGAAGGCTGAATACCCACTTTGTCAAGAGAGTGCCGTGTTAGTCCATGAACGAAAGAGAAAATAAATTTGTAGAATGCTGGTTACTGGAACGCTTTGGTAAAGAGGCATTCACTCCACTATCCGCGGTTGAAAGGGCTCGTCGTACTCTGCCCTGTCTGTTGTCTCAAGTGTACCCAAGACCTATGCTGGTGCGCCTACTCAATTATAAAGATCGAGAAATTATCCTGCAACTTGCTACATGTCATGGCTGTCCTCAAGATCTTCGGTGCGAACATTGGTGACAGTACACCTAGTTTTTATAGAGCCGTTGCGATTTTTTTCAGTATGCAATTTCCTTTTTTTCCTTTATCCAGGAACTTATGCCCTCATGTACCATACAAAACGGAGACAAATCAGCGCAAACCAATATAATGAAATGAGCAGAGATAATTGCAAGCTGGACACCAATAGGTAATCACAAAGCCTAAAATAGATATACAAAACAAATGCTAAGTGCAGCGCAAAAAAAAGTAGAGAGAAAGTCCATTCAACAGGCAAAAGGGGACTAGAATAGTACCAAGGTTGAACGACAAGATCCCTCGTGAAGAAAGATGAGGTGTGATCCACTGATAAAAGTGCGACAGGGTCCTCCACCACAAAAAACTGTTGCGCTTACTAGGTGGACCTTTGTGCAACAAAAGGTTATAAACGCATATATCCACAAAGGGATGAGGATGGTGTTCAGCACAATTGAGATGCCTCCAAATGGGGTAAGCTGGATCTCCAAAACTGACCTCCAGTGTCAGTGATCTCCAATGTAGCGGTGGTGGACAAGCTGAAGATGGGACCAAATAATCCAAAGAATATAAAATCAAGGGAGAAAATCTCAGTGTACTCTATGAGGATTATTAAAAAGGCATGTAAAAACTGAGCACAAAAACAGCGCACTAGTAAAATGCCAATACACAGCAAGATCCGATGATCAAGCATAGAGAGATTACGAGTATATGAAAAAGTCCACCTCATCTGGTAAGCGCAACTGTTATTTGTGGCGGAGGACCCGTCACACTTTTATCATAAAGACTTACACCATCTTTCTTCACGAGGGATCTTGTCGTTCATCCTTGGGACTATACCAGTTCCTTTTTGCCTGTTGAACGGACTCTCTCGGCTCTTTCTTGCACTGCACTTACCATTTGTTTTGTATATCATGTACCATACATCTGCGATCATTTCTTTGGCTTTCCACCCCCCTTGCATCACCCTACCAGGTTTAAATCATCTGCTTGGATTTCTTGGATGTTGCTGCCCGCTGTATATCCACCCGATGTGGAGCGGTTACTCGACTGCCTACAGAAACTCTTAGTATTGATTACTTCCCATTGCTCTAATGTCTACACCCATAATCTCATGGCATGCCAGAGGCATGAATAACCCCTTGAGGCATACTAGGATATCCTCCTGCCTCCGAAAGTTTCATACTGCCATAGTCTGGCTAACAGGAGACTCCCCCAACTGAAGAGACTACACGTTGCTTGCAGTATTCCTGGGCCTGTAAAGTCTATCAGGCCACAAATAACGCCTACTTCCTTACGCTACTTTAACAGTAGCTCAATGCAAACAACTCAATGCTCCCATCACGTTGGAGGATCTTCAGAGGGAGACTGGTTCTTTCCGTACCCTGTAAGGCCCTGGGGGGGGGGGGGTGACAGTATCCCGATTAAGGTGCATAGCTGGTATTGGGGGGGGGGGGGGGGGTAGGGGATGTACTCTTACTGCAATTGTTAAAAGTGCTCAAGGTCTCCTTTGTAGTACGATGCCTTCCTGCATCCATGTCACGGGCTCTGGTGGTTCTACTTAAACCTGGCAAGGACCCACTAGACCCGAGCTCGTATAGGCGATTTTCCTTGCTACAAAGAGATGTTAAAATCCTGGCAAAGGTTTTGCCTCTTAGACTGAATGAGGTTATATTGTCTGTTGATCAATACCGAGCAGGCTTTATGCCCCAAAAATAAAAAGCAGTTAATTTGAGGAGACTTATTAATATGCAAACTCCAGCGGATAACATGAGCAGTAGAGCCTTGCTGTCCCTCAATGTCAACTAGGCATTAGATAGCATTGACTGACTATTTGTGTCAGGAGTTGGCCAGATTTGGAACACAGTTCATTTCTTGGGTACGTCTCCTATATCATGAACCATGTGATTCCATATGTCTAGCAGAAAGGACCTTAGAAACATTTACACTTGATAGGAGACAATCCTGTCTTGTAGCTCTATCAAAATGTATTTTAGCCCTGGGCATTGAGCCATTAGCAGCTCCTTTTTGGACCCAACTTATATCACGGGACTTAAATATGGGGATATACATGGGGGAAAAAAAAAAAAATGATGATACCAGTGCCACAACTCCTATAGCAACTTCATAATTCGCCTACTGCAATCCCTCTAAAAACCTTTAGGAGTAGTGAATTCTAATTTTTAAATGTCTGCTGTGGGGCAATCACCCACCAAGAATAAAGCTAGAACAATTGCAACACCCTAATGACTAGGGGGGGCCTAGCCCTCCCCAATCCTTGGCTTGATTATGCATCGGCTTAATTATAAGCACTTAATAGGCCAGGTGTTTGCCACTACACATTGCCCACAGTGGATAAAATTCCACCTACAAACCACATTGTAGTTGCCCACATTCCAGAGGATCTCAAACAAGACTAAAGTTTAAGGGTTTACGAAATATAGTCCATTATGGCATAACGGTAACAATGTGGAGGTAGCTAAATTACATCATAGTGCCCCCTGGATGGTGTATGTGTCACAGTTTTTTTTTAAAAGAAGGTGTATTGGTACCTTTTGCTTCCCTTCAGGCCACATATTCTTGACCACTCATATGCATTTCTTTTACATACAATTGAAATGTGCCATTAGGCTAAAGGCCAAGTGAGCGGGTGGCATCTGTCTCCTATGCCTATTTGCAACTTAATTCAATCAGCTGAAAGTTCCAAAGGTTTCATTGCTCTATGTTATAATATGCTTTTATCAATATTCCTTAAAGACCACCCTAAAAAGGCGAGAGCAAAATGGAAGAGGGATTTAGGGCCACTGACAGAAGACCAATGGGAGAACGAGTTCCAGACCGTGATCATGTGCTTACATGATCATGTGCTTAACCCCTGCCATACAGGGCATATTTTCACCCCCTTCCTGCCCAGACCATTTTTTTTTTCAGTGCTGTTGCACTTTGAATGACAATTGCGTGGTCATGCAACAGTGTACCCAAACTAAATCTTTATGTTTTTTCCCCCCCACAAATAGAGCTTTCGTTTGGTGGTATTTGACCATCTCTGCGGTTTTTATTTTTTTGCTCTATAAAACAAAAGAGCGACAATTTAAAAAAACAAACAAAAAAAAAAAAAAACAATATTTTTTACTTTTTTATTTAATAAATATCACAATTTAAAAAAAATAAAAAATTTTATTTTTTTTCCTCAGTTTAGGCCGATACGTATTCTTCTACATTATGTTATACTCACTGTGGAACCTCAGGGGTTAATCCTCTGCACTGTGTAAAAGGCTGTTTGATTCTATATGCACAGATCCTCCCTTCATGCATGGTCTCCAAAACATGTCCAGATAAGATGTCCAAGTGCTACTGAGGAAGACCTGTGATTGGCCGATACGCGTCTAGAGGGAAAGAGCTGATAACGCGACTTCTAGCCAGGCACCATGTGTAAGACGGCGGCGCTATTGTGGATTTTTTACATGTGGTTTTAAAGTTTTTATCCTGCAAGTGCGATTTGTTTTTGGGGGGCTTTAAATACATTTTCTATACAGAGAACACTATGGTATCTCAATCGTTTACATGCCCTGAAATCCCTGGAATCTTGAGCAAAAGCTGAGAGGTTGTTTGTTTCCCTGGAAGCAAATGTGCTGAGTTGCCAATAAGAAATAGCTGGATTACCTGCCATTGATTGTTTAAAGGAGGAGATCAAGTGAACTCGAGGGGAGATCTGTTCATGAGTTTTAACTCATCTGGGAGGTGAGCGCGCAATTTTATTGGTTGTGGTGTGCACTCTTTTTGTGGACAAACGATCACAATGGTGGATTAGCGTTGAAACACTGATCATAAGAAGAGCCTTTATTTATTCAATTTAATTACTCATGTTATAATTCACGATTATATGCACATTTATTTTATTAGATAGTAATAGGTTTATACACACAGCGCTACATTTATTCACAAATTTTTGCAACCAGTGTGGTGTATTACTTAGAATGTTAAGCAGATGTGCACGTTTATTATAGATTATTAAACACTAGGATTTAGTAGCATGATATTTATAGCAAATTTTGGCGCTGATTGTTTTCATTTATATGTCCAGATAACAGTTACTGGAGTTAGGCTGCACATGCTCAGTTTGGTGTGTATTGCTGGACAGTTATTTTTTTGGGAGAGATCTGCACTGTCCAGACAGAGGGTCAGGGGCCCTGCATCCTGAAAGGACAGTCAGTGCAGTAAGAAAACTCCTCCTACAAGCTTTAACCAGGCACCGATAGAAGTTACAAGACTGCTATATACTGCTGATGAGAAAAAGGTATTTAGCAGATTATATTTATTTATTAAAATGGTTGCATTTCCATGTTCTGTGTACTTTGGGAAACCAGATATAGTGAATGCAGGGTCCTGGGTTTAGTAACACTTTAACCACTTGCCGACCGGCCACCGCCGTTATACGTCGACAAGTTGGCTCGGCGAGAGCACGTAGTACGACGTCCTCTCTCCCAGCCGCCACTAGGGGGCGCGCGCGCCCCCCCGCTCGCCCCCGACTCCCGTGCATGTGCCCGGCGGGCGCGATCGCCGCCGGGCACACGCGATCGCTCGGTACAGAGCGGGGACCGGGAGCTGTGTGTGTAAACACACAGCTCCCGGTCCTGTCAGCAGAGGAAATGCTGATCTTCGGTTCATACAATGTATGAACCGAGGATCAGTGTTTCCCCTAGTGAGGCCACCCCCCCACAGTAAGAACACACCCAGGCATACTTAACCCCTTCCCCGCCCCCTAGTGTTAACCCCTTTCACTGCCAGTGGCATTTTTATAGTAATCCAATGCATTTTTATAGCACTGATCACTATAAAAATGACAATGGTCCCAAAAATGTGTCAAAAGTGTCCGAAGTGTCCGCCATAATGTCGCAGTACCATAAAAAAAAAAATCGCTGATCGCCACCATTACTAGTAAAAAAAATATAATAAAAATGACATAAAATACCCCCTATTTTGTAAACGCTATAACTTTTGCGCAAACCAATCAATAAACGCTTATTGCGATTTTTTTTTACGAAAAATATGTAGAAGAAAACGTATCGGCCTAAACTGAGGAAAAAAAATCTTTTTTTATATATTTTTGGGGGATATTTATTATAGCAAAATGTAAAAAATATTCATTTTTTTCAAAATTGTCGCTCTATTTTTGTTTATAGCGCAAAAACTAAAACCTGCAGAGGTAATCAAATACCACCAAAAGAAAGCTCTATTTGTGGGAAAAAAAGGACGCCAATTTTGTTTGGGAGCCACGTCGCACGACCGCGCAATTGTCTGTTAAAGCGACGCAGTCCCGAATCGCAAAAAGTACTCTGGTCTTTGGGCAGCAATATGGTCCGGGGGGCAAGTGGTTAATGTGTCCCAGAAACTCTCCGAGCTCTACATTCTTTTGAGGTCTTATTGTACAGTGCGGAGCCATACTGCCAAAGATGGAAAAGAGACAACAGGGAATTAATTTGTTTGCTTTGGCGATCCCCCAATCTCCATCTTTATTGAAGGAAAGTAGTGGACACTGAATACAGGGTTTCAGTTAAATAACCCTAATGCCGTCTAAGTGTCCTTGAGAAGGTAGTACAGGAAGACTGTCGCACGATAGCCATAGGTCACGCCATGCCCCAAAACAAAAAATATTACAACTTTGAAAATCCCCTGATCGCCCTACACAAAAATCTTGGGTAACCTCCATAGGTAATTCACTATGACTCGAAAGTCATATTTACCAACGCAGGGGCTGCCCTGGTAAATTTGAAAAGTTATGGGGACCATGGATCGATATCAATGGATTTCTATTTTGCTACAGTTGACCTCTAAGATGCATTTTAACTTTTTATATGTGGGTACAGCAGGTTTCTCATTGTAGAGATGTCCCGTTGGAGAGGTGTTAGATGGCATTACATTGTTTGTATCCACCTCTTTTACAAATGGCCTTATTTCCAAATTGAAATGTATTGCTCTGTCCTGGATTGCTGTACTGTTTATTTTTATTTTGAACAAACTTTCTGATTTAAAAGAAATAAAGGGTAATACAATTCCAGATGCTCCTGCTAAAGACCTGTGGGTGGCCCATTTCATTGAACTTTTTATGTTTATTTTCATATAGAAAGCACCTAGGAAAATGCAGGTGTGAGAAACTGCTGACTTTTGGCATATACATTATACACCTTTTCCTTCATTGGGGGTCTGGATTTGGTCAGTGGAGACCGGATTTAGAACCCCTATGTAGTTCTGCAGCAACAAATCACTTCCAATACTGATCTATTGCTGGCTAAAGTCAGCCAGCATATCACTTTAAAGCCTCATACACACAACAAAGCCGTGAAATTGTTCTGCACACAGACTGCAAAACGTTGTCAGGCAACAAATACGAAACGCAATTCCCGCCTGAAAATCTGATCAGGTGTATGAGGCATTACAGTGATCTACTATTGCAGGGAGAATATGGCTAGATCTGTAGCAGCTCTGCACAATCTCCATGTAAAAGGGACCATTGCATACCCTCCTACCCCCGTCCATTCTCTCGCCACTTCACAAATTCAAGAAGAGAGCATGTCAGATTACAAAGAACAGAACTTCATTTTTTTTATTCTTAACAACAAATTGGACAGGTTAAATTGTATATGACAGGCTGTAGCTCCTAAAGAGTCACCTTAAAACTCTGTGTCAAAGAGCTTTCCAGCTCCTCTAAATGGCTTTAAGTCAGACGGTATCTTACATTCACAATGCTTACTGCCATGTATCTTGGAGATGCAGTAAAAGATAGAGGGAGCAAGCCAATCACAGCCTGAATGCACAGTGCCTCCATTTACTTTTGGGCAAATGCCTCTTGATCAGAGTAGAGGCAGAATGTCTAGACTTATGGACCCCATCACCAACTGTGCCACAAGCAGGCTTCAAAATTACACACTAGCAAAGCATAGCTAGAATGAGATAGCCAGGATGTGGTCTCCACATCCTGGCTATCCGCAGCTGTATACACAAGGCTGCAAAATCCTTTAGCTGGCTAATCGTAGCTTTTTTTGGTAATCATCTGGCCTGTAATACCATTTGGCTGCAAAATATTGGTTTCGCTTTTTAAAATAGGACTGACTGGGATCATAGCTGTCATTTATCGCCACCACGCAGCAAGTTTGAAGTAGTTACTGAGATGGATTGTCTCAGCACATACATAATATGGGTGTGTGTAAAAGTTAGCAAAAAACTATTCCAGAATGTAAAGCTGACCTGAAAAGGATTTGTTGCTTCAAGTACAAAACTAATTTTAAGAAAAAAGTTTAACAAAAACACAGCTACCTGATGGTATTTCTTCAGAATATTGTGCATCTCAGCAACATCTTCACCAGATATCGTCTTTATAATAAACCTCCGGTCAAATGTAGTAAGAAATCGAGATCCAAACCGTCCCTGGTTTTCACTGTTTACAGGAGCACTGCGTGTCAAAGAGTTCTGAGAATGCAAAAGCCAGAAATAACACATTAAGAGAAAGCATGCTTATAAAAAGGTGTCTAAAAGCAAAACAAACAATCATTAATATCCCTACCCATGTACCTGGTAATCCTGATCATCGATCCCAAACCTCTCTCTTAAATTTCTGAACACCATGGGACAATATTCCTTAAACTTGAAACGACTTGGAAGGTTCTCCCTGGGGAAATAAAAAATAAATAAAAAATTCCGCTTCAAGATTTTATCTTCTGATATAAAAGCCGATTTCTCACGTGCAATGTATATAATGCAACAATGTGCAATGTAACATATGCTAAATTTAGTTAAATAAAAAATACATTTCAGAAAACAAGGTCAATTGAATATTAAATGCCTTGCCACGTTTTTATTATACAGGATTTATATAGCGCCAACAGTTTGCGCAGCGCTTTACAATGTAGAGGGGGGACTGCACAAATTACAATACAGAAGGGACAGTAGGGACCATGCTCATGGAGCTTTCATTTTAAAGGGATGGGGGGGTGGTACGGAAATGTAATAGCTGCGGGTAGCTCAGATACAGTTCTTAGGTGGGTGTGGGATAGGCTTCCCTGAATAACCAAGTCTTCAAGGGATCTCCTAAAGGTGGACAGGGTAGGGGCTGACCGGACATACCAGGCCAGGGAGTTCCAGCGAATGGAAGAGGCTCTGTAGAAGTCTCTAGAGAGCAGGAGGTCTTGGGAAGAGCGGACAATTTGGGAGATATTTGCAGATGAGGTTAAAGATGTAGCTGGGGGCAAGGTTTTGGATGGCCTTGTATGTTGTGTTTAGTATTCTGAATTTTATACGGTAGGGTAGGGAAAGCCAGTGAAGGGACTGGCAGAGAGGAGCAGCAGTCCCGGATCAGTTAGTGAGGTGTATGAATCTAGCAGCAGCATTCATAATAGACTAAAAGAGGGGCTAGCCCGTGTAAGAGTAGGCCATTGAGGAGAGAGAGTTGCAGTAGCTGAGGCAGGAAACAACCTAAAGTTGTGGTGTCGTAAGTCAGGAAGGGGCGAATTCTGGAGGTTAAGGTGGCAAGATTCAGCCAGCGATTGGATGTGGGGGCTGAAGGAGAGGTCAGTCTATACAGTTCACGTCCTAATCCATAAAATGTTCCTGCTGAACATACAGGGAGCAGGAATACAAGGTATGACATTTTTAAATAATTTGCATATCCAAATTTTGGTGGAAGTGCAAATTTTAACATTTTCATTCCCTGTATGTTCAACTGGAACATTGTACAGATTAGGACGTGAACTGTATAGACCAGATATGTTTTAATATTCAATAGAGATTTTTCATATATTGCTGCAACATAGTCCCATGGTAGATATCTTTTCAATGGTCCCAGAACAGATATACAGCATCTAGAAGTGACCAAAAGCTGAGGACCTGGTGAGAACACTTTTGGATCTTTATGAAGCCACATATCGAATAGGGCTTGGAGGTTATACCTCAAGGCATTGGACATACCTAGGTTGAAATATCTTTTAAAAGTACCAATATTTAAGACCAAGTACAACCCTAAAAATTCCAAAAAGTTGGAATAGGGGAACGAAGAGCTGGCAAATTACAACCCCCAATTTCCAAAAAATTGGGATAGGGTCATGTTTACCACATAGTGGCATCCCCTTTTCCTAAACACCACTCTACTCTGTAAATGTCTGGGGACTGTCGTCTCATTCTTGCCTGAGAATATGCAGCTATAAAACCTGTATCTTTTTTTAGCTTTGATAGTGGCTTTCCAGTGCAAGTTTCCCATTCCACATGCACCAATGAACCCCCCATACCATCAGACATGTAGGCTTTTGAATTGAGCACTGATAAGCCAGAAGGTCCCAATCCTCTTATCCACAGGATGCAGCACCCATGGTTGCCAAAAAAAGATGGTCAGTTTAAATTTGTATGACCACAGAACAGTTGTACATTTGCAATGGACCATTTAAAATGAAGTCTGGGGCCATGAGAAGGCAGCAGCAATTCTGGCTCATGTTCAGAAATGGCTTCTTCTTTGCATTATAAAGCTCCCAGTTATTGATTTTTGGAAGTATTCCTGGGCCCATGCAGCAATATCCAATCACAGAATTGTTCATGTTTTTACTGTAATACTGTCTACAGGGCCCAAAGATCATGGGCATCCAATACTGCGTTTCGGCCTTGGCCCTTGCGCACAGAGGTTTCTACAGATTCTCGTAATCTTTTGATCATATGTACTGTAGATGATATATTTGAAGTCTTTGCAATTTTATGTTGAGGAACATTATTCTGAAATTGTTCAACGGTTTTTAGATGCAGCATTACATGGATTAGTAAACCTCTGCCCATCTTTACTTCTGAGACACTGACTTTCTAAGATGCATTTTTCATACCCAATCAGGTTACCGACATGTCACCAATTAAGGTAATTCAGGACTTGACAAGTTTGCTTTGAATCTAGGAGCCAGCTAAAAAAGTTACGAGGCTGCACCGATGGTCACCTTATGGAGGCTGCACCGATGGTCACCTTATGGAGGCTGCACCGATGGTCACCGATGGCTCATCGCACTGGCTCCCGGCTGTCCAGACCCAACTGAGCCACAGTTGGGGCTGTCTGGGGGGAATCGAAGTGCCTGGGGGGGGTCCCCTGTGAGAGGGATGTCTGGCTCAGACATTTCCTCCAACAACTCATAAGGGCCCAACCTACCCCATACACTTTGACCCCCTTTGAAAGCATTTGCAGGGCCCGACCCCACTCTCCGGGATTAATATCCTTAATCTATTCCTCATCTCCTCTAGGAAGCACCCAGCGAGAGCGTATATTCAATGGGAGAGAGACCTGGGTAAAAAAAAAAAATAAAATAAAATCGGACCCAGAGGACTGGCAGATCATGACAGTATCCCTTATAAAGAGCTCCAGGAATGTCCTCACTCTGGAGAATGCATACAAAGTCTTTTATAGAGGGTATTCTACACCAGCCAGGATAGCTTGTTTTATTCCTTCCTACGCCCTAATTGTTACCGTTTTGAGGCAGTTAACTACTTGCCGACCGCCCACCGCCGTTATACGTCATCACTTTAGAGATGAATATCTCGGTAACGGTAGCAGCTGCTGCCACAATCGAGATATTCATCTCTTCTGTGGGCGGCCGTGTTAACGATAATGGCGGTCTCCGCGGCGAATCCGCCGCGAGATCGCCGTTATCGGTGGCGGGAGAGGGGCCCCCCCCCCTCCCGCCGCTGTTCCGCGCCCTCCGCCGCTTACCGGAGCCGTCGGTAGCGGCGGAGGAGATCGCGACCATCCGGCAGCTGAGCGGGGACGAGACTGAAGGAAAAATCTCCTTCGCCCGTCCCCATAGCTCCGCTGGGCGGAAGTGATGTCAAAACGTCAGTCCCGCCCAGCGTCTTAAAGAAACATTTTTTTTTTTGTCATTTGAAAAAATGACATTTCCAAATTTTTTTTTTTTTTTTGCATTTAAGCCTAAATATGAGATCTGAGGTCTTTTTGACCCCAGATCTCATATTTAAGAGGACCTGTCATGCTTTTTTTCTATTACAAGGGATGTTTACATTCCTTGTAATAGGAATAAAAGTGATAATTTTTTTTTTTTTTTTTCAGTGTTAAAAATTGTAAAATAAATAAAAATAAATGCGAAAAGCAAAAAAAAATTTTTTTAAAGCGCCCCGTCCCGACGAGCTCGCGCGTAGAAGCGAACGTATACGCGAGTAGCGCCGACATATGAAAACGGTATTCAAACCACACAAGTGAGGTATCGCCGCGATCGTTAGAGCGAGAGCATTAATTTTAGCCCTAGGCCTACTCTGTAACTCAAAAAATGCAACCTGTAGAATTTTTTAAACGTCGCCTATCAAGATTTTTAAGGGTAAAAGTTTGACGCCATGCCACGAGCGGGCGAAATTTTTAAGCGTGACATGTTGGGTATCATTTTACTCGGCGTAACATTATCTTTCACAATATATAAAAAAATTGGGCCAAATTTATTGTTGTCTTATTTTTTCATTTAAAAAAGTGAATTTTTTCCAAAAAAAGTGCGCTTGTAAGACCGCTGCGCAAATACGGTGTGACAAAAAGTATTGCAATGACTTCCATTTTATTCTCTAGGGTGTTAGAAAAAAAAATATATAATGTTTGGGGGTTTTAAGTCATTTTCTAGCAAAAAAAAATGGTTTTGTCTCGTAAACACCGACTCTGAAAAACAGGCCCGGGGCTAAAGTGGTTAAAAACCGCATGAATGAAATTATGATTAACGAGAAGACAACATCCCTCACCTCTGACACCCACGACAAATTTCACAGGGTCTGGCAACCATGGATAGCAAACAATCAAACCTTTAGGTTCAATACTCAACTTTCCAGGGGCCTCACAAAATAAACCCAAAAAACTTATTTCTCTGTTCCACATGTTCATTCTGCAGTTGATTTATGAATACAGTGCCTTGCAAAAGTTTTCAGCCCCCTTGAACTTTGCGACCTTTTGCCACATTTCAGGATTCAAACAAAGATATAAAACTGTATTTTTTTTGAAGAATCAACAAGTGGGACACAATCATGAAGTGGAACGAAATTTATTGGATATTTCAAACTAACAAATAAACTAAAAAATTGGGCATGCAAAATTATTCAGCCCCCTTAAGTTAATACTTTGCAGTACCTTTTGCTGCGATTACAGCTGTCAGTCACTTGGGGTATGTCTCTATCAGTTTTGCACATCAAGAGACTGAAATGTTTGCCCATTCCTCCTTGCAAAACAGCTCAAGCTCAGTGAGGTTGGATGGAGAGCGTTTGTGAACAGCAGTTTTCAGTTCTTTCCACAGATTCTCGATTGGATTCAGGTCTGGACTTTGACTTGGCCATTCTAACACCTGGATATGTTTATTTGTGAACCATTCCATTGTAGATTTTGCTTTATGTTTTGGATCATTGTCTTGTTGGAAGACAAATCTCCGTCCCAGTCTCAGGTCTTTTGCAGACTCCATCAGGTTTTCTTCCAGAATGGTCCTGTATTTGGCTCCATCCATCTTCTCATCAATTTTAACCATCTTCCCTGTCCCTGCTGAAGAAAAGCAGGCCCAAACCATGATGCTGCCACCACCATGTTTGACAGTGGGGATGGTGTGTTCAGGGTGATGAGCTGTGTTGCTTTTACGCCAAGCATAACGTTTTGCATTGTTGCCAAAAAGTTCGATTTTTTTTTCATCTGGCCAGAGCACCTTCTTCCACATGTTTGGGGCGTCTCCCAGGTGGCTTGTGGCAAACTTTAAACACTTTTTATGGATATCTTTAAGAAATGGCTTTCTTCTTGCCACTCTTCCATAAAGGCCAGATTTGTGCAGTATACGACTGATTGTTGTCCTATGGACAGAGTCTCCCACCTCAGTTGTAGATCTCTGCAGTTCATCCAGAGTGATCATGGGCCTCTTGGCTGCATCTTTGATCAGTCTTCTCCTTGTATGAGCTGAAAGTTTAGAGGGACGGCTAGGTCTTCGTAGATTTGCAGTGGTCTGATACTCCTTCCATTTCAATATTATCGCTTGCACAGTGCTCCTTGGGATGTTTAAAGCTTGGGAAATCTTTTTGTATCCAAATCCAGCTTTAAACTTCTCCACAACAGTATCTCGGACCTGCCTGGTGTGTTCCTTGTTCTTCATGATGCTCTCTGCGCTTTAAACAGACCTCTGAGACTATCACAGTGCAGGTGCATTTATACGGAGACTTGATCACACACACACAGGTGGATTCTATTTATCATCATTAGTCATTAAGGTCAGGGCTCGACAAATCCCGGGCGCCAGGTCGCCATGGCGACTAGAAATGGTGTCCTGGCGACTTGGCTTGGAAGGTGGGCTGGTGCCATCTGGTGGTGAGCCGTTGGTATTACAAGTTAAGCATTACAAGTTAAACAGCAATTCTAATGTAATTTTTTACTATTTTTCTCTGCCATCTTCTTCCCTCTAATTAGAACCCCCAAACATTATATATATTTTTTATCCTAACACCTTAGAGAATAAAATGGCGATCGTTGCAATACTTTGTCACGCCGTATTTGCGCAGCGGTCTTACAATCGCACTTTTTTGGGGAAAAAATTACACTTTTTTTTAATTAAAAAATAAGACAACAGTAAAGTTATCCCCATTTTTTTTAATATTATGAAAGATAATGTTACGCCGAGTAAATTCATACCAAACATGTCACGCTTCAAAATTGTGTCCGCTCGTGGAATGCCGACAAACTTTAACCCTCTAAAATCTTCATAGGCGACGTTTAAAAAAATCTACAGGTTGCATGTTTTGAGTTACAGAGGAGGACTAGGGCTAGAATTATTGCTCTCGCGCTACCAATCGCGGCGATACCTCACATGTGTGGTTTGAACACCGTTTACATATGCGGGCGCTGCTCACGTATGTGTTCGCTTCTGCATGCAAGCTCGTCGGGACAGGATGCGTTTTCTGGCACCTAACTTTAGCTGGCTCCTAGATTCCAAGCAAATTTGTCAAACCCTGATTTAGGTCAACATTGGATCATTCAGAGATCCTCACTGAACTTCTGGAGAGAGTTTGCTGCACTGAAAGTAAGGGGGCTGAATAATTTTGCACGCCCAATTTTTCAGTTTTTTATTTGTTAAAAAAGTTTGAAATATCCAATAAATTTCACTCCACTTCATGATTGTGTCCCACTTGTTGTTGATTCTTCAAAAACAATTACAGTTTTATATCTTTATGTTTGAAACCTGAAATGTGGCAAAAGGTCGCAAAGTTCAAGGGGGCCGAATACTTTCGCAAGGCACTGTATATGTATATTTTATTCATTTTTTCCTCTCCCCTTTTTCTTTTTTTATTTCCTTAATGTATTAATGAATATTGTACCATGTATATAATATCCCGTTATTGCAATTCTTCTCTTACCATATGTTTGATGTATCCATCGCACTTTTGCACTAATCTGTTGTGACTACTTTTCAATAAAATCTTTGTAAAAGAGAGGGATGTCTGGCTCTGGGCCATTGCCGAGCCTGTTCAGCGCCGCCGCTTCCTGCTCCTAGGTGAGGCCGAGATTCTCCCTGGACTACCCCCCCCAGCGATCCACTGTCATGGTGTCACTCTGAGGCTCCGCTCCTCCCCTGACCCTCCCTTACCTCTTCCCTACAGTCCCACATCTCATCTAACCTGCTCTTCACTGTCCTGCCCCTCCCTCTCCTTTAACCTGCCCTCACAGCATCGCCACTCCCCACCCGTGTCTCATGCTCAAACGAGGCACAGCGACACCTTCTGGTCCGCCACCCGGCTTTGACAGGACTGGCATCTGTTCCACCACTCCCGTTTAGTGACTCCCATTGCACGCGCCTGCCCCCCCCCTCATGCTGTGCCACTGGGACTGAACCGTCAAGGTGCCAGGACACAATTTCTAGTCGCCATGGCGACCTGCTGCATGGGGGTTTGTCAAGCCTTGATGCAATTGGCTGCAAAATGTTCTTCCAGCTCTTCCTTGTTAGTACCACTTTGGCAGCTTTTTGTTTCCCTGTTTCCAGCTTTGAGACATGGGAAACTTTTTCTAAAGATATATAAAAAAATATGTAATGTTTTCAGTTTAAAAATCTGATATGTTTTCTATTTTGAATAAAATTTGAGATTTGCAAACCATCGCATTTGGATCTTACACAGCATTCCAATTTTTTTGGGAATTGAGGTTGTCTATCAAAAATGCACCCAAGAAAACCAACCTGCCAGACAAATCTCAATATATGATCTCTAGTCTAGTGTCCAAAAAAGTCAGGGAGAAGCAAAAAAAACAAAAAAACTTGAGGATGATGTCCTGGCCCATTGTGTCGAGCACAGAAAAAGTCCCAATTGTCTTTATTCTTTGTACTACAAAATTAAAAATACATTTAGAAACTGTCTAGGCACACCAATTGAGTGGGGTTCAATTTGATCAATCATTAGCAGAGGGGGAGTGCTCAAAATCACAGTATGTTTTTACACATCCAGAGAAAGGGTGGGGTTGGCTTGGCTCTTTAGCCACAAATCTCATAATTGTAAATAGGAGAGAGGTGTAGACAGTATGGCGAAATGCTTTTGACCGCCAACACATGGATCGAATCCATCAAGCTTATAGGTGTATATATTTTTGAAAGCTCTCTTACTTTACAGTCTTGCTACACAGTACCAGGTGAATAAAAATCAATGATAAAGTTGTAATCAAATTTATTTTAATAAAATGATTTTGAAGATTGTTTTCTATTTAAGATACATAATATATAACATAATAAGATACATAATAATTTAGTTTATTCAGCATTAAATGGAGCTTAGTTATGTAGCACAAGGCTGTACATTCTGCAAGATTTACATTTTTTTTATAAACTCATTCCATGAATCCAAGCTCTGCAAGCTGAGATTTACAAAATTTCACAGTAACTAAATAAAACACAGTTCAGGAATATCCCTTTATCCCATTGTTTTGCAAATCTATGTACACTACAAACTGCACAATTATTTGAAAAGAAATGCATCTGTACCAGGCTCTAAGGCCCCTTTCACACGTGCTGACAGTATGTCCGTATTTCACCCATCCGGTTTCAAATGAAATACGGACATACATGTATCCCTATGGGATAGCGGGTGTAAGCGGATGAACATCTGCTGACACCCGATCTCATCGGTCCCCGCTATGCTCCGATTCTGCAGACGGAAGAAAATACTATTTTTACATCCGTCTGCAGATCGGGTGAACACAGACAGATGATCCATGTTCATCCGATCCCCCCCATAGAGGAGAGCAGAGATCTGACAGGGCGGTTCCCTGCACAGTGTGGACTGTCTGAACCCGAGTCCCACTGCGATCCATTATTTTCTTGTAAGTGTACATCTGGAGGAGGGGGTGGCTGTTTTAATAAAATTGTTATACAGTATTACACTATGTGCACCTCTCTTTTTTACTCTAAGTAATATCCAGATGGAATGGCGATCCTGCAGCTCCCGTAAGGATTTCTATACAGGCATTAATTGATCACCTGTCTGGCGAGTGTGATACCATAAGGGAGAGGATTCACTGGGTGCAGTGACAAGAATCTATTCAGATGCGTTTTTGAGAAAAGACAAACATTTGATGGACTTTATTAAATAAACCACTTTGGATTAAATAAGGACACATTGGGTGTAGATTCACAGCTCATACATCTCTGCTAATGTTGTACAATATTCTATGTAGTGATTTTGGAGTCATTTTAAAACATATTGTTTTTAAATTGTATCGTTATAGTAGCCGTTTGATGTGCATTTAAAAACATTTGGAAATACGTGTATATCTAAGCGCTGGGAGAGAGGATAATTTTTAACTGATGTTGATTGATCCACTTGCTTTTTTTAATTAAATAAAATAATTTGGAGTAGTTCAACCATGTGCGATTAACCTAAAAATCGGTTCCGATATCGCCGTTTTACTAACTTGATAGCTTATTATTCTACATAGAAAACATTTATTTTGTTTGCAAATATTAAAAGATTCTAACTACCAGCAAGAATGAGTCTTTACATTTAAAAGAGCACTTGTCATTTCAGATCCATCATGGCAGCACCTTTTAACGAGCATCAACTCACCTGCTACTGCCATGTCCTTGTGTCACTGCCGCATCACTAGCTGTCCCATTAAAGTGAATAGGACTGTCTGAGTCAACAGCAGGTCAGAGGAGGAGCGGGACAGAGATGACAGTTGCTCATTAAATAAAATCATGATTTAAAATCAACTTGATTTAAAATCAAATCCACCCTGCACAGTACTGTATGTAAACAAACAGTAAAGCACGGATATTTAAAAACGTGCCTCTTGTGGTACTACAGGGGAAAGGCCGACAAGTTTCTCACTGGAAAACGCAGAAGATTCGCTCAGCCTGGAGTGGGCCTGCAGTCCACCAGGTGGATGTGACGTCAGGTGGGATTTCTTGGCTGAAAGTCATAGGGGGTAGAAAAGGGCCAATATGTTTAAGGTGAACCATCTCCCACTTCATTATAATTAGTGGGAAATTAAAAAAAATGTGGGGGAGTGGTCTGAAGATGGCGGAGTAGAGAGACACACGCTCATACAGCCGAGTCCATCTTCCCGGCTATTCACGTTTCTAATGCAGCTACACCCTTGAGTTGTCTGGCCATTTCTGCCGACATCCAGCCCGGAATGAAGGGAACTCCCTTTTTTTGGTTTTGAGGGGGTTTAGGGCATTTTGTAAAAGATAAAAGAGGAGTGTTGGAGAATTCAGGAGGGAAATATGAGATATTGTGGATAAGAAGTTCAAGCCCCTGGACCACTATGCAGGTGAAAAATAAAGGTATATGTGTACATATAGGTGTAAACACTGTGGAATAGCAAGTAAGTTTGAATGTTATAAGGATGGGGGGAAAAAGATTACCGTATTTATTGCGGTATAACGCGCTCTGGCGTATACCGCGCACCCCCAAAGTGGCCCCCAATCCTGTGGGAAAAAAAGATTTTTTGTTATTTTGTACTTACAGTTTTGATGTCTTGCGCGGCGTCCATCTGCGGCCTCGTCGGGTGTCATCTTCGGCGGGTCCGGCGTCCATCTTCGGCGGGTCCGGCGTCCATCTTCGGCGGGTCCGGCGTCCATCTTCGGCGGGTCCGGCGTCCATCTTCGGCGGGTCCGGCGTCCATCTTCGGCGGGTCCGGCGTCCATCTTCGGCGGGTCCGGCGTCCCATCTTCGGCGGGTCCGGCGTCCCATCTTCGGCGGGTCCGGCGTCCCATCTTCGGCGGGTCCGGCGTCCCATCTTCGGCGGGTCCGGCGTCCATCTTCGGCGGGTCCGGCGTCCATCTTCGGCGGGTCCGGCGTCCATCTTCGGCGGGTCCGGCGTCCATCTTCGGCGGGTCCGGCGTCCATCTTCGGCGGGTCCGGCGTCCATCTTCGGCGGGTCCGGCGTCCATCTTCGGCGGGTCCGGCGTCCATCTTCGGCGGGTCCGGCGTCCATCTTCGGCGGGTCCGGCGTCCATCTTCGGCGGCGTCCTCCCGCTCGTTTCCCGCCACGACTTTGAATACTGCGCCCACATATAGCGAGCGCAGTACACTCGTGAATCTTCGGCCAGGCTCGGGCGCCTCTCGCACTGACGTCCTGTACGCTCAGGACGTCAGGACGTCAGTACGAGAGGCGCCGAGACTGGCCGAAGATTCACGAGTGTACTGCGCTCGCTATATGCGGGCGCAGTATTCAAACTCATGGCGGGAAATCGGGTATTGGCGTATACTGCGCACCCACGATTTTGCCCTGATTTTCAGGGCAAAATAGTGCGCGGTATACGCCGATAAATACGGTACATATGCAATTGATGGAATGTGAAGTGATAATGTATTCTTTACCATCCTTTTTGGATTAAAAAAAAAAAAGTAGGAACAGAAGATCAGTCTCCTCACCCCTACAAATGGAGATCTGTCCATTTACACGGACAGAACTCAGTTCTGTCCTTCGCAGGAGCAATCACGGGTAGCCAGCGGCCATGCACATTGGCTCCTACGTCACGCGAGCCCCCTATACTCCTTAAAGCGCCTGCCGTACAGCTACAGTGATTCGCGCAAGGGTGCCATTCTGCTGTCGTCAACGGCAGGCGGTTGGCAAAGGGTTAAATGTAAAGACTCATTCTTGCTGGTAGTTGGAATTTTTTATATTTGCAGACAAAATGAAGCTTTCCCATTGAGCTGCACGATTCTGGCCAAAATGAGAATCACAATTTTTTTTGCTTAGAATGAAGATCACGATTCTCACGGCATAAAATCTTTTACATTTAAAAAAAAAAAAAAAAAAAAAAGGGTTAACTTTACTGGCTATTTTTTTTTTTTTTATTCATTAAAGTAATTTTTTCCAAAAAAATTGCATTTAAAAAAAAAAAGACTTCTGCGCAAATGCAGTGCAACATAAAATATTGCAGCAACCGCCATTTTATTCTTTAGGGTCTCTACTAAAAAATATAATGTTTGGGGGTTCTAAGTAATTTTCTAGCAAAAAAAAAATGATTTTAACTTGAAGAGCTGTCAGAAAAAGGTTTGGTGTTTAAGTGGTTAAACGTTCCTAACTTACATACAGAAGTTTATTCCTTTGATGTACAAGTCAATGTGATACACTGTTTCCACTGATAAAGAAAGTTTTTAAAAACTGGCAGGCTTCCCAGACTTTGACTTTTGGCTGACAGCAGACAGGAAATTCTTTGCATACCAAAGTGCAGAGAGAAAATTATTTTCATGTCAAAGATCGTGAAACCCTGTGTCAAGAATCGCAAAGGAAAAAGATCGAACGATTCTTGACGATTAATTGTGCAGCTCTAGTTTCCCATTTAGAATAAGCTGTCAGGTTAGTAAAACAGCGATGTCAGAACTGATTCAATCATACATTTTGTAGTGTACATAGATTTGCAAAACAATGGGATAAAGGAATATTCCTGAACTTTGTTTTATCTCATGATTAATGTTATATGATATTGAGTGATTGCATTAATGCATTGCATTTACCAAAAGTGTAAATACTGCAGAATATACAGCCTTATTCTACATAACTAAGCTCCATTTCACGCTGAATAACCTAAATTATTAATGTATCTTGAATAGAAAACTTTTTACTCCAAAAGCATTTTCTTAAAATAAATTTGAATAAAAAAATAAAACAAATTGTGAAAAAAAAAAACACAAACACACACACACACCCCAACATTGATTTTTATCCACCCCGATTTATATATTGAATACTAGAATCTAGTAACCCCCTTGGGAAGAGCGCTTCCCAGAGGGGGTTATCAAAAGCGGGGAGGAGCCGAGACAGCCGCTGAGGGACCCCAGAAGACGAGGATTGGGGCCACTGTGCAAAACGAGCTGCACAGTGGAGGCAAGCATGTTTGGTTATTAAAGAAAAAATATTTGAAGCTTTAGTAACACTTTAATGTATCCAATCAAGAGTCGAAACAATGGGCAGAGGGTAATAGCGCATCTCCGGCATGGGAAATACAGGGTTTAGATGAGTAAACCTGGGGGGGGGGGGGGGGGGTTTAAAACCCCTTTAAGACCACACTTACTTGTTGAAAAGGTGGTTATCCACTTTGATCTTGCTGTAGGCTTTAAAATCATCCGGCATCAGCATAACAGGAACTGGAACATTACTTAACTCATTGATCTGAAACCCGAAGATGAAAGAATTTAACACAGATAGCAGAAATTAAATGGATTACATCTTATCTATCCAATCAACAAAAACTTATAATAAACATCTTTGCAGTCAATATCTATAACCCCCAAAAAATAAATCTACATTTATCATTTTTAAAATTCCATTATTAGCCATTTATCTTCATAACTGCTTGAGGTTGACCTGTCATGGCTCAATAAATTCTGGGCACCACACCTTTATTAAGAATGTTGGCAAACAGAAAATGGTATACCCCTGTGTCAGACTACAGTTGTAAGGAAAAGGGTGTCACTCATTCCCTACAAAAAAAAACTATTTAAGCTTCATGCTCTAAGATGAAGGATATTTTAGTTTCGTCAAGAAAAGACAGACAATCATTCAGTTTATTTAAGCGAATTTGGATGGAAGAAAATTAGCCTGCCAGTATATTTTTGTATTGGAGGGAATACACTGAGATGGAGACATCTTGTGATAGGAGTTGCTCTTCTTCCTTTACTTTCCCATAGGGCCAAAACAACTAATCGATTATAAAAATTGTAATCTATTAAATTTCATAATCGATCAGTAACATAATTAGGTAAAAAAAAAAAAAAGCAGCCCTTTATAGTACAAAGAGAGAGAGCAAATAATCGCTACCATAAATATTACTTTCACAGTTCCACAGTAAAAAAAAATGAACCCCCTACAGTAGCGATTATCTTTTTTTTGTACTATAAAGGGCCAATTTTAGTTTTTTTAACCCCATGTTACTAAATGTCTTAGGCCTGGTTCACACCTATGTGTTTTTTGGTGCTTTTTGCAGAAACGCACTACACTTCATTTACATGTCCTATAGGACACGTTCACATCTATGCTTTTTTCAGCTGCTGCGTATTTGGAAAGGGTCAGGAGCTTTTAATGCAGAACCGTGCTTTTTTTGGTTCAATAGATTTCAATGAAGAAACTGCAGAAAAGCATGTAATGCATTGTTTTGCAGCAATTTGTTTTTTAATCTGCTGAACAACAAATTGGGCAAAAAAAAAAAAATCACATTCGCAAAAATCTAAAAACGCACAGCAAAAACAGATCAAAAGCAAACTGCATAGGTGTGTACCAAGCCTTATGCTGGCCACAAGGATCAATTTTCAGACGAGAATATTCATACGAAAAATCTTTGTACATTCGCTGAAAGAATGTTTGAAATTTTCACTTGTTTTTAACATTCTATTTTTAAAATTAATGTTATTTCTGAATGAAAATTCCTTTGACCAAGAAGTTTTTCCCTCACTGTGGTTGAAAACAAATGTCGATTTGACCCCAGTAATGATTAGAAAATCGAACGAACGTTCCTAAAATATACATATTTTTTTTAAAGGAAGATTGTTTTTGTATGGCCAGCACATAATATATTACAGTTCTGTTTAATAGTATATACTGTATATATCTCCTCTAATAGTATATACAGTATCTCTCTTCTGTCTGTTATTCTCAGAGTGGATTGGAGACTTTGTTCCCTAACCATATAGTTGGTTATTTAGATTTACAACTGCATATTGATATTCAAGTATAAAATTGCCTTTATTTAAACTTTACATATTATTAAATAACTTTTTTTTTTTTTTTTTTTTTTAAGGTATTAACCAAAAATCGGCCAACTAATCAATTATGAAAATAATCGTTAGTTGCAGCCCTACTTTCCCACAGCTTTAGGCCACTACGCAATAGTCCTTTGTGAACTACAATTTCCGTCATGCGTAGGTATCACGCATTCGCATTGCCGCTTCCCCCCGCCTGCTTGATCGAGAACGAGCCTTGTTTTTGATAGCTAGTACAGCCTTCTGTTCACGCATACACCTAGCAGCCACAGCCCATTCCCACCTCCCCAGCACGCCCATCTTCTGCTTGACAGTAGAGCTGCACGATTAATCGCGAAAAGATTTTGATCTCGATTCACCCCCCCGCAATCTCCAGGCTGGATGACCTGCGATTTTCGGGTGTGGCCATAGTAAAGTCCCTGGCTTCGGCCTAGCTCCGGAGCGGCGGCCATCTTGGTACACCCGGCGGCGGCTGTCTCGTCAGGAAGGGACGTTTCATCGCCGCCATCTTGCTCCACCCCACATTCCTGCACAGTAATGTTAGTGAGAAGGGGGCAAGCGCACATCTTGTTACACTCAACGGAGTTTTAGCATTCACAGTTATTTTAAAACACAAAACGGAGCTTATGTGCTTAAATACAGTATATGTAAATCTGACAGACTGTTTACATGTTACATTTTAAAAGCAGCAGCAAACCTTACATGCTTGCTGATGTGACACAACACCTCTGATTTTCACATTTAGTTAAATGTGAAAATCCGAAGTTAGACTTACCGGTAACTTTTTCTAGGAGTCTTCCAGGACAGCCTCGGTGACCTTCCTCCCTCTGGGCCAGGAAACACGCATACCCATTTCTTTAAAGGGTGGTCCTCCAGGCTTCCTCCTCAGTTTACCTGAGAACTACCAGAAGGTCCTGAAAGACATAATACACTAACACAACGTCAGTTCATAACTCCAATACCAGTTACACAACAACACCGGGTGGGAAAAACCCTGGCTGTCCTGGAAGACTCCTAGAAAAAGTTACCAATAAGTCTAACCTTGGTTTTCTCAAATTGTCTTCCAGGACAGCCTCTGAGATGATAAGCAAGAACTTACTTGTTTAGGGTGGGGCTACCATCTGGAGGACTTTTCGTCCAAAAGTTTGTTCCTTGTCCGACAGTAGATCTAAACGATAGGGTCTTGCAAACGTAGAATAGGAAGACCATGCCTTACATATATCCTCCGGGGAGGCTCCGGCTTTCTCCGTCCAAGATACAGAGACTGCCCGGGTTGAATGTTCCTTAACCAAAGGGGGTTGCTTACCCTCTGACTGATAAGCTTCTATGATTGCCATTTTTAACCACCTAGCAATGGACGATTTGGATGCTCTGTACCCCTTGCGGGCACCCGCAAAATTAACGAAAAGTGAGTTGGAGCGCCTAAAACCTTTAGTGGCCTCTAAATAAATCAAAAGACTTCTTTTAACGTCTAGCAAACTTGATGATTCCCCCTCATCCTCTTCTGAGGTGGAATGAAAGGTTGGCAGGACAATGTCCTGGGTCCTATGGAACATAGAAGACACTTTCGGTAGAAAACTAGGATCTGTTTTTAGGATGATCCTGTCATCCAAAACTAACAAAAAAGGCTCCCGAATTGATACAGCCTGCAGATCACTCACCCTCCTGGCTGATGTGATCGCTACTAAAAAAAAATGTTTTTAGAACTATGTTCTTCAGTGAAGATTTCTCCAGAGGCTCAAAAAGGATTACCCGTAAGGGCCCTAAGGACCAAGGACAGGTCCCAGGTGGGGCAGGCTCTCACCTTCACTGGTTTGGATCTCATCAGGGCCTTGAAAAAAAATGTTACAAACAGATTTTGCTGGAGTGGAATCTGGAGGAAAATACTCAGGGCTGCTGTTTGAACCTTAAAAGGTACTGATAGAAAGTCCCAGATCAACCCCTGTTTGGAGGAAATCCAACACCACTGGAATGCCGGGATGATCCAACCCTTGCTTTGTCAGCCAGGAACTAAATTTCTTCCAAACTTTGGCATAAATTGCCCTGGTTACAGGTTTACGACATTTCAGCAGCGTTTTTAACCACCCTATCTGAGAACCCGTGATCAATTACAATGCAATCAATTTTAGAATCTCTACATGCAGGTGAAGGATTGGGCCTAGGGAGATTAGGTCCTCCCTGGCTGGAAAAATCAATGGAGGATGGATGGCCAGCTTCTTCAGGTTGGCAAACCACGGCCTCTTGGGCCAGAATGGTGTAATCATGATTAGGTCCATAGACTATGAGGAATCTCTGCAGAACCTTGGCTATCAGCCTCACGGGAGGGAAGGCATAAGCCAGACTGAAATGCCAAGGATTGGCAAAGGCATCTATCCCTGTGGCTTGGTCGCGCGGGTGGATGGAAAAAAATTGCAGTACTTTCTTGTTCTCGTCTGAAGCGAGGAGATCCACTTCCGGCTGCCCCCAGTGAGACACTATCTCTCTGAACATTTCCCTGTTGAGGGACCATTTGTCCTGGCTTAGGGGCTGCCAACTGAGAAAGTCTGCTAGTGTATTCTGGGAACCTTTCAGGTGAACCGCTGATAATGAAGATAGGTTTATCTCGGCCCAGCTTAAGATCCTGTTTGCTATGGACTGCAGGGCTTCTTGTGCCCCCCTGTTAGTTCACATACGCGACTGCTGCCGCATTGTCTGACCTCACCTGTAGGTGTTGTCCCATTACCTGGGATTGGAAGGCTTCTATGGCTTTTAGGATCGTGAGAAGCTCCCTTTGGTTTGAGGACCGATGGGATTCCATTGGTGACCAGGATCCCTGGGCTAAGTTCCCCTCCAAGTGGGCTCCCCAACCTAGTGCGCTGGCATCGTTTGTTACCACCAAGGCCGAAGGCGTGCTCCAGGACAAACCCTTCTCTAAATTGTGGTGGGTCCGCCACCACCATAAGGTTCTTTTGATTCTGGCGGAAATGGGTATAGGTAGGTCTAGACTTTCTTTCTTGCCGTCCCAATGACTCAACATGAAATTTTGTAGAGGTCGTTGATGAAGCCTGGCCCATGGCACTGCTGGAAAACAGGCTGACATCAAACCTAATACCCTCATCACATCCCCTGACTAGGGCAACCTGGTTGGTTTGAAGTTGGGCTACTGCCAGCTCCACCTTCTGAACTTTCTCCTTGGGAAGAAAAACTCCACTGAGGAGATTCCGTCTCAGGAGGTCCTGTACCTGGGATACAGAGTCAACTGGGACTTGTCCCTGTTGACCAACAAACCCAGAGACTGTAGAAAAATCTGAGATTCCTGGAAGTCTTTTTCTAATTGGGGACTGGAGGAGGCAATGAATAGGAGATCGTCCAAATAGGGCATCACAGTAATTCCTTTGGTCCTCAATGGTGCCAGGGCCTCTGCTAGAACCTTGGTGAAGATCCTCAGGGAGGAAGACAGGCTGAAGGGCAGTGCTCTGAACTGGTAGTGTATCACATCCGAACCTCTCTGTACCGCCAACCTCAGAAAGTTCTGCATTCCAGATGTATGGGAACGTGTAAGTAAGCATCCCTGAGGTCTACTGTGGCCATGAAACAGCAAGTTTGTCACCGAGAATATTGACTCCATCCTGAACCGTTTGTACCTTATGAATTTGTTCAGAAGACGGAGATTCAGTATTAACCGGAATTTTCCAGAAGGTTTCTTTTACGACAAATACGTGAGAATATACCCCCTGGCCCTCTTCCTCCCGGAGTACCTGAACCAAGACACGTTTGTCTAATAGATCCCCTAGTAACAGACCTAGGGCTTACGCTTTTTCCCGGTCTCTTGGTAAATGGGTGAGCAGAAACATTGGGGGGGGGGGGAGTTGCATCGAACTCCCACCTGTAACCGTTCCTTATAATGTCGAGGACGAACAGGCTTGGAGTTGATTTTGTCCACTGTGGAAGGAACTCCCCTAGTCTTCCTCCCACGGGGACACAGGCATCACTGGGGTTTGGGGGTGGCTTGAGGAGTATTAAACAGGATACCTCCTCTTCCACTCCCTTTTTGACCCGTCCAATGTTTTTTGGGCCGGGCATCCCTCTAATTTTGACCTTGTTGCCTGAAGCCACGAAAAAAAAAAAAAACACTTATTCTCGTTTTTCTTTTCCTTTTCAGGAAAAGATTTCTTCCTATCTTTCCTTTCTAGTGCCTCCTGGAGGCCAGGTCCGAACAGGTGGTCGCCTGAAAAGGGCAACCCACAGTTTCAGCTTGGAGGTTGAGTCGCCCGTCCATGTTTTGAGCCAAACTGCCCGCCTGGCCGCATTTAACAATGCGGCCGACCTAGCTGCCAGCTTGACCGACTCCGCCAAGGCGTCTGCTAGGAAACCTACTGCCTTGAACAGCAAGGGAAATGACTTCAGTTGCTGCTGCCTAGATGCAGAGATATGAGATTGCAATTGTGTGAGCCAGCACTCCAGGTTTCTAGCCACACAGGTGGCTGCAAGGGCTGGTTTCCACCCTATTGAGGAGGCATCCCATGCTCTTTTAAGCAGAACATCACCTCTCTTGTCCATGGGGTCTTTCAGTGACCCCAAGTCGTCAAACGCCAGGTCTGTTTTCTTAGACACCTTGGCCAAAGGCGCATCCAGTTTTGGAATTTTGTTCCACAAATGGGAAACATTGGCCTCAAAGGGGAACCTCTGCTTGAGACTACCCGAAAAAAAAGGGTCTCCTTTCCGGCTGTTCCCACTCCAGTAAAATTGACTCAATTAGCGATTTATGCACGGGAAACACCCTGGCTTTTTGAGCACTGCACCCCTGATACATCTGGTCGTGCTTGGAAAGTTGGACTGGCTCCTCACGAATTTCCAATGTGTCGTAAATTGCTTTCAACAAATCACTCACGTCATCAAGGGTTAACTTATACCTTGACCCCCTGGAGGAATCTTCTTCCGCCTCAGAACCGGACGCTGAGTCCGCCTGGAAGAGGTCTGTGATCTGGAAAGCCTCTCCCTTTCCTCCTGTGCTGCTCCCACCTCTGCGGGTTCAGACAGGGAGGGTGCACTGGCTGCCCTGGAGAGGGGGAGGGCATCTGCACCCTGTGCATCATACCCCTGAATGATTGGAAGATGGATGCTAGTTCGTCTTTAACCGAAGTCAAGATTTTTTTGGCACTCTGCCACTGAGTCATCTCTGACGAGGTTGTTGACACAATCCGGGCATAGTGGCTTCCTCCAATTAGATATAAGTGTAAAAAACCTGCGCTGGGATACCTGAGGTAATGGTCTGCTGCCTCCCTAAAAACTATCCCCTAGGGGACAAGAGTAAATATTAAATGTAAAGGTAGGGATGTTGGCGCTGCCTGGGTAGACAACTGTCCACTGAGCACCCTATGAGTGGTCTGCCTGCTAAGGGCAGCGGTGACAGGATGTCAAGTGACCCCAATATGAGTGGTGCAATCCCTAGTCACCTGATAGAAGCCCCCGCTTGGGGTAACGTGCATATATCTGGTGAGTGGGGAACCCTGAGGGGAGCACCGGGACCACACCGCATTGTGTTTTAGGAGCACCCTATCCACATCCAACTTACCAACTGGACTCCTAATGTTTCACCAACAATATCTATAAGTTCGTGTTATTCGCATGAAATATGATCTAGGGGCTACGGATGAACTACAGATGCAAAATCTTCTCTCTTAAATTAAGAATCTCAGACATTGACCTTTTATTGGCATCCGACACTTTGGTGTCCTGTTGATTATTGCATTACTGGTGTAGATTTCTCCCCTACAGGGGGCAGCAGCCCATACACTATCACTGCAACCGGAACTTATATCATACTGTATGGACTTATGTGGTATATTTTATTATATATATCTGCCATTCAGCATCCTTTGCTTTTAGGTTCCGGATTAAGTTTTATGATATGTTTTTTATGTAAGGCTTTTCCCTACAGGGGTCTCTTTACAGAGGGCAGTTGTCTGGGCACCTGCTTGATCCATTTATTTATTTTATTTTATTTTGTCTGTGTGATTTATAGGGTGTTGTTTAGAGGCAGAGTCCTCCTTTTGCTATTCAGCAATATACCCTGTGATACAAGGGTATCCCACATACCTTACTGACTGGTATCACACCGTTCTGTAGAGTGCATGGTCTTGTGCATATGGCTACATATTCTACACAGCACTAGAGAGCTGCAGCCCAGCCACCAGAACACAGTGCCTGCCTATAGCAATCCCAACAGGTCATTGGGGCCTCTATTTACATACGGCCCCATCCAGGTGACTAGGGATTGCACCACTCATATTGGGGTCACTTGACATCCTGTCACCGCTGCCCTTAGCAGGCAGACCACTCATAGGGTGCTCAGTGGACAGTTGTCTACCCAGGCAGCGCCAACATCCCTACCTTTACATTTAATATTTCCTCCAATTAGAGCCTAACTTAGCCCCACAGATGGCACATTTCTTCCTAGGTATCTGTACAGGTGTCTTGTCCTGGGCTTTAACCTAAAAGTCAAACAAACCAGAAGACAAGGTCTAATTAGAATACCTCCGTGACCCGTTCCACCTCTGTGTCTGAGTCAGTTTAGGAAGTGCCCCAACCCATCACCTTAGGTTCCCCACCCAGGGAGGGAGTACATAGGTCATGAGGACCCTGATCCCCCAGTGTAAGAAGTGTTCCACCCTCACCACCTTACCTGGGAGATGCCAGAGCCTGTTGAACCAGAGTCTGTAGCCTGCCCAGCTTCCTCCATGGTTCCCAGTGTCTGCGCAACCCCGCCGAGCCTTAAACACCGCTCCCGATGCCTGCTATCCCCTGCTGCGCCACTGATGGACAGGAACCGTGACCAAGTGGCGCCCTTTGATGACGTTGTTCCGCCGGCAACCGTCACTTCCGGCCGTTGGAACGCAGAAGCCCTGCCCTTCGGCGCCGTCACGGCGGTTGGATCGGCGTGGCCGGCCTGCGTCTCCCGCGCGCCGACCACGATACTCGGCACCACCGGAAAGCTGCACTACCCGCAGGTAATCAGGGCTGGGGGTCTTGTCAAAAACGGGTCCTGCTCCCCTGAGCAAACAACAGCGATGGGTATGCGTGTTTCCTGGCCCAGAGAGAGGAGCCCAAGGTCTCAGAGGATGTCCTGGAAGACGATTTGAGAAATCAGAGGTGTTCTTTCACATTAGCAAGCATGCAAGGTCAGCAGGTTTGCTGCGGCTTTTAAAATTTAACATGTAAACAGTCCGTCAGATTTACATATACTGTATTTAAGCACATAAGCTTTGTTTTTGTGTTGAAAATAACTTTAAATACATTTTTGAGAATCGTGATCTTCATCTCATGCAAAAGAATCACGATTCTCACTTTTCCCAGAATCGTGCAGCTCTACTGGACAGGCCTACACAAATTCATCTCTAGCATCCAAGATCATTCCCGCCTCCCCAGCACACCCATACTATGTGTAGGGCTGTCCAGCAGACGATGGGCATGCTGGGGAGGCGGGAATAGGCATGGCTGCTGGGATGTGCATTTATGTGTAGTACTTGGTATTTTTCTTATCTTTTTTTTCCTCTTTCAATTGGTTTTTCTACCTTGTATTTATTTTAAAATGCCAACTCTTTCTAATTTTTTTTTTTTTCTAAGCTGGACACCATGATTGACGCGGACTTTGACGGATGCCATAAGTGATCCATAGGACTAAGCTGGTTAGTGTGATTGATGCTGACTCACAGTATGTGGATGCTATGTTATGAAGATTACTTCACTGTATTGTGTGTACCTGTGTATTGTTAAAACCGGAGTATTGTGCGAGTGCACGTGGGCATTAGGGACCTGTGTATTGTAAAGTATTAGTGTCAGGAAGCTGCTTGTTAGTTCATTTGGACAGGGTATAATCTTCAATCGCCATCAAATTAGTAGGTATGATGCCCAGCGGATGTTGGAGATGCGACTCGGTGTACATCTTGCGGCAAGTATGCGTTCTTTGATCAACCGATTAAGGGCGAATACTGCTGTGCAAAATGTAAGCACATTGTTTTTCTGGAAGCCCAGGTTCTGAATCTAGGGATGCAACTGTCCCTGAGAAGACCCTCCACACTAAAAGAGTTGGGATCGTACCTAGCAGAGGCCAGCACAGAGGCGGGTGGAGATAAAGAGGGGCAGGCACCAAAGCAGAGTAGATGGGTTACAGTCAGGAAGGGTAGAGGGGAAAGTGCCAGGAAGGCCGGTTCTGGGCTAGAACATCCCAATAAGTACACCCAAACCTCACTGTTGAGTGACATTGGTGAAACCAGTCAGGGATCAGAACTGTTGGAGCCGAGTGACTCCCCTAGCTGCCAGGAAAATAACTCCTCCAGTGAGGCTGGGAGTAAAGCCAAGGGAAAGGAAAGATTGATTCTGGTGGTAGGAGACTCAGTTCTTAGGCAGAGAGGGCAATTTGTCACAAAGACCTAAAGCGCCGAACTGTATGTTGTCTACCGGGCACTCAGGTTCGGAACATCACGGATCTGGTGGACACATTACTGGGAGGGGCTGGGGAAGACCCGGCTGTCATGGTGCACGTTGGTACCAATGACAAAGTCAGTGGCAGATAAAGTGTCTTAAAGAACGATTCGAGGGACTAAAGCCCCTTTCACACGCTCGGACCGTTCAGGTCCGCCTGTCAGCTTTGTCGGCGGACCTGAACGGCCGCTCCATGCAATCCTATGGAGCATCAGATGTCAGCGGAGACATGTCCGCTGACAACCAACCGGATCCACCAATATCAGACGTATGGCGATATGTCCCCATCTGTCCATGGCAGATCGGATGAGATCTGATGAAAACTGACATGCTGTCCGTTTTCATCAGATCTCTCCAATAGGAGACAGCGGCGCTGCACAAGCCCCTCCCCGCTCTGTGAGCAGAGAGGGACTTGTCATCCGCCGGCTCAGCGGAGAGCCACAGAGAGATCTCCCGCTGAGCTTGTGTGAAAGAGGCCTTAGGAGCTAAATTGAGGGAAAAGGACCTCCAAGGTAGTATTCTCAGAAATACTATCAGTACCTCGAGCCACACCAGAAAGGCAGGAGTTTAGGGAAGTAAACAAGTGGCTGAGGAGCTGGTGTAGTAATGAGGGGTTTGGGTTACTAGGAGAACTAGGAACTAATAAAAAAAAAAAAAAAAGGATCCTCTATTTAAATGCATTTGACTATGTTCTTGCTGTGAATTGATGGTAGTGAACGCATTGGAGTCTAATACAAGAAGGATGTTTTTAAAATAAATAAAATCACAGCACATCAGCAAAAAAAATTAAGCCCAAGACAGATGTTATCCCAGGACCAGATGTATTTTCAGGTGTTCTACTTAACCAATAAGTTTTGGGGAAGGCGTGCTTTGGCCTAAATCTATTCATAGGTCAAATACTGTTGATCACTCAGTTCTTGGTCCTAAATGAGCGGAGAGCCAGTGACCAACAGTCATTGGCTTTCTGCTCTGCCCTGCCCTCCAGCGCTCACCATGTGTGCTGGGCTGTAAAGGAGGTAGAAGCAGCTGGCTCAGTATCCCAGTGGCTCGCTGAGAGGTCAAGCCAGCTGCCAGTCCCAGCATCTGGGTGGATCCCGACCAGTCGAGATCAAGCCAGAGCCTGGACCAGCTGAGTGATGTCAGTCGACAACAAACTTTAAACTGCAGCTGGCTGAAAAGGGGTCACAGAAGTGAAAAACAAAGTGCAGTCCTGTGGTCCCCAGAAGTAGGGCCAAGAGAGCTTTGGCCCTACTTCTTTGACCACTTAAGGACCCCTTCACGCTGATATACGTCTGCAGAATGGCACGGCTGGGCACAATCACATACCTGTACGTGTCTCTTTAAGCCCAGCCGTGGGGTCGCAAGCCGGCAACGCGCTCGCGACCCGGTCCGAAGCTCCGTGACTGCGCCCGTGGGACCCGATCGCCGCCGGTGTCCCGCGATCGGTCACCGGAGCTGAAGAACAGGGAGAGGCGTGTGTAAACACACCTTCCCTGTTCTTCGTTGTGGCAGTGTCATTGATCATCTGTTCCCTGATATAGGGAAAGACGATCAATGACGTCACACGTCCAGCCCCGCCCCCCTACAGTTAGAAACACATATGAGGTCACACTTAACCACTAGGGGGCGCTGTAGGGGTTAACTCCTAAACTGCAATTGTCATTTTCACAGTAAACGGTGCATTTTATAGCACTTTTTGCTGTGAAAATGACAATGGTCCCAAAAATGTGTCAAAATTGTTTAATGTGTTGCAGTCAGGAAGAAAATCGCTGATCACCGCCATTAGTAGTAAAAAAAAAAAAAAAAAAAAATTAAAAATGCAATAAAACTATCCCCTATTTTGTAAACGCTATAAATTTTGCGCAAACCAAATCGATAAACGCTTATTGCGATTTTTTTTTTCGAAAAATAGGTAGAAGAATACGTATCTGCCAAGACTGAGGAAAAAATATTTTTTTTTATAGATTTTTGGGGGATATTTATTATAGCAATAAGTAAAAAATATTGAATTTTTTTCAGAATTGTCTCTCTATTTTTGTTTATAGCGCAAAAAATAAAAACCGCAGAGGTGATTAAATACCACCAAAAAAAAAGCTATTTGTGGGGGGGGGGGGGGGGGGGGGGGGGAAGACGCCAATTTTGTTTGGGAGCCAAATCGCACGACCGCGCAATTGTCAGTTAAAGCGATGCAGTGCCGAATCGCAAAAAGGGGCAAAGTCCTTAACCTGCATAATGGTCCAGGTCTTAAGTGGTTAAACACTTAAGCTCTGGAAGGTTTTACCCTCTTCATGACCAGGCCATATCATGCTATTCGGCACTGGGTTACTTTAACTGGCAATTAAACGGTCATGGAAAGTTGTACCCAAACTAAATTTATATCATATTATTCACACAAATAGAGCTTTATTTTGGTGTCGTTTGATCACCACTAGGTTTTTTATTTTTTGAGATATAAATGGGAAAAGCCTGTGTAATTTCACCTTACAGATTTTTCTGTAGGGGGTGGACATACACTTTAATTCAACAAGCTGAGGTTAGAAGCTGGCCAGTTTCTATGCAGAAGTGAGCCTAATTTTGTGCTCTTCGGCTTTATTAAATAAACCCCATAGTGAGAACTGACTAACTGCCACTGACATCTCCGTGACACTAATACAGTGATCAGTGCTAATACTATACACTGTAACTGTTTTAATGACACTGGCTAGAAAGGGTTTAACTGTGTGCCTAACAAGTGTTAATATGTGTACTATGTGCTGTTTTTACGAAGCAGAGAAAAAAATAAATAAATAAATAAAAAAAACACACGGGACACTGCTCAGGGTCCTGTGTTGTTTACCAACACATGGCTCTCTTCCGTCATTTGCTCAGCCGATGCCAGACATAAATCATTGGCCAGGACCTGCTGATCGGCTTGTGCTGCAGCGAATGGCAGCTCAAGCCTCTGGGTGTGCATGTGCAAGCGGACCCGGAAGAAAGATGTCATGTGAGGTACATAATTGTGCCTGCAAGAGCCGACCTGCTGCAGTAAATGTACTGCGGCGGGTTTGGCAAGCATTTCAGAAACCGCAGGCAGCTAATGTGTTTTTTTTCTTTTTCTTTTTTTAAACGACAGAGGAAACACTAGTTGCCTTTCCCTGCTTGTCGGTGATAAAGTAGACTGAGCTGCACATGCGCAGCTCCGAGTACATTTATGGCACCTGCTCTGTG
Source organism: Rana temporaria (assembly GCF_905171775.1). Taxonomy (NCBI): domain Eukaryota; kingdom Metazoa; phylum Chordata; class Amphibia; order Anura; family Ranidae; genus Rana; species Rana temporaria. The sequence goes on from NC_053500.1 coordinate 99,982,992, forward strand.
CAGTGATGAAGTGACACGTGGGGAGTGATGTCATCGCAATCCAGCCATTCAAGCAGCTTAACCGGTTCTGGACCGGCTAACGTACAGAGCAAAAGTTTGGACACACCTTCTCATTCAAAGAGTTTTCTTTATTTTCATGACTATGAAAATTGTAGATTCACACTGAAGGCATCAAAACTATGAATTAACACATGTGGAATTATACATAACAAAAAAGTGTGAAACAACTGAAAATATGTTTCATATTCTAGGTTCTTCAAAGTAGCCACCTTTTGCAGCAGACACATCTCTAGAACTGGTAAGAGGAGACTGTGTGAATCAGGCCTTCATGGTAGAATATCTGCTAGGAAACCACTGCTAAAGAAAGGCAACAAGCAGAAGAGACTTGTTTGGGATAAAGAACACAAGGAATGGACATTAGACCAGTGGAAATCTGTGCTTTGGTCTGATGAGTCCAAACTTGAGATCTTTGGTTCCAACCCCGTGTCTTTGTGCGACGCAGAAAAGGTGAACGGATGGACTCTACATGCCTGGTTCCCACCGTGAAGCATGGAGGAGGAGGTGTGATGGTGTGGGGGTGCTTTGCTGGTGACATTGTTGGGGGTTTATTCAAAATTTAAGGCATACTGAACCAGCATGGCTACCACAGCATCTTGCAGCCGCATGCTATTCCATCCGGTTTGCGTTTAGTTGGACCATCATTTATTTTTCAACAGGACAATGACCCCAAACACACCTCCAGGCTGTGTAAGGGCCCTTTCACACTGGTGCGTTTTCGCGTTAAAAATAGCGCTATTAAAACGCTCCCCATGCCCCTCGCCATTGAAATTAATTAAAAACCCGGTGTTTTACCGCGATTTTAACGCTCCGTTTTTACCGCGGTTTTTATTTCATTTCAATGGAGGGGGCATGGGGAGCGTTTTATGAGCGTTTTAATAGCACTATTTTTACCGCAAAAACGCACCAGTGTGAAAGGGCCCTAAGGGCTATTTGACCAAGGAGAGTGATGGGGTGCTGCGCCAGGTGACTACCTCTTGAAGCTCATCAAGAGAATGCCAAGAGTGTGCCAAGCAGTAATCAAAGCAAAAGGTGGCTACTTTGAAGAACCTAGAATATGAAATATATTTTCAGTTGTTTCACACTTTTTTGTTATGTATAATTCCACATGTGTTAATTCATAGTGTTGATGCCTTCAGTGTGCAATCTACAATTTTCATAGTCATGAAAATAAAGAAAACTCTTTGAATGAGAAGGTGTGTCCAAACTTTTGGTCTGTACTGTATATATACTGCGGCAGAATGGCACCGCTGGGCGAAACCCCGTACGGGTACATCTTCCCCTTTAAGAGAAGCCAGAGGGCGCCCGCTGCACGGCGGGGGACCCAATGCGCATGGCCAGCGGGCACAATTGCGTGCACAAGTGCCAGCATGGGGATTTGTATATGTAAACACACAAATCCCTGTACTGTCAGGGGAGAGGAGACAGATCGTGTGTTCCTACTAAGTAGGAACAAGGATATGTTTCCTCCCCCAGTCAGTCCTATGCCCATACAGTTAGAACACAGTGAGGGAACACATTTAACCCCTTGATCAGCCCCTAAATGTTAACCCCTTCCCTACCAGTGACATTTACACAGTAATCAGTGCATATTTCTAGCACTGATCGCTGCATAAATGTCATCGGTCCCAAAAATGTGTCAAAGGTGTCTGATCTGTCCGTCGCAATACTGAAAAAAAAAAAAAAAGCCATAAATCTTTCCCATAGTTTGTAGACACTATAACTTTTGCGCAAACCAATATACACTTATTTTTTGTTAAAAAAAATGCAATATGTGGAATATATAATTGGCCGAAACTGATGAAGAAATTTGTTTTTTTAAAAATAATTTGGGGGATATTTTAATATAGAAAAAGTAAAAAAACTATTTTTTCAAAAAATTGTTGCCATTTTGTCTAGGGGGAAAAAATAAAAACTGTAGAGGTGATCAAATGCCACCAAAAGAAAGCTCTATATGTGGGGAAAAAAAGAATGCAAATTTTGTTTGGGTACAGCATGACCGCGCAATTGTCCGTTAAAGCGACGCAGTGCCAAATTGGAAAATGTTCTCTGGTCAGGAAGGGGGTAAAATCTTCCAGGGCTGAAGTGGTTAAGGCCTGGTTCACACCTATGCAGGTTGCATATTCCAGGCGCATTTTGTATTTTTCAAAACACTTTTTTGATCCATTAAAGCGGGAGTTCACCCAATTAGGTTTTTTTTTTTCTTTTCCCCTTAGATTCCTGCTCGTTTTGTCTAGGGGAATCGGCTAGTTGTTTTAAAATATGATCCGTACTTACCGTTTTCGAGATGCATCTTCTCCGTCGGCTTCCGGGTATGGGTCTTCGGGAGCGGGCGTTCCTTCTTGATTGACAGTCTTCCGAGAGGCTTCCGACAGTCGCATCCATCACGTCACTAGTAGCCGAAAGAAGCCGAACGTCGGTGCGGCTCTATACTGCGCCTGCGCACCGACGTTCGGCTTCTTTCGGAAAATCGTGACGCGATGGATGCGACCGTCGGAAGCCGCTCGGAAGACTGTCAATCAAAATAGGAACGCCCAGTCCCGCAGCCCATACCCGAAAGCGGCGGAGAAGATGCATCTCGTAAACCGTAAGTACGGATCATATTTTAAAACAACTAGCCGATTCCCCTAGACAAAACGAGCAGGAATCTAAGGGGAAAAAGTATATTGTACTGGTGAACCTCCGCTTTAAAGTCTATGGAACCAAAAACCAGAAAAAAATCCCTGGTCTTCTCCATAAAATGCACAGATGAGAACACAACCCACAGAAAACCCATGTTAAAGCGGATGTGCGCTGAAAAAAAAAAATTATTAAAAGCCAGTAGCTACAAATACTGCAGCTACTGACTTTTAATATTAGGACACTTACCTGTCCTGGAGTCCAGCGCCGTCAGCAGCAGAGGACGAGCGATCGCTCGTCACTCTGCTGCTCCCCCCACCATCCACGGTGAGGGAACCAGGAAGTGAAGTGCTCCGGCTTCAATGCCCGGTCCCCTACAGCACATGCGCGAGTCACGCTGCGCCTGCCGATTGGCTCCCGCTGTGTACTGGAAACCGAGTGTTCCCAGCACACAACGGGGGGGGCGGGGGGTGACGTCATGCCCGCAGTCTGCCCGAGACTGTTGTGGCCGGAAGTGGGTGCAAATACCTGTCTTTAGACAGGTCTCTGCACCCCCCACCCCCCTGAAAGGTGTCATGTGACACCGGAGGGGGGGAGGGTTCCGATCAGCGCGAGTTCCACTTTAGGGTGGAGCTCCGCTTTAAATGGACTGTAGTGTGTTTCTGCAAAACTGAAAACGCAAAAAAAAAAAAAAAATGCATAGGTGTGAACCAGGCCGAACAGAGCAAATCCAGAAGAAAGAGTAAGAAAAGGTGGGGAAGCATCCGAACAATGGCAGTGCAATGCTTCCTTTGACAGGTAAATCCTAATGTGCTTGTATGTGGTGCATAGCAGCACAATATGACACAAGCCTACAGGGGCTCATTTATAACACACTAGGTGACAACTCATTTTTGCAGTGAGCAGCCCTACACACAAAATAAGCAATGGATCCCATTTTTTAAATTGGGGTGTCATTATGGAGCATGCATAGTATGTGCCAATGCGCTCTGACTGTGCGATTAAGCCCTAGTTCACACTGGTGTAATTTGACATGTCAAATCTGCGGCAATGGCACCAATTGGCGCAGCGCCACAAATAGTTTCTGCACTACTTTTTGCGATTTCCATTGACATGGGTGCAGAATGGCAAGCTTTGCACAATTTTTTTTTTTACGCCGTCTGTCAAAAAACGCATCACGTTTGGGGTGCCATTAATAATTGCCACCCAAAATGCACACGGTGTGTTTTGTCACAAAGTCTGTGCAATTTAAAAACATGCCGATTCCAAATCGCTAGGTGTGACTGGGGCACGATACACGACCTGCTTGTGTCTCTTCACCTGTATCAGGTGTGCATGAAGCCCAAGTACATCCATGTATATTATGCGTGCACATAAATGTAGCACAGCAGGTATAGATGAATTGTAGGTAGGTCTTGTGTGTACTTACCGTGTGGTTGACCCCCCACATGAGCACACTGAGGAGGGGCTCGCTGGCTCGGAAGAGCTTGACTTTCTGACAGACGAAATGTTTCTTCTTGGTTTTGGTTTTGCTGGCGCTGCCCGCGGTGGTGGTGGTGCTGCAGTTGGAGGCCATGGTGCAGGCGGAGGGATCCCGACTGGAGGTGCAGGCCTCTCCGCCACCCCCTCCCCCCTCCTTGGCACGAATTTAGAGGCCGGGAACCCCTCTTCGGAACATTGGCCGCTACTAACAAGAGCTCATGCCCCCCACTCCGGTCCAGCCGGTGTAATCCCCGGTGATGTCAGTGCAGTGTGCCGCCCGTCAGCTGTGAGCAATGGCCGTGCTCCATACAATTCCCCACAAGACGTGTTCTATAGACGTGTCCGCCACCTTCACACCGTAAGTCAGCTTTTTTTTTTTTCTGCAAGTCTGCGTCTGCAGGCCACTATACAGCCGGGTCCGGTCCCCTTTCCGGACAAGATGGCCGCCTCTGGTGGGCGGGGCTACCCGTGGTATGTGAAGTGGGGAGGGAGTGACGCTACATCCTCCGCACATGGAACAGACCTTTCACAGGGAGCGCACACACTCTACATAGGCCTGCTGCTCAGCCTCATTGCTACAATATGCTTTATACATCTCAATAAGGTCTTCCATGTGGAGTAGCAAGAAAAAGGAGGATTGCTAGCAGCCCAGAAAAAGACTGACCGACTAGGCTCCATTCAGACCTCAGTGTTTTGTAGCCTTAAAGTGGAGGTTCACCCTCAAAAAAATTTCTGACATCATACGGAGTCGCGCCATCCTACCGACAGAATGCCGGTGTTTTTTTTTTTTCTCAGCACATACCTCTTAATCCCGATTTTCACCTCACGGCAATCCCGCGGGAGTGGGCGTTCCCAAGCACTGCCTGTGATTGACAGGCTTCCGAACGGCGCATACTGCGCGTCACAGGTTGCCGACAGAACCCGAACGTCGGTGCGCAGGCGCCGTATAGAGCCGCACCGTCGTTCGGGTATTTTCGGGCAACCTGTGACGCGCAGTATGCGCCGTTCGGAAGCCTGTCAATCACAGGCAGTGCTTGGGAACGCCCACTCCCGCGGGATTGCCGTGAGGTGAAAATCGGGATTAAGAGGTATGTGCTGAGAAAAAAAAAAAAACACCGGCATTCTGTCGGTAGGATGGCACGACTCCGTGTGATGTCAGAATTTTTTTTAAAGGGTGAACCTCCACTTTAAAACGGAGGTTCACCCTAAAAACATGTATATACCATTACATTCAGCATACTTCCGACATGTACAGTATGCTGTTTGTTTTTTGTTTTTCGTTGTACATACCGTATTATTGTTCTTTTCCACCCGGTTTCCGTGTACTCGCTCCAGCGGGAGTAGGCGTTCCTATGCAGCGGCGCAATGTCACCTGGGACTTAGCCCAGATGATTGATTTGCTTGATAAAAACTTCCCCCCGGGGGATAAGGCGTGTCACGAGTTCCGAAAATAGCCAAACTAGGAGTCGGCTCTATACGGCGCCTGCGCAGTCAGCTCTACACGGCTTCTAGTCTGTGCGCAGGCGCCTTATAGAGCCGACTTCCAGTTTGGCTATTTTCGGAAACTCGTGACGCGCCTTATCCGCCGGGGGAAAGTTTTTATAAAGCACATCAATCATGTGGGCTAAGTCCCAGGTGACATTGCGCCGCTGCATAGGAACGCCTGTTCCCACGGGAGTGAGAAGCCGGGTTGAAAAGAACAATAATACGATATGTACAGCGAAAAAACAAACAGCATACTGTACATGTCGGAAGTATGCTGAATGTAATGGTATATACATGTTTTTAGGGTGAACCTCCGCTTTAAGCCACGTACACACGATCGGATTATCCAACGGGAATTGTGTGAGGACAGGCTGTTGTCAGACAAATGTGAGATAGCATGCTTTAAAATGGTCCGCCAACAAACGTGAGTTGTCATACCTCCCAACATTTTGAGATTGGAATGAGGGACACCTATCAGCAAATGTATGCAGGCATAGGACACCCCCCCTGGCCACGCCCCCTTAAAGGAGAATTGTACAAAAAAATAAGTTGGGTTAAAGCGGTGGTTCACCCACCATAACAACATTTTAGCATAAAATTAGGCATAGTAGCGCGAGCTACAGTATGCCTGTATTTTTTTTTTAGCCCGGTACTCACTGTGCAATCGTATATTGAAGATTCCGACTCCCCGCGGGGAATGGGCGTTCCTATCCAGAGGGAAGGTGATTGACGGCCGGCTCTGGCACGTCACGCTCCCCGAAGACAGCCGGAGTAGGTTTAGGCTCTTCACGGCGCTATACGGCGCCTGCGCACAGACTATGCGCAGGCGCCGTGAAGAGCCAAGTCCTATTTCGGCTATTTCCGGAGAAGCGTGACGTGCCAGAGCCGGCCGTCAATCACCTTCCCTCTGGATAGGAACGCCCATTCCCCGCGGGGAGTCGGAATCTTCAATATACGATTGCACAGTGAGTACCGGGCTAAAAAAATAAATACAGGCATACTGTAGCTCGCGCTACTATGCCTAATTTTATGCTAGAGGAAAAAAATGTTTTTTTTTTGTTTTGTTTTTTATAGGGTGAACCCCCGCTTTAAACCCACAAGTGCTTTTTTTTTACCAGCCTTTATATTGGCTTTTGGAATTTACAAATGCAGAAATTTAGAAATCAGATGAAAGGTTTAGCGCTGGAAAACACTTTTTGATAGATAAAAAGTGCATTTTATATACAACTATATAGATCAGACCAAAATTAGGGGCAAATGAGGAGGAATGAGGGACATTGATCCAAATCAGGGACAGTTGGGAGCTATGTGTTGTTGGATTTTCCAATCGTGTGTACACAAGTCCGTCAGACAAAACTCCAAAGTACAAACACGCATACTCAGAAGCAATGCTTACCATAACACAACATTAGTAAAAGTTGCCCAAAGGGTGGCGCTAAAGAGCTGAAAAAACACGTAGTTTCATGTTTGTTGGCTGACAATTCTTTGCCGTTTGTATGCAAGACAAGTTCCCGGCCGCCGCCTTTCAGACTAAAGTCCTACGCTTTGTCTGCTGAAAATCCGATCGTGTGTATGAGGATTTAGTTCACATGTATGTAATACGAGAAACACAGCAAATCCTGTGCATTTCCCGCACAACATTGCAATCGCATGGCATCCATACGATCTGCTGTTATCCCAAAGCAGAGTTCCACCCAAAAGTAGAAGCTCCGCTTATCTGCCCCCCCCCCCCCCCAGGTGCCACATTTGGCACTTTTCGGGGGAAATGGATACCTGCCAAATCGGTGGCTATTGCTGGCAATGGCACTGTCCAAATTGATGCAGCGCCACCAGTGGCGTAGAGTGGGCTGTCAGCGCCCGGGGCAAGGTAAGTAATTTGTGCCCCCCTAATCCGCTGACTTTTCGCACGCCCCGAGTCCATTCCTTTCCTACAATAGTACTGACCTGCCTGATTCCTATACTGACCACTACACTATACACTGACCTTATTCCTATACTGACCCTTACACTAACCCACCTGATCAACCACTACACTACACACTGACCTTATTCCTATACTGACCCTTACACTAACCCACCTGATCAACCACTACACTATACACTGACCTTATTCCTATACTGACCCTTACACTAACCCACCTGATCAACCACTACACTACACTGACCTTTCTACTGACCCTTACACTACCCTGATCACCTACACGACACACTGGCCTACCCGATTCCTATACTGACCACTACACACTGATTACTACACTACCCACTAGCCTACCTTATTCCTATACTAACCACTACACAATACACTTCCCACAGACTGCTACACAATACACACTGACCACTACAAAATACACACTGACCATAGACCACTACACTGACCGCTACACAATAAACTACCCACTGACCGCTACACAATACACACAGTGACCGCTACACAATACACACAGTGACCGCTACACAATACACACACACTGACCGCTACACAATAAACTACCCACTGACCGCTACACAATACACAGACTGACCGCTACACAATACACAGACTGACCGCTACACAATACACTACCCACAGACCACTACACAATACACACTGACACTACAGCATTGGTGCATTTTACTATAGAGGCATTGGTGGACTACAAGGCCCAGCATTTTACTATAGGAGGCACTGGTGGACTACAAGGCCCAGCAGCTGGGCCTTGTAGTCCACCAATGCCTCCTAAATTAAAATGCTGGGCACATATACTTTCCGGCTGCTCCCTCCCTAGTCTCCCCAGCAGGGGTGTACCTAGAGCATTTGGCACCCAGGCGGATCCTATATCTGGTACCCCCCCCCCCCCCTTACTTTAAAATGTAAAAAACACCCCACTGTGCCCCCTGCATACCTCTGCATCCCCCAATATCTCTTTGCCACTACTTTGTACCACCTCTTCACAACTGGACCCCTTTACATTACAAAGCCCCCCCCCCCTGCAGCTCTGGACCCCTGCACATAACACAGCCCCCTGTACATCTGGAACCCTTTACATTACACAGCCCCCTGCATCTTTGGATCCCTTTACATTACACAGCACCCTGCATCTCTGGACCCCTTTACGTTACACAACCCTCTGGACCCTTTTACATTACACAGCACCCTGCACCTCTGGATCCCTTTACATTACACAGCACCCTGCATCTCTGGACCCCTTTACGTTACACAACCCTCTGGACCCTTTTACATTACACAGCACCCTGCACCTCTGGACCCTTTTACATTACACAGCACTGCATCTCTGGATCCCTTTACATTACACAGCACCCTGCACCTCTGGACCCCTTTACTTTACACAACCCTCTGCACCCCTTTACATTACACACCCCCCTGCACATATGGACCCCTTTACATATCATGGTGATTACCTACAGATCCCTCACTTTATTTGAGGCAGTTACCTGATTGAAGTAATGGAAGATCTGGCTGGAGGATATATAATTTTACCCTTCACATTAACACAATTTCCATTAAGTTAACATTGCACTTTATTTTAAGTTATTAATATACGGTATGCAGGTCACATAAATATGTTAGGTTATCCTATCTTAGTTTTATTTTTTCCATATATATTTCACATATACCTATTCTTATGTTATGTAAGGTATTTAGGGCCAGATCCACAAAGCAGATGCGCCGATTTAACCCGAGATACGCGGCGTAATTGAAATTTACACCGCGCGTATTTTTGCGCCTGATCCTCTAAACGAGATACGCCTTAAAACAAGGTTTTTCCGTCCTACCTAAAATAATTACACCGGCGCTTCTTCGCACGCAAAATACGCTAGACACGCCGCTGTTTTGATAGGTAAAGATGCAAATGAGGGAGATAAGGCGATCCACAAAATTAAGGGCCTAATCCACAAAAACCCGGCGCAACGTATTTTTTCCTGTTTAAGTTACATTGCCGCAAAATCTCTACCTAAGTGCCCGATCCACAAAGCACTTACCTAGAAATTTTGAGCGGTGTAACTTAAATCCGTCCGGCGCAAGGCGTTCCTAATTTAATGGGGCGAGTCCCATTTAAATTAGGCGCGCTCCCGCGCCGGACGTACTGCGCATGCTCCCGACGTCATTTTCCCGACGTGCTTTGCGCGGTTTTACGTTGCGCCGGGTTTTGAGAATCGCGACGGGCGTAAAAAAAAAAAACGAGTTGCGGCGGGAAAAAAAAAGACAGCGACGCGGGATAGAAGGGTCTACTTTTACAAGGTCTAAACAGTTTAGGCCTTGTAAAAGCAGCCCTAATATTGCGACGGCAAACTAATACTTACAGAGAAAAAACTAAGCGTAAAAGCTTTGTGGATCTCCGTAAGTGCTAATTTGCATACCCGAAGTGGCATTTTGACGAGAAATGCCCCCAGCCGCGGCTGCGGTACTGCATCCTAAGATCCGACAGTGTAAGTCCCTTACACATGTCGGATCTTCTGCCTATCTATGTGAAACCGATTCTGTGGATCAGTTCCATAGATAGAAACAGGGATACGACGGCGTATCAGTAGATACGCCGGCGTATCCCTTTTGAGGATCAGACCCTTAGTGTGTGCGGCGTAGATTACGCCCTGTGCGCTTCTGTTAGTTTCATGGTGTAAATTTACACTTTATAAAAGGTGCCCTAATTTTACACAAGCCCTGTAAAGGTCAGCTAAAGCAACACCATTAAGGAAGAGCTGAGCGCACACACACTTGCAGGACAACAATCTGTATGCCAACATGCCAGGGGCATCCATGCGCATAGCTAGACTAGTGACTTTAGTAACCGTGGGTACCCCCTCTTCTGAGGGAACAGCAGTCAGGAGACGCCTCGCAGAATGCATCTTTGCACAGTAAACACACACATTAATTATGTCACAATGAGAATGCATGAATGCACACCCACTGTGGTCCCTAGCACAGACACATCACATGCACATCGAATTGGATTAGATCCAAGTACCCCCCCAATGGTACTTGGGAGCAGAAAAACGCCCCGCCACGGCTCCAATTATGTCACTGTGCAATCATACACCATTCAGGGACCTGGGATCACTTCTCCCTGGTCCTGGGGATCCCTAATCCACCAAAATTGAGGGTGACACCCTTATTTAATCAGGAATGCCACCCCCACATTCATACATCATTCACACACATAAAACAAATCATAAGTACAGTATACCAAACAAAATCATAAAAATAAAAAAACAAAAGTACCCCTGCAAACTTAACGGCGGCGGCGATTGCTACGCCTGGGCCACCCACGGGCACGGCCACGGCCAACCAGAGGAGCCTCCTGGGGGGGGTTGTGAGCAGGGGAAGGAGGATCATCCTGGGGGGGGTTGTGAGCAGGGGAAGGAGGATCATCCTGGGGGGGGTTGTGAGCAGGGGAAGGAGGATCATCCTGGGGGGGTTGTGAGCAGGGGAAGGAGGATCATCCTGGGGGGGGTTGTGAGCAGGGGAAGGAGGATCATCCTGGGGGGGTGGGTGAGCCCGGGAAGGAGGAGCCTCCCCTGGTGACTGTCCTCCTGCTAGCCTGCCCTCCAGGGCCACTGCTATCCTGGTCAGACAGTTTGTGAGGGCAGCCGCATTGGCCTGGCCAGCCCGGGTATTGTCCTGGACAGCCTGGGTCAGGGCACTCACCTCCTGGGCCACGCCTGTTGTGGCGGTCTGCAGGTCACACAAGCATGTGATGACCGCCAAGGAGTTTGTGGCCCCATCAGTGATTGCCTCCTTCATTGCACCCAGGCTTGTCTGCATCTGGCTCAGAGTCTCTTTTATCTGAGCCAGATTGCGGGTCTGCCGGGCATTGTCCCTCTGCAGATTGGCCGGCAGACGCTCGGCCACCCCCCTGGTCTCCTGGGTCGCCATCCTGCCTGCAGCTGAGGCTTGTGCCCTTGGAGGAGGGGAGAGAGAGTCCCTTGTGGGTTGAGGCCTGTTGGGGTAGGAGTGGGAGGGGCTACCCCTGATGGTGGCCTGACTGCTGCCAGCCTCAGGGGTAGCCTCAGGGGGAAACAACTCCGAGGCCAAAAGGACTTCCCTGCCAATCTGCATATCTTCCTCCTCAGCCTCCACCCCCTCATCCTCCTCCCCCTCAACCTCCTCATGAGGGGAGGTGTGGCCACTCCCCTCCCCTGGGGACTCCTGCCCTTCTTGGGACTCCTCAGCAGCCTGTTGTCCAGGGGATGGTGCAGCAGCCTGGCCTGATAGCCCAGCAACCTCCTGGTCATCTGTGGAGGACACAAAACAATCACAGGTTTGAGGATCCACACACTTGGCACATCTTCCCTTCCCCCCACCCACACATGCTAATCACCAGATAGAAAAACCAAAAACGTACCTGTCCTCACAGCAACATCGGATTGATAGCCAGGCCCACCACCTGCTGTGGGTGGAAACACCGGGCCACTGCCCATTCCTCCTCACTCAGCCTGACGGGGCAGGGTCCCCCTCCTCCAGTGCCCGTGGCATGGGCATTGATCCTGGCCATCTTCTCACGGACCAGGCTCTTAAGATTGTTAATCTTCTTTTGTATGCCACTGGTGGTCCTCGTCTCCCCCCCCCCCCCCCCGCCGCATTTATCTGATCCGTGATTTTTTTAATGATCTCCCTCCTCTGGGCCGGGGAGGTGTTCCGGCTCTCAGGGCCATGTAAAAAACGCCCATATTGGACGATGGCCCGACCAAGTATTTGCTTCTCTATGGTTGAAAAATTGAGCTTCCTTCCCTTCGGTGCCATCACACCCACCACTCAACACCAACAAAAAACAAACACAACAAACAAACAAAAATACTCACACAACAAACAAAAATACTCACAGAAGAAACACACACAAAAATCTAAACACACAAGCAGACAGCTACTACAAATTCAAAAACAAACACGCAAAAAACAAACAGAAAATACACTCAGAAAAAAACAAACAGAAAATACAGTCAGAAAAAAAACAAACAGAAAATACACAGGAAAAAAAAACACCAACTACAATCTACTACTCCTCCAAAACTTTTATCTCACACACAACTCACCAACACACACCAACAAACGACAGAGCAGAAGCAACTTGCTCTAGGAAGGGGAACACAGGGATATACTTTTGCAAGGGAAGTGTGTTTGTCTGGGGCTTTTTATACACAGGGCGATCCTCAAACTAAGTACGCTTGGCCTTTTACCTATCTCACTGATTGCGCCGAGCCAAGTTCTGCACATGCCCAGTGAGCAGCAGATTCGTGCACGCATGCGCAGTACGGCCGGCCCTTCATTTGCATGGGGTCACGGCTCATTACAATGAAGCACGCCCACTTCCTTCCCACTTGCAATAACCCCGCCTTACGTCTCGGAATTTAAGTTACACTTGCGCAATTTTGGACGCAAATGCGCTGTGGATACGGCACTTACGACACAAAAATTAGGGCGCCGTAACTTAAATGACATAAGTTTTGACTAACTTAATTTGGGCCGCTGTTTGTCTGGCCCATATCTGTTTGTCTGGCCTATATCTGGCCCATATTTAATATACACAGGTGCCCATTCACTTAGGGCTCTTTCACACGTCCTTTCAGTTTTTGTGTCCGCTCCGTCGGCTCAGCGGGAATCCCTGCTGAGCTCTCGGCGGATAGGGCGGTCCCCGCACACTGTGCAGGGACCGCCCTGTCTCAGCTCCGCTCTGCCCTATGGGGAACCGGATGCAGACGGACCGTATGTCCGTCTGCATCAGTTCCGTTCCGCCGGACGGAAGAAAAATAGGGTTTTCTTCCGTCCGAAAACCGGATCCCGACAGACGCGGACGCTAGCGGATGCTCCATCCGCTAACGGACGCGTTCCCATAGGGATTCATTACAAGTCCGTTAACGGACTTGTAATGAACGGACAGGCGGAGCGGACGTGTGAAAGAGCCCTTAGTTCACCAATATTTCCCTAAAGGAATATATCAGTTTTACCTCTGGCCACAATATGTTAAACATCTAGGTAATTAAAGCGGTGGTTCACCCTAAAAACTACATTTTCTTACTCTACTGCCCCCCCACATTACAATTCGATTAAGGCTCTTATTATTTTTTCCATGCTGTACATACCTTAGTACAGCATATTCACCCGTGCATCCGGGTTGTGAGTCCCGCGGGAGTGGGCGTTCCTCACATGTGTTTGATTGACATTTTGCCCAAAAACGAGGTCCCCCCTCGTCGCGTAAGCCGCGTCACGATTGGCGAAAGGAGGCGAACGGCGATGCGCATGCGCAGTATAGCGCCGACTCGCCGTTCGGCTCCTTTCGCCAACCGTGACGCGGCTTACGCGACGGGGGGAGCTCGTTTTTGGGCAAAATGTCAATCAAACACATGTGAGGAACGCCCACTCCCGCGGGACTCGCAACCCGGATGCACGGGTGAATATGCTGTACTAAGGTATGTACAGCATGGAAAAAATAATAAGAGCCTTAATCGAATTGTAATGTGGGGGGGCAGTGGAATAAAAAAATGTAGTTTTTAGGGTGAACCACCGCTTTAATAATAATAAAAATAATAAAATAATAAAAATAAATAAATAATAACAACAATAATATATAAATTGCATATCTATATAATAATATCCATGATTTCATCAGGACGCAGTCGATGAATAATTACTACTACCATTACCGTATTTATCGGCGTATATTGCGCACTTTTCCCCCTTAAAATAAGGGGAAAATCGTGGGTGCGCGATATACGCCGATAGCCGCTTCCGGCGCTTAGTTTGAAATCCTGCGCCGACATATACCGAGTGCAGTACACTCGGGAACATTCGGCTAGGCTCGGCTTCGCTCGTGCTCACGCATAAACGTCACAGAGCGTGAGCGCGAGAGAAGCCGAGCCTTGCCGAATGTACCCGAGTGTACTGCAGTCGGTATATGTCGGCGGAGGCGTTCGAACTGAGCGCGGGAAGCGGGGACTCGACTTGAGGCGTGTGCTGGAGAAGCCGGGAGGACACCACCAAGGCTGCAGACGGACGCCGGACCAGACGATGGACACTGGGAAGACACCAAAACTGTAAGTAATAAATCATATAACATTTTTTTTTACAGGAAATTCGGGGGCAACTTTAGGGGTGCGCGGTATACGCGGGAGCGCGCTGAACCGCAATAAATACGGTAATTGTTATTTTCAGACCTCCCTGTACCCAGAGGGGCTATTCATGTACAATATACCAAGGTGACACTGTGGGGATAGAACAGACTCTTTATAATCATAAATCATAAAGTCTCTTTATAATCAGGTACATGTTTGTATATTTATATGTATATACACACAAGTAAAAATATCTATAGTCCAATATATACCACCTGGCCACTTCATGTGGACCAGAATATGAATACACTGACATATGTCTAATTTAAATATTTTTACCCAGGTTGTACCAATTTATGTGGGTCATCCTGCATTTTTGTGTCCCCCAGGGTGGGTTGCTTCCCTGGACCGGGTTCTTGGCCACCTACCTGACACAGCATCCACAGTGAGATTGTCTTGAATAATGGTTATATATTGGCAGATGGATGTACTCTTATCTATATAACTGTAAATAATAATATATTTTCCACAATGTATAAAAATACAAATGTTTATTTCTTTGTTTTTAGTTTTGTGACATATTCCATATACATCGTTTAATAAATTATGTGCCCATGAGGAAGCGGACACCAAGTAACCGCAAAACATGCAACATGTAAAGTTTATATACAATGCACAATATTTGATGTTTTGTATACATCATTGTTAATACAATGTTAATGATAAGCTGATTTATGGTTGTCGCAATCAATATTTTATTGTAAATGTTTACTTTGTAATAAAAATATTTTGAATTATAAATTTGACTGTCTATCAGTTGCTCATACAATGCCAGTATAGTCCAATACAGCCTCCCTTTTCCTTACAATATGACCCCTTTACATTGCACAGCACCTCTGGACCCCTTTACATTACACAACCCCCTGCACCTCTGGACCCCTTTACATTACACAACCTCCTGCACCTCTGGACCCCTTTACATTACACAACACCCTGGACCTCTGGACCCCTTTACATTACACAACACCCTGGACCTCTGGACCCCTTTACATTACACAACACCCTGCACCTCTGGACCCCTTTACATTACACAACCCCCTGCACCTCTGGACCCCTTTACATTACACAACCCCCTGCACCTCTGGACCCCTTTACATTACACAACCTTCTGAACCTATGTTCCCCATTTACATTGCACAGCACCCTGCACCGTTGGACCCCTTTACATTACACAACATCCTGCACCTCTGGACCCCTTTACATTACACAGCACCCTGCACCTCTGGACCCCTTTACATTCCACAGCACCTTGCACCTCTGGACCCCTTTACATTGCACAGCACCCTGCACCTCTGTACCCCTTTACATTACACGACCGCCTACACCCCTGGACCCCTTTACATTACACAACCCCCTGCACCTCTGGACCCCTTTACATTACACAACCCCCTGCACCTCTGGACCCCTTTATATTACACAACCGCCTGCACCTCTGGACCCCTTTACATTACACAACACCCTGGACCTCTGGGCCCCTTTACATTACACAACACCCTGCACCTCTGGACCCCTTTACATTGCACAGCACCCTGCACCTCTGGACCCCTTTACATTACACAACCCCCTGCACCTCTGGATCCCTTTGTATTACACAACCCTCTGCACCTATGTACCCCTTTACATTGCACAGCACCCTGCGCCTCTGGACCCCTTTACATTACACAACATCCTGCACCTCTGGACCCCTTTACATTACACAGCACCCTGCACCTCTGGACCCCTTTACATTACACAGCCCTCTGCACCAATGGACCCCTTTACATTGCACAGCACCCTGCACCTCTGGACCCCTTTACATTGCACATCACCTCTGAACCCCTTTACATTGCACAGCACCCTGCATCTCTGGATCCCTTTACATTACACAGCATCCTGCACCTCTGGACCCCTTTACATTACTATACGATGCCAGTATAGTCCAATACAGCCTCCCTTTTCTTTACAATATGACCCCTTTACATTGCACAGCACCTCTGGACCTCTTTACATTACACAACCCCCTGCACCTCTGGACCCCTTTACATTGCACAGCACCCTGAACCCCTTTACATTACATAACCCCCTGCGCCTCTGGACCCCTTTACATTGCACAGCACCCTGCACCTCTGGACCCCTTTACATTGCACAGCACCCTGCATCTCTGGATCCCTTTACATTGCACAGCACCCTGCATCTCTGGATCCCTTTACATTACACAGCATCCTGCACCTCTGGACCCCTTTACATTACACAGAACCCTGCATCTCTGGACCTCTTTACATTACACAACCCTCTGGGCCCTTTTACATTACACAGCACCCTGCACCTATGGATCCCTTTACATTACACAGCACCCTGCATCTCTGGACCCCTTTACATTATACAACCCTCTGGGCCCTTTTACATTACACAGCACCCTGCACCTGTGGACCCATTTACATTGCACCTCTGGACCCCTTTACATTGCACAGCACCCTGCACCTCTGGACCCCTTTACATTACACAACACCTTGCACCTCTGGACCCCTTTACATTACACAACCCCCTGCACCTCTGGACCCCTTTACATTACACAGCCCTCTGCACCTATGTACCCCTTTACATTGCACAGCACCCTGCACCTCTGGACCCCTTTACATTACACAACATCCTACACCTTTGGACCCCTTTACATTACACAGCACCCTGCACCTCTGGACACCTTTACATTAGACAGCCCTCTGCACCAATGGACCCATTTACATTACACAACCCCCTGCACCTCTGGATCCCTTTGTATTACACAACCCTCTGCACCTATGTACCCCTTTACATTGCACAGCACCCTGCGCCTCTGGACCCCTTTACATTACACAACATCCTGCACCTCTGGACCCCTTTACATTGCACAGCACCCTGCACCTCTGGACCCCTTTACATTGCACATCACCTCTGAACCCCTTTACATTGCACAGCACCCTGCATCTCTGGATCCCTTTACATTACACAGCATCCTGCACCTCTGGACCCCTTTACATTACTATACGATGCCAGTATAGTCCAATACAGCCTCCCTTTTCTTTACAATATGACCCCTTTACATTGCACAGCACCTCTGGACCTCTTTACATTACACAACCCCCTGCACCTCTGGACCCCTTTACATTGCACAGCACCCTGCACCCCTGAACCCCTTTACATTACATAACCCCCTGCGCCTCTGGACCCCTTTACATTGCACAGCACCCTGCACCCCTTTACATTGCACAGCACCCTGCATCTCTGGATCCCTTTACATTACACAGCATCCTGCACCTCTGGACCCCTTTACATTACACAGAACCCTGCATCTCTGGACCTCTTTACATTACACAACCCTCTGGGCCCTTTTACATTACACAGCACCCTGCACCTCTGGATCCCTTTACATTACACAGCCCCCTGCACCTCTGGAATTCATCACCTTACACAACCCTCTGGATCCCTTTACATGACACCCCCCCTGCAGCTCTGGACCCCTTTACATTACACAACCCTCTGCACCCCTTTACATTACACAGCACCCTGCACCTCTGGGCCCCATTACATTACACAACCCTCTGCACCTATGGACCCATTTACATTGCACAGTACCCTGCACCTCTGGACCCCTTTACATTACACAACATCCTGCACCTCTGGACCCCTTTACATTACACAGCACCCTGCACTTCTGTACCCCTTTACATTGCACATCACCTCTGGACCCCCTTACATTACACAACCCCCTGCACCTCTGGACCCCTTTACATTGCACAGCACCCTGCACCTCTGACCCCGAAACATTGCACAGAACCCTGCACCTCTGGACCCCTTTACATTGCATAACCCCCTGCACCTCTGGACCCCTTTACATTGCACAGCACCCTGCGCCTCTGGACCCCTTTGCATTATACAGCCCTCTGCACCTATGAACCCCTTTACATTGCACAGCACCCTGCACCTCTGGACCCCTTTACATTACACAACCCCCTGCACCTCAAGACCCCTTTACATTACACAACCCCCTGCACCCCTGGACCCCTTTACATTACACAACCATCAGCACCTCTGGACCCCTTTACATTACACAACACCCTGGACCTCTGGACCCCTTTACATTACACAACACCCTGCACCTCTGGACCCCTTTACATTGCACAGCACCTTGCACCTCTGGACCCCTTTACATTATTGATTGATTGATTGATTTAATGGATTTGTAATGCGCCAAATACTGCGCATTACACAGCACCTCTGGACCCCTTTACATTGCACAGCACCTTGCACCTCTGGACCCCTTTACATTACACAACCCCCTGCACCTCTGGACCCCTTTACATTACACAACCCTCTGCACCTATGGACCCATTTACATTGCACAGCACCCTGCACCTCTGGATCCCTTTACATTACACAACATCCTGCACCTCTGGACCCCTTTACATTACACAGCACCCAGCACCTCTGGACCCCTTTACATTACACAGCCCTCTGCACCTATGGACCCCTTTACATTGCACAGCACCCTGCACCTCTGGACCCCTTTACATTGCACATCACCTCTAGACCCCTTTACATTACACAACCCCCTGCACCTCTGGGCCCTTTTACATTGCACAGCACCCTGCACCTCTGGACCCCCTGCACATTACCCCCCCCCCACAGCCCTGACTGGACCCCCTGCATATCCCCCCCCCACAGCTCTGACTGGACCCCCTGCACAATACCTACCCCCCCCACAGCCCTGACTGACCCCCTGCACTCTACCCCCCAACAGCTCTGACTGGACCCTCTGCACATTACCATCCCCCCACAGCTCTGACTGGACCCCCTGCACATTACCTACCCCCCCAAAGCCCTGACTGGACCCCCTGCACTCTACCCTTCACCCCCCCCAGCCCTGACTTAACCCCGCTGCACATTACCCCCCCCCCCCCCACAGCTCTGACTGGACCCCCTGCACATTACCCTCCCCTGTCAGGGAAATGGCCAAAAAAAGGACTGGCAATTCTGCCCACAACAATTATGGCCGCCATGGTGACTAAGGTGGGCGGTACTTCCTCCTTGTAACCTGAACAGATCACATGACCAACTCCCTGGTCTATTTAAGCCTGCTGCTGGAGCTGTTTATTGCTGGATTATCTATTCAGTCTCCTGTGTACCTTGACCTTGTTTGACCCACGGCCTGCTTCTTGACTCTGCTTCCTGACCACCCAGCTTGACCCTCGGCTTGTACCTGAACCCTGCTCGTGTATGACCTTGGCTCGCCCCTGTATATGATCTGGACTGACCTACCTGTGTTTGACCCCTGGCCTGGCTTCTGGTATCTCCGTTCATTTAAATACTACAAGTTCAGTTCTGCCTGTCTCAGCCATCCCTCAGTGGCTGAGCTCATCAGACAGCAAGCACCTGGCCTACAATGCTTCTGTGGGCACCGCGCTTCCTGTTCCCAACTCCAGGGTCGCGCTGCACTCAGCTGCAAGGGGAGCCCTCTTAGCATCTCGATCTCCATACTCGTTCCTGACACCCCCCCCCACAGCCTTGACTGGACCCCCTGCACACTAACCCACCCCCCCCCCCCCCCAAAAAAAGCCCTGAGTGGAGCACGTGCATAGCTCTGTCAGTTCCTACCTTACTCTGCACTTTTGTATTGAAAAGACAATGATTGGATGCTAGGACCACCTAGCAACCAATCACCTACTACTTTCCTATGCCCCACAGTCTCTTGCTCTTCCTCTCCTGCTGTACAAGTGAGCGAGAGACTTTATTTTTTTTCCTGCTCTGGCGGCACCCAAGTAGCGGTACAGGCCGCACCCAGCTCGGGTACCCCCGCACTCCCCTCCGCTGGACTAACCTCTTACTGTGCACCTCTTACTGTGCGCCGCGTAGTCAGCGTGTCATATTGCGCTGCAGTACCAAGCCCGGCCGCCCGCTGTCATTTTTCTATACAGGGGAGGGCGGGGGCGCAGCCTGACACCCCCTCCGATGTGTGTCACCCAGTGCGGAACGCCCCCCCCCTGCCCCCTAGTTAGTACACCACTTGTCCGGGGTAATTAAGATGGTAATTATACAGTGACCTAGAGTGTTCATCCTCATCCCTATTGGGAAATGGGTATGGGCCATAATGGGAATCGTATGCACCTTCATCATGAAGCAAAGCATAACGGTTTTGAGTACGTACAGGGTATTGTAAGCATACCCCCCTCTAAGCATACCCCCGATCTATCATCACGCCAAACTCTGGGCGGTCCTTCTGAGTGGTCATTATAGTGAGAATGACCCCTATCGTTGTAATTTTGGCCTCTGCCTCGATGTGGAAAACCTCTACCCCTGTAAGTAGATAGGTGTCTACCCCTACTGTTATCACCATACAAGGGAGGGTTAGGATTTTTATTTCTAACTGTATTATTGTTCTCCCTGTTGGCTGGGGATCCCCATGCGGGGGTTGTACTGGAGGCTTAAAGGTCAATCTCTTATCAGGGATAGTATCTGTAGGTTCAGATACTTCCATGGTTGGAGAATTCTCCATGGGGTTACTATTAGTGGCAATCTTTTTTTGCCAATTAAAGACCATTTTTGTCTTATAATCAGTAATATCTCGATTTTTTTTGTATTTTATTTCTCTGGTCTTTCTCCTCTTTTTCAAGCATATTTTTTAAACCGGTCGAGAGGGTGACATACTTAGAAGTACCACTAGGGGGAGTACGTTTTTCTCTAATCTCCTTGTCCAAAATGGATAGTCTGGCCTGTTTTCTCTCCACCAAAAATGCAATGAGTTTTAACCCTGCTTCATTAAAGTATTTATACCACATGTCTAAATCAAGTTCCCCTTCTTGTGGGAAAACATCCCACCTAAGACCCCTAGGAACCATGGGCCAGATCCACAAAAACCTGGCGCAACTTAAAAAATCCCATTTAAGTTACACTGCCTTAAAATTTCTACCTAAGTGCCCGATCCACAAAGCACTTACCTAGAAATTTCAGGCTGTGTAACTTAAATCCGGCCGGCGCAAGGCCTTCCTATTCAAATGGGGCGAGTCCCATTTAAATGAGGCGCGCTCCCGCGCCGGCCGTACTGCGCATGCGCGAAGTTACGTTACGCCGAGTTTTGTGGATCGTGCCGGCTTAAAAAAGTTGCGTCGGGAAAAAAAAAAAAATTGACAGCGTCGCTCGGCATGCATTCCTGAGGGAGAACTCCATGCCAATTTTCAAATAAAAAACCGGCATGGGTTCCCCCCCCAGGAGCATACCAGGCCCTTAGGTCTGGTATGGGTTGTAAGGAGACCCCCCCTACGCCGAAAAATCGACGTAGGGGGTCCCCCTACAATCCATACCAGACCCATATCCAAAGCACGCTACCCGGCCGGCCAGGAATGGGAGTGGGGACGAGCGAGCGCCCCACCCCTCATGAGCCGTACCAGGCCGCATGCCCTCAACATGGGGGGGTTGGGTGCTCTGGGGCAGGGGGGCGCACTGCGGGCCCCCCCACCCCAGAGCACCCTGTCCCCATGTTGATGAGGACAGGACCTCTTCCCGACAACCCTGGCCGTTGGTTGTCGGGGTCTGCGGGCGGGGTGCTTATTGGAATCTGGGAGTCCCCTCAAATAAGGGGGCCCCCAGATACCGGCCCCCCACCCTAAGTGAATGGATATGGGGTACATCGTACCCCTACCCATTCACCTGGAGGAAAAGTGATAGTTAGTAAACACACAACACAAGGGTTTTTAAAATAATTTATTAGTCTGCTCCGGAGGCCCCCCCTGTCTTCTTTATTAGCTCTAATACCAGGGGGGGCTTCTTCTTCCGCTCTCCGGGGGTCTTCTCCGCTCTCCGGGGGGGGGGCTTCTTCTTCCGCTCTCCGGGGGGGGTCTTCTCCGCTCTCCGGGGGTCTTCTTCTATCTTCGCCGCTCTCCGCTGTTGACTCGGCGCACCCCGGTTCTTCTGCAGCTGTCCGGTGCCTTCTTCTTCAGCGCTGGCTGCCTGCTATCTTCGTGTGTTAGCTCAATTACTAGCAGGCAGCCAGCGCGGTCTTCTGTGACGTCATGTTCTTCTCTTCTGTTCTTCTCCCCTCTTCCGATGGTGACTCGACGCCTCTTCTCACTGCAATGATGAAAGCGCGCCTTGCATCCCATTTATATAGGCATCACCGTCCCATCATGCTCCGGTAGGTACCCACGTGGTGGGTGCCTACCCACGTGCACCCACCACGTGGGTACCTACCGGAGCATGATGGGACGGTGATGCCTATATAAATGGGATGCAAGGCGCGCTTCCATCATTGCAGTGAGAAGAGGCGTCGAGTCAACATCGGAAGAGGGGAGAAGAACAGAAGAGAAGAACATGACGTCACAGAAGACCGCGCTGGCTGCCTGCTAGTAATTGAGCTAACACACGAAGATAGCAGGCAGCCAGCGCTGAAGAAGAAGGCACCGGACAGCTGCAGAAGAACCGGGGTGCGCCGAGTCAACAGCGGAGAGCGGCGAAGATAGAAGAAGACCCCCGGAGAGCGGAGAAGACCCCCCCCCGGAGAGCGGAAGAAGAAGCCCCCCCTGGTATTAGAGCTAATAAAGAAGACGGGGGGGGCCTCCGGAGCAGACTAATAAATTATTTTAAAAACCCTTGTGTTGTGTGTTTACTAACTATCACTTTTCCTCCAGGTGAATGGGTAGGGGTACGATGTACCCCATATCCATTCACTTAGGGTGGGGGGCCGGTATCTGGGGGCCCCCTTATTTGAGGGGACTCCCAGATTCCGATAAGCACCCCGCCCGTAGACCCCGACAACCAACGGCCAGGGTTGTCGGGAAGAGGTCCTGTCCTCATCAACATGGGGACAGGGTGCTCTGGGGTGGGGGGGCCCGCAGTGCGCCCCCCTGCCCCAGAGCACCCAACCCCCCCATGTTGAGGGCATGCGGCCTGGTACGGCTCAGGAGGGGGGGGGCGCTCGCTCGTCCCCACTCCCATTCCTGGCCGGCCGGGTAGCGTGCTTTGGATACGGGTCTGGTATGGATTGTAGGGGGACCCCCTACGTCGATTTTTCGGCGTAGGGGGGGTCTCCTTACAACCCATACCAGACCTAAGGGCCCGGTATGCTCCTGGGGGGGGAACCCATGCCGGTTTTGATTTTACAAATTGCCGTGGGGTTCTCCCTCAGGAATGCATACCAAATGCCGTCGCTTGAATGGGCTTTTACATGGTGTTACTAACTTTACACTTTGTAACACCAGCCCTAGTTTTACACTTGCAAACTAAAACTTACGGCGAAAAAACGAAGCTGAAAAGCTTTGTGGATCGCCCTAAGTGCTAATTTGCATACTAGAAGCGGCATTTCGACTCGAAATGCCCCCAGCGGCGGATGCGGTACTGCATCCTAAGATTCGGCAGTGTAATTCAATTACACATGCCGGATCTTCTGCCTAACTTTGGAAAACTGCTTCTGTGGATCAGTTCCAAAGTTAGGACAAGGGATACGATGGAGTAACAGCAGTTCGTATCTCTTTTGTGGATCTGGCCCCATGTGTTCCTTAATGTATTGTTCAAGAAAGGCAATGTCCCATTGAAGATGTAATTCAGAGACCATTACGTTCTTGAGCCTTACAAAGAGGCCACTGATTTCAGTGTCCATGGTATTAATAGTAAATATCCCATGAGTATTGAAAGACCTTGATGTCCTATACTCAAAAACATGCATTAAAGATGATAAGGAAGCTGCAGTGAATAATGTGTCAAAAGTAGAAAATGTGAAATTGTTATCATTTTGTTTCTACAAATAGATCTTTCTTTTGGTGGTATTTGATCACCTCTGCAATTTTTATTTTTTGCGCAACAACTAAAAAATACAGACATTTTTAAAAAAAAAACGTTTTTATTTTTTTTCTGTAATTCTTTTTGTAAATAAGTAAGTTTTCTTCTTCAATTATGGGCACTGATATGGCGGCACTGGTGGGCACCAATGAGGTGGCACTGATGGGCACTGATAGGCAGCGCTGGTATGCTGCACTGATGGGCACTCATAGGCGGCACTGATGGGCACTCATAGGCGGCACTGATGGGCACTCATAGGCGCACTGGGCACTCTTTGGCGGCACTGATGGGCACTCATAGGCGGCACTGATGGGAACTCATAGGCGGCACTGATGGGCACTCATAGGCGCACTGGGCACTCTTTGGCGGCACTGATGGGCACTTATGGGTGGCACAGATGGGCACAGATGGGCACTGATAGGTGGGCACTGGGCATAGATGGGCACTAAGAGGTGGCACTGATGGACACTGGGTGGCACTGATGGACACTGGGTGACACTGAGGGGTGTTTCTAATGGCATTGCTGGGCACAGTCAGTGCCCATTTGTGGCCACTGATTGGCATAGATTGCATTTAATTTTTTTTATTGTTTTTTTTTTAACTATTTGTGCTCTATTGAGCACTGGGGGGCACTCCCTGGTGGTCCAGTGTGGGTATCCGAGGGAGGGCTGCGCTGATAAACAATCAGCGCGAACCCCCCCTGTCAGGAGAGCTGCCGATCAGCTCTCCTCTACTCGCGTCTGTCAACGGCTCTTCCTGTTTACATCGTGATCAGCCGTGATTGGACACGGCTGATCACGTGGTAAAGAGCTTCCGCCGGAGGCTTTTTACCGAGATCAGAGATGCAGGGTGTCAGACTGGTCGGGTTGCTATGGTCTGGTTGCTATGAACTGGTTGCTATGAACTGGTTGCTATGGACTGGTTGCTTTGGATGGTTTCTATGGACTGGTTGCTATGGACTGGTTGCTATGGATGGTTTCTATGGACGGTTGCTATGGACTGGTTGCTATGGACTGGTTGCTATGGATGGGTTGCTATGGACTGGTTGCTATGGACTGGTTGCTATGGAGGGTTGCTATGGTTGGGTTGCTATGGTCTGGTTGCTATGGATGGTTGCTATGGAGTGGTTGCTATGGAGGGTTGCTATGGACTGGTTGCTATGGATGGTTGCTATGGACGGTTGCTATGAACTGGTTGCTATGGACTGGTTGTATGGACAATGTACTGCACAGACAGTATATCACAGGGGACAGGTGCAGTGCTGGTGAAATATGCAGATAGTCACCTATATATTTCTGTCCCTATAGCAAATAGCAGGAACCTAGCCCTAAACAATGTACTGGACACACACAGTATATCACAGGTGACAGGTGCAGTGCTGGTGAAATAGGCAGAGAGTCACCTATATATTTCTGTCCCTATAGCAAATAGCAGGAACCTACCCCTAACAATGTACTGGACACACACAGTATATCACAGGTGACAGGTGCAGTGCTGGTGAAATACACAGAGAGTCACCTATATATTTCTGTCCCTATAGCAAATAGCAGGAACCTAGCCCTAAACAATGTACTGGAAACACACAGTATATCACAGGTGACAGGTGCAGTGCTGGTGAAATAGGCAGAGAGTCGCCTATATATTTCTGTCCCTATAGCAAATAGCTGGAACCTCTCCCTAAACAATGTACTGGACACACACAGTATATCACAGATGACAGGTGCAGTGCTGGTGAAATATGCAGAGAGTCACCTATATATTTCTGTCCCTATAGCAAATAGCAGGAACCTAGCCCTAAACAATTAACTGGACACTGAGAAAAAGGAGTATAGAGAAATATCCTCACATGTAGTGTACATGTGCATATTAGGTCATATAGAAATGTGCCACGTCCTAGTATATATGAACAAGGAAATAACTTGGGGCGAGTTTATTGGACTTTTCAGGCACTATAGGTTGGTGAGAATATAGTCACACAGAGAAATTTTTCTCTAAAAATGTATTTTAAATTTATTTAAACATAAAAGATATACAATTCATATTAAAAAGGGGAAATTGCCATTCCCACAAGGCTAACTAGTAAACCAACTTAACAATGCAAGGTACCTCCAAAATAACACAGGAATAGATATATTAATGGTCATACGTGAACATACAAAGTTTCAACAGTAGGGTCAAAAAAGCTTTCTAGTCAAAAGCGACAACCCATTTTTGAAGGTTTGATTGTCCTGGATATTGATGGAGGTGCAGACATGTGAAATGTCTGAGAAGATGGAGCTTGCAGTGTTTACCGACTCGACCGGTTTCGCGCCTGGTGCAGCGCTTCCTCACGGAGTCTCAAAAGTATGGTTTGCTGCAGGGTAATGATAAAACACAACATCGAAAAACAAACATATACAAAGTAAATTAATTACATGATGAATAAATTCACTAAATGCATATAATAGATGAGCATGTGAACAGAGCCAAGGAAAAAATGAAAAAGGGGGTGAAGAAAAAGGGGGGGATAGAACAAAGTGAAGAAATGAAATAGAAATGGTCCTCAGAAATGGACCCAAGAAAGAAAAAGCAGTGTGAAACCATCACACTGGGCATTCATTCATTAGTATAGTGGGGGCGGGATATATCGTGGTATAAATATACTGTAATAGGAAGGAAAAATAAGATATGTTTATATATTGACATGAGAATAATTATTTTAAAAGGATTAATGTACTTACAGGTAATATTAAAGCATTTATGTCATCCAAATATAGATACATAATATAGGAGGGATAACTTCCTACACAGGGCTGCTGAACATTAGATAAATGTGTACAAAACCCTTTAGGGCAAGAAATCTGGAATGTAGATATGAATAGATAGTTATATATAAATGGAAACGTATGAATTTAAATATAGATCAAGGTATTGAGAATATCAATGTATTACCTTCAGTGGAGAAGAATAATGCCAGAGAGAAGGGGAGCCAGGACTGGCATCCCTGGTAGCAAATACAGGGGTAGTGTTAGTGCCTGGATATCAGCCTTAGATGGCTGCTGGGCCAGACGCACTAGTAAACCTGGTAAATTGAAAAGCAAAGACAGACGATTGCTGTCAGTATAGCTTTTTTAAAAAGGAAACACAGGAAATCGAGAGACAAAACGATGAAGCTGCAAAAGGCTAACCCAAGTAGTAATCGCGGTGGCAACCTTCATCCACAAGCCTCCCGGGAGACTGCAGCGGTTGGCGTCTACAAACTAGGGGCTTAAATAGAGCCCTACTCCATGCGGTGACGGCGTACAGCACGGCGTGGCCGTATGACGTCATCCGCAAAGGCCGCAAAGAGCCTTCCAACGTAGGCGTCGCATAAACAAAGGCGGCGCACTGCATGGGAGGCAATACACCAGGACGGAGGCTCCATCTAGTGGTGTAAAAAGATATCTCCAGCCCAGACCACCCTAGGGATGTAATTTGTAGGGTCCATTTTTATGCGATTAAGGATGCCATCATGCAGGCGGCTCGCACGCAGGAGGCTATTCTCTTTAATGAGACCCGTGTCCATCTATTACCTGATGTCTCCAAGCTGACCTTGGCCCTGCGTTGGGCCCTGAAGCCTCTCACTGGAGCCCTACAGGCTAAACACATCAAATACTGTTGGGGATTCCCCTTTCACCTGTCTGCCTCTCATGAGGGGAAGTCGGCGGTGTCCTGCATTTTGGGTGATCTCCCCAAATTCCTTGGGACTTTTGAACTGCCCCAGATGCCACTCCCGGACTGGCCACTACACGCAGCTACCCCCAGGTTTCAAGTTTCCTCCGGCTAGCGGAAACAAACCAAGAAGCCTAGACGTTCCAGATCGGAGGCCTCCAAGTCGACCGCCGGATGATTGGACTTAGCACATCCTTTGTTTATCTTTCTCATTTTTTTGCAAAATTTGGACTGCTGAGATCCTCCCTTGTTGACATCTATGGTTCTGTTGGGGGCGCTCCTTTACGCTAGGGACTGTTGCATTTTGTCCATGAACTAGGAATGTCTGCCCCTACACTAAGGGGGAGCATTCCTACTTTCTTTGATGGTGTCCCTCTCCAGCATAGTTGTCCTCCATTGATCTGATTCCCCTTTTTCTTTTCTTTTTTTTTAGTATACGGTTTATGCCCCCCCCCCCCGCCTCCTCCTCCCAGTTCCCTTCCCCAGATTATAATTTTTCATGCTGTTTTGTCGCGTCCAGATGTTTTTACCGGGACCCTTTGGGCTACTGAAATTCTATAGTATCTGTTGGGGGTTAAAACCCCCCTGACATATACGCTCAGTTCACTTTACTGTACAGCCCTACAGGGTCCCAGGTTGCTCAGCTTGCCGTTATTGTTCAATGTTTATTGTTGTATTTTGGTGTGCAATGACCGTGACCCCCACTTAGGACGTTCAGCTCTCCTTGTGGTAGTAGCTGACATGTTGCTAGCAACAATGTTACGATGGCGGTTCCGGCCTTGTCTTTTCACTTCTTTTTTCTTTCTTCCTCCTCTCTTACTTTCTTTCCTCTGGCTCTCTGTCTGGAGCTGTCCTTTTTCCCCTCCCCACTCCCTGGAGACGGCGTGCTCAATCCTCGCAGATGCTTGCTTATCCCCTTTACTGTTCCTTCCATGGCTACGCCTACTTTCTTGTCAGTCTCATCCCTGAACTGCAGAGGCTTCAATACCCCTGAGAAAAGGAGGCAGATTTTATTTCACTTTCATAAATTACGCACCCAAATCCTCCTCCTTCAGGAAACCCACTTTAGGTCTGACTCTATCCCTAAGCTTCTTTACAAACATTATCCCATATGGTTTCACAGTACCAATCTTTCTGCAAAATCTAAAGGGGTTTCCATAGCCTTCCACGCCTCATTCACACCAGATGTTCTTGACACTTATGTAGATGTTGCAGGGAGATATATTTTTCTTACATTGTCTTACAAGAATGTGATTTATACTGTTATTAACGTGTACTCTCCTAACCAGGATCAGCTGCAATTCTTCTCCTCTGTGATCTCGCGCTTGAAAAAGTTTAGCACGATCAACATGATCCTGGGTGGTGACTTCAATGCTGCTCTGATACCTCGCATCGACACGTCGACCGGTAAGTCCTCCACCTCCCCGGCTTCTCTGACCAAGCTGCGCGCTCTCCTTTCCGATCTTTCCCTAGTAGATGCGTGGAGGGTCTTACACCCCACTGCCAGGGACTACACATACTATTCCCCTGCACACTCATATAGCAGACTGGACTATATACTAATTTCACAGTCCCTGTGTGATCTCTCCCCTAGAGCATCTATTGGCCTCAAGCTTTGGTCAGACCATGCCCCAGTACACATGTGCCTGGGGAAGGTTCCCGCCTTCAAACCCAGATCCTCCTGGAGACTTAACGACAATTTACTCTCGGACCTGGTCTGTACTGACGATATCATTCAGACCATCACACATTTTAATGCGGACCATGCTCATGACGACACTAACCCGCTTACGAAGTGGGAAGCCCTCAAATGTGTCCTTAGAGGTAAATTCATCCAACATGGATCTAGACTTAAAAAAGCATGCACAGCGGATATCACTCGCCTTCTCGCCATCGTCGCCACCTTAGAGGACTCCCACAAGCGCTCCCCTGATGCTGCCACATTGGTGGATTTAGCTAACGCTCGAAGAGACCTCTTACAAATTTTCACAGATCGCTCTCTGGTAGCGAGAGACAAGGGACGATTTACGCACTACTCCCAAGCTAACAAATGTGGCTCCTAGTTAATACACTTCAACCACGCCAGACTAGGAAACATATCCTTTTCATTGCCTCCTCTAGTAAGGGAAAATTATTGACTAACTCGACCATCGCCGAAAAATTCCATCAGTACTATTCAGACCTTTATAATATATCCCCTCAACCACCTTCCTCCTCAACCCGGCCGGGTGATCCCCCATGCGATATATCGTCTAAAATCCAGGACACTGCTCTCCCGTCCATCCCAGCTTCCGCGGTTGAGGAACTGGAGTCCCCCCTGTCTGATGCTGACTTTCAACTGGCCATCAAAAAACTTAAAAATGGTAAGAGTCCCGGCCCAGATGGGTTCACTCCACATTTTTACAAGACTTTTGCACCCCAGTTGGCCCCTCTCCTTGCGAAAGCATTTAATGCCATTGATGAAAATCTCTCCCCCTCCTCTACTTTCCTCCTGGCCCAGATAATAGTCCTCCCCAAACCCGGTAAAGACCCTTCGCAATGCTCCAATTATAGACCAATATCCCTCTTAAATGTAGATTTGAAGCTATTTCCGAAAATCCTGTCTGACCGCTTGTCGCCCTTACTGCCGATGTTATACATAGGGACCAGGTGGGCTTTGTCCCGGGTCGCAAGGCCCGGGACAACACCACCAAAACTTTACACCTTATAGCTTATGCCCAACGTCACCGAATACTGACCTGTCTTCTCTCCTGTGACGCGGGGAAGGCCTTTGATAGGGTCAGTTGGCCATTCCTACATTTCACCCTTGCTCAGATAGGCCTAGGTCCGAAAATGCTCTCTCGTATCATGTCCCTGTACTCCACCCCCTCTGCTTCCTTCTTAGTTAATGGTGTTCAATCGGGAGTGCTTTCGATAAAGAATGGAACTAGACAAGGGTGCCCTCTGTCCCCCCTCTTTTTTGCTCTTGTAATAGAGCATCTAGCCCAAGCACTTAGAGCGAACCCGAGCATACACGGGATCCAAACCCCTTCATCCCATTGTAAGCTTTCCCTTTACGCAGCTGACCTACTACTTTATGTCACTCAACCCCACATCACTATTCTGTCCATATTGGCAGAGATCAACCGGTTTGGCAGGCTTAGTAATTATATATTGAATTTATCCAAAACAGAAGCATTGAATCTATCTTTACCTCAGTCTGTTCTTACCACCCTCAAAGCTAATTTTTCCTTTCAATGGCAGGCAAAGTCCATTTCCTATTTGGGAACAGCCATTCCAGCACAGTTATCAGAGATCTATGCCCTGAAATTTAACCCATTCTTGAATAGACTCCGACGTCTCAATGATGACCGCATGGACTTACCAGTGTCATGGTTTGGACGTATGAGTACGTTGAAAATTGATATTTTGCCCAAACTATTATACTTGTTCCAAGCGCTCCCAATAGCTCTCCTATCTACCTTCTTTCAGACCTTACGCTCTATGGCTATATGGTTTGTGTGGAAGGGGAACCGTCCAAGGTTGAAACATAAACTCCTTTGTTCACCCATCGCTAATGGCGGAACGGGTCTCCCAGACTTCGAGCTCTACCACACGTCAGCAGTGGTCTCTCGCAGGGGAGGGCTGGCAGGGGGGGCAGGGTGGAAATCTCCATCCGGGCTGTTGACACTATGCACAGCCACCGGCCGCCACTACCAAATGCTGTTTTTGCAGAGCAGGAATATGCCTTCTGGAGCTCTGTTAATACAGGTCAAGGCCGCTGCTCACCTCCCACTGTGCAGCCGTGCCTGTGTCAGCTCCGAGGTAGATGGCTGCAGAGCTGAGCTAGGTCTCGTCTCACACATAGCTCAGCCTCAGCGCACACCAGCGCTGACATCCTCTTCTCTCTCTGCACAGACACGAGGAGAGATAGAGCTCATCTGCTTCTCCTCCTTCTGAGTCTGCCCTGCCCACACTCCCCAGGCATGTGTGGGCACTGGACAGAAAGTTTGAACGTGCCTGTGCCTCAGCCTCCATCCTGGTAGGCTCACACTCTCTAGTCTCTCCTGCCTCCCAGTGTATAAAAAGGAGTGCTCTGTGGACTTTGTTAAAGGGGGGGGGGCAGGCTTTGGTGAGCAAAGACCCTCTTTACACTTTGTTGATACCTCTTCTGGCTCCTTTGTAACGAACGAGACTCCTGCGCCCTCTAAGGTGACCTGGCTCACTCGCTTACACTTGACAACTTACTGCAAAAAGCTTCATGACTCAGGACAGATTCATAGAGCCCTGACCAGTTTCGAACAACTGTTCGTTTCCGGAAACCCCCCACCATACTCTATCTTTGACCTATAAAATGATCTTAGGCCACACCCATAGCTCCTTACCTAAATTTGCTGAAGCTTGGTCGGAGGAACTAGGGAGGGATATTATTGAGGCTGATTGGCGCAAAGCTTTTCTCTATAGTCACAAATCCTCTATTTCAAGTTATGCTCAGGAAAAAAATTATAAAGTGATGTCACAATGGTATCAGGTACCGACCACCCTCAGGATCATGTTTCCATCGGCTTCTGATACTTGCTGGAGATGTTCCTTAGCAACAGGCACATACTGTCACATCTGGTGGGATTGTGATGTGATACGCCCATTTTGGAACCAAATCTTCCAAATATATTCTGAACTGTATGATAAACCTCTCGCCCCCTCCCCAACTATTGCTCTCCTCTCCATTCTCCTGGGTACTGTCAAATTCCAAAAACATACTGTTCTTAAATTCTTCCTTAGTGCAGGTTGACAGTTGATTTCTAGACATTGGAAAACCTCCCTTATGCTTATGGAGGAGTTGCAAGCCAAGTCCCTAGATAGGTATGCAAACGTCTCCTTCACCTGGAGCGTCTGGAGGCACTACTCCGCTTCGGATAAACTCAAGAGCAGACTCCCACCCAAAAAGGCCCTCTGATCCCTTGCTGAGCCCTAGCCTGAATCTCCGCATAGCGGCTGGGATAAGGGGAAGGAGGGAAGAGAAAAAAAAGCAGGGCATTCTGCGTTGGACCTGAGTTTGCCGTCTCCACTACTCCCCTCCCCCTCTCCCTCTCTCTGGGACTTTCCCTCCTCTCCTTCTTCTTTGTCTTTTACTCTTCTTTGGGCCACTTCTGATTGGCCGCAATATATATGCACATACACCCCGTAAGCCCTATGTGTTAGTTTTGGTTCTGGTGTGCTGTGCAAATTCACTGAAGTTTTGACGCTACCGGCACTACTGCCTCAGCTGCCTCCCTTTTACTTCCCTGGATCCTGGTTCCAGCAGGTTCCCATAGGGGCGCTAGGGCTGGGGGAAGTCATCATGGGATGCTGGTTAGCATTTTGTACATATATTGGCTTCGCCAATGTAATTATGTGGTAATCATTTGTACGCACCCACTTACGTGTTACTGAATGTGTATGTTTCATGTTTTGGGGATTGGGTAGCCCTTTGTCGGGCATCTAGTCCGGTTTCTTGTTTCTTTTGCTTTCTGTTTGAAAATTGTGTTTTATGAAACAAATAAAAACTTATTGAACCATAAATTACCTGTGTGAAAAGGCACCAACCCCCAGCTGGTATATATAACAACCCAAAGCCAAGGGCTTTATATACAAAGAGCCTCGGCAAATTAACTACAGATGATCAAACCAAACTTAATCAGATTGGTGAGGTCATCTCCAGAGAGTATTCTCCCCTGGCATGTCGATCAGCAATAGCATGGTAAATACAAAAATTCCTCTTAATAAAAGGAAACATTTAAAATTAATGAATCCCCCAAAATGGTATATTAAAAAAAAAGGGGGGTCATCAGGGAGCTCAGATCTGGTTCACAGACAGACATTTAGCTGTTATCTATAAAAAGCGTTCACATCTATGTCAATGTTGAGACCATATGGGGTGTAACAATGCACCTTATGGATCCAGGACATCTCCATTCTGGATATTTCCCTGATAAAAAAACACCCCTCCAGTGTGGACTGTACCTATCAATTCCCAGAAAAGTTGGATAAAGCACTTGGACCAGATGGCATCCACCCACGGATCCTAAAAGAATTGAGCTCTGTCATTTCAACGCCATGGGGCCAAATTCTCAAAAAGTCTGCGTAACTTAAATTTCAGCAGTTAAGTTACACTGACTTAAAATGCCTGATCGTCAAAGCACTTAGGTAGAAATTACACGCTGTGTAACTTAAGTGCCGCCGTCGTAAGGCGGTCCTCCTCTCCTGGGGGTGTTTAAAATTTAAATGAGGCGCGCTCCCGCGCCGGCCGTACTGCGCATGCGTGTGACGTAATTTTCCCGACGTGCAGCGCGCGAACGTAATTAACGCCGGTCGGCTTTGAGAATTTCGACGGGACACTAAAGTTGCGACGGGTGAAAAAAAAAGACGCGCCGGGAAAACAAATAATTATAAAAAAAAATGACAGCGTCGCTCAGCATGCATTCCTGAGAGGGAGAACTCCATGCCAATTTTCAAAGAAAAAACCGGCATGGGTTCCCCCCCCAGGAGCATACCAGGCCCTTAGGTCTGGTATGGGTTGTAAGGAGACCCCCCCACGCCGAAAAATTGACGTAGGGGGTCCCCCTACAATCCATACCAGACCCGTATCCAAAGCACGCTACCCGGCCGGTCAGGAATGGGAGTGGGGACGAGCGAGCGTCCCCCCCCCCTCCTGAGACGTGCCAGGCCGCATGCCCTCAACATGGGGGGGTTGGGTGCTCTGGGGCAGGGGGGCGCACTGCGGGCCCCCCCACCCCAGAGCACCCTGTCCCCATGTTGATGAGGACAGGACCTCTTCCCGACAACCCTTGCCATTGGTTGTCGGGGTATGCGGGCGGGGGCTTATCGGAATCTGGGAGTCCCCTTTAATAAGGGGGCCCCCAGATACCGGCCCCCCACCCTAAGTGAATGGATATGGGGTACATCGTACCCCTATCCATTCACCTGGAGGCAAAAAGTAAAATGTAGTAAACACACAACACAAGGCTTTTTAAAATAATTTATTATTCTGCTCCGGATGCCCCCCCTGTCTTCGTTATTAGCTCAATTACCAGGGGGGGCTTCTTCTTCCACTCTCCGGGGGTCTTCTCCGCTCTCCGGGGGGGGGGTTTCTTCTTCCGCTCTCCGGGGGGGGCTTCTCCGGACTCCGGGGGGCTTCTTCCATCTTCTCCCCTCTTCCGCTGTTGACTCGGCGAACCCCGGTTCTTCTGCAGCTCTCCGGTGCCTTCTTCTTCAGCGCTGGCTGCCTGCTATGTTTGTGTGTTAGCTCGATTTCAAACAGGCAGCCGGCGCGGTCTTCTGTGACGTCATCTTCTCTTCTGGTCTTCTCCCCTCTTCCGATGTTGCCTCGTCGCCTGTTGTCGCTGTAATGATGGAAGCGCGCCTTGCATCACATTTATATAGGCATCACCGTCCCATCATGCCCCGGCAGGTACCCACGTGGTGGGTGCACGTGGGTAGGCACCCACCACGTGGGTACCTGCCGGAGCATGATGGGACGGTGATGCCTATATAAATGTGATGCAAGGCGCGCTTCCATCATTACAGCGACAACAGGCGACGAGGCAACATCGGAAGAGGGAGAAGACCAGAAGAGAAGATGACGTCACAGAAGACCGCGCCGGCTGCCTGTTTGAAATCGAGCTAACACACAAACATAGCAGGCAGCCAGCGCTGAAGAAGAAGGCACCGGAGAGCTGCAGAAGAACCGGGGTTCGCCGAGTCAACAGCGGAAGAGGGGAGAAGATGGAAGAAGCCCCCCGGAGTCCGGAGAAGCCCCCCCCCGGAGAGCGGAAGAAGAAACCCCCCCCCGGAGAGCGGAGAAGACCCCCGGAGAGTGGAAGAAGAAGCCCCCCCTGGTAATTGAGCTAATAACGAAGACAGGGGGGGCATCCGGAGCAGAATAATAAATTATTTTAAAAAGCCTTGTGTTGTGTGTTTACTACATTTTACTTTTTGCCTCCAGGTGAATGGATAGGGGTACGATGTACCCCATATCCATTCACTTAGGGTGGGGGGCCGGTATCTGGGGGCCCCCTTATTAAAGGGGACTCCCAGATTCCGATAAGCCCCCGCCCGCATACCCCGACAACCAATGGCAAGGGTTGTCGGGAAGAGGTCCTGTCCTCATCAACATGGGGACAGGGTGCTCTGGGGTGGGGGGGCCCGCAGTGCGCCCCCCTGCCCCAGAGCACCCAACCCCCCCATGTTGAGGGCATGCGGCCTGGCACGGCTCAGGAGGGGGGGGGACACTCGCTCGTCCCCACTCCCATTCCTGACCGGCCGGGTAGCGTGCTTTGGATACGGGTCTGGTATGGATTGTAGGGGGACCCCCTACGTCAATTTTTCGGCGTGGGGGGGTCTCCTTACAACCCATACCAGACCTAAGGGCCTGGTATGCTCCTGGGGGGGAACCCAT
The DNA here is from genome assembly GCF_905171775.1 of Rana temporaria. Lineage (NCBI taxonomy): Eukaryota > Metazoa > Chordata > Amphibia > Anura > Ranidae > Rana > Rana temporaria. The sequence goes on from NC_053500.1 coordinate 100,019,629, forward strand.
GCCGGTTTTGAATTTAAAAATTGCCGTGGAGTTCTCCCTCAGGAATGCATACCAAATGCCGTCGCTGGAATGGGCCTTTACAAGGTTTGGCTAACTTTCCACATTATAAAACCAGCCCTAGTTTTGCGCCGGCAAATTCGGAACTTAGGCAGAAATCAAAGTGCTGAAATGCTTTGAAAATCTGCTTAAGTCCTCATTTGCATACGCAAAGCTGCATTTCAATGAGAAATGCCCCCAGTGGCGGATGCGGTACTGCATCCTAAAATCTGACCGTGTAAGTGTCTTACACATGTCAGATTTTCTGCCTAACTTTGGAAAAAGCCTTTTGAGAATCGTTTCCAAAGTTAGGCACAGGGATACGCAGGCTGAACAGCAGTTAAGTCTGCGTATCTCTTTTGAGAATTTGGCCCATTGTTTCTAATATTTGGGGACTGTTAAATGACTGGAATGATACCCTTGGATTGGCGCAGAGCCAATGTGGTGCCCATATTTAAAAAGGGATCAAAGTCTTTACCAAGTAACTAGACCTGTTAGTTTAACTTCTATAGTTGGGAAGATACTGGAGAGCTTAATAAAAGACCACATAGAGACAAGTTCTTGCTGAAAGCAACAGACAGCATGGATTCATGAAAGACAGAAGTTGTCAAACAAACCTTGATTTCTTTTTATGAGGAGAGAAGTAACGCCTTGGACAGAGGGGTGGCGGTGGACATGGTATACCTGGATTTTGTAAAAGCGTTTGACACAGTTCCCCACACACGGCTCATTTGTAAGGTAAAGTATACAGGATTGGAAGGATCAATTTGTAAATTAATAAAAAAACGGCTAAAAGAGAATTCAGAGAGTAGTGATTAATGACTTGTTGTACCCCCAAGGTTTAGTGTTGGGACACTTACTTTGTAATATCTTTATAAATGATATAGGGTCTGGGATTAAAAGTAAAATTTCTGTCTTTGCAGATGACACTAAGCTATGCAGTGAAATAACGTCCTTACAGGATGTCTCCAATTTACATGCCAACCTCAATGCACTGTCTAATTGGGTAACTAGGTGGCAAATGAGGTTTAATGTTGATACATTTTAAGTTATGCACTTGGGGGCTAAGAATATACATGCATCATACATACTAGGGGGAGTACAACTGGGGGAATCAATGGTGGAGAAGGATCTGGGGGTTTAGGTAGATCATAAGCTCAATAATAGTGTGCAATGCCAAAGCGAGTAAAGTCCTTTCTTGTATTAAAGCGGTTGTAAACCCGCAATTAATTTTTTTTTTTTTCACCTGAAAGGCAAAAGCCATAATGAGCTAGTATGCACCGCATATTAGCTCATTATGAAATACTTACCTCGGAACGAGGTGAGAGGAACTTACCTGGTCGACGCAGAGCGAGATTTCATCTTGGCTCGGCGTGTCTTCCGGGTATCACCGCTCCAGCGCTGTGATTGGCTGGAGCGGCGATGACATCACTCCCCACGCATTCACGCGGGAGACTTCAATTCGGCAAGGTCCGGCGGTTGCCGGTCCTTTAGCCGACGATCCCCGCTGCGCATGTGCTGCTGCAATCTGCGGGGGGGAATATCTCCTAAACCGTACAGGTTTAGGAGATATTCTTTATACCTACAGGTAAGCCTTATTATAGGCTTACCTGTAGGTAAAAGTCAAAAATGTGGGTTTACAACCACTTTAAGAGAGGTATGGACTCCAGAGAGAGAGATCATTTTGCCCCTGTACAAATCATTACTTTTGGGTACCAGTTCTCAAAAAGGATATCAAGGGACTGGAGAAAGTGCAGAGAAGGGCAGCCAAACTGATAAGAGGCATGCAGGAGCTCAGCTATGAGGAAAGATTAGAGGAACTGAATCTATTCCCTTTATTCCCTCAGTAAGAGCTGTGAAAATGTGGAATAGACTCCCTCCAAAGGTGATTCTGGCAAGTTCAGTAGATTGCTTTAAAAAGGGCATAGATTCTTTCCTAAATGTAAATAATATAACTGGGTACTAACATTTATAGGTAAAGTTGATGCAGGGAAAATCCGATTGCCTCTTGGGGATCAGGAAGGAATTTTTTCCCCTGCTGTAGCAAATTGGATCATGCTTTGCTGGGGTTTTTCGCCTTCCTCTGGATCAACTGTGGGTGAAGAATTGTGTATATGGGATTGTATTATTTTTGGGTTGAACTAGATGGGCTTGTGTTTTTTTTCAACCTGACTAACTATGTAACTATGATATACACATTCAGTCTGCTGCTCTTGCTGGCTCTTCCTGATGTTCCCCTAGTCAACTTCCTGGTTCCAAGCACCTTAGATCACATCCACACGGAGGGGCTTGTTCACCATTGACAACCTTGAAGGTTGCCTGCTGGTGACCTATTTACACACTTTTTTATATCTTTTAAATGTGAACGCACATTTATTGTTTTTCATTTTACCAATATGTTTGAATACATGCTTTTCTCTAATTTTCTCTGTTTATACATGGTTTGCTGGTGGGAGCCTCCCCAGATCCTGCTTGGAAGAGAGACTGCTGACGTTGCAGTGTGAACTTCATGCCACAGTGACTTTTATGGACTTTTCTTAACGACTAAAAACACTCCCTTCATTCGTTTTTTCACTCCTTGCCCATTTTTTGGTTTTGTCAGTTGCATCAGTGCCCCCCTTTTTTTGCACCTGGGTACGTTTAGGGTGTTAATGCTCTTTACAAATCTCTTTTTTTTTTATTGTACAAAGGTTTTTATTGAGTAAAAAAAGGTGCATACAAGTCATCATGTCTGTCACATACATATAGGTGGCATGAGAAAATATCCATGAAGCAGGTAGTACTATCAGAACTGTAACGGCAGGTAATACATTCTACATTGAGTATAGAAAAGCTGGGAGAGTACAAAACAAAGAATTCAAACGAGTTAACATTTCTGACAAGCCTAGCGTATCGATTCAGTGGATGGTCACCATTAACTACAGGTCTCCGCGGCTTTCAGCCAGCGGTCCCAAACTTTATCATATTTGCCTGGGCAGCCTCTATTAATATTGTGACGATATTGGTATGATATCCCCGTCAACGTTCCCTTCTTCCCATAAAAGAAATCACAGCAGCATCCATACATGAGCCAAGGCTTAATGCTGGTATAACACAGGGTTTTAATAGTAAAAAACAGAGCTTATATGTGGTTACAACTGTTACAATGACAAATCTCCGCCCCCCCTCACACAGTGGGGGGTCTTCAATACAGCTCCTTTGAAATAAAGATATTTCTTTGAACTACTCAGTAGCTAGCCGGTTCGGCACCGCATATAGAGAGATAATTATCACAAGGAAGCAAGCAGCATAATTACCATGAGCCACTTATCTAATCACAGTAACCAGTAAACACAGGGCTAAAACAATTAACATTTGAAACAGGGCTAGCTGCAGAAGAGTAATTACAATTAACAGCCTTAAACAAGCAGGGAGGATTAAACTGAGACATATAGGTAAAAAGTCCATCACAATGGCCCCCCTTCTTCTCCCTGCTCCGGAAAAGCCGGTTGGACCTTTCCTGGTCCAGTAGGGTTGACGGGTTCAGAGCTTTTAGTCCGAGGTTAACTCCGTTTGGCGTGACAATCCATCAGCATTCCCGTTTTGCTTGCCTGGGCGGTAATGAATCGTAAAGTCATAGGGCTGTAAGGCCAAGCTCCAGCGTAGCAAACGGGCGTTGTCCCCTGAAACCCGGTTAAGCCACACCAAGGGGTTGTGATCGGTGATGAGAGTGAAAGCCCGGCCATAAAGGTAAGGTGTGAGCTTTTTGAGTGCCCATACCAAGGCCAAACACTCTTTTTCAATGGTGGCGTAACTGACCTCCCTTGGCAACAGCTTCCGACTCAGGTATGCCACCGGGTGCTCTCCTCCATCCTCCCCGATCTGGCTTAGTACTGCCCCCAGTCCAAACATTGAAGCATCTGTGTGGACAATAAATCTTTTGTTAGGATCTGGGGTAACCAACACCGGAGCATTAACCAGAGCAGTCTTTAGGGTTTGGAAAGCCACCTCGCATTCCGGGGACCACAGGACTTGTCGGGGTAGCTTCTTTTTGGTCAAGTCGGTCAGGGGTTTGGCCAGGGCACTATAGTCGGGTACAAAGCGTCTGTAATAGCCGGCTGTGCCCAAGAAAGCCATGACTTGTGTCTTGGTGTGGGGAGTGGGCCAATTGGCAACGGCCTCGATCTTGGCCGGCTCCGGCCGTTGCTTACCACATCCTACTCGGTGGCCCAAATATTGTACCTCTGCCATACCCAAATGACATTTGTCGGGTTTCAGGGTCAGCCCGGCCCCCTTGATCCTATCCAATACTACCCCTACGTGCTCTAGGTGCGCTTCCCATGTATCGCTGTAGATGGCGATGTCATCCAGATAAGCGCATGCAAAGCTCTGGAGACCCCCAAGTAACTGATCCACCATCCGTTGGAAGGTGGCCGGGGCGTTCTTCATCCCGAACGGCATAACCCGGAATTGGTATAGGCCGAACGGGGTGATGAAGGCCGACTTGAGTCTGGCATCTTCTGCTAGAGGAATCTGCCAATATCCCTTGCATAGGTCTATTGTGGTCAGATACTTCCCTGCAGAGATACGGTCAAGCAGCTCGTCCATCCGTGGCATCGGATAGGCGTCCGTAACTGTCTTGTCGTTGAGGCGCCGGTAATCTACACAGAAGCGGGTTGTCCCATCCTTCTTTGGCACTAAGACTACCGGCGAGGCCCAAGGACTTTCTGAGGGTTCGATTACGCCTAGCCGAAGCATCTCATCTATCTCCTTCCGCATTCCTTCCCGGACTGCTTCGGGGATACGGTAAGGAGGCTGTCTCAGGGGTGTCTGTCCTGGAGTCTCCACCTTGTGTACGGCTAGGCGTGTGTATCCAGGCTCCTGAGAGAATGTGGCCTGTTTTATTTCTAGTAAGCGGCCAGCTTGAGCCCGCTCTTGCGGCTCCAGCTGTTCACCTAGCTGGACTTTCTCTATCTGGGTCATCCCTTTGCTACTGCCCAATAGGTCGGGAAGGGGTAGGGTCTCTGTGTCTTCTCCTGCTGGTGCACAGATAGCGGCTACCTCCTCTGCCCGTTCCTGATAGGCCTTGAGCATGTTGATGTGAAAGGTTCGTTTCACATCTTCATCCTCGCAACTGGCTATCGTGTAGGTAGTGTTGCATATCTGTCCTATAACTTTATAGGGGCCCTGCCAGGCAGCCTGGAGCTTGTCAGTTCGGACCGGCCTTAATACCATGACCTTTTGGCCTATCTGAAAGCTCCGGTGCCTAGCCCGTCGGTCATACCATACCTTCTGGCGCTGTTGGGCCGCCTGGAGGTTTTCTCGCACTGTCTGGGCTAATTCCTCCATGCGATCCCTCAGCTCCAGGACATAAGGTACAACCGGGGTCCCCTCAATTTCTGTTTGCCCCTCCCAGTGATCCTTGATGAGATCTAAGGGCCCCCTCACCCGCCTCCCATAGAGAAGTTCGAAGGGTGAGAATCCGGTCGATTCCTGCGGTACCTCTCGGTAGGCAAAGAGAAGGTGCGGCAGGAATCGCTCCCAATCCTTGTACGCCCCTGTGAACGATTTCAACATTTGCTTTAGCGTTCCATTGAAGCGCTCGCACAGGCCGTTAGTCTGGGGGTGGTATGGGGAGCTAGTCAGGGATTTAACTCCACAGGTTTTCCATATCTGCTGGGTTACCTCGGCCGTGAATTGGGTACCTTGGTCGGACAGAACCTCCTTGGGAAAGCCTACTCGGGAAAATACTTTAACTAGGGCCTCTGCTACAGTCTCAGCCTGTATGTTAGAGAGAGCTACCACTTCGGGGTAACGGGTGGCGTAGTCTACTACGGTGAGTATATACCGCTTGCCGGAACGGCTAGGTTGGGCCAGGGGCCCTATAATGTCCACGGCTACCCTTGTGAACGGTTCTTCAATAATGGGCATGGAAACTAGTTTAGCCTTTGGGTGGTCTCCCTTTTTACCTATCCGTTGGCATACCTCGCACGTTTGACAATACGCCCTGACGTCGTCGGATACCCCAGGCCAGAAAAAGTTCTGGGTTATCCGATACCCTGTCTTGCGTATTCCCAAATGGCCTGCCAAGGGTACGTCGTGCCCAATCCTCAATAACTCCTGCCGGTACTTCCGGGGAACTACCAGCTGGCGTTTTTGCTTAGGCCCTGGGGCATTACCCCGGGTCTCGGTGAGCCTGTACAAGCGGCCTTCCTCCCAGATAAATTGCTCCTTCTCTAACCCCCCTTGGCCCCTCCTGGCTTTCTCTCGATAATTTCTGAGGGAAGGGTCTCCGGTCACCTCCCGCCCAAAGTCCTCTGGGGTGTCCCAGGGTAGGGGTTCCACAGTCAAGGGTAGGTTGGGTTGGCTTACCTGGGTCTCAGTAGGAAGCGGATGGCTCTCGGCAGCGCGACTTTGTGCTCTGGTGGTTACTGCGTGGGCCTCCTGAGCGGTGGTAGAGGCGAACGCCGAAGTCAGGGGCCCAATGTCGTTGCCCAAGATGACTTCAGAAGGTAAGTCTTTCATGACGCCCACATGAACATCGCCAGCTCCCGCACCCCAGTCCAGGTGTACCTGTGCAGTAGGAATACGGTATACTGCCCCCCCTGCCACTTTCACAGCAATTGATTTCCCCGGTTTCTCTGATGCAGTAATAAGGTGTCTTTGTACCAACGTGATGGTCGCCCCACTGTCTCTTAATCCTCGGGCGGTTTTTCCGTTAACCATGACCAGCTGACAATGGTGTTTCCGGTTGTCCGTAATAACAGATTGTACCGTGAGGGCTTCGTAAAGGGGGCCCAATGGTTCTTCCGGACCCAGCTCCTGGGGATCCCAAGCCGAGTCTACACAATGGGCTGCTGCTGGTGGGCGGTACCCAGGTTGAGACCAATTTGACCTGGTGTTGTCGTTCATGGGGCAATTTTGCTTGAAGTGACCGAGCTGTTTGCACCGGAAGCAGCGTTGTTCGTTGTCCTCCTGGCGTGGATAGCGAGGGCTAGATGTCATCGGTCTGTTAGGAGGTTGGTATCTAGCGGCTGGTGGGTGTGAGGGCGCCGTTGGTCGTGGAGGTTGTACCCGTGATGTGACCTGGTTTGTCTTGCAAGTATCCGCATATTCATCCGCCAACATCGCGGCCTCTGGTAGAGTCATGGGCCTGCGATCTCTCACCCAATCTTTGACATCCGTCTGGATGTGATTGTAAAATTGCTCCAGGAGCATTAGTTGCAAAATGTCCTCTGCGGTGGTGGCCTGGCTGCTGTTAACCCAGTTAGAGGCCGACAGGGACAGCTGGCATGCCCATTCTGCGTAAGAGTCTTTCGTGGTTTTGCGTGAGTCCCTGAACTTCTGTCGGTGGGACTCTGGGGTTACTGCATAACGAGCCAGGAGCGCTTCTTTAACCCTGGCGTAGCTATGGATATCCTGATCTGGCACGGTCCGGAAAGCATCAGAAGCTTTGCCTGACAGTTTGCCTGACAATATTGAAACCCACTCTCCTCTAGCTATTCGGTGCAGGTTACATTGTCGCTCAAAGTCCGCCAGGTAGTTATCAATCTCACAGTCCTTTTCATCAAAAGCTTTAAAAGCGCTAAACGGAATCTTCCTTGCGTCTGCTGTGCTGTACTCACTGTTCGGAGAAGGTGCGGCTGCTTTTTGGACTGCTGCCAGTTTTAACTGTAGCTCTGCGTCCCTTATTTGTTTATCCTTCTGTAGTTCTGCGTCCCTTATTTGTTTATCCTTCTGTAGCTCTGCGTCTCTTATTTCTTTAGCCTTCTGTAGCTCTGCGTTTACTAACATGTCCATCACTTTCAGCACCACATCCGGCGTTGGGTTCGGGCCGAACCACGCTAGCTTCTCTCTCATTAGCTTGTTGGTTGGTGACTCCTCCTGAATCACTGGTGTCTCCATCTCTTGTACTGCTGGCGTTGCTGCAATCCCGTTCTCCTGGTCTAGCTCCATTAATTCTGCTATGATGACCCGCTTGGTTTTGTTGCTAGCAATCCTTCCACGAACTTCCAGTAGTTCTTTCAGTGTATTTCTTTTAAGCAGGGTGTAGCAGCCTTCCATTCACTGTTCCCAGTGTCTGCTTGGAATCCGGGTGTGAAGGGGAATAGAAGGGAAGATCCCGCTGCTGCCAACCAATTTGTGACGATATTGGTATGATATCCCCGTCAACGTTCCCTTCTTCCCATAAAAGAAATCACAGCAGCATCCATACATGAGCCAAGGCTTAATGCTGGTATAACACAGGGTTTTAATAGTAAAAAACAGAGCTTATATGTGGTTACAACTGTTACAATGACAAATCTCCGCCCCCCCTCACACAGTGGGGGGTCTTCAATACAGCTCCTTTGAAATAAAGATATTTCTTTGAACTACTCAGTAGCTAGCCGGTTCGGCACCGCATATAGAGAGATAATTATCACAAGGAAGCAATCAGCATAATTACCATGAGCCACTTATCTAATCACAGTAACCAGTAAACACAGGGCTAAAACAATTAACATTTGAAACAGGGCTAGCTGCAGAAGAGTAATTACAATTAACAGCCTTAAACAAGCAGGGAGGATTAAACTGAGACATATAGGTAAAAAGTCCATCACAAATATATACACATTTTTTGTAAGGAAGAGTCGCATTAACCTCTGCCTTCCACTCATCCACCTCATCCACTTTCTGGCAATGATCTTTCTGGCTGAGAACAGGGTTTCATGTAAAAATATCTGGGTATATTTGTCCACAATTCCAGGGAATATCCCTAGTACACATTGTTTTGGGTCCAAAGCTATGGGTGAGCCCATGACGTCATGGAGGAAGGTTACCACCTGCCTCCAGAGGTCCTGGATCTTCTGGCAAGCTCAGAGGAGATGGTAAAACGTGCCTGTCTCCTGACCACACAGCGGACACAGGGTGGACTGGGTGCGCTTGTATCTAGCCACACAGATAGGGGTAAGGTATGCTCTATGTGTTATGTAGATTTGGGAGAGCCTATCTGAGAGTTTAGGGGACACTGCTTTGCAGGTCTCCAGTGCATCCTCCCACTCCTCGTCCTCAATCGGGCTCACCTCCCTCTCCCAGCGAGGTTTCAAAGCAAACGCTAATTTAGCAGATTGTGGGGCAGAGAGCATGCGATAGAACTCGGATATCAATCTGCGTGGATCTTTACTCTTGACCATGGCCATGATGGGGTGTGGGGTGGGCTGCGGCAAGGCATGCGGAAATTGAGTTTGGGCTGCATGTCGGACCTGGAAAAACCGGAAGAGCATATGGTTAGGGAGGGAAAATTCCTCCTTGAGTGTTTGGTAGGTTTTATATCTTTTAAATGTGAACGCACATTTATTGTTTTTCATTTTACCAATATGTTTGAATATATGCTTTTCTCTAATTTTCTCTGTTTATACTGTACATGGTTTGCTGGTGGGAGCCTCCCCAGATCCTGCTTGGAAGAGAGACTGCTGACGTTGCAGTGTGAACTTCATGCCACAGTGACTTTTATGGACTTTTCTTAACGACTAAAAACACTCCCTTCATTAGTTTTTTCACTCCTTGCCCAATTTTTGGTTTTGTCAGTTGCACCAGTGCCCCCCTTTTTTTGCACCTGGGTACGTTTAGGGTGTTAATGCTCTTTACAAATCTCTTTTTTTTATTGTACAAAGGTTTTTATTGAGTAAAAAAAGGTGCATACAAGTCATCATGTCTGTCACATACATATAGGTGGCATGAGAAAATATCCTTGAAGCAGGTAGTACTATCAGAACTGTAACGGCAGGTAATACATTCTACATCGAGTATAGAAAATCTGGGAGAGTACAAAACAAAGAATTCAAACGAGTTAACATTTCTGACAAGCCTAGCGTATCGATTCAGTGGATGGTCACCATTAACTACAGGTCTCCGCGGCTTTCAGCCAGCGGTCCCAAACTTTATCGTATTTGCCTGGGCAGCCTCTATTAATATATACACATTTTTCCACCTCATCCACTTTCTGGCGATGATCTTTCTGGCTGAGAACAGGGTTTCATGTAAAAATATCTGGGTATATTTGTCCACAATTCCAGGGAATATCCCTAGTACACATTGTTTTGGGTCCAAAGCTATGGGTGAGCCCATGACGTCATGGAGGAAGGTTACCACCTGCCTCCAGAGGTCCTGGATCTTCTGGCAAGCTCAGAGGAGATGGTAAAACGTGCCTGTCTCCTGACCACACAGCGGACACAGGGTGGACTGGGTGCGCTTGTATCTAGCCACACAGATAGGGGTAAGGTATGCTCTATGTGTTATGTAGATTTGGGAGAGCCTATCTGAGAGTTTAGGGGACACTGCTTTGCATGTCTCCAGTGCATCCTCCCACTCCTCGTCCTCAATCTGGCTCACCTCCCTCTCCCAGCGAGGTTTCAAAGCAACCGCTAATTTAGCAGATTGTGGGGCAGAGAGCATGCGATAGAACTCGGATATCAATCTGCGTGGATCTTTACTCTTGACTATGGCCATGATGGGGTGTGGGGTGGGCTGCGGGAAGGCATGCGGAAATTGAGTTTGAGCTGCATTCAAAACCGGAAGAGCATATGGTTAGGGAGGGAAAATTCCTCCTTGAGTGTTTGGTAGGTTTTAAGGTTGCCATTTGCAAATAAATGATGCAGGTAAAATACTCCCTGTGCAGCCCATAGCTCAGAGTTCTGAACTTGAAGGAATTCAGCCAGCTCTCTATTGTGCCAAAGTGGCGTGTAGTCAGTTGTATGGGGTATGTTCAATTTAGCAGAAGTGATATCCCAAATTCGCCTATAATGATACAGCATAGACTTCCCATCTCCGTTCGACTCAGCACTCCTGGAGCCCGCCGCAACTGCATCGAGCGGGTACCCAGTGCGCCGAGCCCTCCGTGGGCAGAGCAGGAGCCGGAAACGAACGCCATCCGTCTTGTCAATATGAAACAGTTGGGTCAGCTGGGATGCAATGTAGTATAGGTTGAAATCCGGTAATGCCAGTCCCCCCATATCCGTCTGATTTTTGAGCACTTGCCAAGCGAGTTTATGCCTACTGGTGCCCTAAACAAAGGGTTTAAGAAGAGATTCTAGGGACTTAAAGTATTTGAGGGGTAGGTATATGGGGGCGTGCCAAAGGACATAAAATATCTTGGGTAAAAGCACCATTTTAACTAGGTTAATGCGCCCCCACACCCCCAGAGGCAGACGGGCCCACACTCGTATCTTGGCTCTAATCAACGAGAACAGTGGTTCTACATTTAGGGTAATATAGTCAGCCGGGCTCCTAGCAATGTGTATTCCCAAATATCGAATGACATCTGTTCTTTGAAGCGGCAGAACTCTCTAGGACACAGATGGTGAGAAACTATCAATCAGGAGAATCTGTGACTTCTCCCAGTTGATCTTGTGCCGCCCAAACCGCTCAATCGTCTGAACTGGAACTTATTTTTTGTGGTTGAACTGGATGGACTTGTGTCTTTTTTCAACCTGACTAACTATGTAACTATGTAAGTGCAGCCTGGAGGGAGGGACCCGAATCAGCGAGCTACAACAGCGTGTCGTCCGCATACAAGCTAATCTTTTCTGTCAAAGGTCCCATCTGAAGGCCCCGTATCCTCGGATCTGTGTGGATAGACATAGCCAGTGGCTCGGCCGCAAGAGCATACAGGAGTGGGGAGAATGGACAGCCCTGTCTCGTGCCCCTACTAAGGGCAAACACTGGAGACGACCACCCATTCGCCACCACTCTAGTCGTGGGGGCCTGATAAAGAAGCCTGACCCACCTGTGGAATTTAGGACCAAAACCATAGCGCTCCAGACAGTTCCACAGATAGGTCCATTCCACAGAATCAAACACCTTGGCCGTGTCTAGCCTCACCACGACCCGGGTTCCTACAATTTCATGCGTGGCTTGTAGATTGATAAATAATTTACGTACATTAACCACTTAAGCCCCGGACCATATTGCTGCCTAAAGACCCAAGGGGTTTTTACAGTTCGGGACTGCGTCGCTTTAACAGACAATTGCGCGGTCGTGCGACGTGGCTCCCAAACAAAATTGGCGTCCTTTTTTCCCCACAAATAGAGCTTTCTTTTGGTGGTATTTGATCACCTCTGTGGTTTTTATTTTTTGCGCTATAAACAAAAATAGAGCGACAATTTTGAAAAAAATGCAATATTTTTTACTTTTTGCTGTAATAAATATCCCCCAAAAACATATATACATATTTTTCCTCAGTTTAGGCCGATACGTATTATTCTACCTATTTTTGGTAAAAAAAATCGCAATAATCGTTTATCGGTTGGTTTGCGCAAAATTTATAGCGTTTACAAAATAGGGGATAGTTTTTTTTTTTTTTTTTTTTTTTTTTTACTACTAATGGCGGCGATCAGCGATTTTTTTTCGTGACTGCGACATTATGGCGGACACTTCGGACAATTTTGACACATTTTTGGGACCATTGTCATTTTCACAGCAAAAAATGCATTTAAATTGCATTCTTTATTGTGAAAATGACAGTTGCAGTTTGGGAGTTAAACACAGGGGGCGCTGTAACATTTAGGGATCACTGTGTGTGTGTTTACTAGTGTAGGGGGGTGTGGCTGTAGGAATGACATCATCGATCGGATCTCCCCTATAAAGGGGATCACCCGATCGATGCGCCGCCACAGTGAAGCACGGGGAAGCCGTGTTTACACACGGCTCTCCCCGTTCTTCAGCTCCGGGGAGCGATCGCGACGGAGCCGCTAAAAACAAATAGCCGCGCCGTCGTCCCGGATCGCTCCCCAAGCGGACCCGACCTCCGCATGTACCGGGGGGGGGTCCCGATCGGACCCCCCACCCATGTCTAGCAGAGGACGTACAGGTACGTACATGTGCCTGTCCGTGCCATTCTGCTGACGTATATGTACATGAGGAGGTCGGGAAGTGGTTAAAGGAGGTATTGCGGCCAGGCATGAATCCCGCTTGGTCTGCCTGTATGAGTGAAAGTATGTTTTGATTGAGGCGGTTTGCTAAAATCTTGGCGAGTATTTTAACGTCAACTTGGAGGAGAGAAATGGGGCGATATGATTCTGGGCACGTCGGGTCCTTACCCGGTTTGGGGATGAGGACTATGGTCGCTTCCCGCATGGACGACGGGAGTGAAAATGTTTAGAATAAATGGTTATATAGGGCCAATAATTTAATGACAAGGACCTCACTATATTGGGAATAAAACTCAATTGGGAGACCGTCTGACCCCGGGGACTTAGACCTGGCAAACCCGGTTATAGCCTCCACCACCTCCTCCAAAGGTGAGCGGGGCCTCCAACTGCTCCACTTGTGCAGAGGTCAGCTGGGGAAACATCAGCCCCTCCAGAAAGGAGTCCATTGGACCCGTATCCGCCGGGCTCATGGATGTGTATAGATCAGCATAAAAGTCCCGAAACATAGTGCATACTGCGGGTGGGTCCGTTATTAGGAGCCCGTTAGGGCCACGTAGGGAAGTCACCACTGGTGGCCTGTCTTCATTGTGAACTAAATAGGCCAAGAGTTTGCCAGTCTTTTCCACGTGCTCAAACCCATTCTGTTTAGCAAAAAATAATTTTCGTCTAGCCTTTTCATATTGGAGTTGGGTGACCACTCCTGCCTGCAATTTTTGGGCATCTGCGTTCGTCGGGGTGGGATCAACCGTAAATCCCTGCTCTGTGATGGACAAGTCTGCCACCGCTCTATCTAGGGTGTTAGCTGACTCCGCCTTTATCCGGGTGATACGTGAGGTCAAGTGCATGCGGGCATGGAGATTGAAGGTCTCCCAGACTGTCTCCGCCGGGGCGGATCGGTCATTCTCCCTAAAGAATGTTTGCCACTCGGTGACGAGTTCATCCTCCTCTGGCAACAGAGATAGCCAGAATGGGTTCAACCGCCAAGTCCGCATGGGCCTGTCAAGGGGCATAGCTATGGTGATCCAATATGGGCTGTGATCCGACAGCAGCCTGGGGGAAAAAAAACAGCCTCCCCAAGGCGTGGTATTAGAATCTGTGAGAGAAGGATAAGGTGAATTCTGGACATGGAGTTATGTGTAGATGAAAAACAAGAGTATGATTTTGCGGTAGGGTATTTATGCCGCCATGTATCAGTCAGGTGGAAAGAGGCAATTAATCGGGAAAATTTAGGCTGGGATTCACAAACGACTTATGCCGACATATCTATTGATACGCGGCGTAAGTTCAAGAATGCGCCGTCGTATCTATGCGCTGTATTCAGCATATAAGATACGCCTGAATTTTGCCTAGATACGACCAACGTAAGTCTCCTACGCTGTCGTATCTTTGGTGCATATTTAAGCTGGCTGCTAGGGGCTAAAGGCTGCCGAGCGTTTCACTTTCTCGCGGAGACCCCTGACATTCCAGGTCAGGAATTTTAAAGACGCCATGGATCCGCACGCGAGAAATCATGTGATCAATTGGGTCTAAACGCCCAGCCTCGCCAGTCACAGCCCAAATAATCATGTGGTGCATCGACACCAGACAGAGCGTACTAAGTATATGACACAAGGTCTGTAATCGCATGAGAGTATGTTGTATTACCTTTACCCAGAACATGACATGCACAAATTCACTCAATAAAAAAACATCATCCCCCACCCCGCCCTGCACCCCCTACAACCGGTGCGGGCATCATCCCTGAACATTTTGAACAATGCAAATAACAGATAAAAAAACAGTGTTACTTGGTGATACACAAAAAAACAACAACCCTGCCAAGCGGAGCCACCGAGGCAGATAGGGCTGGGGTAACAACAAGTCCCACAACGTGCTGGCAGCACAAAGAACTGGTGCATGGCAGCTCCACATGACATAGCAGCAATTCCTATTGCAAAGTGGGGGAAAGTCTTGCTGCGCTTTGCATGAAATGGGTAGGGCTGCTAAAAACCTGAGGCTCCTGCCTCTGTCACAGTATAATGGTCACGTCAGACCAAGGAGTGTGCAGAAAAAAAGAAAAAAAAAGGGGGGGTGGGAATGGGGAAAAATCCACAGGGTGGAAGGATGGAGGTAGGGGAAAATAAAACTAAAAGGCAAATGGTTCCCCAGTACAGTTTTGGCTTGACTCACGAAGCCGCATAGGTTATATTCAGACTGTTACGTGGTTGTAAAGCCATAAGGAGTTCCATAGTGTAATGAGCATAGGCGGGAAGTACTGCATAGCAAGCCATCAGAACCAAGGGCAGCAGGAAGATTCAGAGAGAGACAAGATAAGCAAAAAAGTAAAACAGGCACAGTAACTGTGTGGTTTGGCGCCCAAACATGGCGCAAGGCCCTGATCAATCCAGTGGGGAGGATAGGAAACAGCCCACTGACAACTGTAGAGGGGATGGGTCAAGGTATGTACTCACGGCGGTCTCAGTCGGCATTCTCGGGGGCCATTCTGCGTTCCAGCCAGTTAATCACCTCCTCAGGATCCTCAAAAAAGAGTGCTCTGCCCTCGTGTTCCACCCGAAGGCGGGCAGGGAATAACATGGCATACTTGAGGTTCTTTATGCGTAGCCTGCGGTTGGCCTCCATGAACCCCTGGCGGCGACGCTGGACATCTGCTGAAAAGTTTGGGAATATGGGCACTTTAACATTCCCCAGTGGGATATTGCCCTTTTCTCTAGCCAACCTGAGTACTGCATCTCGGTCCTTATAATTAAGGAGTTTGGCTATGAAGGTGCGGGGGGGCTCCTTGCAGTGGTGGTTTTGCCAGCATACGGTGTGCTCTTTCCACTGTCAGCAGGGGGAGAAGGCCTCCCTGCCATATGTAGTGACGAGCAGTTGCTCCAGAAATGTAGTGGGGTCTTTTCCCTCCACACCCTCGGGTAGGCCTATGAGCCGCAGGTTACATCGTCTCAATCTGTTCTCCATTTCGTCCTGCTTGGAGAACAACTGGGAAATCTGGCATTGCATGCGGTCGGTGCAGTCTTGCAGGGGGGGGAGGGGGGTTGCATTCTCCACAGAGCTTAGCCTGGTCTCAGTAACCTTAACGTGGTCCCGGAGCTTATGCAAGTCTTGTCTGATTAGGGAGATATCTACCTTCACCTCCTTGATTTGTGTGGTGAGTGAGGTACGGCACAGGGTGCACCGCGGCGCCATCTTCGTTGGCCTCCTCTCTGTCTTGCCGGCGATACTGATCCAGCTTCGCTACGACCGCAGACTTCTGGCTTTTCGGCTGAGACATGCTGGGAATAGTCCACTGATGTGTGTGAGCCAAAGCAGGAGTACTGGGGTCCGTAGGTGATTGCAGGATATCAATAGTTAGGAGTAATGGACGGAGCTCTTCTCCTACTCCATGCGGTGCCAGGCCACGCCCCCACAAATCTCTTTTTAGTTACTGTGACATAGAGGGGGTGAGCTGACACAAGACAAAAATACTGTTTCAGACCAAAACTATTTAAAAAAACATTTAAAGACCTCCTCTTACGATTGATATAGGGCAGTGGTCTCCAAACTGCAGCCCTCTGCTTTCTTTTATCCGGCCCTTGGGGCAGTATTTTATTGACTGATACCAACGAAGGGGCACAGTTCCTCCCAATGACACCAACAATGGGGCCCAATAATACCAATGATGGGGGACCATTCCTTCGAATGACACCAACAATGGGGCCCAATGACACCAATGATCGGCACTATTCCTTCAATGACACCAACAATGGGGCACAGTTCCTCCCAATGACACCAAAGATCAGGCACTATTTCTCCCAATGACACCAACGATGGGGCACAGCCCCCCCTCCCAATGATCTCAACAATAGGGCATCATTGCTCTCACCAACACCAAAAATGGGGCATTGTTTACTCCAACTGATACTGGGACAATTTCTATGATGGCCACAGTCCGGCCCCATATAGTCTGAAGGACAGTAAACTGGCTCTTTATTTATAAAGTTTGGAGACCTCTGATATAGGGGAAAGATTTGATAAAAGCTGAAGGTTTATTACTATTTTAAGGTAGATCTGGCCAATCAGTAGCTCTGCCTTGATCCTGATCTTACACATTGGCAGAACATTCTCAGTTTTGTAAAAATTGCACTTTTGATAATAGCATTAGTTTAAAAAATATATTTCTTTATCTTTTGAGTCATATAATGTTGATTTAAAAAAACAAAACAAGTAAAACGTATTCATTCATTTATTATTCATTGATTCATTACACTGGATTTCTTTTTGGCCCACAAATATTTGCAAAATATACAATTTCAATACCCCTGGTCTAAAGTGTTAAAGCAAATATCTCAGTATAAAAATATGAAGGCTGTAATTACTACCTAGTTATGTACTACCAAACTTCACAACTTTCTTATATTTTATTTATTTATTTATTTATTGCTTCATATAGCAGATCTGGAACAACCATGTGTCCTAATGAAATGCAGGGCCAGCTTTCAGGCTAGGTAACATGGCCATGTGTCATAAACTTGCTTCCATGCCCATCCATTATGTGTCATAAACCATGAATCAGACCGAGACAGAAGTACAGTTAAATCACACTTGTTTAATAATATAAATAAAAAGGTAAACAGAGTAAGTGTAGTCAAAACATAGCCAGAAACCGGATCAGGTAGTCAGCCAAGCCAATGTCCAAGAGCCAGCGATAAAGGTAGTTGTACAGCAAGCAGGATCTGTAGCCAGAGGGAACGTAAGTCAAGCAGGTCTTCAACAGGAACACAGGAGAAAGTATCTTGTGATGTTAACACAGGCGAAGGCAAAGAGAAAATGAACTGGAAGGCTTTAAGTAGGCAGAGCGGACTAGTAGGATCATCAACAGGTAGATCACTGTGGAGAGATGGGAGCTGGCAATTAGCTGACAGCTGAGCTGCCAGCACAGAGAAGGAAGGGCTGAGCCCAGCCCTGACAGTACCCCCTGCTCAATGACCCCTCCCCCTCGGGGGACCACCGGGCTTGAGGGGAAAACATCTATGGAAATCACGGAGGAGGACAGGGGCATGTACGTCAGAGGATGGGACCCAAGAGCGTTCCTCCGGACCATACCCCTTCCAATGCACCAGGTACTGTATGCGCCCACGGAACCTACGGGAGTTAACAATGGACTGTACTTCATACTCCTCATGGTTCTCAACCTGTATAGGGTGAGGACGTGGCGGCGAGGTGGTAAAACGGTTGTAGACCAAAGGTTTTAATAAGGAGACATGAAACACATTAGACATACGCATACTGGAAGGAAGGTCCAACGCGTAAGCCACTGGGTTTACCCTGCAAAGGATACGGGAAGGCCCAATAAACCAAGGTGCGAACTTCAGAGAAGGAACACGAAGTCAGAGATTGCGAGATGACAGCCAG
This sequence comes from Rana temporaria, assembly GCF_905171775.1. Lineage (NCBI taxonomy): Eukaryota > Metazoa > Chordata > Amphibia > Anura > Ranidae > Rana > Rana temporaria. Next base: position 100,037,943 of record NC_053500.1, read on the forward strand.
ACCCTGTCCCCGACCTGGTAGGAAGGCGCAGGCAGGCGTCTGTGGTCAGCATGGAGTCTGTACCTCTTGTTAACCTGTTGCAAAGCCTCCTGGACTTGTACCCAAGTGGAACGAAGATCACCACAGAGATGTTCCTCTAACGCAGGAATACTCTGAGGAACAAATGAATCAGGCAACATGGAAGGTTGGAAACCATAGTTCGCCATAAATGGGGAAAAATAGGAAGCAGAATTCAGAGCGCTATTGTGAGCAAACTCCGCCCAAAGTAAGAGGTCTGACAAGTTGTTGTGATGGTCAGAAATATAGCAACGCAGGAATTGCTCCAAGGACTGAGTGGCTCGTTCTGCAGCCCCATTGGACTGCGGGTGATACGCAGAGGAAATTCCCAACTGTGCACAAAAGGCTCGCCAGAACCGGGACATAAACTGACTTCCCCAGTCAAAGAGTTGATTCTTCCCAGGGTGGCCAGCAGCTTTGGGAGAATGGTAAGTCTTGAGCATGGCAGTATGGAGACTCTCGGGAACAAAGTAGCGGTCACAAGGTTTCTCAGGAGGGGCATTGACCTAAGCAGCAAAAATTTTGTCTCCCAAAGGAGAAGTGAGACTGGTGTGAACCGTAGCCAGAATATGATCAGGAGGAATCACAGGAACCAGAACCGTCTCCATCTTGGAAGTGGAGGAAAATTGTTGTGACAAGGCGTCAGCCCTTACATTCTTAGTACCGGGTAAGAATGAGACAATGTAATTAAAACTCGACAATAAAAGAGCCAATCGTGCCCTTCTGGGAGAGAGGCGCTTAGCCTCAGACAAGAATGTGAGATTTTTATGGTCAGTAAGAATGAGAACCAGCACAGTGGTACCTTCGAGGAGATGTCTCCATTCTTTCAGGGCTAAAATGATCGCCAACAGCTCTCTGTCACCAATCTCGTAATTGCACTCCGCAGGTGACAAATTCTTGGAAAAGTAGCCACACGGATGCATAGCGCTGTCAGAGCTAGGACGTTGAGACAGAAAGATGCCAACTCCAGTCTCAGAAGCATCAACTTCAAGGATAAAAGGCAATATAAGATCAGGATTTGCCAACACAGGAGCAGAAACAAAGGCAGCCTTAAGACTCTCAAAAGCCTTAATGGACTCTGGAGACCAACTCTGTGGGTTACCGTCCTTTCTGGTCATATCAGTCAGGAGCTTGACCAGAGACGAGAAGTTACGAATAAACTTCCGATAATAGTTGGGAAAGCCAAGAAATCGCTGCAGAGGACGTAAACCCACGGGTCAAGGCCACTGTAGGACAGCAGAAAGTTTCTCTGGGTCCATCGAAAAACCAGCCGTGGAAATGACATAACCCAGGAATTTGACCTGTTCCCGATGGAATTCACACTTCTCCAGCTTACAATAGAGAGTGTTCTATCTTAGTTTCTGAAGCACTCAACAGACATCTGTTTTCCACTCGTCGCCATCCTTAATCCTCACAAGATTGTATGCCCCTCTCAAATCAAGCTTTGTGAAAACCCTTGCTCCCTTGAGGCAGTCAAATAATTCCACAATCAACAGAATCGTATAGGCATTCTTAATTTTGAGACAATTGAGACCCCTATAGTCAATGCAAGGTCTCAGTTCACCACTCTTCTTCACAAAAAAGAAACCAGCACTGGCAGGAGACGAGGATTCGTGGATGAAACTTTGAGAGAGTGCGTCTGCAACATACTCCTCCATGGCCTTATCCTCCAAGACCGACAAAGGGTAAACCCGGCCACGAGGGGGTATGGCACCAGGTTGAAGGTCAATTGCGCAATCATACGACTGGTGTGGAGGCAAAGTACCGGCTTGACCTTTGTCAAAGACATCGCTAAAATCGTTCTACTCCTCTGGCAGGGAGGAGAGTGAAGAGGTGCACAGGACCTTGGCTACCTTCTGGAAGCATCTCTTACTGCATTGTGGAAACCAGGACAGAACCTCAGCATGGAGCCAATCAAAAGAGGGGTTGTGCCTCTGTAACCAAGGATAACCAATAACCAGCATAAACTTAGGTGAGGAAATAACTTGGAATTGGATTATCTCATGGTGAAGAGCCCCTACGGCCATGGACAACGGAACAGTCTCATGAGTCACATGGGCAGGCTGTAGAGGTCTCCCATCAAGAGCCTCAATGGCAAGTGGAGTGTCACGCAGCTGCAGCAGAATCGAGGTCTTTCGATACAAAGGCAGCATCAACAAACAGGTCTGCAGCCCCGGAGTCGATTAGAGCCTGTAGCTCGACGGACGACTCAGCCCACGAAAGGGTAATCGAAACCAGGGGCTTATCCTTCTAGGAAACTGGAGACAAAACAACGCCACCTAAGGTCTGTCCATGACAGGACCTCAAGACTCGGGCGTTCCCTGGACGGGTAGGATAAGACTTCAAGAAGTGACCAGCCTTGGCCACAATAAAGGCACAATCTCTCCCTCCTCCTAAGGGCTCTCTCGTCCGCAGAGAGACATGTGAAGCCCAAGTGCATGGGTTCATTTTCACTGAATGGCTCGTTATTAGGAGGCATAGGATGTGAGGGAGGCAAGGGTGGGACTGCAAAGCTCAGAGACAAATGTACAGGAGGCTTTCGCAAGCCCTCCTTAGCATCCTTGGCAAATGTGATCAACTTCTCCAGCTCAGTGGGTATATCTCGGGCTGCTATCTCATCCTTGATGTTATCCGAGAGACTATGAGAAAAAGCAGCCACGAGGGCCTCATTGTTCCAAGCAACCTCTACTGCCAGAGTACGGAATTCAATGGCGTAATCGGCAACCGTCCTCGTACTCTGTTTGATGGACATGAGGCACTTGGCAGCAGAAGTGGAGCGTGCTGGAACATCAAATACCCTTTTGAAGGAAGCAACAAATTCTGGGTAACTCAGGACCACTGGTTTTTGCATCTCCCATAGAGGGTTTGCACAGGCCAAGGTTCTGTCAGAACGCAAAGATATCACAAACCCCACTTTGCTTCTGTCTGTGGGAAACGCCTGGGGCAGCATCTCACAGTATATCTCAACCTGGTTGAGAAACCCTCTGCACTGAAATTGCCCCCAAATCACTGGGGATAAAAATAAAAAGGTAAGCGTAGTCAAAACATAGCCAGAGTTCAGTAACCGGATCGGGTAGTCGGCCAAGCCAATGTCCAAGAGCCAGCAATAAAGGGATGGGAGCTGGCAATTAGCTGACAGCTGAGCTGCCAGCACAGAGAAGGAAGGGCTGAGCCCAGCCCTGACACCATGGCATGGGTAAAGGTCTGACCATCCTTTGACACATTGACATAAGGAGTGGTCACCCCTGCTAATCTTACATTTTTGCTGCAACCCACTGGTAGAGCTTTCTTGGTTCCAGTTCCCGGTTTCAAGCCCAGATAAGGAACTGCAGCCACCTGATACAGCTTTTGAGCTTCAGCCGATTTATAAGCATTGAGCTGCAGCAGTTCACAGAACTAAATACTGTTAAAATTGTGAAAAACTAATGTACCACTGATAGGAGTTCCTTCAATGGCCAGCTTTTATTTATTTATGTGATATCTTTATCCCAAAAGAAAAAAAAACAAAAACTGTTTGCTGTAACAGCTTGTAAAGTATTAACTGGAGCTTGGCTTCAATTTGTTAGATTTGTTATCCAAATCTTTTAGTACATCTAATACTCCCCTCCCACAAGACTGACAATCCTGCTGCCGAAGGTGCTTCCTGTGCTCCTTGATCCAGAGAGGGGGTACTCCAATACAGAATACAGAAGGTGCGTTACTGTCCAGATCACCATATGAAAAGGGAGAAAACAAGCCTAAAAAAGAAAACAAATGCAGCCACTACATCTAATGAAGTAAGCTGCGATAGGTTACATTTTTGGGACTGGATTTAACACTGCTTTAAGTCCCAACCTGCATCAACTTTACCAACCATCACCAACCTGCATCAACTTTACCTGTACACTCTTTGGAAGTGGCACAGTATGGAATGCAGTGCATCTAGTGAGCTCCTTAGAGGGGGAAAGAGCTTCCCCGAGGGGGTTAGCTTTAGCAGGGAGGAGCAGGGACAGCCGTTGTAGGACCCCAAAAGTCGAGGATCGGGGCCACTCTGTGCAAAACGACCTGCACAGTGGAGGTAAGTATGACATGTTTATTATTATTTTTATTTTTTTAATCAAACCTTTACAACTTCTTTAACCCCTTAAGGACCGCCTCACGCCGATTTACGTTGGCAGAATGGCACGGCTGGGCACAATCACGTACAGGTATGTTGCCCTTTAAGAGCCCACGCTCGCGACCTGGTCCTGAGCTTTGTGACCGCGCCCGTGCCGACAGTATCCCGCGATCGGGTCACAGAGCTGAAGATCGGGGAGAGGTAAGTGTAAACAAACCTTTCCCCGTTCTTCCTAGTGTGAGTGTCACTGATCGTCTGTTCCCTGTCATAGGGAACGACGATCAGTGACGTCACACGCCAAGCCACGTCCCCACACAGTAGTAATCACTTCCTAGGAAACACTTAACCCCTTCAGCATCCCCTACAGGTTAACCCCTTTACTGCCAGTGTAATTTTCACAGTAATCAGTGCATTTTTATAGCACTGATCTCTGTAAAAATGACAATGGTCCCAAAATAGTGTCAAATATGTCCGATGTGTCCGCCATAATGTCGTAGTCACGATAAAAATCGATGATCGCCGCCATTACTAGTAAAAAATATAATATTAATAAAAATGCCATAAAACTATCCCATATTTTGTAGATGTAATAACTTTTGCGCAAACCAAAAATATGTAGAAGAATACGTATCGGCCTAAACTGAGGGAAAAAATAAATTTATATCTTTTTTTGGGATATTTATTATAGCAAAGAGTTAAAATATTGCATCTTTTTCTAAATTGTCGCTCTATTTTTGTTTATAGCGCAAAAAATAAAAACTGCAGAGGTGATCAAATACCACCAAAAGAAAGCTCTATTTGTGGGGAAAAAAGGATGCCAATTTTGTTTTGGAGCCACGTCGCACGACCGCGCAATTGTCACTAAAGCGATGCAGTGCCGAATCGCAAAAAGTGGCCTGGTCCTTTAGCAACAAAATGGTCCGGGGGTTAATTGGTTAATGATGGTTTGGAAAAGGATTACCTTTAGAAGTATCAATATTTTACAAATAATTAAATGAAACCCCCTCCAACTTCTACTCTATAGTCTCTAGCGAAGTCTTTAGTTTGCATCAGTAAAGTACTGATTTTGTTTGCAGACACGCTTCTGTGTGTGTAGACATGTTTCTGGTTGTGTCAGTACAGTATGGATTGTGTTGGTGGACATGCTTTTCATTATGTCAGTACAGTATGAATTGTGTTTTTGGTGGTGTCAGTACGGTGTGGATTGTGTCTGCAGTCTCTGGAATCTGTTTTAGTTCCTGTCAGTGCAGCACTGATTGTGTCTCTAGACATGTTTTAGGTCATGTCAGTGTGGTACATCTGGTGTCTGCAGACCACTTTCTGGTTGTGTTAGTACAGGACTGACTGTGTCTCTGGACATGTTTTTAGTTATGTCTGTATGGTACTGATTGTATCGGCAGAAAAAAAAAATGAAACCTAATGATTAGGTTTTGTTTGAAAAACGTTTTTTATTTTTCAGTCACGTATGTATATGAAACATTGAATATCAATATTCTGTAGTCTTTTATCCAGCTTTCACTTGGAGCTCTAGATTCCTTTTTACATTGTTAGTTTGAAAAAATAATATAAAGGCATCCCTCCAAAAAAAAAACAGTTAATCACTTGACCGGCTGTCGGGCCACTAAACTCCACCACTTGGAAGATCCAAGCTTGATAAAACTGAAAAGCTGTACTCAGTTAACTGCAGTTCCTTTTCTGGACTTGAACCTGAGAATGGGAACCAAGAAAGCTCTGCGAGTAAGCTGCAGCAAGAATGTATTTTGGCATTATTAGAAGTAGTGTCCATTCTTCTTAACAATGCTCAAATTCACATGTCAATGAGTGGCAAGATTTTAAAGTGATCTGGGCACTCAAGTGCCACCTATGGCAGTCTTGCCACCTAATACTATGTACTATAATACTATAGGCCTATGTGGCCTATACTGAATTCCAGCCCTACATTTAGGCCTGTTTTACATGGTCTTCAGCTAATAGAGGAGCAGTATGAACAGTTTCTTTCAGCAAGAATTTGCAAGCTTTCGGCAAACTTTGAGTAGCTGTCTTTAAGCCTTTAAAGCATACTTCAGCTCCTGTTTGGAAACATTGGCCCGGATTCAAAAAGGAGATGCGACGGCGTATCTCCTGATACGCCGTCGTATCTCTGAGTGCGGGCCGTCGTATCTATGCGCCTGATTCAGAGAATCAGTTACGCATATATTTCCCTAAGATCCGACCGGTGTAATGCCGCGTACACACCATCACTTTATGTGATGAAAAAAAATGACGTTTTTAAAAACGTCACTTTAATTGACCGTGTGTGGGGGAAAACGTCGTTTTATGTCTTGTAAAAAACGACCAAAAAAAATTGAAGCATGCTTCAATTTTATGTGTCGTTTTTCAAAAGTGCACTTTTTACTTCACAGAAATTGACCGTGTGTAGCAAAAAACGTCGTTTTCTAAGACGTTTTTTCATCCACGCATGCCCAGAAGCTACTTATGAAGCAAGCTTCAATGGTAAAACGTGGTGGAACGTAACCTCACTTTGCAAGATCATTGTGAGAAAACGATGGTGTGTAGGCAACTTCATCTTTGAAAATTGAAGTTTCAAAAACGTCATTTTTTACTTCACAGAAAGTGTCGTTTTTTTTCATCACATAAAGTGATGGTGTGTATGCGGCATCAGTGTCTTACACCGTCGTATCTTCGGCTGCATATTTACGCTGGCCGCTAGGTGGCGCTTCCGTATAGTTACGCAAGGAATATGCTAATTAGGTATTTACGCCAATTCAGAAACGTACGTCCCGCCGGCGCATTTTTTTACGTTGTTTACGTTAGGCTTTTTTCGGCGTATAGTTACCCCTGCTATATGAGGCGTAGCTAATGTTAAGTATGGACGTCGCCAATAGGGCTGGACATCATTTACGTTCACGTCGAATCCAATACGTCCTTGCGGCGTACTTTGGAGCAATGCACACTGGGATATTTCACGGACGGCGCATGCGCCGTTAAAAAAAAACGTCAAAAACGCGGGGTCATCTTCAATTTAAATAAAACACGCCCACAACATCCCCATTTGAATTAGGCGGGCTTACGCCGCCACACATACGTTACGCCGCCGTAACTAAGGGTGCAAGTTCTTTCTGCATACGGAACTTGCGCCCAAAGTTACAGCGGCTAAGATACGTTACGCCCGCAGATAGATAGAGCATTCTATCTAAATCCGGGCCATTGTATGCAGATCCTAATGGAAGTGCAGATTGTCACTTTAGCAGGCTTTCAACAATCTTCAAGTAGTGCTGAGGCCTGCTAGCAGCTTGTTTAAGCTGGTGAACAGCATTCCCATTAGGATCTGTGTTTAACATTTACATACTGGAGTTGAAGGCCGCTTTAGAAGCTTCAGCAAAGCTTGGTGAAAGCTCTGCTGTTCACACTGCTCTTACACAAGCTGAAGTCCTGTGTTAACAAACAATCTTACATATTAGTTAGGACACTTGTTCCAGGTTTTGCTGAAGAATTTTCAGCGATTGACACTTACAGGAGTGTCAGATGCTGGCATGCCTGCTAAACTCTGTAGTCTCCTCTGTTGGCTACTACAGGTATATCACTTCAGGAAACAGTAATGATGTAGGGGCAAGAAGAATTAACCACAGAACGCAACAGTGGGCTAGCACTCAATTCTCTGCTACTTTCATCACATTCCATAACCATATCCAGTGTTTCAGGCTGAGGGGGAGCATGTGACCTCCTCCTATGTGAAATTGCCCAGGTCAGCAGGCATTGGCTATGCCCAAGCACTATTACATTACTGAAGGATTGTCACTGCTTCCTCTAGAAAATGACACCTACCAAGATCAGGGGTTTTAGTGCCAGATGCAACAGAAGAAGTGTCAGGAGAACAATGGTAATGTGAGTATTGGTGGGTTGAAGCAGCCTGCTTATAAAGACAATGCCACCATGATATGAATGAGCAAGGGGACAGTGTCTCTATAGGGAACATTGGGGAATCATTTGTATGATTTTCTGAGGTGCAAAACAAAAACTGATGCAGTTAAAGAATCTTTCTATTTTTCCATGGTAATAAATGTTCATTAGATGATATATTTAGGGTTACTATACTTACTTATCATTTGATTGCAAGCTAAATATATATTTTTTTTTAAATAAAATTAAAAGAACAAAATAAAAAGCTGAAACAGCAACAGTAATCTGTGTACAAAATTCCTATTCTTAATCTTATATAATTGGCACTGTGCATTTCCCAGTCTGCACAGAGCTAGAGCTAAAATTTGCTGATAAACTGGGAATACCCCTACAGAAATTTGCAAATGCATAGTTTTTCTTTTGACAATTGGGCTGACCATATCTTTAGCGCAGGCAAGCCCTTTCACTTAGGCCGGGTACACACGAGAGGATTTATCCGCGGAAACGGTCCTCCGGACCGTTTCCGCGGATAAATCCTCTGGCGGATTTTGATCTCCTGGTTGTACTAACCAGGAGATCAAAATCCCCGCGGAATTCCGTTCGCGGTGACGCGTCGCGCCGTCGCCGCGATGATGACGCGGCGACGCTGTGATATAAGGACTTCCACGCATGCGTCGAATCATTACGACGCATGCGGGGGATGGATTCGGACGGATTGATGCGGTGAGTCTGTACAGACCAGCGGATCAATCCGTTGGAATGGATTCCAGCGGATAGATTTCTTAGCATGTTAAGAAATTTTTATCCGCTGGAAATCCATCCCCGGGGACAAAAATCCGCGGAAACAGATCCGCTGGATTGTACACACCAGGGGATCTATCCGCTGAAACCGGTCAGCGGATCAATTTCAGCGGATCGATCCTCTCGTGTGTACGGGGCCTTAGCAGGCATTTAGAAAAAGTGACTGAAACCAGCTTTGTCAGTATCTACAGAACAGAGGCAGGTATGAAATGTTAATTCCCTTGAAATGTGTAGAACCGGTTCAGTTATTTTTTTTTCAAATGAAAAGTAGATTTTTACTTTAAATCAGTATGGCTGCATAGTTTTCTTATTTAGGCTTTTTCCTGTCCTTTTTTTACCTGGTGATCTGGCCAGTAACATGCCTTGTGTATTAGCCTGCCCCAACTATGGAGGCATAAGCATTGTAAGTCTGGGGGGAGGGTAGTGTTAAGTGTACTAGTGGTTTTAGATACACAAACAAATTAAAGCCAAATTACAACTCACAATGCAGTTACAGCAACCATTTGACATGAATAAATAAAAGCTGATCATCGTAAGCATCACTATCAGTGGTAAATGGTTTGTCTCAGCATTCTGAACTGATACATTTGTAGAAGAGTCTGTTGATGAAACAGAGAGTAATGCCGCGTACACACGGGAAACATGTACGATGAAACCGGTCCGCCGGACCGTTTTCACCGTACATGTCTGCCCGGGGATTTCTGTACGATGGCTGTACTAACCATCGTACAGAAATCCGCGCGTAAACAATATGCAGGGCGTGTCCGCGCCGTCGCCGCGACGATGACGCGGCGACGTGGGCGGCCCTGCCAGTTAAATGCTTCCACGCATGCGTCGAAGTCATTCGACGCATGCGAGGGATAGCGGGCGCTCGGACATGTACGGTAGGTCTGTACAGACGACCGAACATGTCCGAGCGGGCAGGATTCCAGCGGGCTGTTTTAAAACAAGTCCAGAAATATTTGCCCGCTGGGAAAAGGCTCGGCGGGCAAATGTTTGCTGGAATCCTGCACGCTCGGGCCTACACACGACCGAACATGTCTGCTGAAACTGGTCCGCGGACCAGTTTCAGCAGACATGTTCGGTCGTCTGTAGAAACTGGTCCGCGGACCAGTTTCAGCAGGCATGTTCGGTCGTCTGTACGGGGGCCTTACTGGTCAGATTACCAGGGGACAATAAAATAAAGAAAGCCTGAAAAAGAAACTGTGCCACCCAATAGGCGTATAATTTGTTATATATAATACTGTTTCTCAACCATTTTCTATGTATGTTATGTTTTGTTTACATGCTGCCACCTAGTGACCTTTTGTGGTAATGCACAGTTTGTATTTTCTTTTGTCTGATCTATGACACACTTCCTTTCTGTGTATGCTCCACCCTTCTTCCTCAGTTTGTACTTCCTGCTTAATGGAGAACAGCTTACAGGCCGCATGTAACAAGGGCACATGTATTCTGCATTGTAAGCTACAGACAGTATCATCTTTAGACCGCACAATACTACAACCTGTTCATCTGCTGTAACCTGTCATCTGATGTATTCTGATGTTTGGATTAAAGCAACTTCTGAATAGAATCGGTATTGGTGAGTTCAAGCTATCTGATAAGGATTGTCCTCAGTGATTATATCTGCTTATACAGGCCAGGCATAGAGGTCTCACAAGGGATAAGTCGCTTCACAACAATCGGAGTCAGAATAGAAAACAAATGCACCCATCACGTCTAAGAACTGGTAAGCTGCAATATAATAAATGTTTGCTATTGGGTTTAATACCACTTTAAGGCTCAGTTCACACGGAACTTGCGCCCAAAGTTACAGCGGCTAAGATACGTTACGCCCGCAGATAGATAGAGCATTCTATCTAAATCCGGGCCATTGTATGCAGATCCTAATGGAAGTGCAGATTGTCACTTTAGCAGGCTTTCAACAATCTTCAAGTAGTGCTGAGGCCTGCTAGCAGCTTGTTTAAGCTGGTGAACAGCATTCCCATTAGGATCTGTGTTTAACATTTACATACTGGAGTTGAAGGCCGCTTTAGAAGCTTCAGCAAAGCTTGGTGAAAGCTCTGCTGTTCACACTGCTCTTACACAAGCTGAAGTCCTGTGTTAACAAACAATCTTACATATTAGTTAGGACACTTGTTCCAGGTTTTGCTGAAGAATTTTCAGCGATTGACACTTACAGGAGTGTCAGATGCTGGCATGCCTGCTAAACTCTGTAGTCTCCTCTGTTGGCTACTACAGGTATATCACTTCAGGAAACAGTAATGATGTAGGGGCAAGAAGAATTAACCACAGAACGCAACAGTGGGCTAGCACTCAATTCTCTGCTACTTTCATCACATTCCATAACCATATCCAGTGTTTCAGGCTGAGGGGGAGCATGTGACCTCCTCCTATGTGAAATTGCCCAGGTCAGCAGGCATTGGCTATGCCCAAGCACTATTACATTACTGAAGGATTGTCACTGCTTCCTCTAGAAAATGACACCTACCAAGATCAGGGGTTTTAGTGCCAGATGCAACAGAAGAAGTGTCAGGAGAACAATGGTAATGTGAGTATTGGTGGGTTGAAGCAGCCTGCTTATAAAGACAATGCCACCATGATATGAATGAGCAAGGGGACAGTGTCTCTATAGGGAACATTGGGGAATCATTTGTATGATTTTCTGAGGTGCAAAACAAAAACTGATGCAGTTAAAGAATCTTTCTATTTTTCCATGGTAATAAATGTTCATTAGATGATATATTTAGGGTTACTATACTTACTTATCATTTGATTGCAAGCTAAATATATATTTTTTTTTAAATAAAATTAAAAGAACAAAATAAAAAGCTGAAACAGCAACAGTAATCTGTGTACAAAATTCCTATTCTTAATCTTATATAATTGGCACTGTGCATTTCCCAGTCTGCACAGAGCTAGAGCTAAAATTTGCTGATAAACTGGGAATACCCCTACAGAAATTTGCAAATGCATAGTTTTTCTTTTGACAATTGGGCTGACCATATCTTTAGCGCAGGCAAGCCCTTTCACTTAGGCCGGGTACACACGAGAGGATTTATCCGCGGAAACGGTCCTCCGGACCGTTTCCGCGGATAAATCCTCTGGCGGATTTTGATCTCCTGGTTGTACTAACCAGGAGATCAAAATCCCCGCGGAATTCCGTTCGCGGTGACACGTCGCGCCGTCGCCGCGATGATGACGCGGCGACGTACGCGACGCTGTGATATAAGGACTTCCACGCATGCGTCGAATCATTACGACGCATGCGGGGGATGGATTCGGACGGATTGATGCGGTGAGTCTGTACAGACCAGCGGATCAATCCGTTGGAATGGATTCCAGCGGATAGATTTCTTAGCATGTTAAGAAATTTTTATCCGCTGGAAATCCATCCCCGGGGACAAAAATCCGCGGAAACAGATCCGCTGGATTGTACACACCAGGGGATCTATCCGCTGAAACCGGTCAGCGGATCAATTTCAGCGGATCGATCCTCTCGTGTGTACGGGGCCTTAGCAGGCATTTAGAAAAAGTGACTGAAACCAGCTTTGTCAGTATCTACAGAACAGAGGCAGGTATGAAATGTTAATTCCCTTGAAATGTGTAGAACCGGTTCAGTTATTTTTTTTTCAAATGAAAAGTAGATTTTTACTTTAAATCAGTATTAAACCCAAACTCAAAGATATAATATATTGCAGCTTATCAATCCTTAAATGTGATGGCTGCATAGTTTTCTTATTTAGGCTTTTTCCTGTCCTTTTTTTACCTGGTGATCTGGCCAGTAACATGCCTTGTGTATTAGCCTGCCCCAACTATGGAGGCATAAGCATTGTAAGTCTGGGGGGAGGGTAGTGTTAAGTGTACTAGTGGTTTTAGATACACAAACAAATTAAAGCCAAATTACAACTCACAATGCAGTTACAGCAACCATTTGACATGAATAAATAAAAGCTGATCATCGTAAGCATCACTATCAGTGGTAAATGGTTTGTCTCAGCATTCTGAACTGATACATTTGTAGAAGAGTCTGTTGATGAAACAGAGAGTAATGCCGCGTACACACGGGAAACATGTACGATGAAACCGGTCCGCCGGACCGTTTTCACCGTACATGTCTGCCCGGGGATTTCTGTACGATGGCTGTACTAACCATCGTACAGAAATCCGCGCGTAAACAATATGCAGGGCGTGTCCGCGCCGTCGCCGCGACGATGACGCGGCGACGTGGGCGGCCCTGCCAGTTAAATGCTTCCACGCATGCGTCGAAGTCATTCGACGCATGCGAGGGATAGCGGGCGCTCGGACATGTACGGTAGGTCTGTACAGACGACCGAACATGTCCGAGCGGGCAGGATTCCAGCGGGCTGTTTTAAAACAAGTCCAGAAATATTTGCCCGCTGGGAAAAGGCTCGGCGGGCAAATGTTTGCTGGAATCCTGCACGCTCGGGCCTACACACGACCGAACATGTCTGCTGAAACTGGTCCGCGGACCAGTTTCAGCAGACATGTTCGGTCGTCTGTAGAAACTGGTCCGCGGACCAGTTTCAGCAGGCATGTTCGGTCGTCTGTACGGGGGCCTTACTGGTCAGATTACCAGGGGATAATAAAATAAAGAAAGCCTGAAAAAGAAACTGTGCCACCCAATAGGCGTATAATTTGTTATATATAATACTGTTTCTCAACCATTTTCTATGTATGTTATGTTTTGTTTACATGCTGCCACCTAGTGACCTTTTGTGGTAATGCACAGTTTGTATTTTCTTTTGTCTGATCTATGACACACTTCCTTTCTGTGTATGCTCCACCCTTCTTCCTCAGTTTGTACTTCCTGCTTAATGGAGAACAGCTTACAGGCCGCATGTAACAAGGGCACATGTATTCTGCATTGTAAGCTACAGACAGTATCATCTTTAGACCGCACAATACTACAACCTGTTCATCTGCTGTAACCTGTCATCTGATGTATTCTGATGTTTGGATTAAAGCAACTTCTGAATAGAATCGGTATTGGTGAGTTCAAGCTATCTGATAAGGATTGTCCTCAGTGATTATATCTGCTTATACAGGCCAGGCATAGAGGTCTCACAAGGGATAAGTCGCTTCACAACAATCAGAGTCAGAATAGAAAACAAATGCACCCATCACGTCTAAGAACTGGTAAGCTGCAATATAATAAATGTTTGCTATTGGGTTTAATACCACTTTAAGGCTCAGTTCACACTGATGCGAGTTCATAACGAATGTCAAAAACATTCTAAATTTGCATGTCATCCATAAAGTCACTGTTTTCAATGACGGTCATTCACATACATGCGTTGTGATTCCTCTACGAATGCAATGCAATAAAAAAAAGGGTCTTGTGCGAGTTTACAGCGTTGCGAATTTAGTCTCCATAGACATCAATGTAAATTGTTCTGGAATTGCATTGATGGTTCACATATGTGCGAATTCCACCACACTACTCTCCACAAAAAACAGGAAGTTAACACCTTTTTTTTATTCACATTATGATTCCATTGGCTAGAACATCAATCGCAGCTCCAACTCCTGAAAATCGATGTAAAATTGTGGTAACAAATTCACAGCGCAGCAGTGTGAGCCGAGCCTAAGGGTTTAAGTGAAGACAACATTTACTTACTTGCCCTACTGTGATACAGTCCTTTAACCAGAGCTCCAGTATATCAAATATGTGACACTGGAAATATTTTCTGATATTTCAGATCATTCTGATTTTTCTGATCAAGTGTTACCTAGAGTAACCAGTGAAATGTCCATTCATATTTGCAGTGCTGCATTGGAGTATGAGAATAAAAATTTTGTTTGCAACAGAAAATAATGATTCTACTTCCAAAGACTTAATCACTGCTGTACCTGCTTTAAAAGAGATGTGGGAGCTACACACATAGCAACATATTTTACAAATGTGCATTGTACTTTGCTGGCTTTGAAAGTCTGAAGCCAACAGAGTGCAATAAAATAAATAAGGGAGCCTGGTCACATGACTGGGTTTTCTCCAATCACAGTGCTCTCTGCAGTTTTAAGCAGAAAAACTACATCAAGTTCCAATGGCTCAATACCAGCAAAACAAGGGACACAGTATTAATATTTATTTCTCTCTTAGATTTACTAAAACTATGTAGTATGAGAATAATTGTAAAGAAAAACCCATTACATTTGTATCAAATCAGGTAGGCCCTTAAAGTTGATGGAAGATCCAAAGTAGATTGTTCAATCAAATTGTATAGTACTGTATATGGTAAGCTTTAGAATCACAAAATATATGCATCATACACTCATTCTCTGTTACAGAGAAAAAACAGTTAATGCACTTGGTATTTAAAGTTGTGCTGCAGCCTTTGTGCAACAGCCACAATACAAGTACGGCAAGGGATGGGGTAGCTGGAAAGGCTGGTGCTTAGTGGAAACGAGACTTTGAAACATATCACGTTTGCTGGGGGGGGGGGGGGTCTACCTCCATAAAGTAGCCGTAAAATAGTACTCACATGAATGACATTATGGCATTAGTCTTGTATATTGAATACTACAGATTTCATTCATACACAATATGTAAACCATGGGGACAGCAAAGAAGGGAGTTTGTTTGTTTTTTTATCAGATTTGGAAACAAAGGATCTCATTTACCATTGATTTTTGTTTTAATCATGGAAGAGTAAAGTCAATGTGAATAGAATTTAAAGTAAGCTTTAAAACCCTGTGATGATATATCTTCTTCATTATGAGTCATTAACTTTCACCCTATTTAAACAGTTTGTCTCTTCTACTCAATGTTATTGAAGGTCTCATGGAAAGACTTAAATTTTGCCAGCTTTGACCTGGGTATCTTGCATATCTAGAGGTTCTGTCTGCACTTCCCATGGACACAGCTCTGCCAATTTGTTTGTGTGTTCAACCCCCGAGGCCTCCATGTTGTGTCTGTTTGCATTCTGTGTTGGTTTAGTGCTACTTTCCTTTTGGTCCACACACCTCTTGGTTTTCTCAACAAGAGAATGGTGACCACGCCTATTATCATGCTTTATTGTTGTTTCTGAGGTGTACAGACCACCCTCACTCTTGCTTATGATTTTAGTTAGTGGTCGAGCATCTTCACTTGTCCAGCTGCACAAGGAATCCTGCTTACTTTGTGATTTGTACAACTGGCACCCAGATGAGTTTGCTGGATTAGATGACTTCAATGTTGTGGTCTCTTCTGCCCCCTTAGTAGGCTCCCAGCTGTGACTCTGAGACTGACTCATGGCGGCTGGAGTTCCTTCAGAGTCCAAACTCTCCCAAGGACAGATCTCGCCTCTTCGAGATTCCAAATCCAAGCTGTCAGAAGTTTTGGACTGAATATGGCATGTGTCAAATGTCTTGCTCTGTGATTGGCTAAGAGTGCCAGGAGAGCCCCCAGACTCCTCACTCTCCCACGGGCACACTGCATCTCTCTGTCTGCCTAGTGCTTCAAGTTTCATAGTTAAGTTACGTCCACTCAGGCCTCTTGTTTTAACTTCTTCTACTTCACCTGTTTCCCATGGACAAATCTCTTTTCTTTTATCCACACTTTCCCATACATGATCATTTTCACTCTTCTTTCCATCTGCTAGGGGACTTTGAAAGGATAGGCAACTCCCTGACTGACTTAAGGGACCACCTGGGCCTTCACTGTCTGTGCTTTCCCATGGACATATTTCACTCCTTCTGCTCTCTACACTGTTTGACTTAAAAGGAACATTTTTAATACCTTCCATGCTCTCCCAAGGGCATACTGCCTCCCTTAGGTCACTCATTTTCTCTAATCTGACTGGAGAAGTATGCTTGGAAGTTTTGGAAGTGGACTGTTTATCTTCATTTTCCTCTCTGTTAAGAGTGTGCTGTTCTAATTGAGATGTAGAAATTGGTGCCGTATTATCTGTTAAATTCAGTGAAGTAGGTTTTTGTCTCTTGTCCCCAATCAATTCAGTTTCTACCTCCCAAGGGCAAATTGTTTCAAGCAACTGTTTTTTGGCATCCTCTGTTTCCTCCACAGTAGATTTTCTTTCCTTGTTCTCTTTCCCCCCAGTTGTTCCTTTAAATGCTCTGACAGCTAGAACCAAACTTTTTAGTGTACTTTTATATGGTGGCTGTGTCAATTCTATGGACTCTGGTTTCTTTATTGTTGTACCTGTCATGTCCAAACCTGTCCCATTCGACACAAAGTTCTCTGTGTTTTGTATAGTTACATGACTACCCGTGAGAGGTGGCGAGCCCCAATTTTCATTCCTTGGTTGCTCTGATCGCTGATGTACCTCATTTTGACTTATGGGCTCATCACTGCTGCCCACACTATGGTACTTTACTCCTATTTCCCCTTTTCTTCCACATGAACCGTGTTGCTTTCCTGATGCATGAGAACTGTCTAGACTACTACATTTTGCAGGTGCATAACTAACATGTTTTTGAGATTGGTTTTCAGATAATAATGGGAGCTCTTGCAGCTCCCAAGGACATACTACCGCTTTGTCAAAACTTCCCCCTAATAATAGGTTACGACTCCCCTCCCTTGACCTCTCTGTAGTAGTGTCTGTTAGTGGGCCCTTTCCTCTTGAGCTTCCTATCATGCTATGTGACTTCTGTAGAGTTCCAGCAGGTACAGCTAATGGTTTCTTATCTGCTAACAAATTATGGGCGCTAAGAGATTTACAGACCAGGGTGGCCTGACGGAGAGAATCTCCACAAGAGCGTAGCGACACATTCCTGGCAAGATTTCGTCTCATTAGAGAGTCACGCAAGGATGCATCTCGGGATGAGCTCTCCAGACGTGGGGATGTAGCTCCAGTATCCTTGGATTCTTGCATGTGGTCATAAGTGCTGTGTGACTTGCGTAAGGATAGAACTCTCTGTCTTAAAGACTCCTCACGTAGTTTAATGCTTCCACTGTCCTGTAGCCTTCGCCTTTGCCCACTAGCTGAACCAGGTGGTCCCTCATGCTCTTCACATCCACCTTGCTTTGAAACTGAATCTGGGGTCTCTGTGATTCTCCTAATAATAGAGCGTCCAAGTCCCCGACGTGAACTGCGCTTCTTTTGCAGATGAGGGTTGTTTAAGGTCATCTTCTTAGTTTTGTGGACTTCCAATTGTGCATAAAGCTTCTTCAGCTCATCCTATAGATAGAAATGCAAAAGTTGTTTAAGAAATATACCGTGTGTATAGATATATATATATAACTGAAAAAAACGTGTATGTGTGTGTGTGTATATATATATATATATATATATATATATATATATATATATATATATATATATATATTACTGTATATTATGTGAGCGGTCAGGCCTGAGGTTGCAGTGCCTGTGTTAGCTGCAGCAGAAGCCTGGGTATGTGGTGTGAGTTTGGGGAAAAATTAGAAGCCCATGTCCCTTTGCAACACACTTACCTTATGCAGGGACCTCTCTAGATGTGCTGGTATGACTATTGTTGATGGCACTGATCTACATTTTTAATGTGGATGCTACTGCGCATTTGTAGTAGCGACACAATTGTTTTTACCTTCCTGCCACTACAGCACATGTGTAAGGTATTGTCAACATTTTTATATAGCCTAAAGACTTTATGATACCCAGAGATTCTATAGACTGGACCTGCCATTTAGTGACAGTAATGCTGATAACCTATAATTTGCAGCTGTCTTTGCAGATACCAGAAATGAGCTCCTAGCACAGGCAGTCTCCTGTCACGACTCACTAATAACTTTTTTGTAACACATACATGATCTACAAAATTGAGCCACAAATAAAGTTTTAGCAGTAGGAGACTACCTGTGCTGGTAGCTGCTGATATGTGTGCAGATTGCTGGAGGTTAGAGGAGATCCGTAGAACTGTCACTAAATCCTGGGTCTGGGTCCCGGTTGCATGCGTTCTCAGTAGAACCCAATAGATGTCTATGGTGTCAGGAGACAGTTTAGTCTCCTTGCCTCTTAGAAATTTATGGGTGTGCACAACTTTTGGAACGTTTAACAGGAATTTCTCTGCTGAAAGTCCCATAATGAATTGCCAAAGCCATCATTGGGCAAAGTCTTGAATCTGAACTCTGCTCAAAAGCAAGACTTTGGCCAATGATGGTAATGGCATAAGCTGCAGCGCACACACCATAAAAGGCTGCTTTCCCAGCAGTCCTTTGTCAGTGAGTTGGTAGTTTAGCGAGAGTGAGGGACAAATTATTGAGGTGTTTTGCTCTTTGGTCTGCCAAAGCATCACAGATTACAGTACACCCACACACCACAGTTTACAGTGCATCCAAGCACCACAGTTTACAATGCACCCAATACTATTCCCCCCCCCCATTTATATCTTCCAATAGCTTTAAATAAAAGTAGGGAATAACCCCACATTATCAGCATCATGTTTGGCAGGCCCTGTAGGGAGAAGCAGAAGTTCATGTGCAGTGTGCAGCTATGAGGGGGTGTTCAGTGTGTTTCCACAGGCCAAAGCAGTGATCAAGGTGCATCAACTGCAGGCAGGGCACATTTGCCTTCTTTTGGGGCACTGTGCTTACTATACAGTTACAGTACACACAGAAGGTGGTTAACTACAGTAAGTCTTTATTGTCCTGCACCTCTGTCACCCAGAGGCAGACTAGCTCACAGTCCTTTGCAGCTGCCAAAGCACCCTATTTTGCCCCTACATGCACAGCTACTCCTGCCATTGCCCCGCCAACTGTCATGTAGGTGTCTGCTAAATTATTTGAGCACAGTGGGCACTTGCTGCAAGAGGATGTGCAGCAATTAGGGGGTTTTGGGGTTTAGAAGGAGAGTAAGGGAGCTTAGAGAAAGGGACATCAAGCAGGGAAAACCAATTTGCAGTGATGTTCCCACAGCCACAACATACTGCTAAGTTGGCTTTAGTGATGGGGAGAGGGGACCATACCTGAGTGCCCTACAGCAGATGAAGAAAGTGGATGAGAGGCACAACCCCAGCGAGGCACAATGTCATTCAGCAGCAGTTCTGTTCCACTGGAAGGTACAGAATAGGGGCAAGCATAGGCTACAAACTTGCTTTGACTCTGTTGACCCCACCCTACCAGTTATAGCATTGAGCTGGCAAGTTTCCCTGTCCCAGCTGCTAAAGGAAAAATAATACACCACCAGTCACTATCATGCCAGCACGCCCACATTTTTTACTTTACAACTTTTCCAACTGGTGCCCCCTTTTGGGAATTTGTGGTCTCTGCTGTACCACATTGGCATGCTCCTGGCCTACATTTATTTGTATGTAAAGACCATCCCTGCCCTTCACCATCATGTGAAAGGACAACATGTTCAGCAGCAAGAGCCATGTGACCACAGACATGTGGTTCAGCAAGTATGGGCAGGGATGCTCTGTATGATTCATAGCCCACTGGGTGACTCTGCTGGAAGTCAAGAAGAATGCAGGACAGGGCACACAGCTGTAGCTTGTATAGATGCACCATGTTCTTAGAGCTAGTTGTGACAGTGCCGGAGCTGTCCTCTCTTACTCCTCCTTTTCAATACCCTCTGCCCTGAATCATCCTCTAATCCATCAGTCTCATTTAAAGTGGAGTTCCAACCAAAAGTTGAGGTTCCGCTTTGGGCACGCCTTACCCCCTTTACATGCCACATGTGGCATTACATTTTGTTTGGGGGGGGCAGGTATGTAGTTTTGACAGGTACCTGCTCCCACTTTCGCTCGGGCCGCCTAGGCCGCTCAATCAGAAGTTCTCCTATCCCCCTCCCTCCCTACATTTTTTGTGGCATGTCACAGGTCCCAGAAGATTGCCCCGCCATTAAGGAGTTGTCGTGTGACTCGTGAATGCGCAGTGCACAGCCGGCTGTGAAGCCGCAAGCTGTCACAGCCGGGTGCCCACACTTGCAATGCCGGTGCCGGGGAGAGACGAGAGAGGAAACTGGGGGTTCGGGCGGCCGCATCGCTGGACCATGGGACAGGTGAGTGTGTGTTTATTAAAAGTCAGCAGCTACACGTTTTGTAGCTGCTGACTTTTAATAAACCCAAAAACGTCTGGAACTCCACTTTAAGCATTCACAAGACTTTGCAATGGCTCAGGCAAACAAATGACAGTGGCAGTGGCAAATGTAGAGATTATTTCAGCTCAGTAGGGCAGGCCCAAAGGGGGTTAACCTTGTTTCAGCAATAGTAGCATACGACAATGGTGCCTACATTTGTACATTCTGGTCTCCAGCAGGTAAAGTCAACACATGTACCTTGCCTGGCACATGCCCTCAATCTAGTGGTACAGTAGTGCAGCAGGCCAGAAGAATCTGTACCCATTAAAGGTTGTCCTATTCTACCAGTGTTTAGCTGGGTAAAATATAGCAGGAATTTCATCTGCCCACAAAATACCTGATCTGTGACATGTCCACCAAGTGAAACTCGACTTTAGCCATGCAACAGTGACTGCACATGCAACATAGGACCCAGAGGCGTAACTAGAATCTTCAGGGCCCTGGTGCATGAAAACATGAAGGGCAGTGTAGCAAGTAAATAAAGTAATACGCTTGGGTGGGCATACACATGTATACAATATTCGTGTTTGTATATACATACACACATATATATATATATATATACAGTATATATATATATATATATATATATATATATATATATGCAGCGTCCCACTCAGGACATGTGGGAACTGCAAAAGTATTACTTCATTGTCATTGCTATATTGCATGTCATTTTGCATTGTATACCTGTGGTATCCCTGTTCATAGGCTGGTCAGGTGTGCTTCTTACTTCCCACCACAAGATGGGGATAGCACCACTCTGGGAAATCTATCCCAGCTCAGGCTTATCCGTGTTCAGTTGTTCAGTACAGGAAGCAGAGTGTGGAGAGAGAAAGCAGAATGTCAAGGTGAGAGAGAAGGTCAGTCCAGAGAAGGGACACATTTAAACTGCTAAAATCAAAGGATAAAAGCCATTAATCGGCAGCAAAGACCTTTGAGTATAAAGGTGAAGGATTTATTAGCCTCCGGCAACCTCACCCATGTCACTGGATTCAAAAGGGACCAGACACAAGTAAGCATTATACTGAACCACAGCCTGAGTCCAGGCCTACTAAAGCCTATTAGCAGTGGATCAGCAGAACTCCTCTATTTACCCAGAGACTGTATTCTAACTGGATGTTTGTACTGCAACCAAAACCAGACACAGTAAAAGTTGTGAGTTGTATTCTGCCACTGTCTACCTCATTCTTTAACATTGTTACTACAACTGGTTGTACCACCATTAACGGTACTGGCGTCACGACAAATATCATCAAGGGACCCAGCCGCCACAAGCACTCTAAACACCCCTGTCATCACGGGCACCTCAACCACCATCTTGGCTGGCGTTTCCCTATCGCAGAGCGTGCCCCGGAGGATCCTGTGCTGTCTTCCCTTTCACTGTGCGACCGGCCCAGGGAGGCTTTCTGCTAACCGTGAGTAAACCGATGAACTGTATTATTGCTGTCTCTCATCGGCCCACCGTGCACCTCACGTGTTCCCCTGCGGTTCTGGCTCGTCGCATAAAAAAAATTGGCGTCACGAACAGGATATTTTACCCCTGCGCCCTATCTAAAAGACTGTTGCATCAGAATAAGCCCCTTTGCTTTATTGAGAGACTGTTTACTTATTGCATGCTGTGTGGGGCCACAGAACTGTTTAAACTGTTTAAAAATCGCATGGAAGCGTTATCCCAGTTATCAGCATAAAAAAATCGCAGCATCCAAAGTGAGAAAATCAGACGTTTGTGTGTTAACAAAACTGCATGCAGTATTTGAATTGACTATTTCCATTCACTTAAAATGGCTGCCAGAGACCTTCTTGTTCAAAAATTCCTACGCCATCACTGTGGATAAGTTAGTGACACCCCCTGAAGAGCGGGAAAGTTTGGTGCCACCTATTTATGCAAAATTGTCCGGCCAGCCCGCCTTACCTTTGCTGTGTCAATCCTGGGAGGAAAGTGTGACAAACGCACGCCCCAGAAGTCGCGAGACTTTGCATGCGAGCAAAAGGAGAGAAAATAATCGCATTGCTTGCCGTCCGAGCAGTAATCGCAGCCTGTCAGGTGCCTCTACTAACTATAAGGAGCACTGATGGCTGGAACTCTGCCAGAGACCCAAAATCAACATTGCTGCAGCATTGTATTCAGCCGGCATTAAATTCTTAAAGGGCCATACACCCGCAAGACAGCGGTTGCCCATAGCAACAACGCACAAAAAGTGTCTAAAAACGCATTTGACTTACCTAACTAGAACTCACCTGCTGTTACCATGTCTGTGCAAGGAGATGATGTGCAGCCCGACCTCAGAGGACCCCCTGCATCAGCCGCGGTCGGTCCCAATGCAATACCAACCGCTGCAGCACCAAGTTTAATGCCTTTAACCATGCCTTATTATTTTGGGGCCCCCTGGTTCCCACGATATTCTGGGGAAATTCATACTTTAAGGGACTTTAAAGAAAAAATTCTGGCTATGTTCAGATTGTACCCTGTATCCTCAGAGCAACAGATGGAGATTCTTCTTGCGCAATTGGAAGGAGCTGCGCTCAGAGAAGTGAAATCTTGGCCGAGCTCAGAGAGAAAGACCATGGAGCAGATTTTTCAACGTCTCTACACCACCTTTGAACCCAGTACCGTGTCAGAGGTCAAGATGAGGTTCTTCAGCAAGAGACAGCAATCTGGTGAGTCACTCAGAGACTTTGCATTATCTTTGCAGGAAGCCCTTAGAGCTGTTGTCCAAGTAGACCCCCGTGAGGCAGAAAATCAGGACAAAACCCTGAAAGAACAATTTATTGAAGGCGTCCATACAGACAATCTAAAGAGCCAACTAAGAATGTTAGCCGCCCAACATCCAAGCGCTACCTTCTTAGATTTCAAAGAATTAGCTATCAGCATCCTAGGAAAAAGCCCACCAACAGAACCTGTTAGATCTGTTGACGTGCCTGTATCACAGCTGGTTACCCCTGTAAAGTCTTTACCTATAGTCAGTCAGGCAACCCAAGCTCCAGTTCCTGACGCAGTTGCTGCCTTGACGGAGCAAGTCCGTTTTCTGACTAAAAGTCTGGAGAAAGTCCACCAAAAATTGGAACAATGGGAGAAACCATTAATGCTAGAGGATGAGAAACCTGTGTCCAGAAGACTCTTCCCCTCTAATTCTAGAGAGACTTATTCCAGAAATTCTGGCGGACGCCCCCCTGACCACACTAGTACCCCTAAGCGGCCTATCTGCACGTACTGTCACAAACCAGGCCATACAGAAGCAACCTGCTGGCAGTTAAACGGGAAACCCCCGAGGCCAAGGACCACCCCTCGGGAGGTAAACCAATAGGTCCAGAAGATCCCCACTGGATGCCAAGATACGTTGGATCCCGTCCTGAAGTGGCACTTCAAATAAATGGAGTTCCTTTTGTTGCCCTAGTTGACACCGGATCCCAAGTCACCACCATCCAACAAGCAGCCTTTGAAAAATACTGGGATCAAAATCAGCTTACCCAGCCTCCAGAATCCTGGCTGAGTCTCATAGCCAGTAACGGCAAACCCATACCAGTCCATGGTTATTGGGAACCTACCATTCAAGTAGGAGGAACTACACTACCTCGACAAGGCCTTATTGTGGTACAAGTCAGAGACAATAACCCTAACCCTCCAATAGTCCTAGGAATGAATGTCCTCAGGAACTGTTATGTTGAGATGCTAGAAGCCTTGCACCAGTTAGTGCCTACTGCCCCTCCTGATTCTAAGAAGGTGATCCAACAAACCATCCGTGTACTAAATGCGCAACAGAGATTCACCAACGAAAAAGGAGAAATTTGCTGTGCCCGCATCCGGGATAAGCAACCTGTGATCCTCAAACCCAACACCGAAACTCTCTTGTGGTGCCGAGCTGTAGTCGGAATCCAAGGTCAAGATTACCAAGCCCTGGTAGAGCCTGTTGTTTTGGAAGACTATCCTCTAGTGAGAGCTGCAAGGAGCCTAGTAACCGTCTCTGAAGGTAAAGTGCCTATACGACTCCTAAACTTGAGTGATAGCAGTGTAACACTATCAAAACACCTTCCTATTGCACAGCTAATCCAAGTCACTTTTCAAGATGTCATCAGTGTGGCTACAGCTACCACAGAGCAAATTCCCAAGAGACAGAACCCCCAGGACCAAAATGTAAACACATCCTGGTGGAAAGAACTTCATGTGGGAGATGCTTCCACACCAGCAAACCAAATGGAGGGAGTACTAAAAATTGTGAAGGAGCTTCACCTTGCCTTCAGTAAGCATTCCACCGACTATGGAGAAGTGGATATCATCAAGCACTCCATTCCTACAGGTTCACACCCACCGATCAAGGAAAGATATCGGCCTATACCACCAACTATGTACCAATCTGTAAAGCAAATGATCCAAGAGATGAAGGACTCCAATGTCATTAGAGACCGCCATAGTCCATGGGCTGCACCTCTAGTCCTTGTCCGTAAAAAGGATGGTAACATCAGATTCTGCGTGGATTACAGAAAAATTAACCAAATCACCCACAAGGATGCTTACCCTTTACCACGCATAGAGGAATCTTTGACAGCTTTAGGATCTTCAGCCTACTTCTCTACCCTTGATTTAACCAGTGGATACTGGCAAGTACCCATGGCACCTGAAGATCGTGAGAAGACTGCATTTACCACCCCGATGGGCCTATTTGAGTTCAACCGCATGCCTTTTGGACTTTGCAATGCGCCCGGAACCTTTCAAAGATTAATGGAGCATTTTTTAGGACACAAAAATTTTGAAACCGTCCTGTTGTACTTAGATGATGTCATCATCTACTCCAAATCTTATGAAGATCACTTGAAACATTTGGCTGAAGTTTTTCAAATCCTCATTAAGCATGGACTCAAAGTCAAACCATCTAAGTGCTATCTACTGAAGACAGAAGTCAAATACTTAGGGCATATTGTAAGCTCTGAAGGTGTTAAACCGGATCCAGAGAAGATAGCCGCAGTCCGAAATTGGCCTACTCCTACTACAGTGAAAGAAGTGAGGAGCTTTCTCAGTTTCGCAGGATACTACAGACGCTTTATTCCTCACTTTGCCCAAATTGCGGGGCCAATATTAGAACTTCTGAGAGGACATCCTAAGAGGTACCAAAAGTCTCCAATACCAGTTGAATGGAACACAGAAAGAGACATTGCCTTCCAGCTCCTAAAGAAGAAGTTAACAGAACCACCAATCCTAGGCTATCCAGATTACCAGAAGCCATTTCATCTTTACACAGATGCTAGTAAGAAAGGTCTGGGAGCTGTCCTATCGCAGGTACAGGAAGGAAAAGAAAGAGTTATTTCCTACGCTAGTAGATCTCTTAAAGGTACTGAAAGAAACGACCAAAACTATAGTTCCTTCAAATTGGAATTCCTCGCACTCGTGTGGGCTGTTACAGAAAAATTTAAAGATTACCTTGCCGCAACACCATTTGTGGCCTTCACAGATAACAACCCGCTAGCACATCTGAATACCGCCAAGTTGGGAGCATTGGAACAAAGATGGGCCTCACGCCTAGCTAACTACGATTTCACCAAAAAATACAGAACAGGAAAAGCAAATGAAAATGCGGATGCATTATCCCGTCTGCCTACCCAAGAAGACCCTACTACACAGGAAGATGTTTGGGAAGAGGTAGAAATGCCAGCTTTTTACAAAAATTTTGCCCAACAAGACATAATCACCATCAAAGGAGGAAAAGTCCTTAATCTTCAACAACAAGTGGATCCAAGATCCCAAGTGGACAAAGAAAGGTGGATCAAGCTGCAAAATGAAAGCAGAGTGTTGGGAGAACTGCAAGATTTCTTCACCAGCGGAAGAACCCCCGAAAGAATTCGCAGAAGAAATGCTGATCCAGAATTGTCAAAACTTTGGAGACACAGAAAACATCTCTTCCTACAGAAGGGCCTACTATTAAGAAGAACTTTAGACCCAATTACCTCGGATTGTCTATACCAAATCTTAATACCACGCCGAGATGCAAGAATCATTCTTGAGATGTATCATGATCAATCAGGACACTTTGGCGTGCAGAAGACAGAAGCCACCATCCGTAGAAGATTCTACTGGATTGGGATGAGAGGAGACATTGAAAAGTGGTGTCGAGAGTGTTCCACCTGTGCTGTTGGAAGAAATGAAAAACATGACCAGAAAGCACCCTTACATCCCATTGTAAGTCGAACACCGCTAGAAATAGTTGCAATTGACCATGTGAAGCTGGAACCAAGTCTCTCAGGTTACACATACGCCATGACCATCATTGATCATTATACCAAATTTGTTGTAGCCGTACCTGTCAAGGATCTGACCGCTAAAACAACTGCAGATGCCTTCTGGAAACATTTCCTACTGCCATATGGATGCCCAGAAAGAATCCTTACAGATCAGGGATCTGCCTTTGAGTCGCAACTCTTCAAAGAACTGTGTACACTTCACAATTGCCAGAAAATCAGGACCACAGCCTATCACCCCCAAGGCAATGGACTCTGTGAGAAAATGAACCAAACTTTAATTGAGATGTTAAGAGCAGTACCACCTGCTACAAGAAGTGATTGGCCTACTCTATTGCCTCAATTGATGTACACCTACAATAACACCATTCACTGTTCTACTGGGTATACACCTTACTATCTCATGTTTGGCCGACAAGGTAAACTACCTGCTGACCATACTTTGGGCGTACAAGTGCCTGATGCAATCAACCCCCTACCAAAGACTGATTGGGTGAGTGAGCACCAAAGACGTCTAATTGATGCACAAGAAATTGTTCAACATCGCATGGAACGTGCTCATGAAAAGCAACAAAGAGATTATAACCAATCTGCCAAAGCAGAACCTCTCAAAATTGGTGACCATGTATGGTTAAAAAACAACCATCGCACCAGCAAGTTAGATAGCAAATGGGAGAGAGAACCTTACACCATTACAGCTATTCTCAATCCAGAGACTGATACTTATGAGATTACTAAAGAAAACAAATCACGTGTAGTACATCGCAATCGCCTTAAGTTATGTCTCAAGGAAAGTACTCAAGAAGAAACTCTTCAAGACGAAGCTGTCCAAGAGGAAACACAATTCATAGAACCAGAGCCTACAAAATCATCTGATTCAGAGAATCCACTACAGTCTTTTGGAAAAGCATTATTAGACTCTGATCCTTTACAATGGTTCCTTACACCATGGCTCAATATCTTAGTGCCTGCCAAGACCAATACAACCGCACTTCAACCAGAGGAGCTATCTCAAGAAGTGTCTACTACAGCTCAAGAGACACCAAGTTCCCTTGAAACAAGGCCTGTAGAAACTCAGCCGCTAAGAAGATCTGACAGAACTACAAGAGGACGACCACCTGTCCGTTTGGAGGATTACCTGCACCAGCAGCCGAGAAGTCGACTACCAACCCTGTCATCTCATCGTTGAGTGCATCCTTACGTCGTCTGAAGTTCCAGAGTGAGAAGAAGACTTACTTGGGGTATTATGTTTATTTCCTTTAAAGGACTTTTCAACAGGACTACTTACCTGCTGTTTTGCAACGTTCAAGCCTGCACCCGGAGATAGACTTTCACGTACCTGAGCCTCCGTGATATTCATCTGTTGACATTTTCCTGTGCCCAGGGAACGGACTCATACCCTGTGAGCCTCCTGAGATGTTATTTTTGTTTTGTTTTTCTTTTTCCATCTCATCGTGGACTATTCTGGTTTTGCCATACATCACCAGTCTTCAGAGGAAAAACTACACCCCTTTTTGTCACCTTTCGTTGTTGCCTGAGATATGTTTGCCTAACCCATTTTACTTGCAGATACAAGAAGTACAAGAATGGGGTTATATTGTTATTTCCTATGCATGCATGCTTTTCCATTTCTCTTTGCATTGTATACCTGTGGTATCCCTGTTCATAGGCTGGTCAGGTGTGCTTCTTACTTCCCACCACAAGATGGGGATAGCACCACTCTGGGAAATCTATCCCAGCTCAGGCTTATCCGTGTTCAGTTGTTCAGTACAGGAAGCAGAGTGTGGAGAGAGAAAGCAGAATGTCAAGGTGAGAGAGAAGGTCAGTCCAGAGAAGGGACACATTTAAACTGCTAAAATCAAAGGATAAAAGCCATTAATCGGCAGCAAAGACCTTTGAGTATAAAGGTGAAGGATTTATTAGCCTCCGGCAACCTCACCCATGTCACTGGATTCAAAAGGGACCAGACACAAGTAAGCATTATACTGAACCACAGCCTGAGTCCAGGCCTACTAAAGCCTATTAGCAGTGGATCAGCAGAACTCCTCTATTTACCCAGAGACTGTATTCTAACTGGATGTTTGTACTGCAACCAAAACCAGACACAGTAAAAGTTGTGAGTTGTATTCTGCCACTGTCTACCTCATTCTTTAACATTGTTACTACAACTGGTTGTACCACCATTAACGGTACTGGCGTCACGACAAATATCATCAAGGGACCCAGCCGCCACAAGCACTCTAAACACCCCTGTCATCACGGGCACCTCAACCACCATCTTGGCTGGCGTTTCCCTATCGCAGAGCGTGCCCCGGAGGATCCTGTGCTGTCTTCCCTTTCACTGTGCGACCGGCCCAGGGAGGCTTTCTGCTAACCGTGAGTAAACCGATGAACTGTATTATTGCTGTCTCTCATCGGCCCACCGTGCACCTCACGTGTTCCCCTGCGGTTCTGGCTCGTCGCATATATATAAATTGTTACAGATCCCCCCTTACATCAGGGTCCCCAGAGATCCCCCTTACATCAGGGTCCCCAGAGATCCCCCCTTACATCAGGGTCCCCAGAGAGCCCCCCATTACATCAGGGTCCCCAGAGAGCCCCCCGTACATCAGGGTCTCCAAAGAGCCCCCATACATCAGGGTCCCCAGAGGGCCCCCCTTACATCAGGGTCCCCAGAGAGCCCCCCTTACATCAGCTTCCCCAGAGAGCCCCCCTTACATCAGCGTCCCCAGAGAGCCCCCCTTACATCAGCGTCCCCAGAGAGCCCCCCTTACATCAGCGTCCCCAGAGAGCCCCCCTTACATCAGCGTCCCCAGAGAGCCCCCCTTACATCAGTTTTCCCAGAGAGTCCCCCATACATCAGGGTCCCCAGAGAGCCCCCCTTACATCAGGGTACCCTGACAGCCACCTCCCAGAGGTTCCCCTGTACCTGGCTGGTCTCCGCTGTCTGTGCACCTCCAACCCCCAGCACAGGTAGGTAGGAAAGGGGCGATCGGCAGCTCTATGGTGTCCATGGACCATGCGATCTCCCTGGGGCTCAGTAGTTTTCCTCCCGAGTGTATACAATGAAGAGGGGAGGGGCCTCTGAACCGGGCAGCTATCAGCAACAGTGTACAAGCAGAGCAACTCACTTGTACATGAGGAGTGAAACTGATAGCTGCTCGGGTCAGAGGCCCCTCCCCTCTCCACTGTATACACTCAGGAGGAGAACTACTAGCCCCAGGGAGATCCCACGGGCACCATAGAGCTGTCGATCGCCGCCTCTCACTCCCCCACTGCATTCTAAACTGAAAGCCAGAGGTGCAGGGGGAGATGCCGGGTCTTGGCCCCTCCACAGCGGCAGAACAGCCCCCTGCTGTGACCCTGAAAGTTTTGCCACTGATAGGACCACCAACAAGTACCTGTGTGGGCATGGCGCAATAACAGTCTCACAGCCATGTGGTCTGTAAGGAAGAGCCGTCACAATATCTGGAGTCATGAAGGAAAGGATAGAGACCTGAGATTAAGTACCAGAAGTTACTCTGCCAGGGACTGGGGAACTGTGGAGAACCAAGGAAAGCATCAAGATGGAATTATCCACAGAATTTCTGTCCCTCTTTGTGAGTTCTTTTTCAGTTGCTCTAGGAGACAGCTGTTGCTACAAAAGTACAGATTGCTTGTTGCAGCTTAACCACTTCAGCCCCGGAAGAATTTACCCTTTTCCTGACCAGAGCACTTTTTGCGATATGGCACTGCATTGCTTTAACTGACACTTGCGTGTCAGTTCGACGTTGCCCCCAATCAAAATTGACGTACTTTTTCCCCCACAAATAAAGCTTTCTTTTGGTGGTATTTGATCACCCCTGCGGTTTTAATTTATTGCGCTATAAACAAAAGAAGACTGTACATTTTGAAAAAAAAGCAATATTTTTTACTTTTTGCTATAATAAATATCCCCCAAAAATATATAAAAAAAATTATTTGTTTTGTTTCTGATATGTGTTCTTCTACATATTTTTGGTAAAAAAAAATTCGCAATAAGCATATATTGATTGGTATGCGCAAAAGTTATAGCGTACAAAATAGGGGATAGATTTATGGCATTTTAAAAAAAAAAATTATTATTAGTAATGGCGGTGATCTGCGATTTTTATTGTGACTGCGACACTATGGCGGACACATCGGACACTATTTTGGGACCATTGTCATTTATACAGCGATCAGTGCTATAAAAATGCACTGATTACTGTATAAATGACACTGGCAGGGAAGGTGTTAAACACTAGGGGATGATCAAGGGGTTAAGTGTGTCCTAGGTAGTGATTCTAACTGTAGGGGGGATGGGCTTACTACAACATGACAGAGATCACTGCTCCCGATGACAGGGAGCAGTAGATCCCTGTCATGTTTCTGGGCAACATCTCCCCGTTCTGCCATTCCGTGACACGATCGCGCGGGCCCCCGGTGGACATCGAGATTGCGGGAGCATGCGGCGGAGGTGTGCGCCCACAATGTCAAAATTTAAAGGAGACGTACAGGTATGACCATTTGCCCACCGCTGCCATTGCGCCAACGTATATCGGCGTACAGCGGTCGGTAAGTGGTTAAAGGCTCTTTTTCTGTACTGCTGTCTACCTTTCTACTTTTTGTTTCAAGAGTCTGCAGAAGTGCTAGTCTGCTGCTTTATTTGACTATGGGTGTCCTGTACCCTTGCCCTTCCCTTTTCTCTTGCAGCAAATCCGCTGCAGAGACCACTATTATCGGAAACCGGACCGCCCGCTGAAGAAAAGGATACCAGCGGTCAGGTGCATTGCTTCAGCCAATCAGGGCCTAGAATGCACTGTGCAGTGCACAGTACACTGTGGGGCACTTGACGGGCGAACATCCCACCGAGCGCCTTCGAAAATGTGGGTGTTTGGCAAACGACCCAGACTTATGCTTGGTCCGAACTGCTCGCCCAACACTACCAATCAGTAGGAGTTTTCTCTGGCCACTGAGCATGCTGGGGGAGAGTACATACTTAGAGGAAGTCAGGTTATCGGGGGCCTTCCACCCAGACCATGGTCTGGTGTGGATGTGTGAGGAACAGCTGTTGTCCTGAGTAGGCCTGAAGCCTAAGGCCTAGCCATGTGCTTGAGGCTCTGCAAGGGAGAGCCTGCTAACTACGTACATGGAGGCATGTAGTAAAGGATTGATAGACCTGAGATGAAGTACCAGAAGTTACTCTGCCATGGACTGGGGAACTATGGTGAGCCTGGGAAAGCGCCAAGACGAAATCATCCAGAGAATTCCTGCCCCCTTTTGTGAGTTCTTTTTCAGTTTCTATAGGAGACAGCTGTTGCTATAATAGTACAGATTGCTGGTTACAGCTTAAAGGCATTGTAAAGGCAGAAGTTTTTTTATTTTAAAGCAATCTATGCATTAGAGCCCCATCTTTCTCCAACAAACTCCACGAGTCCCTCGGCCGCCTGAGACTCTCCCTCGTGATTGGCTGGGATACCACAGCGGTGCCACTGGCTCCCATGGCTGTCAAAGTCAGTTAGCCAATCAGGAGAGGGAGGGGCAAACTGCAGCTCTGTGTGGATGGGCACAGGGAGCTGCAGCTCGGGTGCCCCCATAGCAAGGTGCTTGCTGTGGGGCCAAGGAGGATTCAAGCTGCTCTGTGCAAATCCACTGCAACAGAGCAGGTAGGTATAACAAGTTTGTAATAAAAAAAAAAAAGACTTTTAGGTAGATTCAGAGAGAATGGTGTAAACTTGCCTGCTAAGTTACGGCGACGTAGCCTAAAGCGAGCGGGCATAAGGGCGCCTAATTCAAATTTGTCTGAGGGGGCGTGTTTAATGGTAATGAGGCTTGACCCGACGTGATTGAGGTTTTTTTTCAACTGCGCATGCGCCGGGCGCCTACATTTCCCAGTGTGCATTGCGGCTAAGTACACCGCACGGGCCTATTGATTTTGACGTGGACGTAAACAACGTAAATCCCTATTCATGGATGACTTACGCAAACGGCGTAAAATATTCAAATTTCGAAGCGGGAACGGCGGCCATACTTTAACATTACTATTCCATCTATTAGATGGAATAACTTTAGGCCTGATAGTGTCTTACGGAAACGGCGTAAATGTACTGTGGCGGCCGGGCGTACGTTCGCGAATCGGCGTATCTACTAATTTACATATTCTACGCCGACCGCAATGGAAGCGCCACCTAGCAGCCAGCCTCAATATTGCAACCTAAGATAGGACGGCACAAGTCTCATTTGCTGTCTCATTCAGACAGCAAAAGGCATGCTCCCGTGGCGCACCTATGAGCCGCTGTCAATGCAGCGCCCAGGAGACGAGTAGGAAGGGGGAGAGATTACTGGTGGGCATCATTATGGACCCCTGTTTGCGTATTGTGGCAGAGCCTGCAGCAAAAGGAGTAGAGTGGTGTTTAATTTGACCAACTTTACTGAGCATGTATCCTGGATGGCTATGTAAGAAAACACCATATTTGTACTTACTCCCTCCAGTGGTGAGCACCAGGAAAGACATCCTACTCAAAGAAAATAATACACAAATAATATTATCCTCTTCTTACCTTATCCACGCCGCAGGAAAGCTACTAAAAGTAGTCCCAGCTTTCACCCATCACGGCGGGCAAATTGTGCCAACCTTCAGGTTTATCAAGGGTTTTATTAAAGAAAACCTCATACCAGGACCTGTAGAAGACTGCCAGAAACTTTTCGTGCCACAAATGTATTAGTACAGCAGAGAGACATTACAGGCAAACCTTGTTTCTTCTTTACACAAGGCCCGGGTACCAACCATCTTAGGCTTTTGATATCGGCCCGAGGAATGGATCCGGTTATAGCACCTAGGTCTCCACAGCCAGACCATCCAAAGAGCATTTTTCCTCTTAGCACATGTTGAATGTGACCAACCACCTTAAACCCTGGTGAAAAAACTGAGGTACTCTCCATTTGAGAGGGGCTATATAGGGGAGGAACTCAATTTTAATTGGGTTTGCCAGTGTCCAATCACCTGTGGTGACTACATAACCAATTAAGTAATTAAGGCTCTGTGTCCTGTGATGTATGATCAAGAAATTGTTTTTTTTTCCAAATTGTCAGGTGATCAAATACCACCAGTAGAAAAATTGGGGAAAGCAACTGCGCTAGCTAGCAAAAAACAATAAACACAATATAGCGGCCAGCACACAGACAAACAAAGTCAAAGTGAACACGAAAAAAGAAAGTGCAGCGCTAGGGTGGATTGAAAAGTAAAAATGAGGCCAAATTCACATGGTAATCAAGGCAAAACAAACAATATGAATAGGAATCAAGCACAGCATGAATGCAATACTAATTGGAGTCCATGCATATGTTTCCCAGCTGATAAATGGAAGAACCAGGCAAGTGTGATGGACAATGCAAATAGTTCGTTAGGTGTGTTTCCCAGTGAATGGATAAATCACTTCACATAAAATGCCAAATCAGATACATGGAGACAGCAGCAATGACTTGTCTGTAGACTATCAAAGAAGACAATGGGTACTCTTACCAGCTGTGGTGGACTTACGTGTTAATATTAACAGCAAGTCTGATTAGGCATTTGGGTAATGCACTCAGTACCCCATACTGCTTTTATACATTTGTTCACGTGATTTTATACTTTTAAATAAAGCCTCCACGCTTTTTTGATCTGCACCATTGGGAGCATTTCCTTTTTTTCTTCTCTCACCACACACGCTGTGTTTGTCCATGAGTTGGCCATTCCACCATTGGCCTCTTTCCATCCGGGTTCCTGCATTTGAGGTATCTGATCCAGATCGACTTAGACCGGTTCCAGCTTCTACATCGGAGTGACCGTCTACGCCTAACCATCTGCATTGAGCCCAGGGTCCGGTGTGACCACCATGCCTAATCAGACTTGCTGTTAATATTAACACGTAAGTCCACCACAGCTGGTAAGAGTACCCATTCTCTTCTTTGATAGTCTACAGACAAGTCATTGCTGCTGTCTCCATGTATCTGATTTGGCATTTTATGTGAAGTGATTTATCCATTCACTGGGAAACACACCTAACGAACTATTTGCATTGTCCATCACACTTGCCTGGTTCTTCCATTCATCAGCTGGGAAACATATGCATGGACTTCAATTAGTATTGCATTCATGCTGTGCTTGATTCCTATTCATATTGTTTGTTTTGCCTTGATTACCATGTGAATTTGGCCTCATTTTCACTTTTCAATCCACCCTAGCGCTGCACTTTCGTGATCAAATACCACCGAAAGAAAGCTCTATTTGTGGGGGGAAAAAAGGAGGTCAATTTTGTTTGGGTACAGCGTCGCACTTTCAGCAATTGTCAGTTAAAACAACGCAGTACCGAATCGCAAAAAATGCTCTGGTCATTGAGCAGCCAATTCTTCCGGGGCTGAAGTGGTTAAAATGAATGAACTGTATTTATTTGTGTTGTTTGCCTTTGTTTTACAGGGCATCTTAAGTGGAAAGGCAACCCTTTTATTTGAAAACTTAAAGGCTAAGTTCACCTTTTCGGGCAGAATTTCACTTTCATAATAAATATAATCCTTTTGTACTATAATTTCTGGTCCAGCAATACCAGTCTTCTTATCTCTCACTTGCAAAGAGCTTGACATTTTATGTTTCTGTCTAAGTTTTGAAATGTTCTTTCTGCTTGCATGACTTCCTGTAGGTCAGCTCCCATCATTCTCTGTGTTTTTGCTTCACAGAAAAGGGTGTGATAGGGCGTGTATTACCAGTCTGGACCACAGCTTCTTCATTACTATACCACCACTTACTACTTCTTTAAGGTGACCATATACATAACAATTTGATTGCACAATCTCCTTTAGATCTACCAGCAGCCATGTAGTGCAAGGGCCTGCCTGATTTGATACAAATTTAATGGATTGTTCAAGTGGGCCATCCTATTTGTAGCGCTACTCCCTCAGGAGCCGCTGGTTGATTTGGGATCGGCGTATTAAGCTACCTCTGTGTGTTATCTAGGGGTGAAGGTAGCGAGTAGAGCAATAAACGAATGTCCGATCTGCAGATAAGCTTTTCTGAATGCTTTATTTCCTGGCCCAACACGACCAACATCAACTTGAGGTAGATAGGAAAGGTTGATGAAGTAAAGAAACTTTGCGGTATCAGGCTTTGGATAGAAGGAAAGCAGTCCTGCTTTCTGTAATAGCACAGTTCGTCGCCACTCCAGCCAGAGTGGGTGAAGCACCCCCGGACAGACCTCTGGCACAGGCCTGGAAGCCGGAGCGTCACTTTAAGGTTGCTGGGAGGAACAGGCCTCTGCCACAGGCCTGGCTCTGGTGAGACCTCTGCCACAGGCCTAGTACTTGGATGAGCTAAATGATTGAGCAAATCCTCCCAGTAATTAGCATTAGGGTCACCAGTTGACAGCAGAAATGTACCTGTCAATGTTCCGGTCACCCGATCCCCAGATAGTTCGTTCAAGCCCTTTTGGATAACCTGCCTCCGTGTTTCCTCAAGCCGATCCCTCACCGAACGGCATACAGCCTGGGATCTTCTCAGTAGAAGTGGGGACCCAGTAAGTCACTGGGACCCCTTTGTGGCATCAATTGTTCCAGACCAGGAGGGCCCAGAGTCAGAAACTCTGCATAGCGCACGACCCCAGGCCAGGTAGGCCATAGTGGTGGGGTCTGCGATGTGCGCACACCCTAAAGGTGGGTGCCGCACCTGGAAACAGGAACCCGCGAAGAACCCAGAACAACGGCCTCCGCCACAGAAATACCCCCTCCCAGCATGCACAGCGAGGCCCAACTCCTCTCATTGGCTGCTGGGAAGAAGCGGCTCCGCCTGGATCCCTCTGCGCCATCTACCGCCCAGGGATGGTACCGCATCCCTGGAACGCAGACTGACCCACAGAACAATCCAGAATTTGGCGACAGCTAAATTTAACAAAAATCAAGGATGAGAGCAACTTATATCTCTCATCCTCCCACTAACTTTAGCGTAGTGCCCTTACTGAAAGTAAAGGGGGCGCTACATATTCCATAGTTCTGGTAAATCTAAAGGAAATTCAAGATTGCATAGTATATGGCCATTCTTATACAAGTACTTAGGAGGGAGTGGATGGAGACACTCAGCTGTCAGACTCTGTTCACATCTTCACATAGCGGGAACACAAGTTTCCATGCACGTTTTTTTTGGGGGGGGGGGCATTTTGTAGCATTTCCACTCATAACACATAGGGCGGCCCATTCACATGGAGCGTGGTGCACTTTTTTCTTGTGCTTTTTGGGGCATT
The DNA here is from genome assembly GCF_905171775.1 of Rana temporaria. Taxonomy (NCBI): domain Eukaryota; kingdom Metazoa; phylum Chordata; class Amphibia; order Anura; family Ranidae; genus Rana; species Rana temporaria. Next base: position 100,075,316 of record NC_053500.1, read on the forward strand.
TTTAGCATCTTTCTGAAACGCACAGCAAAGCATGCATTTTCTGTGCAGTTTGCAACGCATTTGGAAACACACAATTGTGAATCGAGCCTTATCGTTCTTGTGTAAATGTACCAATTTCCTTTTAGTCCCTATTCACACCTAGAGTAGTGGAAGCGCATGTTTTTTGGCCTGTTTTTCCAGTGACACACATAGGGCAGCTCATTGATTTTAATGGGCTTCACTACACGTGACAAAGTAGCTCATGAAACATTTTGGCATGGTGCGAGTTGCATATTTTTTCTCTATGCAGAGATTTTGCACTCTCCATTTTTAGTAAATGTTTCCAGTTTTGCCGTCAAAATTCAGAAAAGCCCACTATAGGTTTGTTATGTGTTCTTATTTACACAGCATACCTAAAAAAAAATATAATCGATCAATTTGGGTATAACAAACCTGCCAGGTTTTACATTCAATTATTGCTAGCATTCACAATGGCTTCCCATAAAAAAAAACGTAACACCATTCACAATAGGGCCCCTTTCACACATGCGGGCCGTATGTCCGTTTTTTTCATCCATCCGTTTACAGATGAAAAAGGGACATATATGTATCCCTATGGGATAGCGGGTGTCAGCGGATGAACATCTGCTGACACCCGATCTCATTGGTGTCCGCTATGCTCCGATTCTGCAGACAGAGGAAAATACTATTTTTGTACCAATGTACCAATGATAGTGGTTCCTCTACCTCTCTCTAATTTTGCCCCAATTGTTGTGTATGGAGGAATAAATGCACCCATGTTAAATAGAAATTGTATGAATTCTTTATTGGTTCATGAACAAGAAGCAACTTCTCATATATGTAATAACCTTACACCGGTTGTCGTTAGCAAAAAGGATAGGTCCATGGGTATAGCAAATTGTACAGGATCAACATTAATTATCAGTATAAAATCTGATGTTACCCATAATTACTTAAATCAGGAGGTAAATGACACAGTGACCCCAGCCAACTAAAAAAAATCCTTATATTAATCAATACTGCAATTTTATATAAAAAATTTAAAAAATTAACAGTTTCAGCTCTGGGGAATTTTGATACTATGACCCAGCAGTTTTTTTTTTTTTGTGTGGGGTCTGTTTGTTTTATATGGTAAAAGGCTTATGCTTGGCTTCTTGCTAATGACACAGGAATATGTTATATTTAAAGGTTAGCCCTTGCCCTTTCAATTTGTAATGACAACATGCAAGCCAAACACCCATTACTCTCCCTTAAGGCTGGGTTCACAACTATGCGAATTGGATGCGGTTTCCACTGCATCCAATACACATGACAGAAGATTGTGACCGACTCTCTATGGAGCCGGTTCACATATCTCCATTGCGGCTGTGGAGCAGCTTGCACAGGAATGCTGTGCTTCTTTGGCTTCATTTCAGGGCCAAAAAATATGGCCCTGATGGGTCCCTGAAACTGAGAACAGGGACTCACCAGAACCCTTCTACAAGCTGCTGTGAACAGTGTGAACCTAGAGTCAAATGGCTCTAAACCCTTAAAAGGGTTTCAAAGGTAATGATTTTGCATTAAGATAAAAAGCCTTCTGTGTGCTGCAGCCATCCTAACACTTACCTGAGGTCCCTCTGTCCAGCGATGTCCACGAGTGTCTCAGCCGTCCGATATTCTCCTTCCTGATTGGCTGAGACACAGGGGGTCGGACCAGGTTGGGGCTCTGAATGGACACAGGGAGTTGTGACTCAACTCGCATGCCCCCATAGCATGCTGCTTGCTGTGGGGGCACTGAACAGGAAGGAGGGGCCAGGAGCATGGAAGATGGACCCAAAAAGAGGAGGATATGGGCTGCTCTGTGCAAATCCACTGCAACAGAGAAGGTAAGTATAACATGTTTGTTATTTTTTTAAGAAAAAACAAACAAACCTTTACAATCACTCTAAGGTTTTTCACCTTAATGCATTCTATGCATTAAGATGAAAAACCTTCTGTGCTACAGCGGCCCCTCAGGCCCCCCTTTCCCTTACCTGAGCCCACCCGATCCAGCATGAGCACAGCGGCTCCCGTCACTGTCTCTCTCCTCATTGGACAGATTGATAGCAGTGGGAGCGATTGACTCCTGCTACTGTCAATCAAATCCGGTGACGTGGGGGGCGGGGCTGAGTCGCGCTGTCTGTGTCAACTGGCGAAGCATCAGGACATGGAAGCAAGCACGCATGGGGGCCAACAGGGAAAGCCACTCGATGAAGTAGAGGGGCCTGAAGTGCCAGCAAAGGACCACAGAAGAAGAAGACCGGGGCTCTGCAAAACCATTGCACAAAGCAGGCAATTATAGACATGTTTGTTATTTTTATATAATAAAGCAAAAAACCAAAGCTTTACCACCACTTTACGCTTAAAAGAAAATTGTTTAAGCAACAGGCTATGGCTTGGGCATTGCTCTCCTGATAGGCAGGATGGCTATCGAAGCTCTAAAAATAATAAATAATGATACCAATATTTTGGATGAAATTTTGAACCTCACAACTACTGACATTACTACTGACAGCAGAAGGTTTCAGAAATGTCCTTTTTATATAGGGTCATAGTAGAGCTGCACGATTAATCGTCAAGATTCATTATTTAGATTTTTTCCCTGTTGCGATCTTGACAAAGGCTTTCCCGATCTTCTCGATATTTGATATGTAGAGAATTTTTTTCTCTGCTCTCTGCCGTCAAAAGTCAAAGGGGCAGATCCACAAAAGAAATACGCCGGCGTATCTATTGATACGCCACGTAATTTTAAATTTCCTGCGTTGTATCTTTGTTTTGTATCTACAAAACAAGATACGACTGCATCTGGGCTCGATCCGACTGGTGTACGTCTTAGTACGCCGTCGGATCGTAGATGCATTTTTCCGCCAGCCGCTAGGTGGCCTTTCCGTAGAATTCCACGTCGAGTATGCAAATTAGCTAGTTACGGCGATCCACAAACGTACATCCGGCCGGCGCATTTTTTTAGGTCGTTTGCGTTCGGCTTTTTCCGGCGTATAGTTACCCCTGCTATTATGAGGCGTACTCAATGTTAAGTATGGCCGTCGTTCCCGCGTCGAATTTTGAATTTTTTACGTTGTTTGCGTAAGTCGTTCGCAAAAAGGGATTTGCGTAGAATGACGTCACCGGCGTAAACATTGGCTTGTTCCGGTTTAATCTCGAGCATGCGCATTGGGATACCCCCACGGACGGCGCATGCGCCGTTAAAAAAAAATGTTGTTTACGTTGGGTCACAACGTATTTACATAAAAACACGCCCCCATCACATCCATTTGAATTGCGCGCCCTTACGCCGCCAAAGATACACTACGCCGCCGTAATTTATGGCGCAAATTCTTTGAGGATTCAAAAAAAAAAGTAAGTTACAGCGGCGTAGAGTATCTTAGATACGCTACGCCCGACGCAAATATGCGCCGATGTACGTGGATCTGCCCCAAAGCCTGGGCAGTCTGCCAAGTTTTGAAAACATTCTATCAGTGGAATGTTAAGTCTAAACACTGTATCAATTTGACTTTTACATCAAAGGAATAGACTTCTGTATGTAAATTAGGAACGTTTAACCACTTAAAACGCCAAACCGTTCTTTTCATTTTTTTTGCTAGAAAATTACTTAGGGCCCCCAAACATTATATATATATATATATATATATATATATATATATATATTTTTTAGTAGAGACCCTACAGAATAAAATGGTGGTTGTTGCAATATATTACGTCACAGCGGTCTTTCAAATGTAATTTTTGGGGGAAAAAATTACTTTAATGAATAAAACATTTAAAATAAATAAAAAACTAACCAGTAAAGTTAGCCCAAATTTTTTTTGTATAAATTGAAAGATTTTACGCCGCGAGAATCGTGATCTTTATTCTAAGCAAAAAAATTGTGATTGTCATTTTGGCCAGAATCGTGCAGCTCTAGGTCTTGGTAACAAAAAGTAGGTGTAAATATTGTAATGTTTATAGTTTTTACTGATTTATTTAGTTGAGAGAGTATATGTATATGCTATATAAGAAAAGCCATAAAGTAACACTCATGAAAACAATGATAACTTTTTTCAAGCCTCCTAACAGTAAACAAGCCACTCCCAACAATGAAGATTATAAATTGCTAAGACAACTAGGGGTAAACCTCCTACCTATAGCATTATGTGTTAATGAGGTGCTGATTAGTAATAGGTTGAACACAGTTGGGTGTGGTTCAAGCAGAGTTTATCGAACATGACTAAAGTTTAGGTGCAAAATCCTAACCTTATTGAAGGCAATGTTAGCCAAACGTTAAGAAATATTTGTAGGCATTTTGTAGGCTAAAAGGCAAGGGATTGTCAAACAAATGGCATGAGAGGCTGGGCACTGCTGGGCACTGCCATGGATAATGTGTACTAAAGTGTAGAAAAAAAATTGTCTGAGAGCAGCGATTTTAGTAATACTTAAAGCAGACCTTCAGTAATTTTTCATCTTTACACCTATTAAATCTTCTGCCCTTGTTTTAACTTTGGATAGTAACAATTTTTTTTTCTGCCAGTAGACAGCTTATACAGCCCACTTCCTGTTTCTTGTCTGGTCATTATCCCAGGCTTATGACATCATGCACAGATCCCTCTCACTCTCGTGAGAGTTTGCCTGGGGGGGGGGGGGGATGAGTCATAAGAGGGCCAATGATTGCTGTAGGGCTGCAGAGCTGGGAGGTGTGCAGCCCTAGGTGTGCAGGTGTGTCTGTGTTAATCCAGGAAGTGAACAGGCAGCAGCTTCAGCTGCCCACAGTTAAAACCTGGTGGAAGGAGATGTCTACAGCATACTTGGCAAGTACAGAATCACAATATATATAAAATATGCAAAGTGTTTGGAAGGAAGTTTCAGAATTAAGAAGATGTTTTTATTACAAATTATGCGAGCAGACTGCAGTTCTTCTTTAACGTAAAACATTAAAAATGCAAAACTTCATTAAACAGCATGTTTGGGGGATGACCCGACCCTATGAAACAAAGGCTGTGAAGGCCAGTTATGGGTGGGGGCAGTGGCCATCTGATTGTTACGGATGTTATACTGGTGAGGGGACACACTAAACACCTTTTCTGCCATTGTGCTATGTGCTGGGTGTCCAGTGTGCCCCTATGCCTTTAAGGATGGGTGGGCTATCTGGCCTCCCATCTATCCATAAGAACGCATGTGCTTCAACTGTGAAGACTCTCATAAAATGTAAAAGCGTTAGTACTGCAGAAATATTGGGGTTCCTTGGAGTGGCTCTGCAGCTTACGCATATATTTGCAAATGTGTGCTAACCAAACCCCTGTTTTTAACGCAAACTGTTAGACAGGATAATGAAGTTGATAGCAGACTGGTTGGCAAGCTGAGCTGGGAATTTTCTCTGGTTTTGTTTTGTATGCGTTGCTCTTCCATGTGCTCCTTGCTAAGTCAGCTATAGCTGGATGCTCTGACCCTGCCTGTAAAGCAGCGCATTTGTGAGATGTATACAACCTACTACAGCAACACAGACATTTACAAAGGAAAAGTATCTAAATTGCCGGCAAAATGACAGCTCTCAGACTCTTAGTTCAGTTTATAAACATAGTGGCCAGGGATTCCATTCACCTACACCAGATCCTTATCCTAGATAAGGGCCTGCTATAGATGTTAATGCAAAATGACATGAGGTTTACCCCCAATAATACCAGGCTCTTCACAGCTGGCATGAATTTTAAGGGGGACCCCTCAGAAATCCATAACTAAACTGTTATCCCCTTACTGTTAATCCGATAAGCCCCCAGGCCAGGGTTGTGGGGAAGCAGTCTTTGTCCTCATTTTGCATGGATTGACATCCTGTGCATGTGTGATCGTGATCAGTCTGTACTGCTATTATGTGGCTATATACTAAACTAAATTGGCTTTGGTACAATGTTCCTCAAGGCTATGCCCTGCCCTCGTGTTATTTGTTTGACAATCCCTTGCCTAGAAAATTGGTAATATTGTTTTTTAACATTCGACTCCAATAGGGTTTGAATCCAGCACCCGAACCTCAGTAATGTTTGCAAAAAAGCAAACCAAGGTATGTTCAGCTCATTCCTAATTGCCAATGAATGAACACCCTGCATAGCACTGCTGTGGTATTATGCTCACAGTTACGATATCATGTGCTTCACATTTCAGTCCTTACTCTGATATCATCAGGGTCCAGACTATGCTCACTCCAGGCAGAGGTGATACTGCTATTTAGATTGGATCGAGAACGCCTCAGGTCCATCTCATCTTCGTACACTTCAGCTGCAATCTCTTCCTGTAGAGGACCTCCTGCATGCAAGAACTAACAAAGATGTTTACAGTAGGACCTGTTGGGTAAAAATCTTTCCTACAGAATTCTATGAACTTATAAGCATGTATGAATTACCTTGGGCACAAACAGTAAAGTAAGTGTCATTGTGACTGTCCCATGTGTGTGAATGAAGAACAGAAGAAGTGTCCAATCCGGTTGAAGTGATGGAACCATAACAAACCTAAAGTGAAGAACACAGTGTAACATACACACACAAAGGTGACTTGTGCACAAATGATGTGCTTGGGGAAATGGTGCTGTGCTGATGATTGATGCCATGTACAAAGACCAGGGACTACTGAGATATTCCTTTTTTCATCGTTAACCACATAACGACCACTGCACACACATATACGTCTACACAATGGCACGGGCAGGCAAATGGGTGTACCTGTACGTTACTTTAAATTTGCCGCCCAGCAGGTGCAAGCGCGTGCCCGCCGTGTGCCTCGTGAGTTCGCTTGTGGGTTCTGGGAACTTTATGTTCCCGGGCGGCCCACGATTGCGGTTGGCAAAGGCAGAACAGGGGGATGCCTTTGTAAACAAGGCATTCCCCCGTCCTGCCTAGTTTACATGTCACTGATCTACTGTTTCCTGTGATCAGGAACAGTGATCAGTGATGTGTCACTGGTAGCTCCTCCCCTAACAGTTAGAATCACTCCCTATGACACACTTAACCCCTTCAGCGCCACCTAGTGGTTAACTTCTTCACTGCCAGTGTAATTTTCACAGTAATCAGTGCACTTTATAGCACTGATCACTAAAAAAATTACAATGGTCCCAAAAAATGTGTCAAAAGTGTCCGATGTGTCCGCCATAAAGATCAGATTGCTGCCATTACTAGTAAAAAAAATAATAGCAAAAATGCCTATTTTGTACAGTAGACGCTATAACTTTTGCGCAAACCTATCAATATACGCTCATTGCGATTTTTTTTTACCAAAAATATGTAAAAGAATACATATCGGCCTAAACTGAGAAAAAAATCTTTTTTTTTTAAAAAAAATAGGGATATTTATAATAGCAAAAAAGTACATAATATTGCTTTTTTTTCCAAAATTGTCGCTCTATTTTTGTTTATGGCGCAAAAAATAAAGACCTGCAGAGGTAATCAAATACCACAAAAAGAAATCTCTATTTGTGGGAAAAAAAGGTGCGTTCATTTTGTTTGGGAGCCATGTCGCCTGACCGCGCAATTGTCAGTTAAAGCGATGCAGTGCTGAATCGCAAAAAGTGGCCTGGTCTTTGGCCAGCCAAATGGTCCAGGACTTAACTCCATTCACACTTGCGCAATTTCTATTGTAACTTTACCGTGCAACTTGATGCGACGTTGGTGCACCTTTGATGCAATTTGATGCGACTTTGTTACGACTTTGGATTTGACTAAAGTGATCATTTTGTTTGTGCTCTACAAAGTCACTTGACATGTGCAGAACATAAACATTAATTTATTATTGTTTGGTTTCTTTATTTTTGAACAAATTCCAAATCTGCAGAACGATTCAAATTGAAATTGGTCCAAAATTGATCCACTGTTTAAAATTCTGTGTGAAGAATAGCTGGTTGTCAAGAAGTGGGCCAGGAAGCCGGCTGCTGCGTCCTTAACCACTTCAATACCGGGCACTTTCCCCCCTCCTGCCCAGGACAATTTTCCGCTTTCAGCGTTGTTGCACTTTGAATGACAATGCGCGGTCATGCAACTTCGTACCCAAACTAAATTTTTATAATTTTCTTCCCATAAATAGAGCTTTATTTTGGTGGTATTTGAACACCACTGGGGTTTTTATTTTTTTGCTAAACAAAAAATAAAAAACTGATAGGCTGCACTGATGGGCACTGATAGGTGGCACTGACGGCACTAATAGGTGGCACTGACGGCACTAATAGGTGGCACTGATGGGCACTAATAGGTGGCACTGATAGATGGCACTGGATTGGCAGCACTGATAATGTGCTACTGACAGGCATTACTGAGTGGCATCTGAAGGGCACCGATTGGCACTTTGGCACTTTGATGGGCACTAACAGGCATTCTTTATGGGGCACAAGCTTGCAGCTAATGGTCGGTGATTGGCAGCTAATGGGCCATCTGCCAGCTCTGCAATAACTAAGGAGTGGGGCAACCCTGAAGACATCCCCGGGTGGCCCAACCCCTTAGTTATTTAGAAGCAGACAGATAGCGAAAGCCTTCTTTGGGACCACAGTTTTTTTTTTTTTTTTTCAGGTTGGCAGTAGCAGGAGTCGTGATTGATGATGGATCTACCCCGGGGAGGAGGGTTTAAATAAAGGAATTGGCAAAAACTGCCTACTGCCCTTTTTTACACTACACTTTTTTGGTTCCCCATACTCTTTAAAATGGGGGGTGGGATCTGGATCTGTTAAAGGGGGCTTCCAGATACTGATAAGCCCCCTGCCCACAGACCCCCACAACCACCAACCTGGGTTGTGGGTAAGAGGCCCTTGTCCCAATCAACAGCCACAAAGCACCCCCCCCCCATGTTTAGGTCATGTGGTCTGGAATGGTTCAGGTGGGGCTCCCCCCCCCCCTCTTTCCTGACCTGCCAGGCTGCATGCTTGGACAAGGGTCTGGTATTAATATTTTGAATGTTTGCCTGAAGGGCCTGGTATGGATGGGGGGAGGGGGGGACCCTACGCTGTTTTTCCATTTATTTTTTATAGCCATTCATTTCACAAGTCACATGTATATCATGCAGGTGCAACTTTCATGCAACTTTTGAGGGTTTACATTGAAGTCTATGGTCCTCAAGTCACATGAAAGTTGGACCAAAGCAGTACAGGAACTACTTTAAGTCACACAGATATGAATGGTGCTCATCGGGAAACATGGGGTGCGACTTGTCATGTGACTTTGGGGTCCAAAGTCGCATGACAAGTCGCACAAGTGTGAATGGGGCATTAAAGTTTCTGTCGGAAATCATTCTGGAGGTTTTTTTTTTAAGAAAGGAAGGAAAATGTTCCTTACCTGGAGTATATTGTTGACACAAGCAAGGAGCCTTCAATCCTTAAAAAAAATTACATAGAAAGATATATATGCATGCTGTTGCATTCTGACCTCACCTGAGTATATGGAATGCAGCAGATAGAAGCATCTCATTGTGTATTGCCAGTCCCATGTAACGTGGCTCATGGAAAGCAGAGGGCACAGTACGAGCTCCATAACACAGGTAACTGCCCCAGCACAAAAACAATAGCTCACCTAGGGAGAAGGCAGAGAGCATGGTTGAGTCAGACCCATACAAATAGTAAGAGATTTATTATTATACAGGATTTATATTGTGCCAACTGTTTGTGCAGTGCTTTACGATGTAAAGGGAGACACTACACCAACAGTACAATTCAAAACAAGAGGGTTAGAGGAGCCCTGCTCCTGCAAGCTTACAATCTAAGAGGGAGGGACTGGAGTAGGAGATAACCAGACAGATTGGGGTAGTGAGTTCCAGAGGATGGGAGAGGCTCTGGAGAATTCTTCGAGATGAGCATGGGAGGAGGAGACAAGGGAGCACAAGGTCTTGGGAGGAGCAGAGAGGACGGTTTGGGTGATATTTAGAGAAAAGATTAGCGATGTAGCTTGGGGCAGAATTGTGAATGGCTTTGTACATTATTGTTAGTGTTTTTAATTCTATTCGTTGGGCAATCGGAAGCCAGTGGAGGGATTGGCAGAGAGGAGTGGCGGACACTGAACTTTTGGTAAGGTGTATGAGTCTGGCAGCAGCATTAATGATAGACTGAAGAAGGGATAGCTAGCGGAGAGGTAGGCCAAGCCAATGAGGAGGGAGTTACAATAGTCAAGGTGAGAGATAACCAGTGAATAAGTTGCTTAGTTGTGTCAACGGTTAGAAAGGGGCCAGTTTTGGAGATGTTTCGGAGGTGAAGTCTGGATGATTTGGATAGTGATTGGATTTGGGGCTGAAAGGACAGGTCAGAGTCTAGCATGACACCTAGTACCTTGGCATGAGGAGAGGGACTGATGGTTGTATTATTACATAGTTACATGGGTTCGCTTAAGGAGCATATTGAATTAGCCAGTGCATCCCATTGGGTAATAAATTTAAAAGAGCGAACAAAAGTCCTGGATGGCTTAACTCCAATGTAAAAATGCATATAAAAGAAAAGGAGAAGGCCTTCAAAAAATACAAGGTTGAGGGATCATCATCAGCATTCAGACTTTATAAAGAATGCAACAAGAAATGTAAGGGTGTAATTAGGGCGGCTAAAATAGAACACGAATAACACATAGCAGAGGAGAGCAAAAGTATGTAAACAGTAAAAAAGGGAGGACAGATCATATTGGCCCCATGAAGAATGAGGAAGGATAGCAACAAGGTTACAAAGTATGGGGAGATGGCGAAGGTATTGAATTTATGGGGGTGATCAGGGCATGTTTTAGAGGGGAGGGGAAAGTGCCAGTAGAGAGGGAGAGATTGAAGATGTGAGTGAGGGAGCATACAATAGAATAAGAGGGAGACCGTAGCACATGTGGGGGAACAGGATCCATGGGACAGGTGGTAAGGCTGCCTTCTGAGAAAACTTTAGAGACCTCTTCGGTATTAGCAAGGTCAAAAGAGGAGAGTGTTGAGAGTGGATTTGTACAGGGTATGTTAAGTGGGTTAGATGTCTATGCAGTGGAAATGTCCCCACAAATTGCATCAATCTTGTTTTTGAAGTGATTGGCAATCTCGTGAGCAGTGAGAGAGTTACTGGGCGGAGATGCTGGTGGAGAAAGTACAGAGGTAAAAGTAGATAAGAGATGACAAGGACTGGAGGAAAGAGTATTAATGAGGGTGACAAAGTAGCTTTGTTTGGCAGCATGGCGGGAGGAATTGTATTTTAAGAAGGCAGATTTATATTGGGTGAATGCATGCTGGGAGTTGGTTTTACGCCACATTCGCTCCAGTGCTCGGCTATGTCTCTTAAGGTTTCTGTTTGTCTGCCATGGTTGTAATAGTCGGGGCAAATTTTGTGTAGTGAGAGTCCAGTGAGGATGAAACTGAACTGTAGATAGAGGTGGCCAGGTCGGGACAAGACAGGGGTGAGATTTGACCAAATAGAATAATATTAACAGCATGCTAAGCTTACCCAAAGCCATCATATAATCCCAGCGGTCATAATCACACATGTAAAACATAAGCCCTTCTTGCGTTTGTGAGTGGACAACCACAGGCACTCCTCTTTGCACATTCTCCATTGTTCCCACTGTCCATCCCACAAGGAACCAAATACACACCATCACCATAACACCTAACATGCGTATTAGACGCATACTGGTCATGTAGGGAATACGCTGAGCAGTCCTCGAAACGAAAATTTTCATGACTCTGTCATTAAAAATGTAAAAATTATGTGTTTAGCATTTTCATTTAGCATTTTCATTTATCAACATTTTAATGTCTGACATTTTAAAGGCCTACCCTAAATTTAAATAAAGTTAAAATAAGTATTTTTCAAAGTCCTAAAAACTTAATAGTTAAGGTCTTTTTTAATATACGGTATGTATTGACTTTTTTAAACTAGCTTGTATTCCTAGAAGGGGCATCCTGCCATCCTGCCATCCTGTTAAATACTAAGGGCCAGATCCTCAAAAGGGATACGCTGGCGTATCTACTGATACGCCGTCGTATCCCTGTTTCTATCTTTGGAACTGATCCACAGAATCAGTTTCCAATAGATAGGCAGAAGATCCGACATGTGTAAGGGACTTACACTGTCGGATCTTAGGATGCAGTACCTCGGCCACCGCTGGGGACATTTCTCGTCGAAATGCCGCTTCAGGTATGCAAATTAGCACTTACGGAGATCCACGAAGCTTTTACGCTTCGTTTTTTCTCCGTAAGTCAGGGCAGGACTTAGGGTGGCGGGGGCCCCTGGGCTTGAGTGTTGAAGGGGCCCCCTGGAGCCGAGAATTGGGGGGGATCGAAGTTGTTGAGCGGGGGGGGGGCGAATTGAAGTTGTTGAGCGGGGGGGAGCGCATTAAAGTTGTTGAGCGGGGGGGGGATTTTGCAGTTGTTGAGGGGGGGAGTGCCTCTCACCTGTGCCAGCAGCCGGGGCCACAGACTGTCATTAGCCCGGCTCTCGGCTTTCTTCCCTTCAGCAGCCACAGTCCTCCACACACCACTCCGGTTCCTCCTGCTTCCGTGCTGCCTCCTCTTGCAGTGCGGGAAAATTAACCCTTTTGCGGGACTGCGGGAAGAAGCTGTCTGTGCGGGAAAGTCCCACAGAATCCGTGCGTGTTGGGAGGTATGCGCAGGGCCGCCATCAGGAATTTTGGGGCCCCTTGCACAGCTTAAGACATGGGCCCCCTGAAGCAGAGAACCTAGGGGGGGTGGGGGTGCTGCCGCCTGAAATTGAGAAGCGTGGGGGCTGCCGCAAATTGAGAAGCGGGGGGGGCTTTACAAAAAAAAGAAGAAATAAAGAAGAAAACAAATATATATAAATATATGTAGCCATCCGGGGCCCTGGGGACCTCTGGGCCTTTTAATAAAAAGAAAAAATAAACCTCTGGGCCCTTTAATAATAAAAAAAAAAACATTTATAAAAAATACATAAAAAAAGGGAGGTTGCCAAACCCGGGGGCCCTGGGGACCTCTGGGCCCCTGGGAACCTCTGGGCCTTTTAATAAAAAATAAAAAAATAAACAAAAATAAAAAAATAAACATTTATAAAAAAAATAAAAAAGGGGGGGTTGCCACATGGGGCCCTGGGGACCTCTGAGCCCTTTAATAAAAATATATATATATATATATATATATATATATATATATAAAAAATGTAATTTTTTTTATAAAAAAATAAAAAAGGTGGGTTGCCATCCGGGGGCCCTGGAGACCCCTGGGCCCTTTAATAATAATAATAATAAAATATATATATATATATACATATATATATATATTATATATATAAAAATATCTAAAAAAAACATTTTTTTACAAAAAATAAATAAAAAAAAAGGGGGGTTGCCATCCGGGGCCCTGGAGACCCCTGGGCCCTTTAATAATAATAATAAAATATATATATATATATATATATATATATATATATATATATATATATATATATATATATTATATATATAAAAATAAAAAATATATAAAAAAAACATTTTTTTACAAAAAATAAATAAAAAAAAGGGGGGTTGCCGTCCGGGGCCCTGGGGACCTCCGGACCCCTAAAAAAAAAAAAAAAAAAATTTTTTTTTTTTTTTTTAAAGGGGGCCCCCTATTGGGTGGGGCCCCTGGGCTTGAGCCCAGTCAAGGCCAATGGTAAGTCCGGCCCTGCCGTAAGTATTCGTTTGCAAACGCAAAATTAGGGCTGCTTTACACCTTGTAAAAGTAGACCCTTCTTTCCCGCGACGCTGTTATTTTTCTTTTTTATTTTTTTTTTCCCCGCCGTATGTATTTTTTTTCCCAAAGCAACTTTTTTTACCCGGCGCGATTCACAAAACTCTGCGTAACGTAATTTCGCGCAATGCATGTCGGGAAAATGACGTCGGGAGCATGCGCAGTACGTCCGGCGCGGGAGCGCACCTAATTTAAATGGGACTCGCCCCATTAAATTAGGAACGCCTTGCGCCGGACGGATTTAAGTTACACCTCTGCAAATTTCCAGGTAAGTGCTTTGTGGATCGGGCACTAACTTGGGAAATTTGCGGCGGTGTAACTTAAATGGGAAAAGTTAAGTTACGCTGCCTGGCTGTGGATCTGGCCCTAAGTTTTGGACATGGTAGATATGGTAAAGCTGCTACAGATTAATGTCACGATAATGCTTATAGTAATAAATATGCATGTAATTGTAGTAAATGAGTAAGCCAGCAGATAATGGATTGAATAGAGAATCTAGTTTCTATCAATGGTGGAAGACAGACTAATGCCGCGTACACACAATCGGAAATTCCGACAAGAAAACCGTGGATTTTTTTCGGACGGTATGTTGGCTCAAACTTGTGTTGCATACTCACGGTCACACAAAATTCCAACCGTCAAGAACACGGTGATGTACAACACTACAACGAGCTGAGAAAATTTAAGTTCAATGATTCCAAGCATGCAAGTTTTTTTTGCGCGTCGGAATTGCATACAGATGAACGGAATTTCCGACAAGAACTTTTCTTTTCGGAAAAATTGAAAACAAACTCTCAAATTTTTTCTGTCGGAAATTCCGACAGAAAAAGTCAGATGGAGCCTACACACGGTCGGAATTTCCGACCAAAAGCTCACATCGAACTTTTGTCGCATGCATTCGTTTCTAAACATATTTTAAGAAAGCATTGTGTTTGTTGGCCATACTGTATAAACTCATTAGATTCTCTGTTTCATTATTTTATTCATTAACCTATGACATAGATCATTTGATTGGTAACAGTAAGTAGCACAAATAGTTCTTTAGATACTTCTCATCGTGCAACCTATGATAATGGACTTGTCTTTGTGAAATATACAATATCACTTAAAGCAATACATTCAACATTGCTCACCTGTAAAGTTTAAGAATAATGGTTCCATATACTATGCAGAAGCCAAGAACTCTAACCCAACGAAGGGCAATACAACGAAAAACACCAGGTTTAAAATACACAATGAATACCTGAAACAGAAAAAAATATCTTACAACAATATTGTGCAACATTTGTACTATACAAGGGAAAACAAATACCTCTGATTTCACTCACTGGAAAGTAGAGCAGCAGTGACCCGAAGAGGATTGTCTCCAGGAGAATAAGACCTGAGGCCCGGATCCTCTAGATAGGAAGAGACAAGATGCAGGTGTTACCATTCAACAACAGACAATCTTTGGCAATCCAGCTGTTGATAAAATTAAGATTAGATATCATGGTGAGTAAATTAAAATGAAAAGACCTTCAGAAAGCATTACGCTCAACATTACCCCTTGGCAGTGGCTTGCTTTTGGGTAATCAAGGTATTGACTATTATTCAAATTGAAAACCATGTAACAAATACTTTGTGTCAGAAAGCATTTATTAGCCCTTTGACATTATTTAGATTTATACATGAATGGTCCTTAAAATGTGACCTGATCTTCACTTAAATAATAAAACATAATAAAAAAATAACACACATAATAGGGTTACTGGAGGTTGGTATTTCAGTCAGTAAAATGAGAACAGTGGTTTGAAGGTACTCCATTCCTTAAGGAAGTAAGAGAAAATCCCTCACACCCATCCCTCAAGGCTGGTCTACAAGCTGTTCGTTATTTCTAAACCAACTCCCCTATAGAATATGCCACTGAATTTATCATTAAAGGAGTGGAATTTTTTTTACAACACTTTTTTATTTTTATTTATTTGATGATACATTGTCCATCAGAGGGACTACTATATGCAGCTCTGCTGCACTCTATTGCAATTTTTTTTGTGAGACTTCTTAAACAAAACTTTATATACAGGAGTCCATTATTCCTGAAAATATAGAGATATTATTTTAATACTTTATATTCCTGGTTGTGAAAAGTAGCATTGAAAATGTGAAGAAAGTATGTATTTTATTGATTCGGTTTTTCTTTTCATCCATTTCAGTTCCACCTTATCTGTCTCTTATATCATATTTATTGATGTGGCCATTGTGGAAGATTGTCTAATAAGCTGTACTAATTTTTGCCTTTTACCAGTTCACAACCTCATCATAAGGTGGAGAGTCTTTCAATTTGTTGGAATAATGCGCACCTGCTTAAAACCAGTGGAACGTGCCACACAGTTGCATCAGAGAGAGGGCATCTTTCTAACATCTTTGTTAATGGGCTGACAAATGCCAACCTCAAGATAGTAAAATGCAAAACTTATGAGGGTTTAACTGGAAGGATCCTGTTCATACAATCCTTTGGTCACTTGTCTGAAGGTATTTACAAAATTACTATTAGACAAATGCATGTTTTTGAATGTGACAGTGACTACTTTGTGTCTACGAAAAAAAGGCAGAAGCTTGAAGGATCTTTGGGTTTGTGCTGACCCTCACAACAAACACATTAAAAATGGAAAACTGACTATCCCAAGCGCTGGTAGAAGCGGAAGACTGCAGGTGTCTGTGTGTCACTATAGGATGGAGTGACCGGAAGTCGACCTGAATGGCAGCCTAAACTCCCTGCTCTCTCATAGCCCTTAACTACACGGCAAATTCGGGGACTTCCACCTCACCTACATGGGCGGCTACAGGACGACTCTATCCACAAAGACCCGGGGATCCTCCCAACCCCCACCAGGCTCCTCTGCAGACCACTGGTCCTTCTTGCCACCATCAAATATGCTGCGAGACGGGATGAACAAGATGGCGCCGGACACCTTCACTCCCACCACAAGGATCCCGTGCAGCTCTTCTCCTCGATCCCCGCTCAGCTCCGGACTCCCAGTCTCAGGTGCAGTACCCCTGGGACGTCTCTCAACAATCCAGTGTGGTGAGTCTGAGGCCTCGTCACCGAGCCTCTGGGCCATCATATTGGGACCTAATGCTCTGAGGCCTACCCGCAGCTGCTGTGGACGGCATCAGATGCCTGCATCGACGAGACGGGTCCATGCTCCCCATCCCTCTCAGGGAACTCAGAGGACTTTCCAGCCCTGCCAGGCCCGGCCTACCCGCACCAGTATCCATTCTCAGCATCTGGGCCTGAGGGACGCCAAGCCATCTGGGGGAGAGCTGTGGAGGTACCTTCCCCCTCCAAGACACAGAGACAGTCTAGATCCAGGGAACTCTGCCCTCCTAAGTCCCAGGCAGTCCCCGCTGCTACTTATATGCAGATGGCCGACCCCCCATATGTCCCTGGAACTGTCCGGGAGGGCCCGCCAGCAAGCGCAGGCCATGGCCTGGAGTAAACCCTGGAACCAGCCATCCACCCACTCGGGTCCGGAGATCCCCCAGATGGCCCAACTCAAACCGCCCCCTACCCCTCTTCCTCCCGCAACCACTGGAACCGGCTCCATTTCCACCCATGCCTCCCCAATGGCACTCCTACCTGCAAGTGATGCCTACCAACGATGACTTTAGATAATTAATAGCAATCGGGCCTCAAGCTTATGGCAGACAATGAGTGGAAATGGCGGAGGAGGACATCTAGGACACCAAACTAGCGGTCCACAGGACCCAACTTCAGGGTGTGGAACACCGCTCCTTACTTAGAGACATGCAACGCCATGTGGAAGACCTGGACAACAGGGGACGTAGAAATAACATCCACGTACGGGGGGTTCCGGAGCCGGAGAGCCCTGAGGACATTCACACTACTCTAGAGGCCCTGTTCAACAACCTGATAGGTGAACCTCCTGCTAAGCCTATAGAAATGGACAGAGCTCACCGGGCCCTGCGCCCTAAGGGGACCACCTCAAAACCCAGAGACATAATATGTAGGCTAAGCTCCTACCCCCTAAAAGAGAAAATTATGAGACAGGCTCGTCTTGCCAGCAAAGTGACTTTAGATAATGCTCAAATCCAGCTTTACCCAGATCTATCTTGGGTCACTTTGCAAAAACACAGACTGCTTCAACCATTACTGTGCACTCTACATGATGAGAATATCCCCTACCTCTGGGGATTCCCCTTCAGCCTCACAGCCAAGCATCAGGGAAAAACGGCCATGCTGAGATACCCAGGGGACTTAGCAGCGTTTTGTGATGTCCTGGAACTCTGAGTTCTTCAGCTCCCTGATTAGGACCTTGTGGCCATACCACCCCCACCTCCCACAGTTTGGCAGAAGGTGCCTCCACCTAAATGCTCCAGAGGTTCGGAGGGGCCCAAGAACGGCCACCACACGCAACACCGGGTACTGCGTTCACCCAGTGCCCTGCCTCATTACTTTTGCCAGTGACTTTGCCCTGGCCACTACCCTTGATTCAGTTCCCCCAATGCCCTAGCCTTATTTTTGGTTAGCATTATGTGCAAGTCTCGGACGAGACTTTAGAGAGAGACCTTCCATACATCACCCCCCCACCCTCATCCCAGAGTATTGGACTGTAGTTGCACACGGCCCTGTTGTTTAACTTGATCGTCCTAGGGTTCCCCTTTGTCCCGCTGACTCACCCTGCGGGTGTCAAGTTGGTGGAACTCACAGGAAGCCGTCCTGACCTATGCCAGTTAGCCCTCATAGGTCTTAATGTTAGTAGTACGGTATGTTACCAATGTTGCGTAAAAATGTTTCTTTTCTCTTTTTTCTAGTCTTTCTCATCCCTTTCTCTTCCCTTGTCATCACCTGGCCCCTCACAGGAATCGCTGAACTTTTCTGGTCCTCCTCCCGTGGGGTGCTTGCTCCCAGCCTTCTGTCTCCATCCACATCAGATAAGTACAATTCCAATCACCCTCACACGCCCCCATAGCTAAGATATTATCTTTAAATGTCCATGGATTGAACTCAAATAGAAAACGGCATCTCGCACTGAGGGACTTTAGGAAGTTGGGGGCAGATGTTGTTATGATCCAGGAAACACATTTTGACAAGGGGGTTCCTTTGCGTTTGTCTCTCGGTACTACTCTCAGATCTACCTCTCCTCAGGGCCCCATAAACGAGTAGCCATACTTATTAAAAGGGGGTCTCCCTTTAACCGGTCCCACCACTACAGTGACCCACATGGCCACTATCTTATCCTCCAGGGCCTCTGACAAGACCAGGAGGTCACTTTTTGCACGGTTTATGCCCCAAATGTTTGGCAGTTTGGGTTTCAGTCTAGGGTGTATGCTCGCCTCTTTCAGACAGATCATAGGATACTAGTGATGGGGGGGACTTTAACTTAACCCAAACAGCCACCTCGGATCACCACATGGTGAACCCCAGGGCACCCCAGGCCTGAGTGATCAGAGACTCAAGGCTGTTCCGTCAGCTCTCCAGACGTTATGCTCTCTTCGATGCCTGGCGGGTTGTCCACCCTGGCGACCGACAGTATACCATCTACTCATGCCCTTACTGCACACATTCCCGCATAGACTACTTGTTTGTCAACAACTCAACTCTGCGACTGACTCGCGCAGAGCAGATTCACCCGATTTTCTGGTCTGACCATGCCCCTGTCCTGCTGACTCTAGAACTGGCTGACTCTGCAGACCCTATAACTGCCGTCTGAATACGTTTCTCCTTCAGGACCTCCCCATAAAATCCAAACTGGAGTCCACCTTAAAATACTACTTTGAGGAAAACAACACCCTGGACACGACCCCTTCAACACTATGGGAAGCCCATAAGGTGGTGCCTAGCTCTGTCATCGGCCATGAAAAATAATTCACAAGCTGTGAAACTGCAACAGAAAGGGAACTTAAGGTCCTGGAACGTCGATTGCAGAGTTCCCCTACCTTGTCACTCCTTAAAAAAATAATTGACCTGGTGGAGGTGGCAAACAGGGAGGGCCAGCAATCCCTACTACTTAGCTTGGATGCCAAGAAGGCCTTCGATCGTCTGAGGTGGCCCTTCCTTTTCGCCACGTTACGCCATGTGGGGTTCTGGGGGCCTTTCCTGCGGGCTATCCTACACCTATACTTTGGTCCCTCCTCTCTAGTCAAGACTACCTTTGCTTTTTCCTCCTCGTTCCCGGTGACTAATGGCACAAGGCAGGGATGCCCATTATCGCCCCTGCTATTTGCGCTTTGTGTTGAACCCCTAGTCGCCACTATTTGCAGGAACCCAGACATCAGGGGCATACTAGTTAGAGATCGGGAGTTAAAAATTTCGCTGACGACATAATCCTCATGCTGACCCAACCCAGGACCTCTCTCCCGAACCTACATGCGGAGCTCCCAGTTAATATTCCCACCAGGGAGATAGCTCACCTACAGGCCAACTTCCCCTATAGCTGGAAAACCTCCTCCCTGAAGTATTTCGGGATCCACATCACCCCAACATTTACCACCCTTTACCAGGAGAATCCCCCCCCCCTTCCGCTCCATCAGGGCCCTTCTCCTGCAGTGGAAGAAATATCACATCTCCCTACTGGGGAAGGTGACATCAGTAAAGATTACTATTCTCCCAAAAATATTGTACCTGTTCCAAACCCTGCCCATTCGGGTGCCCTATGCCCACCTGAGAAAACTCCAGACTGACCTGCTCCAGTATACTTGGAACTACAAACAGCATAGGATCCCTCGCTCGGTACTACTGGCGGCGTGCTCGGACGGGAGTCTGGCCTATCCCGACCACGTTAAATATTATCAGGCAGCCCAACTGAAGGCCATAGCCTCCTTGTTTACTTTGCGCTCATATAATACATGGATGGAAATAGAAAAGCTACGGCTTCCCCCGGTACACCCAAACAACTTATTGTGGAGTGCGAACGCAGAGGTAGACCCCGAACGCAATCTTGGCCCTATGACCCAGTTCCGGCGGACGTGTTGCAAGCTGATGCGCCAGCATAAGTAGACCTCAGACAGCTCCCTCCTGACCTCCTTTGCTTGCAATCCCAAGGTGCCAGATAGCCTCACTCACCGAATGTCCTGGCCATGGACTACGCAGAATCTTTTCCACTTTGGGAACCTGGTGGACGCCCTGACCCGCAAACTGCACTATTTTGCTGAGCTGCAGGCCAAGTATGATCTGCCGTGCTAGGAGTTCAATGGATACCTCCAGATACGTCATTACGCCTTGACTATCGCACCAAAACTGTAATTTTCTCCTCCAACACCCTTTGAAAAGCTGATATTGGCAGGTTCCGCACAGAAGGGCTTAATCTCCGATAGCTATAAAATACTGAACGCATGGCCCATGGACACTATGGACAAAGACGCCTATATGGTTAAATGGGAAAAGGCCCTCGGCAAGGAGATCTCCATGGAGCAATGGCGGGTGATCTGGTCTCAGGCGGCGAAAAGCTCACTTTGCACGCTTTACAAGGAGAACACGTACAAAATCCTTTATTTTTGGTATATGATGTAACGGTATGGCCCGTAGGACCCAGAGGCTCTTGAAGGATGTGGGGTACTCCTGTATCAGCTTCACCAATGACTCTTGCGTCTAGGGTCATCCTATGTCCACTAGGATGACTGAGAACTGATATCATGGATTACATGAGATGGGACAGTAATGATAATTCATGTATTGCAGGATATCTTGAAATATTACAAGTTGTTCATTCTGAACCCAACAGGTCAATGATAGTGTGAGTCATTCAATGTGGGGACACACACTGTTAAGATGTTAATTACCTCCAGCTACCTGGCTGTAGTGATACAAGCTTGCTGTGATTGCATTCTATTGTCTATTGTGTTAATTAAGCCTGGCTCCTAAGATATTTCATGGTGCTATGCTAACTAACCCTGTATTGTGTGAAAGTTCTATTGATGCTAATATGTGTTGTGAGTTAGCACACTTTAAAGGTCAGACGTCCGACTTATGTTCACTAAAGGAATGTGTATTGTGTAGCACAGACCTGGGCAAACTACGGCCCGGCGGACCTTTTAATCCGGCCCCCGGGCAGTGTTGCCAACCGTCCGTAGAAGGCACTTTTTCCCTGTTCGTAAAAGTCCGTAATAAGGGAAATGTGCCCGTAAAAAGATCCGAATGTGAGCCGCAGCGCAGGCAGCGTCTAGTCCTCCTACATTATGCATAGCCTCGCCCTCTCTGACCGCCCAGCCCACCACCACCCGCCGCCCAGCCAATTATCAAAGCGCATTTTCGCGCTAACAACACTGCTGCCAGCCTATTCAAAAGAGCAGCGCGGGGAAACTGAGGAACATCGTAGAATGTGTGGACTCTGTGGAGAGCGGCACCGGTGGGATAGCACACAGCAGCAGATGTAGTGGACACACTGCAGACGCACCCCCACTGTGACGAAGTGGACTGAGTAAAGGCAGACGGAGACCGACCAGTGAGCCTGCCTGCCTGCTCTGCCCGCCCGACTGACTGACTGTAGCAGTCGGCCAGCCGCCATGCTGGTGCCCGGACCTGGAGTGGACCCTGGTCTCCGCCTGCTGCCTGCCCTCAGTGCCACTGCCCTGGCCTTGTCTGGTGAGTCCTCCTCAGTCCAGCAGCAGTGTGTGAAGTGCTATCCTACCTAGACATCATCAGTATGCTGTGTCCTCCTCCTGTGCCCCTTTCACCTCTCCACAGGTCAGATCTGTGGAGAGGTGAAAGGGGCACAGGAGGAAGACACAGCATACTGATGATGTGAAGAAGTGATATGATAATTTATTTGCAGCCTCTGTGCCATGTCCCCAGCCTCTGTCCCCCTCCTGTGTCATGTCCCCAGCGTCTGTCCCCCTCCTGTGTCATGTCCCCAGCGTCTGTCCCCCTCCTGTGTCATGTCCCCAGCGTCTGTCCCCCTCCTGTGTCATGTCCCCAGCGTCTGTCCCCCTCCTGTGTCATGTCCCCAGCGTCTGTCCCCCTCCTGTGTCATGTCCCCAGCGTCTGTCCCCCTCCTGTGTCATGTCCCCAGCCTCTGTCCCCCTCATGTGCCATGTCCCCAGCCTCTGTCCCCCTCCTGTGCCATGTCCCCAGCCTCTGTCCCCCTCCTGTGCCATGTCCCCAGCCTCTGTCCCCCTCCTGTGCCATGTCCCCAGCCTCTGTCCCCCTCCTGTGCCATGTCTATAACAAGTACTCGTACCAGTTGTCCAACAATGATATTTACTGCTTTTTATAAAGAAATACAATTGATTTTATGCAGTATTGAGTTTAGCCTTTTGGCCCGGCCCTCCAAAATATTTTTAGTTTCTCATGTGGCCCCACCGAAAAAATAATTGCCCACCCCTGGTGTAGCAGGTGAGAATAGCTTATCGCGGAGTCAGAAAGTCTGTCTAAGATGTGGATTGAGGATTAGTTAGCACCCATTGTGTGATGTTGTGGGTGGAGTGTGTCATTGTCCCTTTGATTACTGCAGCATGCTCTCTAACTGTATATAAGAAACCTGAGTTTACCATTAAAGTCTATCTGTTTGGAACCAGAGAACAGAGCTGTGTGTGTCTCGTTTTCTGGGGGAAATCCAATGGGTCCTGTCTGCTGGATTGTGGAGTGTCGATAAGCTGTCGTGGGTTGGTGGAATGGAATATCGTAACAGCGTTAACCCCTGACCGTTACAGACCCCCGATGTCCTCCATGCCATATAGCCTACTATCTCCGACCGCTGATGGCATTGCCAGGGGGCTAAGGGAACCCTCCTCCATATCTATTGGAGATGCCCACTGATCGCTCCTTTCTGGAACTCAGTCCAGCAGTAACTGGCTCAGCTTTTTGATGGGTCGATCCCCATTACTCTGAAATTCTGCCTACTGGGTATATCCCCCCCCCTGAAAATTCCTGCTCCCTAAAAGAAAATTACCCATCATGTCCTCACAGCGGAACGCTGTCTGGTGACATTGCACTGGAAACGCAGCTCCCCTCCCCCTCCCGAGGCCATATATGCCAGGATTAAGGATGTGGTATTGATGGGGAGGATGATGGCTAGAAGGCAGGACAGACTGGAGGCCCACAATAAGGTCTCATAGCTGTGGCACTGCTGGGAGGACCCACCCTGAACCAGTATCTGAGCCATACTGATGACTTCTCACCCCTTTTCAAGTTTTTCTTTTTCCTTCCCTTCCCCTCTTTTCTTTTTTCTCTTCTCTTCTCTCATGAATTCCCTTGTGACTCTTATTTGTATAAATGTATGTTACTTCACTTAACGTCTATTCCTTTCTTTGCACTATAAGTTTTAAAAGTATAAGCTCAGAGTACACTGTCGTCTCTCTGTATGATAACACGTGGTAGGAAAGAAAGTGACCCTGATTCTGTTCTATACGATGGTTGTAATCTTATTGCTTGAAGTAAATGTGTAATTTCTTAGGCCCTGTACACACGAGAGGATCTATCCGCTGGAATTGATCTGCGGATCAGTTCCAGCATATAGATCCGATGGTGTGTACATCCCAGCGGATCTTTTTCCGCGGATTTTTTTCGGCCCGACCGATTTCCAGCAGATAAAAATTTCTTAGCATGCTAAGAAATCTATCCGCTGAAAACGGCTTCAGCGGATCGATCCGGTGGTCTGTACAGACTCACCGGATCGATCCGTCCGATTCCCTCCCTCGCATGCGTCGTAATGATTCGACGCATGCGTGGGTATCCTTATATGACAGCGTCGCGCACGTCGCCGCGTCATCATCGCGGCGACGGCGCGACACGTCATCGCGAAGGGATTTCGGCGCGGATTTCGATCCGATGGTGAGTACACTCCATCGGATCCAAATCCGGGGAAATCCTCGAGACCGTATCCGCGGATCAATCCTCTCGTCTGTACCCGGCATTACATGCATATTTGCTGAAAAATTTCTAAGTTAAACTGTTATTGAAAAAAACAATGGAAAACTTCCTATCAAATACTTAGCATAATTTTCCTTTCCTTATGGACTCCATGGCAGCATATGCTCCACCCTCGTTCCTACCCCATAGGATCCTACTCCCATACATTTTGAGGCTGAGCCAGAGGCCATGTTGCGTAACTCGCCTACTCATGACACTGGGAGGGGACTCATGCTGCCAGGGCCGCTGATAGAAATCCTGGGGCCCCGTACAGCCTACTTGAAGGGGGCCCTCTTCAGCCCCACCACTGGCCCTTGGCCCCTATACAGAGAGGCTAGGGTATACATAAAGGCAAAATTGTGGGCATGGCTATTTAAAAATATGTGCCGCACGGAGCTGAAAAATGGATGTGGTTTAAATTACACTTAATTATTGGGCATGGCATAAAGGGGTATGGTTAGAGTCTAAGATGACTGTGTGTAGGATGCAGATGATACTGTGCTGCGTTCAAAACTGCACTGTCCAATTTCTCAAAGTCAAACAGTTGTACATGAAAAAGAAGATACTATTTATGTCAGATAAGCCCACTTTGAAAAAAAAAAATCATATTATGTCTAAGGGACGGTTTACACCATACCTGCATACAAAAACACACAGCTTTTGCGATCTGCAGCAGGTGTCAATAAAAAGTTAATGACACCTCAATCGCATGTTGCAAACATAGTGGGCCAGATTCATGAACAATGGTGCAGATTTGCACCGGCGTGGTGCATCATTTTTAGACTACACCGGTCCAGCGCGGAGAGGCAGTTAGGTGATTCAAGAAACTTTTTTTGTCTACGATGCCCCAGCGGGGCGGATTTTAGAAGGCGTAAGGCGGGGTAAGGCCAACTGGGAGTCACCCTATGCTAATGAAGTGCCGACCGTGGCGCAGGGGTCACGCCGGGGCGCATCTTAGACCGCACATGCTCAGTGACATCCAGGGGTAAATGCCCCAATCTGCACATGCTCAGAACTGCGCCCTGGCGTGATCCCTGAGCTACGCCGGTCCACTACCAATGCCCAGTCCATAAATCAGCCCAGACTTCCGCCCTGCAGGTGCAAATGTACTTAAGCTTTTTTTTTCCAAGCTAGGTCGTTTGCATTGTGGTGGGGCAGTTATGGCTGGTGAGGTCATCCTGCAGGATGCTGGTTAATTCCAGGATGACTTCACGGCTGAACCTGTAGGTGCGATACACCTCCACTTCCCCCATGTCAAAGACGTTAATGCGCGGGCGGAAGATCCTCTCCCGTGCCCTCCTACGTGCCCTTCGACGCAATAGTGCAAGGACCACGGCTGCCCCTGGCATGTTGGCACACAGATGTGTTGTCCAGCAAGTGTTGTTGCTCAGTTCGTTTGTAACGCTGCTGCTTTAGCTGCTCTCCAGCTGACCTCTGCAAGTTTGGTGCAAAGTTACCCCTGCTTTTATGAGGTGTAACTTGGCGCCGGAAATTTCAGCTCCGCTCACCGGGAGTAGCCTGCGCCTGTCAAGCTTAAGTTGATGAATCGGCCCAACAACCTCATTTGCATATTTAAAACACAAAAACCATGGCCGCGCCAGATCCGACCAGCGTAAATCTGCGCCAACGCCGCGCCGGCGTGGAAAGGTTACACCGAGGCGATGAAGTCTATTTGGAGGCGTAATCTGGTTCTCTGGGTACGGTGCAGGGATCCGCCGGTGCAAATCTGCACGCCGCGCATCTACCAAAAAAACGGTGTAAGTGCTACATGAATCTGGCCCAGTGTGTTTGCCCTGCACCTGCCAGCCCTGGATCACCATGTGATTCGGTTGCAGTGCATGTTAAAAAGTAGTGCATACACTCCTTTGGTGCATTGCAATTTTAGCCCATTCAAATTAAATGAGCTTGAAATTGCACAGCACAGACCCACATGTGAATTGCTCAGGCATGGTGTGATCCTGTGTGATTTAGCTCCAGGCATGGTGTGAACCAGACTGATGTAAAAATTTAGATAGAAATAATAAAAAGTGGGGTTTGCTGACATTGATTGAATCTTTTTCATATAGCACTGCTGTGAGAAACTGGGCAGTGCAGTTTAAAACCCAATTTCTCACAGTCAGGACAGATGTGCTACATGAAAAAGCAGACATTAGACTTTACATTGCAGTCAATGTGACTGGGCTAACCTGCAGTCCCCAGAGAATCCTGATCCACTGCCACCATATTGTTAATGCAGCTCATTTGTGCACACCAGAAGAACCTCGGCAACCTCTTTAACAAAGCCGGAACACACTACTTCCCACTTATGGGCAAAAACACAGCAAACGTATAGTAAGATCGACTGAGTTTATGGCCAAAAACACAGCACACATGCTTTAACAGCGACTGCGTTTATGTGCAAATAAATAACACACGTGCAGTAACAGCTAATGCGTGTATGTGCAATTATATAGCACACATGTCATGCAGTAACAGCAACTGCGTGTATGTGTGCAATTAAATAGCACACGTCCACTAACACTGAGTACTATGTTTAAGTTTAATCTAAACTGCATGCAGGCAATACAACACGTTAGAGCACTGCAGCTAGCACAATCTACTGCCTAACAATAGGAATAGCTGATCTAGCTAAGCTATACAGTGTATAAATATATGTACAACGCTAGGATGTATATATATCCTCTACACACTGTAAATTTAACTAAACTGACTAGCCTGCCTGCCTGCTCTATCTATCTATCTATCTATCTATCTATCTATCTGGTAGAAAATACACTGTGGGGTAGATTCAGAGACAAGATACGACGTCGTATCTCTGAGTCCGGCCGGTCGTATCTATGCGCCTGATTCATAGAATCAGTTACGCATAGATTTCCCTAAGATCCGACTGGCGTAAGTGTTTCACACCGTCGTATCTTAGGCTGCATATTTACGCTGGCCGCTAGGTGGCGCTTCCGTATAGTTAAGCGAGGAATATGCAAATTAACTAGATACACCGATTCAGAAACGTACGTCCGGCCGGTGCATTTTTTTTTACGTTGTTTACATTAGGCGTTTTTCGGGGTATAGTTACCCCTGCTATATGAGGCGTATCCTATGTTAAGTATGGCCGTCGTTCCCGCGTCGAATTTTGAATATTTTACGTCGTTTGCGTATGTCGTTCGCGAATAGGGCTGGACGTAATTTACGCTCACGTCGAAAGCAATGACAATTTGCGGCGGAATTTCGAGCATGCGCACTGGGATTTTTTTCACGAACGGCGCATGCGCCGTTGTTAAAAAAGTCAAATACGCGGGGGTCACAGTTAATATACATAAAACACGCCCACATCATCCACATTTGAATTAGGCGGGCTTACGCCGACACAGATACGTTACGCCGCCGTAACCAAGTTTTTTTTTTTAATACAGAACTTGCGCCCTAAATTAAGGCGGCGTAACGTATCTGAGATACGTTACGCCGGGCGGACAGAGAGACCATTCTATCTGAATCTAGCCCTGTGTCTCTATCTATATCTCTCTCTCTAACTGTCTGACTGACTTTTCTTTAACAAAGCCGGAACACACTACACGCGGCCGCCTTGCAGGTGGCCTTATATAGTGTGGGGCGTGTACTAAACCCCCTGAGCCATAATTGGCCAAAACCACCCTGGCTTTGGGCAATTATGGTTCTTCGTTTTTTGCGCGCTGTGATTGGCCAAGCATGCAGGGTCATGGTGCATGCGTGACCAATCATCAGCGCGCAATGCAGCAGTGAATTATGGGCCGATGCGGGTCACTCAAATTTGGCGCGAACGACCCGTTTTGTTTGAAATTCGTCGAACGTACGAACAGACGATGTTCAAGTCGAACATACATTCGAGTCGAACACCAAGCTCATCCCTACTTGCCAGCCACCCGGCTGTCTTCTCCCTGGAGACCTCCTGGACATGTTCGCTGGCTCCAGCTGTTCGCACTCTTGCTCCTGTGTCTCTGGACAGGACTCCTCCATGTGTTTTGGGAGGATCCCTCCAGCACCCAAGCCCCAGGCCCAAGGTCACCCCCCCCAGACACGGGGACCACCCCCAAGGGCCTCCGACAGCCTCCTCAGCACTCCATCTCCAGCTTCCACCCGAACCCACACTGCCCCTGCTGGCCTGACTGAGTATTTAAGAGGGCCTACCTCCTGCCAGCCCATTTTGCTGGGAATTGGCTGAGGCCCTCCACAATAGTTCAGGCAACCCCTCCTAACCTCCCTCCTATTCTGGACATGTCTCCAAGGTTCCTGGAAGTTGGGGGAGGTATCAGAGGTACTGCCTGTTGAGTCATCCAGCCTCCCTGGTTTACTCACCACCCTGACCCAGATAAAAAGCTTTGATTGAATAAAAATAAAAAACATGTCTATAGTTACCTGCTCTATGCAACCCCAGAAAAAGAGGAACAATCCTCTTCTCCTGGGTCCCCCACCGGGGGGTCCAGGCCCCTCCTCTTCATTAGGTGCCCCACGGGAAGCTGCTTTCCATGGAGGCACCCATGAGGACTTGCTCCCGAGTCCCACTACTGTGTGTAACAGGCACTCCGTGTGCCCTCTCCTTTCTGTACTGCGTTTCACGCTGGACTGCATTACGGCGACCGCGCGATGACGGTGCTTCTTTTTTGAATCAGTACTAATGCACTGCACCTGGCCCCTATCCTTTAAACAGAGCGGTGTGCTGACTGCACACTGTTCTATTATTGTCAGCCGTGGCTCGGCCATGCTACAACCAATGGTGCCATTGTTCCCCTTGCTGAAACTTTGAGCAGCCTGCAACTCCTGCATCAATACTACATTTGCTGCAACAGACTGTCGTTATCGGGAACAACCTTTGAGACCTTCCTTGCTGACATCCTACACTGCGGAATCCCTTGTTGCTACACAGAAGCCCTGCAAACGGATAAGTAGCAATTGTGTCACTTGTAGTTCTATAGAAACATCTGCTGCATACTTTCCACCTAAAACAATTGCTGATAATTATTATGGCTTCTGGCTATTAACATACTACTTGGGATAGACTGTTGTGCTTATGACTGCTTGCTAAGGAATATCTTAAAGGGACATCTATTCTCAAATTACCTGAGCTATATTTGCCTCTTATATGCAACTATTATTACCTGAACTATATTGCCTCTCATATGCAACTATTAGTTGTCTCAACAACTCCTATTTTCTACGTGCTTGACATAAGCGCTATTTGCTTATGGGCCTTGCCCTAATTTATTGAACATGTTCACGCTAACTTTTCTATGCTAAGGCTGGATGGTATTTTATACCGACTCCCTTAGTGGCCTAATACATCTCTATATGTAGAAGTGATATGATGTAGATAACCCCCAAACTCCTTTTTGCGTGGAGTGACGCCTGGGGTCCCTTACTGATGATCACTTGTATATAGAGGTGTATTGGAATCTTTAAAGTGTATGGTATAATTTTAAACGCTAAGTTCTGGTCGCATGTTGTAATGCGTCCATCCTTAGTAGCTCAAAGCCTTTCTTTATGTGAGAAAGATGATGTAGAGCAGTGGCGTAACTACCGGGGGGGGGCAGCCGGTGCATCTGCCCCGGGCGCTGAGCTGAGGGGGGGCGAAATCCTGCGCCAGTATGTGTCGCCGTCCGAAAGTTACGTTTTAAGATCCGTCCGACGCCGTTCTCCGGCTGCCATGTTTAGTCTCAGGCCGGCCCCTGGCACCCCGTGATTGGTTCAAGTGATCACGTGCGGCGGGCGGGGCTGGCCTGGTCTATTCTCAATCGCGGGGAGCGAGGCTGGTCTACGATGCGAGCTGTGACTGTACGCTTGCTGTCTCCGCCTCCTCCTCAGCCTCGACGGAATAGATCATGGGTGAACATGTTCCCGTCGGGGCGGCCCGGGCATGCAGTGTGACCGGCGGCGCAGAAGCAGAGTAGGAAGAAAAAAAAACAGGTTAGAGACTCGTCTCCCTCGTGATTTTTGCTGCTGGCCCGGGGGGAGTAGGTATTGGTCTGGGGAGACTAGGGAGGGAGCAGCCGGAAAGTCTAAGTGCCCAGCATTTTACTTTAGGATGGCTTTGGTGGACTACATGGCCCAGCATTTTACTTTAGGAGGCATTGGTGGCCTACAAGGCCCAGCAGTAAAATTCTGGGCCTTGTAGTCCACCAATGCCTCCTAAAGTAAAATGCTGGGCCTTGTAGTCCACCAGTGCCTCCTATAGTAAAATGCTGGGGCCCAGCATTTTACTATAGGAGGCATTGGTGGCCTACAAGGCCCAGCATTTTACTTTAGGAGGCTTTGGTGGACTGCAAGGCCCAGCATTTTACTTTAGGAGGTTTTGGTGGACTGCAAGGCCCAGCATTTTACTTTAGGAGGCTTTGGTGGACTGCAAGGCCCAGCATTTTACTTTAGGAGGCATTGGTGGCCTACAAGGCCCAGCTGCTGGGCCTTGTAGTCCACCAATGCCTCCTATAGTAAAATGCTGGGCCTTGTAGTCCACCAATGCCTCCTATACTAAAATGATGGGCCTTGTAGTCCACCAATGCCTCTATAGTAAAATGCACCAATGCTGTAGTGTCAGTGTGTATTGTATAGTGGTCTGTGGGTAGTGTATTGTGTAGCGGTCAGTCTGTGTATTGTGTAGCGGTCAGTCTGTGTATTGTGTAGCGGTCAGTCTGTGTATTGTGTAGCGGTCAGTGGGTAGTTTGTGTAGCGGTCACTGTGTGTAGTTTGTGTAGCGGTCACTGTGTGTATTGTGTAGCGGTCAGTGGGTAGTTTATTCTGTAGCGGTCACTGTGTGTATTGTGTAGCGGTCACTGTGTGTATTGTGTAGCGGTCACTGTGTGTATTGTGTAGCGGTCACTGGGTCAGCGGATTAGGGGGGCGCAAATTACTTACCTTGCCCCGGGCGCTGACAACCCACGCTACGTCACTGATGTAGAGAACCCCCAAACTCCTGTTTGTGTGGAGTGATGCCTGGGGTCCAGTACTGAATTCTCACATAAAGAAGTGCATTGAAATCCTTGCTAACCACAGTTGTGGTTCACTCCGTTCACCAGAGCTGTTACATTGTGTCCATTGACACAGACAGAGGGACTTGGCCCCATACCTGCTCCTGTGTCACAGCTTTTGATTGATAGCAGTAGGAGCCATTGGCTCCCACTATTGTCAATCTGTCCTTTAATAAAATTAGATTGCAGACGTGGCGCTTCATTTGCAGGCTTTTATCCCGCCTTATGGGCACATTGCACAGCGCTGAATAGCTTCCCGTTCGTCCGTATCCACTATGGGCGCCGGGAGCTTACTATTGCTGTGTTACTTCCGGGATTCGTCTTGCAGACGCAAACCGGAAGTGGGGTCACGCGGGAAAGCCCCGTCGTTTACACTGCCCAAGCGGTTTTTTATTGAATGAAAGTCCGCGGTGAACTGCCTGATCCCCACCCATCCACCCAGGAGCCTGTTATTGTAGTCAGACTGCTGGGACTTGTAGTTCTCCATCTTCTCCTGGGGCTCATGGAGAAGATGGAGATTGGAGAACTACAAGTCCCAGCAGGTTATACATACAATAAGGCTCTGAGGTGGATGGGTGTGGATTGCATGCACCTGAGCCCAGGAGAAGATGGGGAACCAGGGCTGGTGCAAGGATTTTTGACACCCTAGGCCAAACCTAATTTTGCCGCCCCCATTAGCTCCACCCCTTTTGCCCTGCCCATGTATGCGGTGGGGGTGGAGTTTTTTTGTGTCACCTCTCCACCTATTTCCTCAGCCACCTGCGCCTCTGGAACCGGCCTGAAGACAAAGAGTGGCAATACAGCACCCCTTTGCAATACAGTGCCTGCTTTACATCACAGACCTCTTTGCATCCAAGTTCCCCAATGTCATCAATTACCTCTTTCCCCCATTACATCAGTGTCCTCAGCCTCATTCCTTGAACCTCAGTCTCCTCCACAGCCCCTCTCCCTGTATACCAGTCTCCTCCACAGCCCCTCACCCTGCATACCAGTCTCCTCCACAGCCCCTCTCCCTGTATACCAGTCTCCTCCACAGCCCCTCTCCCTGTATACCAGTCTCCTCCACAGCCCCTCACCCTGCATACCAGTCTCCTCCACAGCCCCTCACCCTGCATACCAGTCTCCTCCACAGCCCCTCTCCCTGTATACCAGTCTCCTCCACAGCCCCTCACCCTGCATACCAGTCTCCTCCACAGCCCCTCACCCTGCATACCAGTCTCCTCCACAGCCCCTCACCCTGTATACCAGTCTCCTCCACAGCCCCTCTCCCTGTATACCAGTCTCCTCCACAGCCCCTTATCCTGCATACCAGTCTCCTCCACAGCCCCTCTCCCTGTATACCAGTCTCCTCCACAGCCCCTCTCCCTGTATACCAGTCTCCTCCACAGCCCCTCACCCTGCATACCAGTCTCCTCCACAGCCCCTCACCCTGTATACCAGTCTCCTCCACAGCCCCTCTCCCTGTATACCAGTCTCCTCCACAGCCCCTCACCCTGCATACCAGTCTCCTCCACAGCCCCTCTCCCTGTATACCAGTCTCCTCCACAGCCCCTCACCCTGCATACCAGTCTCCTCCACAGCCCCTCACCCTGTATACCAGTCTCCTCCACAGCCCCTCTCCCTGTATAACAGTCTCCTCCACACAGCTGCCCCCTCCCTGTATACCAGTCTCCTCCACAGCCCCTCTCTCTGTATACCAGTCTCCTCCACAGCCCCTCTCTCTGTATACCAGTCTCCTCCACAGCCCCTCTCCCTGTATACCAGTCTCCTCCACAGCCCCTCACCCTGTATACCAGTCTCCTCCACAGCCCCTCACCCTGCATACCAGTCTCCTCCACAGCCCCTCACCCTGCATACCAGTCTCCTCCACAGCCCCTCTCCCTGTATACCAGTCTCCTCCACAGCCCCTCTCTCTGTATACCAGTCTCCTCCACAGCCCCTCTCTCTGTATACCAGTCTCCTCCACAGCCCCTCTCCCTGTATACCAGTCTCCTCCACAGCCCCTCTCTCTGTATACCAGTCTCCTCCACAGCCCCTCACCCTGCATACCAGTCTCCTCCACAGCCCCTCACCCTGTATACCAGTCTCCTCCACAGCCCCTCTCCCTGTATACCAGTCTCCTCCACAGCCCCTCTCCCTGTATACCAGTCTCCTCCACAGCCCCTCTCTCTGTATACCAGTCTCCTCCACAGCCCCTCTCCCTGTATAACAGTCTCCTCCACAGCTGCCCCCTCCCTGTATAACAGTCTCCTCCACACAGCTGCCCCCTCCCTGTATAACAGTCTCCTCCACAGCTGCCCCCTCCCTGTATAACAGTCTCCTCCACAGCTGCCCCCTCCCTGTATAATAGTCTCCTCCACAGCTGCCCCCTCCCTGTATAATAGTCTCCTCCACAGCTGCCCCCTCCCTGTATAATAGTCTCCTCCACACAGCTGCCCCCTCCCTGTATAATAGTATCCTCCACACAGCTGCCCCCTCCCTGTATAATAGTCTCCTCCACACAGCTGCCCCCTCCCTGTATAATAGTATCCTCCACAGCTGCCCCCTCCCTGTATAATAGTCTCCTCCACAGCTGCCCCCTCCCTGTATAATAGTCTCCTCCACAGCTGCCCCCTCCCTGTATAATAGTCTCCTCCACAGCTGCCCCCTCCCTGTATAACAGTCTCCTCCACAGCTGCCCCCTCCCTGTATAACAGTCTCCTCCACACAGCTGCCCCCTCCCTGTATAACAGTCTCCTCCACAGCTGCCCCCTCCCTGTATAACAGTCTCCTCCACAGCTGCCCCCTCCCTGTATAATAGTCTCCTCCACAGCTGCCCCCTCCCTGTATAATAGTCTCCTCCACAGCTGCCCCCTCCCTGTATAATAGTCTCCTCCACACAGCTGCCCCCTCCCTGTATAATAGTATCCTCCACACAGCTGCCCCCTCCCTGTATAATAGTCTCCTCCACACAGCTGCCCCCTCCCTGTATAATAGTATCCTCCACAGCTGCCCCCTCCCTGTATAATAGTCTCCTCCACAGCTGCCCCCTCCCTGTATAATAGTCTCCTCCACAGCTGCCCCCTCCCTGTATAATAGTCTCCTCCACAGCTGCCCCCTCCCTGTATAATAGTCTCCTCCACAGCTGCCCCCTCCCTGTATAATAGTCTCCTCCACAGCTGCCCCCTCCCTGTATAATAGTCTCCTCCACAGCTGCCCCCTCCCTGTATAATAGTCTCCTCCACAGCTGCCCCCTCCCTGTATAATAGTCTCCTCCACAGCTGCCCCCCTTACCTCACACAGCAGGTAGAAGACAGAGCATGGCATGTCCGAGCAGAGGGCGGGAGATGTTCAACTCTCCATTTAACAGAGATGATTTGTTGCTAGGACCGCCCCTAGCAACCAATCACAGGCTTTTTAACTTAAAAAGTTTGACAAACTTCTGCTCCTACATTGTGTCTTCTCTACCTGCTGGATGAGAGCGGCGGCGGGGGAAGGAGGAATAACACAGGAGAGGAGAGAACACCCAGGCAGGCTGTTTTACAGGTTCACTGTCCCCTGCACATGAACCCCCCCTCACCCCCCTCGCTCTCTTCAGCAGTGATACACTGCAGCAAGCGCTGGACCTAGCAGTGCTGGGAGCGCAGTTTGCATAGAAAGCAGGAGCACAAATTAAACACCTCACTCCTCACCGACGCATGTAGCCAGCATTGCGCTCCCTACTGATGTGCGCTCTAGGCCATCGCCTAACTTGCCTATTGGTAGCGCCGGCCCTGTGGGGAACTACAAGTCCCAGCATGTTATAATATAAGGCTCCTAGATGGATGGATGTCCGGACATCCATCCACCTCGGAGCCTTATATTATAACCTGCTGGGACTTGTAGTTCTCCATCTTCTCCTGGGGGCTTAGGTGCATGCAATCCACCATCTATGGGACTACCAAGTCACAGCAGTGAAATAAACTGGACAAAGATGGTGGATTGCATATGCACCTGAGCCCCAGGAGACGATGGAGAACTACAAGTTCCAGCAGGTTATAATATAAAGCTCCGAGGTGGATGGATGTCCGGACATCCATCCATCTAGGAGCCTTATATTATAACATGCTGGGACTTGTAGTTCCCCATCTTCTCCTGGGCTCAGGTGCATGCAATCCACAACCATTCACCTCAGAGCCTTTTTGTATGTATATGATAAACAAAAAAGGGGTAGTGGCGCTGCTAGAATCAACCAGGGTTGTATATACAGAATATGGCTATCCTGTAATAATGGGTCTGTGTTGGGTCACCTAAAATAGGGCCAAGTCCAATGATCACACACGGGAAGAAATGAAGGTGTGTGCAGGTTGCCCCGTTGATGGTACCAAATAAAGCTAACTGCCAGGTGAATGCTTGGACCTCCAGCCTAAGTTGGTATCCAATTATGTGTAATAGAAAAAAGGAAAAATATATAAAAATGATTGAATATTTAAAGGAAAAAAAACAATTATGGTCAGGATCCTGTGCAGGCCAGCAGATGCTGGATATAGCTGTGACTGAAGTGTACACCGCTGTGACTCAATTCCTAGTGTATCTAGAAGCTAAAGACTATCATTCAACTCCCAGATCCTGAAGTGCACCAGTATAACCAGAATTATGTCAAAGTAGGTGGATTATATAAGGGGTGTGGTTTACAAGAAGTGGGAAGGGCCCCATCCTAAAACTTCACCAGCCGCCACTGGTACAACCTATTCTAGCACACTAGAGGGTACTACATAAACAAGGAAAAAAAAGATAAGATAATTAAAATATTGAAGAAATAAATGGTGGATAGGAATCAGGCAAGGAACCTTCTGCTTAAGGCCTTCAGATCACTTATAGTGAAACATGTTTTTAACTCCAGATGGCAGCTAATACCTGCTGTCACTGTGATGTGCGCCTCTGCTCTCTTCCAGCATGTTTTCACTCTTCTACTTCTGCCTCTCTCTGATAAATGACCTGCTCTCCTCTCCTTGGCACCCAAGTGCAGTCTGACACATCATTATCATACTGCTCACTAAGACCTAGCTTATAGAAAGCGCCAGCTGTTTAAAAGGATGGAGCAATTGCATGGCTGCTGTCCCCAACATCTCTTCTCAAGAGCAAAAGAGCAATGACAGGCTATAATCTCGCATTTCCTTGCAGGTGCTGCACGCTGACACAGGGGATGACATAACCAGACGGAAGTAGATTAAGAATAGGTAAACATACACTTATACACTTTTTTCACACAGGTTAAGCAGCTTAGGTAGCATGAGGGGGCAGGAACAGTTTTAAACATAGTAAGTGTTTGGCAGGAATTCCACTTCAAGCCAAAGTGGTGGCCACAAGCAAAAAAAGAGGCGACAGCTTACGGCTTCACGGCCGGGCGCACACTGCACATGTGCATGTGCATGTCGTGCTGCGCTTTCCTATTGGCCAGCCGATCTTCTGGGACCTGAGCTGTGTCCCAGAAGATTGCTGTCAGGGAGGGACCGCCTAGGGCGAGAGGAGGAGTCGCCTAGGTGGAAGAAAAAAGGAAGGAGAAAGTGGGACAGGAAGTTTAACTAAAAAGAGGTTTCACCCCCCTCCAAAAAAATGACATGCCAAATGCGGCATGTCAGGGGGCGAGGAGTGGTTAAAGCATAAGTTCCACTTTTGGGTGGAACTCCACTTTAAGGACAGAAGATTGCAAATACTGAATGACCTAATTTGAAGTATTTATTTGATTACATGTAATAATCATATATCTCCTATAATTGTGTTGCCCTTTACAATTTTGAAAATAATAATATATTCCCTATAATTGTGTAGAGAAGCCAGGGGAAGAAGGTAATATACGGTTTCAACTTTATAAATCTGCCACTGTTTATTTTGTTTCTAATGATTTGCTATCAACTTTTTTTTGGATTATGTACTGCCACATTCCAGCCTTACCTCAAATTTACAATCTGATGATTCACAATTATTGATAACCCTTAAAAAACTTTGCACAATTATTCAACAATCAGAACAGCTATTTTGAGCATAAGATCGTATAGCTGTGTGAATCTGTTCTGATGCACTTTGGGGTGTATTTAACAAAAAAGTCTCAAATCTATTCATATTGTAAAACTGTATGTATATTAGTTATGTGTAGATCTCTGCAAATTCAAAAAGAAAAGAAAAAGCGTGAATCAGATAAAACACAGCATGTAGCCACTAGATGGCACTGATGATCATAGAAAATATATACTTATTATGATCGCCAGCTCAATCACTAGATAGCCCACTAGGCTATAATGCAGTATTTCACAATATTCTTATGAAGGAACAACATCTGACCTAAAAGGGAAAATTTGCATTTAATAATTATATACATGCAGTTTTGCAGGATAAATAGCTTTAAACATTTTTTTAATGCTATTTAATTCCACAACAGACTGAAGATTATTTTTTTATTTTTACTATTTGAATAATGTATTATTGTGACCATACATCTATTGCAAGAAAATATAACAAGAAATAAATAAATAAAATACTTTTAAAACCAAGAATGACAATTATAAGACATTATTGACAAGGCCTTTAACACAAAGAGCCAGCAGGGGGCTCCAGAGTACACATCAATAAATAAACCGTTGAAAGGATATGCAACAATATTAAATGAAAATGCAAAGCAAAACCTAATATGAATATACGTTGTGCTACATAAATTAGAATGATCTCATATGTCACCTCAGATATGAAAATAATCTGTACAAAGTGTGTGTGTGTGTGTGTGTGTGTATATATATATATATATATATATATATATATATATATATATATAATATGTTATATAACTGTACAAAATGATAATCAACAATATTAGTCAGTCAGTTGTGGAATAACAAGCTTGTAATTATATTATAGTGCCAAAACTGTAAGATTAGTGGATAAGAAAGTTAAATAAAGTTGTGGCTATTTAAAAAAACATATATAAATTCTGAAAAATCCCAAATCCCCAAACTTTCTAAACAAAGGGCCAGTTTAATGTTCTTAAAGCTTTAGGGGGCTTTAGGAGGACTGTGGCCAGTGGGAGTAGCAAATGTCCTGGTGTCAGTGGGTTTAAACAATGCTCCATGATTGGTATTAAGGGGAGTAATACTGCCCCATCGTTGTTATCAATAGGAGGAATAGTGTCCAATTGTTGCTATCAGGGAAAGAAAAGTGCCCTATCTTTGGTGTCTGTGAGAGAAATGGTGCCCCATCATTGGTATCAATGGGAGGAACAGTGTGCCATAGTTGGTATCAGTGAGAGGACTAGTGCCCCATTGTCAGTGACAGGAACTATGCCCCACTGTTGCTGACAGTGTTGGGGGGGGGGGGGAATAATGCCCAAAGGGCTGGTTAAAAGCAAGCAAAGGACCACATCTGGCCCCCAGTCTGGAAACCACTGCCCTAGAGCATAATCCTGAAAGGTGGCTTATCCCATGTCAGCTTCAAATTTTCGAATTGCCGAAATATCAAATTCCCGAAATTTAGAAAATATCGAAATATACGAATTTAGAAAATATACGAATTTCCAAAATTCCGAATTTGTCATTTCGGAAATTCCAAATTTTCGTAATTTTGGAAATTCCAAATTTTCGCTTTTTGAATTTCTGAAATCTTCCGATTTCAGAATTTTCACATTTAGAATTTTCGAATTTCCAAAATTTAGAATTTTAGAATTTCTGAAATTTAGAATTTTTGTATTTGATTTTCAAATGTCCGAAATTTTGTATTTCCTAACTTTGAATTTTCGAAATTTTGGATTTCCGATTTCCCGAAGTTTTGAATTTCTGAAATTTCTCATTTTGGAATTGGCAAACATTTTCAATTCCCGAAATATTAAATTCCCAAAAATTCCAAAATTCGTATATATTTCGAATTTGTGAATTCAATATTTCGGGAATTTAAAATGTTGGCAATTCGAAAATTAGAAATTTCAGAAATTCAAAACTTCTGGAAAAATCGGAAATCCAAAATCTCGAAAATTCAAAGTTAGGAAATTCAATAATCGAAAATACAAAAATTTCAGAATATGTCAAAATTTGTTAAAAACAAATTCAGAACTAAACGAATTGCACATGTCTAATGCTCTCCACCAGTCACAAATAAGACAAGGTAACAGACTATTAGGGCTGGTTCACACCACAATTTCTGCTATGCGGATGCATTTCTGCATTTGTGTTTTTGATGCGTTGCGGCGAGTTTTTGATGCTTTCCAGTGTGTTTTTCCCCATTTTTCTACTCTTCATCTAAATTGAGGACAGTTGAGAACATGTGCGTTCCGGTGCATTTTTTATGTGTTTTTCTGCGTTCCAGATGTGTTCCGTACAGAATAATTGCAACATATTTTACTTTCGTTGACTGCACTGGAAAGTACTGCACTGGTGTGAACTAGGGCCTTTGGAATCCATGTTAGGCATGTCCATGCATTTTTGATACAAAACAAAAACACACCAGACTGCATCTGGCGTGAACCAGCCCTTAGTGCAGTAAAATATATTAAAAAAAGAGTCATTACATTAAGCTTCACCCTATGCATTTCATCCAATGAGATGTCCTCAGGGGCTACTGAAATAACGAGTCCTTCATTGGTTAATATTCCACCTAATTTCCCTTGTATGTTTACTGATATTCCTGATGTTAAAGGGCAGCTGCAGTCAACTTTGTCACGGACTGTCACAGGCACAGCTAAATAGAGGAGGGTGGCCATTCTGAATCAAATTTATGACCACAAAACTGGAAATTTGCAACACTGAGTGGAATGTGCGGACAAAAGAAAATCAATTTCTTACAGCACTCTTGCAAACACCAGTTTCCATGGCATAACCCATCTGGTGAAGATTCGGCCATCATGGACCACATCCTGATCAGCTCCCAATTCCAATCTTGGTTCAAAGATGTATGTGCAATGCCAGGACCCAACTGTGAATCTGACCACTACCTCACCCATGCCTACATACAGCTGTGATTACAATGGGCAAAGCAAAAGGCATTTTCACTAGGCAAATTGATCTGGGTGTGTCTAAGGGATCTGAGGCTCAGACAAGAATAACAAACTGCTCAATCAATACAACAATTTTTAGCACTTGAATGATTTTAATTCAAAAGAAAAACAGCTATTAGAATGTGCCGCCCCTCTGTGTCTACCCATCCTCCATTGGATACAGTCATGGATTTCAGATGGATCAACTGGATGAATGGAAACCTAAACATGTTGACTTTAGCAACTAAACAAAGAAGTCAGACAGAAGATCAAGATCTAACAGGAAGCCTACTGGAATAGTGTGACAGACAACCTTACTGCTAATCACTTTGCATGCTAAAGTTTTTTTTCTGGAGTG
Source organism: Rana temporaria (assembly GCF_905171775.1). Taxonomy (NCBI): domain Eukaryota; kingdom Metazoa; phylum Chordata; class Amphibia; order Anura; family Ranidae; genus Rana; species Rana temporaria. Next base: position 100,116,172 of record NC_053500.1, read on the forward strand.
TAGGTAAATTGTTTGGCTTGGCTGGCAGCCAAGCCTGTGTTTTGAATCTGGGTCAGGGTGAGTGACTCAGGGAGGCTGGATGACTCATCAGGCAGCATCTCTGGTACCTCCCCCTACTTGTGGAACCTTGGAGAAGCTTCCAGAAGAATAGGAGGGAGGTTAGGGGGAGCTGCTTGGAGTAGTAAGGAGGGAATCAGTCAAGTGAGCTGGCAGGGGGTAGGACCCTTTTAAATACTCAGACAGGCCAGAAGGGGCAATATGGAGTCCGGGTGGAAGCTGGAGAAGGAGTTATGAGGAGGCTATTGGAGGCCCTTGAGGGTAGCCCCCTAGTCGAGGGGGGGGGGGGGCGGTGACTTCGGGCCTGGGGTTTAGGTGCTGGGTGGATCCTCTCAAAACACACAGATGCATGGGAGAAAAATTGAGATCAGCAGGTGCCAGCGAGCATTTCCAGGGAGAAGACAGCCGGGTGGCTGGTGAGCAAGGCAGTCAGGGAGGACTGTGGGAAGTAGCCAGTAGGGCTAGTGAAAGGGGCAGCTCCAGCCAGGTGGTGCTGGAATCAGTAGCCACAGGAATGTAGCTAGACACTGGACTTTTTCTACACACCAAAGGGGCCCACGGCCCCTGCCCGTAAAGGGCTGTTGCTTCATCTGGCTGAGTGCCTTGTCAGATCCCTTAAACAGTGTTGCAGCTGGGTCTGAGTTGTTTCTGCAAGCAAGTGATATGCTGGAGAAAAAGGAGTTTATACAGAGAGTATATATAGTTTAAGTGTCCCTGAAGAGACTTTGTTACAGCCAAGTGGGCATCCCATGATACCCTGTGGTGGAGATTTTTGAAATCCATATTTATAACAAGAAGATGTATATGTTTTTACAAGACTTTATTATAAATGTGACTTAAATTTATCTTTCAATTACTCTATAGTGTCAGAACATGTTTAGAATCAACAGCATACCCAGCTGTGGAATTTCATCTGACAAAGGCCTCTTATCTGACCATTTGTTGGTATATTGATGTTACTTCAAAGGAGGTGGGAGGTGACAAAGGAACAGGAAGAACGTGATGCTAAAATGGTAGCTGTGTCCTGGCTTAAAGGAGTTGTAAAGGAATTTTTTTTGCTGAAATTACTGTTTACAGGGTATAGAGACATAATAGTTAACGGATTCCTTTTAAAAATAGATAAAAATCAATCATATAATGTGCCTGCAGTTTCACTTTCGTTTTTAATCTAGTTTCATGTTTCTGTGAAGTACAGAGACACACAGAACAAAAACAAACAAACACAGGGCAGTGTTTGTTTTTAAAATTAATCTGATTGGTTCTGAGGGGTTTTAGACACACAGTAATCACACCGCCTTGATCAGGGACCACAGAGAGAAGCTCCCATGAGTTTTTTCATAAGGAAACAGACAAGCAGGAAGTGTGGAGATCAGAGAAGGATTACAGCAACTTTAAAGCAAAAACGAACAATGAGGATATGAAACCAGGATTGCAGTAAGGTAAAGGAAGCTATTTAGCTAAAAAAAATGTTTTCCTTTAGTGACCCTTTAACTGAGCCCCTCACCCCATCTAGCTTATGTGAGGGACTAAGCAACCCCCACCCCTTGAGGATGTGCAATGTCTTAGCATATGGAAGGAGGGGTGTGGTTTTACATAGGTGTGTATATATCAGAATGCAGCCCCATAGCTCAGTCTATTTGACCTAATGATCTGATCGAGACATGGTGATGTAGGATCTCTCTGTAATGTATTCCCTTTTCTCCATCTCGCTCTTTACTTTTCCCTACTTTCCTTCTATCTTAAGATTTTGCCTAAGAGTATAATAGGATCCTGTGGATGTCCATTTTAACCATATATGAGTTAGGCCTTAGTTGTAACCTGGCAACACTATACCTGCAACATCACCTAAAGATATTTGGTAATTTCTAATCCAAAATTTTCTTTCTAACTTTTCCTTTCCTACGACTTGCCCTGATATACTGAAGTGTCCATTATAGCAATTTTCCTATTTGTATTATTGTGTATCATCGGTAACATCTTTATTTTAAAGGTGGTATCATTTATGTCATTGTTACTAATATTGGATTAATACAAGTTTCTTTTCTGTATCAATAAATGTAATCATTTTCTCTTTTTTGCACTGCTATTCTTTGTTTTCATTTTTATATAGAAAAAAGGTTTTAATCACTTATTTTAATTATTTAAGTGATGTATAAATATTTCCATGACAGATGGTGCCCTGTGTGAGGAAGTTTAAAGTTGGGTGAATATTATTTCTTGTATGGTAGACAGAGCTGGTCCTAATGCCAGAAATGCTAAGCGTTTTTTTTGTATGTCTTTTGTGTTAACCTGTCTGAATACCTAACAAACTAACAAAAAAAACTTCTCAGAACATAACTTCTTACCTTTTTGTCTATGCAAATATTTTGATGAGACTGATTTTGAATAATGTATGTATATAAAATGAAATTGCAGCAGGGTGTCAGTGCGAATGATAAGGGCTCTGTTTGGAATCTGGGAGGCAGTGGAAAAGGATATGTGCCTCTCTGCCAAAAAGCAATTTCAGTTGACCCTTTGAATGAGATTAGGCCAATCTTTGTGATTGAAACACACATCTATGCGTATAGGGCTGGTGCAACTCCAATGTCACATGATTCAGAGTGTGATTTTGAGATGCAGCTTTAGTGCGACTGTGGTGTGGCTTTGAATGCGATTTTGATCCAGAAGTCGCATCAGAATATGCAGGTACCTTATCAGAGTCGCTGCAGCTTTGAGTCACATAGATTGGAAAGGATGCTATTGAAATCAATAGGCTGCGATTTGTAATGCGACTTTGTGTCCAAAGTCACATGGCAAATTGCATCAGTGGAAGCGGAGACTAAATCATCTGGATGTATGTGAATCTATCTCTCTGTGTAAACTACTAATGGGGGATTGTAAGCTTTGTAATTAGATCTGTAAACACTGGCTATATTGTAACTGCTAAAAATCATATTGCAATTAGGTGGACATCAGTTAAACTGCCTCCTGCACTACAAGCAATCATAGGGTCTAATCAAGCTTAACGCTTGGGAAGCCCTGTGGTACAGTCATTTATTTTAGAATACTTTGGAAAAGTCCGCGGGGGGATTAAACTATTTCGTTTGGAAAATCTCTGGGCTAATTTTTTGAAGGACTATAGTCAGGATAGAGATTGTTCTGGCAAGTAGTGAAAAAAAGGGCAGCAACAGTGACAGGGGCAGTACCTGTCAACCCAATCATTGGCCAGAGAGTTGCTGCCTTTAGGAAAAATCAACCTGCAAGAGGTTGTGGAATCAGTTCAAGGTCCATTGTTTTTACCCACAGGAGGGTGAAATATCTTTCTGGTCCAGGGCTCAAGTCCTGTGGGAACGCGTGGGAACGGAGTTCCTGCACTTTTTTCACAGCAGGAACTCAGTTCCCTTTGCAGGACTAGAGCAGCCGAGAGCAGCCGAGCCGCCCGAGCCAATCCTTCACTAAGCGGCGATGCCCAGCTCGAGTCACTGTCAGGGGCAGGCGAACCTTAGTAATCCTTTATGTTACAGGCCGCTTCCTGTATATGGATTCATCGGGTAGTGTGCAGGTATTCCGTCACTTCCTCAATGCTGCAATGTCTCCTGGGAGCATTTGTCATTGTTCCGAGGAGACATTACGGAGGTCTGCCGCAAGTTATCGCGGGATTTAGAAAGAACTTGCTTCTTTCTAAATCCTGCGATAACTCGCGGCAGACCTCTGCAATGTCTCCTGGGAACAATGACAAAAGCTCCCAGGAGACATTACGGCATCAAGGAAGTGACGGAATACCCGCACACTACCCGATGAATCCATATACAGGAAGTGGCCAGTAACATAAAGGATTACTAAGGTACAGTGGATCGAAAAAAAAACATGCGGTTTAGTAATTATGCATATGAGCGTATCATTTTTTTTTTGGTGGGGGAGTGGATCTTGGGTGGGAGTTCCCACACTTTTCCCCAGGACTTGACCCCTGTTCTGGTCCAATAGAAGTTCAATGTGGCCTGCAATTGACAGGATGAACCACACATCTTTGCGGAAAAAGTGAAAGAATGTGGGCCTTGAGTTGGGAAATTTGAAATATTGGGATCGCTGGACTGAGAAATTGTATTTTAAAATAGGTACTTTCAAGCCAATACAAACAAATGAAAGAGTACAGGGATGGAAGAATCCATGAACAGAACTGATGAGGTGAGTATTTTTAATAGGGACAACCACTAAAGATGGTGGTAGTCCACATTCCCAGAGTAGTGACAGTGATGAACAGGGGGAAGAGGAGGAACCTTACAAAACAGATGTTATGGGTTTAAGAAGAAGTACAGGTTATGATAGAAAACATGCTGATCTGTGTGATGTCTAGAGGTCATCTTTGACCTAGCTAAGTGTGTGATGTGTGTTCTCAGCTGCTGACAGCCCAAATAACCCCCCCTTCTTCCCAACCAGGTCGGTGAGAATGTAAAACAGATTGTATTGACATGCAAATGACCTGCGCCAAGTCTAAATCTCTGTCAGGGGTACGGCACTTAGTGGTAAAAGGGTTTTGGGTATTCGCCAGTTTTAAATGGATCGGCCATAGATCCGTTGCATATCTGTTTCCCATTACCAAAGATCAGCCATGCTGACAAGGGTAAAGGTCTGATGCTACTTTGAGTAGACTTGTGTTTAGGACTGCTTAAACCCCCCGCTGTTATTGTAATTAGTTACATGCCCAACCATGCCTGGCTGTACAAGGTTGTATTGCCTTAGGCTAAGGTATGCTAATGTCCCTAGCTATCTTTATGTCCCCAAAATGTAGTTCACACCCGTTTCCTTCCGTGTCACCATGCAATCCTATTTTCTACTAGAGTTTCCCGTTTGTCGGTTTTTATGTGGCTATTTGTTATCAATGGCCTAGTGAATGTCTGTGTGTTTCAAGGCATACCGGTCTGCTCATGTACCCCCTACTGTTCAGTGATCCCGGAGCCTTAGTGCTGCAAGGGATTTTTCTTAGTATGTTGGTAAGTTGTGTCAGGTAGCGGCAGTTCCTGAAGCTGGATACACATTATGAAATTTTTGTTTTCCAATTTATTTTAGATTTACCTGCAGATGTGTGGTATGAGGGCCTGCCTGGTTGCATACAAGTTGAGAGTGTATAGGTCTGGCCTCATATTGCATAGTTTTGGTTGAGTCCGGAGAAAAGTTGTGCAGAAAATTCGTATGGGGTGTTACTAGCTCTTGGCTGTTCCAAGGGCCCTCACTTCCGATATATGTGTGGGCATGCAGTATTCTCCTCAGTTAATACCCATAGGTGTCCTTCCTGTCCTAGATTACTTGTGTACCTTAACTGGTTGTCTATTTCTTGCATGCAAAGAAGACCAGTGCCCCAGTGTGGCACTAGGCTCCTGTCATTTATGCGAGTCCTGTCTGAATAGTGTAGGCAGTTTGTTTTGTAGGGGTGAAGGATAACATTGTCTGATTACCGAATTGATAGAGGAGGGAGAAGGTGTGCAGCCTCTATGAGGGATCGGGTGTACCTGGTGGCAGGTGGTTTTCAATCCGGGTATCCAGACTATTTCCCATACTTAGGAAAAGGGGGGCTTGATGGCGACTGTCTTTGGAGAGGGAGGTGGGTCACTGGGTACCGTAAACACTATGGAGCTGGAGATAATCAGAAACACATTGGGAGGCCCTGGGCTACATATCAGGGAAGGGATAGGAAATCCAACTTGTACAATTCTCATCCCTAATGGCAGGGACCGAACATTGTGCATATATCACGGTCAATGTGGGTACTATTCTATCAGACTCTACTGGGTTACACCCTGGAGTCCATCTTGTTCTGAGGGTTTTGAGTCCAGACAGGAATTGAAAGAAGGAAATGTTTTTTTATGTGTGACGTGTATGACATAACTGAATATGGTGCAGGTACCTAGGAGACTGGCACCTATGCATAATAAGGTGTCTGTTCGCCAGACAAGAGGGTACCAGGTGACACATCAATGGAGTGAAAACTTCCTCGTAGAGGTGGTGTCTCAAGCTTAGCAGTCCTATAGAGAAGCTCTTGGTTACTGGACATGTGAGAGATACACCTAGTTGATGTCTCACCTGAGAGGTTGAATCCCTGCACGGGGTAATGATAACATTCAAAGTTACATAAATACCCAGTGTAAAGTGGCTCAAGATTTTGTCAACCATGTTAAGAGGTTGGTAGAGAGTGTGATATGGTACAGGACAGAAATATGTCATTGGCTCTGGCGTGCATGCAGGGGCAGGCGGAGTTATCAACCAGTATCAAGCTAATTGTACAAATCTCTGTATGAAGGGCAGTAGCCTGAGGAGTTCGCATCATCGCACAGTAAGACTTTGCCAAAACTCGTCGCTTACACTAATCCAAAGTGGTGGTCGAATGCCTGGATGGGCTGTACTAGTTTGGATTGTGAAAGATGATGTGCTGTATGATCCCATATACGGACGTGCAGACTCGGTCTGTAGATTTGGTGGTATCAATGGGCTTACTGACAGGGGATTCTATCTTGTTGCATTTGTGGCTAAGTGACCCACATGTGATCAGAGGGTACGGAAGCTGGGGGCAGTTTGATATTTCCCTCTGTCAAAAGCGTGACCACAATGTCTTTTGCATTCCAGGTCAATACATGGTGGTGAACGAGAAATGTTGGGAAGGTATTTCACTCTGTGTTCTGGATTGGGAGATCATTGCTGGGAAGGAAGCACCTAGGTATTATTTAGGACATAGGCAAGTTTGTTTCTTTGTCCTAGATCATACTGATGTGGTGTTAGTCATGAAACTAGGGTGTTTCTTGAATCTTTTTTTTTTTTTTTCATTTATTTTTTATTTGATTTTTAAATGACTTGGTCCAACAGGCAGTTGTTTAAACAGGTAGCACTGTTACAACAGACAGAAGAAAAAAAGACAACAAACTTCAGCCAATACTGACCATATTCTTGGCTTGCATAGTCGTAGGTACCTGATGCCTGCTAGGTCTCCTAGCCATGAATCTTATCTCCCCCCCCATCCCCCCTCCCTACCCCTGTCTAAGGAAGCGTACTACCCCATTAATTGAACCACTGAACGAGAAGGCGAGAAAAGGAGAGGAGGCCACTGTGCTTTACACATATCTCATTGTGTTGATGTTAAAGGTCAGGTTCTCTTGTGTCCTCTATGCACCCCAGGAGGCAAATCCTAGCCACTGGGTCAAGGGATATTCCAAATGCCTCATTTATCCTCTCTATTATTTCCACCCAAAAGCCGTAGAGTTTGGGGCACTTCCAGACCATGTGTATTAGATCCCCTTTATGTTTACATCTCGGGCATTCGTTATTTTGTCTCCATCCTAATTTAAACATTTTATGCAGGGTTTCTTGAACCTTACAGTAGGTATCGGTGCATGATATACCCTGGGCATGGTCACTGGAATCTAGTCACAAGGATGGAGTTTTGTGGATTTTGTAATTATTTCAAATGTATATGTATTGTTAGACTCATTACCGGAAGCCGGGGTACTGGTGCTGGTACCACATGTCTAATGATGCACTGTTTACAGCATAAGGTTGAATTGTACTCAGCAGGGTACACTACCTTGGGGAGTCTATTGTACCTATTCTCTTGTCCTTGGCTTGGATATAGAAGGAACCCCGGGTTGTACCCCGATAACCCCTGAAGAAAGGTTTTATAGCAAACCTGACATCCCCTTACCGAAACTTCTGTTGGGATTCAGGGAGGAGTTAAAAGTTGGGTAGTTAAACTTTGGGAAACAGGATTTAAATAGTGCCAACAATTTGTGCAAGGCGTGAATAGAAAGGCCCTTCTCTAGGGGATTATAATCTAAGTGGAGGGGGTGGAACAAAAATAATAGCTGCTGGGAATTATTCGATATGGAGCTGGCTGACAGAACATTTTAGGTGGAGGTGGGGTAGGCTTCCCGGAATAAAAGAGTTTGGAGGTGTGGAAAGGGTAGGGCCTGGCTGGACATATGGGGTTGGGGAGTTCCAGGGTAGGGATGAGCCGAACACCCCTCCCGTTCGGTTCGCACCAGAACCTTTGAACGGACCTACCGTTCGCGCGAACATTTAGAATCCCATTGACGTCTATGGGACTCGAACGTTCGAAATTCAAAAGTGCTCATTTTGAAGCCGAATATGCAAGTTATTGTTGTAAAACGTTGTTGAGAAGCCGGGTCTTTCCCCAGGGAACATGTATCAATGGGAAAAAAGTTTTAAAAACTGTCAATTTTTCTGGAGCAGTGATTTTAATGATGCTTAAAGTGAAAAAAATAAATTGAAAAATTCCTTTAAATATCGTACCTTCCAGGTGTCTATAGTATGCCTGTGAAGTGGCACGTGTTTAGAACTGTCCCTGCACAAAATGAGATTACTATAAGAAAAAAGTAATTTAAAACTGCTTGCGGCTTTAATGTAATGTCTGGTCCCTGCAATATAGATGAAAATCATTGAGAAAAATAGCACAGACACAGACAGTATACACACCAAGTAGCTTTAGGTGCACACTGCAGAGGACACAGGCAGTACACACCACGTAGCTTTAGGTGCACACTGCAGAGGACACAGGCAGTACACCACGTGAGAATACTGCAGCTAGCACAATCACCTGCCTGCCAGTAAATTAGGAAATGCAGATCTAGCTAAACTATACAGTGTATATATATATTATATATACACGCACGACACCTGGGATGCATATATATCCTCTACACACTTAGGTAGATTCACATACAATGGCCTAACTTTAGGGCCGCCTAGCCTAGCCTTTTTAGGCTACACCGCCGTAAATTAGTTAGGCTAGTAGTGATTCTCAAACCACTTACCTGCTAATTTTCGTAGCCTAAAACCAGCGGGCGTAAGGGCGCCTAATTCAAATGACTTGGAGGGGGGCGTGTTGTATGGAAATGAGGCTTGACCTCACGTTTTTGACACTGCGCATGCGCCGGGCGACTACATTTCCCTGTGCGCATTGCGGCTAAGTAGGCCGTACGGGCCTATTGATTTTGACGTGTACGTAAACAACGTAAATCCCGATTCGCGGACGACTTGCGCAAACGACGTAAAAAATTTGTACCTCGTGGCGGGAACGGCGGCCATACTTAACATTGTTATTCCACCTCATAGGTGGAATAACTTTAGGCGGCCTATCCCTTATGGAAACGATGTAATGCGACGGTGTAGGCCTGGCGTACGTTCGTGAATCGGCGTATCCCCTCATTTACATAATCTACGCCGGCCGCAATGGAAGCGCCATCTAGCGGACAACAGAAACATTGCAAGCTAAGATAGGCCGGCTTGCGCCGTTCTATCTTAGCTTTGTTTAAGTGTATCTCTGTTTGAGAATACACTTAAACAAACGCCGGCGTAGATTCAGAGTTAGGTCGGCTTATCTACTGATAAGCCGGCCTAACTCTTTGTGAATCTACCTAATAAACTTTAACTGACTAGCCTGCCTGCCTGCCCGCTCTACCTACTAAAAATGACACTCTCTCTCTGTCTTCTCTCTTTTAACCACCGCAACACCTTTTATAGTGTGGGGCGTGTACTAAACCTCCTGAGCCATAATTGGCCAAAGCCACCCTGGCTTTGGCCAATTATGGATCTCCGTTTATTGCAAGCTGTGATTGGCCAAGCATGCGGGTCATAGTGCATGCTTGGCCAATCATCAGCCAGCAATGCACTGTGAATTATGGGCCGTGAAACGCAACTCGAATTTGGCGCGAACGGCCCAAAACGTTCGTAAATCGATGAACGATCGAACATACGATGTTCGAGTCGAACTCGAAATTCGAAGCTCATCCCTACTCTGGAGCAGTCCTGTGGTTGAGCATGGGAGGAGATAACAAGGGAGATGGAAATCAGGAAGTTTTAGGGCCAAAAACTTTAGTAAACTCCACCCTGTGGCGGTCCCGATGCAGGTCATCATTACGATACCGAGATAGAGTATGGTGCGCATTTAAAAGAGGAGACCCTAGAACTATATTTTTCTTATTTTTTGGTTTGGGGAAAAGCCTCTAAATTTTTTTAGTAATAAGTACAGTCCGGTTGGACTAAATTCTAAAAGTTTTTTGGAAACCATTGTTTAGCCTCTCCTTTTTAATATTTTTATTTTTTGAACCCGACTTCTAAAATTGTTAGTGACCATGATCATGTTCACCTGTTGATCACCAATAGGGGAGAGGAGTTGTCCATTTTTAATTTTTGGTCCTCTTTATTTAAGTGAGGACCCTAGAACTATATTTTTCTTGTTTTTTGTTGTTCTAGGGATAAGCCTCTTCAATTTGTAATAATAAAGCGCTGTCATGTATACCTAAATTCTAAAATTTTTAATACTTTCTCTCTCTGGCCTTGTACACACGATCGGACCAAACTGATGAAAACGGACTGAAGTTCATTTTCATCGGTCCAAACCGACCGTGTGTAGGCCCCATCGGTCAGTTGTCCTTCGGTCCAAAAACAGAGAACTTTCTTTAAAATTGGACCGATGGACGCCTGACCGATATGTCAAAAACGATGGTTAGTACGCGAAAGCATCGGTTCCAAACCCGCGCATGCTCAGAATCAAGTCGACACATGCTTGGAAGCATTGAACTTCATTTTTCTCTGCACGTCGTTGTGTTTTACGTCACCGCGTTGGACTCAATCGGTTTTTGAACTGATGGTGTGTAGGCACATCAGACCATCAGTCAGCTTCATCGGTTAACCGATGAAACGGACCTTCAGTCCGTCTTCATCAGTTTGGACTGATCTTGTGTACATGGCCTCTCTCTCTCGTTAATATCTGTGTACATGACCGGCAAACATTTTTTTTAACCACTTAAAGCGGTGGTTCCCCTAAAAATAAACTTTTAACATTGCTTTTCCCATATTAATTACGATTAGAATCGGCTGGTTTTATAAAAAAAAAAACGTCCGTACATACCGTTTGCTATATTCGTTCTCACCGCCACTTCTGGGTACGATGCTGGCGGTGGGCGTTCCTAATTGATGGACAGGCATCCGACCGACGCATACATCGCGTCACGAGATGCCGAAAGAAGCCGAACGTCGGTGCGGCTCTATACGGCGCATGCGCACCGACGTTCGGCTTCTTTCGGCATCTCGTGACGCGATGTATGCGTCGGTCGGATGCCTGTCCATCAATTAGGAACGCCCACCGCCAGCATCGTACCCAGAAGTGGCGGTGAGAACGAATATAGCAAACGGTATGTACGGACGTTTTTTTTTTAATAAAACCAGCCGATTCTAATCGTAATTAATGTGGGAAAAGCAATGTTAAAAGTTTATTTTTAGGGGAATCACCCCTTTAAGCCCCGGACCATATTGCTGGTCAAAGACCAGGCCACTTTTTGCGATTCGGCACTGCTTCGCCTTAACTGACAATTGCACGGTCATGCGACTTGGCTTCCAAACAAAATTGGCGTCCTTTTTTTCCCACAAATAGAGGTTTCTTTTGGTGGTATTTGATCACCTCTGCGGTTTTTTGTTTTTGCGCTATAAACAAAAATAGAGTGACAATTTTGAAAAAATATATATATTTTTTACTTTTTGCTATAATAAATATCCCCCAAAAATATATATATAAAAAAAAAAAAAAATTCCTCAGTTTACAGTTTTGGCCGATACGTATTCTTCTACATATTTTTTGGAAAAAAAAAAAATCCCAATAAGCGTTTATTGATTTGTTTGCGCAAAAGTTATAGAGTTTACAAAAAAAACTATTTTTACTAGTAATGGTGGCGATCAGCGATTTTTATTGGTACTGCGACATTATGGCGGACACTTTTGACACATTTTTGGGACCATTGGCATTTTTATAGCGATTACTATAAAAATGCCACTGGCAGGGAAGGGATTAACACTAGGGGGCGAGGAAGGGGTTAAGTATGTTCCCTGGGTGTGTTCTAACTGAAGGGGGGGTGGACTGACTTTGGGAAATGACTGATCGCTGTTCATACATTGTATGAACAGACAATCAGGCATTTCTCCCCCTGACAGGACCGGGAGCTGTGTGTTTACACACACAGCTCCCAGTTCTCGCTCTGTAAGGAGCGATCGCGGTTGCCCGGCGGTGATCGCGCCCGGCGGGCACATACGTCGGCATCAGTGGCAAACGCACCCCTATTGGCTGCTCGGTGAGATGACGTATAGCTACGTGATCTCGCGCAGCAGAGGCGACCTGCCGCCGTATAACTGCCGTGGCTGGTCCGCAAGCAGTTAAAGGGTCACTAAAGGTATTTTATTCTTAGCTAAATAGCTTCCTTTACCTTACTGCAGTCCTGGTTTCATGTCCTCATTGCTCGTTTTTGCTCTGATGTTGCTGTAAAACTGCTCTGTTCTGGACACTTCCTGGTTGTCTGGCTCCGTATGAAAAAAAGTCATGGGAGAATTTAGTTTCGTTTTCCTAGCCATGACTCTCTATGGCACTGTCCAACACAGAGGCATAAAATAACATGCAAAGACTAAACTACTTTCAGTTTCGTTTTTGCATCTAAGAGGCACATTATATGATTGATTTTTATCCATTTTTAATCGTTTTGAAAAGGAATCAGTTAACTATTATGTCTCTATACCATGTAAACAGTCATTTCAGCAAAAACATTTTTTTTCCTTTAGTGATCCTTTCTTAAGATCTAAAGTTGTCAGGGCAACTAGGTATTAGTTTTTTGGAATATCGATTCAATGCTCTTTAACAATCTAAAGTGGAATGTAAACTAGAGATCTTGGTTGGAGCAGCATTAAATCTGTAATTTTTATTTTTAATGTTTATTTTTTGTTTACTATTCTCCTTATTCTTTTTCATTACTCACCTCTCTTCCGTTTCTCCTTTAGAATTATGCTCTCTAAGTTTTTCTTTTGGTTTCCATCATCTATCTTCTCAGGATAATGTAACTAGGACATCAGTCATATAATTTTGTTTTTTTAAGACGCGTGAGCATTCCTGCCCGCCAGTACCATATTTTACACCCAGTGAAATCAAAGTATCACGGAACATCCAGGTTTTTACTTCCCAAATGTAATTCTACCTCCCCTAGTCTACCTACTGCTTTATAGTCTTAATGGCCACCCCACTGCTTCTGTCTGACATTCCTCCAATAACTGTACACTGATGTTCTCCTTTCTCTTTTTTTTGTATTCATGCCCGGAGGCCCGCCCAACCACCACCTGAAGAAGCAATAACAACCAAGTAATTTCTTGAGACAAATGTGCCACGAATAAGACTCTCCTGAACTTTACTTCACCATGCTGAAAAGTACTGTCTCGCGGTCCGATCCAATGTTACAATCATTTACATCATATTCCCAAGTTATAGGACTAGATATGCCAGGATCCCGCCATCAATGTTGGAATTCCGCTCTTCCAAAGCAGAGGGGCGATAAAACATTGCAGTACAGACTATCATGGGTCGGATGTGAAGTCTCGAAGGCACCAGGACTGTCTCAAATCTACTATGATGTGTTCCGGCATGTTCAAGAAAGGAAGAGGAGGCCGCCGTGGTGGTGGGGAAGGGTCGGGGCTTCTGGGCTGTTGTGGGTGGGTACAAAATCATTGAGGGAGGATATAAGTTCAAGAATGAACTTCAGGGGGGACGGTGGTGGAGATTTTTCAAATCCATATTTATAACAAGAAGATGTATATGTTTTTACAAGACTTTATTATTAATGTGACTTAAATTTATCTTTTAATGACTCTATAGTGTCAGAACATAGAATCAACAGCATACCCAGCTGTGTAATTTCATCTGACAAAAGCCTCTTATCTGACCATTTGTTGGTATATTGATGTTACTTCAAAGGAGGTGGGAGGTGACAAAGGAACAGGAAGAACGTGATGCTAAAATGGTAGCCGTTTTCTGGCTTAACTGAGCCCCTCACCCCATCTAGCTTATGTGAGAGACTAGGCAACCCCCACCCCTTGAGGAAATGCAATGCCTTAGCATATGGAAGGAGGGATGGGGTTTTACAAAGGTGTGTATATATCAGTCTATTTGACCCGATGATCTGATCTGGACGAGACATGGCGACGTAGGATCTCTCTGTAATGAATTCTCTTTTCTCCATCTCACTCTTTACTTTTCCCTACTTTCCTTCTATTTTAAGATTTTGCCTAAGAGTATAATAGGAGCCTGTGGATGTCCATTGTAACCATATCTGAGTTATGCCTTAGTTATCCTTGTAACCTGGCAACACTATAGCTGTAACATCACCTAGAGATATTTAGTCATTTCTAGTCATAAATTTTCTTCATCTCTAACTTTTCCTTTCCTACGACTTGTCCTGATATACTGGTGTGTCCATTATAGCAATATTATTATTACCGTATTTATCGGCGTATACCGCGCACTATTTTGCCCTGAAAATCAGGGCAAAATCGTGGGTGCGCGATATACGCCGATACCTGCTTTCCCGCCACGAGTTTGAATACTGCACCGGGATATACTGAGCGCAGTACACTCGTGTATCTTCGGGCAGTCTCGGCGCCTCTCGCACTGACGTCCTGAGCGTACAGGACGTCAGCGCGACAGTTGCCGAGCCTGCCCGAAGATACACGAGTGTACTGCGCTCGGTATATGCCGGCGCAGTATTCAAACTCGTGGCGGGAAACGAGCGGGGAGGACGCGAGGATGCCACAGAAGGACGCCGGACCCGCCGAAGAGGACACCCGACCCGCCGAAGAGGACACCCGACCCGCCGAAGACGGACGCCGGACCCGACGAAGACGGACGCCGGACCCGCCGAAGACGGACGCCGGACCCGCCGAAGAGGACACCCGAAGCCGCAGAAGGACGCCGGACCTGACGAGGCTGCCGATGGACGCCGCGCAAGACACCAAAACTGTAAGTACAAAAAAACGTTTTTTCCACAGGATTGGGGGCCACTTTAGGGGTGCGCGGTATACGCGGGAGCGCGTTATACCGCGATAAATACGGTATTTGTATTATTGTGCATCATCGGTAACATCTTTGTTTTAAAGGTGGTATCATTTATGTCATTGTTACTAATATCGGATTAATACAAGTTTCTTTTCTGTATCAATAAATGTAATAATTTTCTCTTTTTCGCACCGCTATTCTTTGTTTTAATTTTTATATACAAAAAAGGTTTTAAATCACTGATTTTAATTATTTAAGTGAGGTATAAATATTTCCGTAACAACCCCTAACCCCATCAAAGTTCATTATCCCCTAAATAAAAAAACAAAACAAAGTTGCTGGACTGTTTTCTGTCTCAAGTGAGCCTGTGTGTGGGGGATCCCCTTTTACCAGCGCTACATTAAAGTCTTCTCTTACTCCCTGGTTTGGTGCCTGTTTTCTATTGTGTACTAAGTATTATTTTTGGTAATTTTCTTTTATATTGTATGTTTGCACACTCAACCTAGTGTGTCAGAGGGGCTGAGGTTCTTCAGAAGGTCAAGGCAAAGAACACAGGACCCATCCTATCCAGCAGCTCCTCTTGGGTTAGCCCTACAAAGTTGCAAATATGCACAATCAAATATTTCTTCACTTTATATGTTTTTGCCTCGAATTTGTTTTGACCGGGTTTCCAAAAGTCTTGGGTCATAAAGCACAGTTCTGCTGGGGACAAATAAAATTCTTTCTAGAATTTACTTACTTTGCTTTCTCGGAAGTTGTAGGAGACCAGCATGCTCAAGAAGACTCCCAGCATCCCAGCTGCTTGTAATGATAATACAGTAACACGAAGGGCCCAGTCCTCTTCCGCCACACAAGGAGAGTCATCCACACAAGTGGTACATCCCTTACAACAGCGCAGGCAGGCAGTGACCCCTGGATAGGAATTGTCTAATCCTGCAAGGTGTATACAGATTAATGTAGAGGCACGCATCATGCATTAGTGTATGCAAACATGCACATCTACAGCTATACTTATGCATGCACACTCATACACAGAAATATATAACACAATCCAACATTTACATATAGATTATTATATACACATTGTACACAGCTACGTACATATACACATAGATATTTGCACACAGTGTTACATTACCCTCAGTCTGTGTCCTGTAATAGCCAGGCTGGCACACGCATCTGTACCTGCCCAAGACGGAGCCGTCTCTTTCATCCGATATGCACTATGGGGGGATACGCAGCTCAGAACATGACAACCACATGCTAGTGCCAATACAGGACATGTCAACAAAACATCCTAGTCAATAGATACTTCAAGTAAATTGTAAAATTCTCCTTTCTGAAATGTTTTTGGTAAATGCATGCAGTGTCAACTAACCACTATGTTAAAATAATTATATAAAGTCGATTCCAGCCAAAACTTTTTTAGGTTTGGATAGGGAGCAAGAGAGTTAAACCCGCTGCCATGTTTCATTGTTGTCTCTATTAAGGAAATGTATTGAAAAACATCCTACCCCTTCCTGTCCTCGTGACAAAAACAAAAAACTGGGGAAATCTATTCACTTTGGAGACAGACAACACAAACCTAACTGGCATTCGAATTTTCCTCGTTCCCCTAATAAAAAAGTTCTTTATTGCTGTCTATCCCCCCACACTAATGTTTCTCCTTGCTTCTTATCCTTATGTGTCCTGGCTAGGGCGATTTCTTTATCACTTCCTGTTAGACCAAAACACATTTTTAATAAATCGAGGAAGTGTTAAAACTTCCAACAGTTATTTTAATGTTTTCATAGCCTCCTACTGCACCATCCATTTTTTATACTTATATTAAGTTTCATAAAAACAGGAATTAAAGAATATTTCCCCACTGGGTTCATAGATGGAAATAAAAGTCAGATAGGAATGTTAGTCTCACTTTTTCCAAAACTGAAACATTTGGCTGGAGTTAGGCTTAAAGCTAAAATCCTGACAATAAGGCCCCTTTCACACTGGGCAGGGGAGGTGCGGTGGCGGTATAGCGGCGCAATTTTTAGCGCCGTATTTACTGCGATATTCGGTCGCTAGCGGTGCAGTTTTAACCCCCACTAGTGGCCAAAAAAAAATAGGATTTTTATAACAGCTTAACTGTAAAATTCTTTTCTTGGAGTACACCATGGGACACAGAGCCTTAAATCATTACATAATGGGTTGTATGGTCACCAGAGGTGATTGGACACTGGCACAACCAATCAAAGACAGTTCCCCTCCATATAACCCCTCCCATCAGGGAAGTATCTTAGTTTTGTAGCAAGCAATAAGGTTCCCATAAGAAGGGGGGGACCTCTGTCCCGTGGTGTACTCCAAGAAAAGGATTTTACAGGTAAGCTGTTATAAAAATCCTATTTTCTTTATTGTACACCAAGGGACACAGAGCATTAAATTATTACATAATGGGACGTCCCAGAGCAATGCTCAATATGAAGGGGGAGAGACCCAGATCCGAGCTGGCCGAAAACGGACAAGAAGCCCTAGACTGCTGCCTGCAGTACACTACGCCCAAAAGCAGAATCCTCATGTCCTTACATCTATTTGATAACATTTGGTGAATGTATGGACTGAAGACCAAGTTACAGCTTTACAGATCTGTGCCATCGAAGCCTGGTGATGCACTGCCCATGAAGCACTCATAGCTCTGGTCGAGTGCGCCTTAACAGAAGAACAAGGAGGAATCTTGTTCCTTAAACCATAAGCTTGAATAATTAT
This sequence comes from Rana temporaria, assembly GCF_905171775.1. Classification (NCBI taxonomy): domain Eukaryota; kingdom Metazoa; phylum Chordata; class Amphibia; order Anura; family Ranidae; genus Rana; species Rana temporaria. The sequence continues at coordinate 100,133,816 of NC_053500.1, forward strand.
ATGTCGAATCCACTGCTCAATGGTGGATTTGAATGCCGCTTGTGCCTTCTTGGGACCATCTGGCAAAATAAACAAAACATCAGTTTTACGTATCTGAGCGGTTGCCTGCACATACGCCTTTACTGCTCTCACTACACTACTCTCACAACATCTAGAGAGTGCAATAACTTTTCCTCCGCTGTCTGCAGATTCAGAAAAAAGGAAGGCAAAATAATATCTTGATTAAAATGAAATGTCGACACCACCTTTGGTTTAAATGTTGGATGGGGTCGTAGAACAATCTTGTCCTTGTGACAAATTCAATAAGGCTTTTTACAAGAAAGTGCTGCTAATCCAGATACTCTTCTAGCCGAAGAGATAGCAATCAAAAAGACCAATTTTCTGCTTAAAGGATCAGCGGAATATGGCGAATAGGTTCAAAAGGTTGCTTCTGCAACACTGACAATACTAAATTCAGATCCCATGGGCACAAGGGAGACTTGATCTGCAGTACCCCCTGAATAAAAGCCCGAACTAGGGAATGAGATGCCAGCGGTCTTTGAAAAAATCAAGGTAATAAATCAAATATTGTGCCAAAAGTGAAAAATAGCTGCTAAACACCACAATCAGACAAAAATTGTAATAGTGCAAGAAAATACAAAGTGTAGCGTTGTAAATGTGAGTAGATGGGGTAAACCATCAATATCAAAATGGCATGAGCAAAGCCATAGAAACGTGATAAATCACAATGTGCGAATTAATAGGCCCTTTTGATATATGAAACAATACTGAGAATAGCACATATACACAAAAAAGGGAGATATATAAAGTGTAAGGCCTTGTATACACGATAGGTTAACCAGAGGACAGCGGTCTGAAGGACCGTTTTCATCGGTCAAAACCGATTGTGTGTGGGCCCCATAGGTTATTTAACCATAGGTTAAAAAAAAGCCAACTTGCTTTAAAACTAACCTATGGATTCCTAACCGATAGGTCAAAACCGATCATTAGTAGGCACGACCATCGGTTAAAAATCCACGCATGCTCAGACTAAAGTCGACGCATGCTTGGAAGCATTGAACTTCGTTTTTTTCAGCACGTCGTTGTGTTTTACGTCACCGCATTCTGACATGATCGGTTATTTAACCTATGGTGTGTAGGCGTGACGGACCATCAGTCAGCTATATCTGTTAACCTATGACAACGGTCCTTCAGACTGTTGTGCTCTGGTTAACCTATCGTGTGTACAAGGCTTTACAAAATATGAACCATGAAATGTGTTAAAAATATTAACACAAATGCAGTGAAAATATATCAAAAACAGCCAACAACAAATTAATGTGAATGGCAACAAGCACCCATGAAGAAAAATAAATGAAACAATATATCCTCATAAGGGTAAGTGCTCAGACTGAAAAGCTGTAAATATTAAACAGTTAATCAATAAGTATCCAAGTGAAGGGTGACTTGTCCAAAGTTGCACTGTACACAGTATTTCAAGTGATCTATATGCTTGGTGTAATATGCAGAGTGTCACCGGGGAGTGCCTTCACCAATGGGCAAGGGGAGAAATGAATATTCTTACCCTCCGGAGTGGATCTAACTCACCATACGGTGGTGGATTGCATGCGCTTAATCACACCAAGGACTTGAAAGGACTGGATCTGCAGAACACCTCCTCCTCCTCCTCCTCCTCTCCACTGGAAACAGCCTGCTATATCGGACCAATCGTTGTTATATCCAGGTCTGATGTGTTGGATTTCAATTTGCCAAAGCTAGGATTTCGCCAGACTTGAAGGACATATAAGAAGAAAAGAAGGCCTCCACATACAGTAGGTGCACGCGATATTGTGTCAATCTCGCTCCCTTTCTCGGCGAGATTGACCACCTACGAGCCCCATCGCGGGAGCCAGCGCCGAGCTGGCTTGCCGCGATAGAGACAAAGCCGTCATAGAAGCGACGGGAGATCCGACTTGGATTCCCGCCAATTCTACACGTGTGCGGCGTTTGTTATGAATCCTGAGGGGGAAGTCCCCGCCGGATTTTAAATAAAAATCCGGCATGGGTTCCCCCCTCAGGAGCATACCAGGCCCTTAGGTCTGTTATGGGTTGTAAGGAGAGCCCCCCTACGCCGAAAAAACGGCGTAGGGGGTCCCCCTACAATCCATACCAGACCCGTATCCAAAGCACGCTACCCGACCGGCCAGGAAAGGAGTGGGGACGAGCAAGCGCCCCCCCCTCCTGAGCCGTACCAGGCTGCATGCCCTCAACATGGGGGGGTTGGGTGCTCTGGGGCAGGGGGGCGCACTGCGGGGCCCCCCCACCCCAGAGCACCCTGTCCCCATGTCGATGAGGACAGGGCCCCTTCCTGACAACCCTGGCCGTTGGTTGTCGGGGTATGCGGGCGGGAGGCTTATCGGAATCTGGGAGCCCCCTTTAATAAGGGGGCCCCCAGATACCGGCCCCCCACCCTAAGTGAATGGATATGGGGTACATCGTACCCCTACCCATTCACCTGGAGGAAAAATGTTAAAGTCAATAAACACAACACAAGAGTTTTTAAAATAATTTATTAGTCTGCTCCGGAGGCCGCCCCGTCTTCTTTAGCTCTTTTTACCAGGGGGGGGGCTTCTTCTTTGACGTCTTCGGGTGGGGGCCGCTCTTCGCCGCCGTCCGGTTCTCTTCCACCGCCGGGGGGGGCGCTTTTATAAAAGCGCCCACTCATCGGCGGGTTTCCTCCGACGTCTTCGGCGGGGGGTGGTGTGCTTCTTCTTCCGCTATCCGGGGGGGTCTTCTTCGCTCTCCGGGGTCTTCTGCTATGTTCGCCGCTGTTGACTCGGCGCACCCCGGTTCTTCCTCCAGCTGTCCGGTGCCTTCTCCTTCAGCGCTGAACGTCTATCTTCTTCTTCCGTGCTGTGACGTATTCTTCTTCTTCCGGGCTGTGACGTCATCTTCTTCTCTTCTCCCGATGTTGACACGTCGCCTCTTCTCGCTGAAATGACGGGTGCGCGGCTTGCATCAGACCTATATAGGCCTCACAGTCCCATCATGCTCCGGTACCTACCCACGTGGGTAGGTATCACATGGGTAGGTACAGAGCATGATGGGACTGTGAGGCCTATATAGGTCCGATGCAAGCCGCGCACCCGTCATTTCAGCGAGAAGAGGCGACGTGTCAACATCGGGAGAAGAGAAGAAGATGACGTCACAGCCCGGAAGAAGAAGAATACGTCACAGCACGGAAGAAGAAGATAGATGTTCAGCGCTGAAGGAGAAGGCACCGGACAGCTGGAGGAAGAACCGGGGTGCGCCGAGTCAACAGCGGAGAGCGGCGAACATAGCAGAAGACCCCGGAGAGTGAAGAAGACCCCCCGGATAGCCGAAGAAGACCCCCCCGGATAGCGGAAGAAGAAGCACACCACCCCCGCCGAAGAAGTCGGAGGAAACCCGCCGATGATTGGGCGCTTTTATAAAAGCGACCCCCCCGGCGGTGGAAGAGAACCGGACGGCGGCGAAGAGCGGCCCCCACCCGAAGACGTCAAAGAAGAAGCCCCCCCCTGGTAAAAAGAGCTAAAGAAGACAGGGGGCGGCCTCCGGAGCAGACTAATAAATTATTTTAAAAACTCTTGTGTTGTGTTTATTGACTTTAACATTTTTCCTCCAGGTGAATGGGTAGGGGTACGATGTACCCCATATCCATTCACTTAGGGTGGGGGGCCGGTATCTGGGGGCCCCCTTATTAAAGGGGGCTCCCAGATTCCGATAAGCCTCCCGCCCGCATACCACGACAACCAACGGCCAGGGTTGTCGGGAAGGGGCCCTGTCCTCATCGACATGGGGACAGGGTGCTCTGGGGTGGGGGGGCCCCGCAGTGCGCCCCCCTGTCCCAGAGCACCCAACCCCTCCATGTTGAGGGCATGCAGCCTGGTACGGCTCAGGAGGGGGGGGGGGCGCTCGCTCGTCCCCACTCCTTTCCTGGCCGGTCGGGTAGCGTGCTTTGGATACGGGTCTGGTATGGATTGTAGGGGGACCCCCTACGCCGTTTTTTCGGCGTAGGGGGGCTCTCCTTACAACCCATAACAGACCTAAGGGCCCGGTATGCTCCTGAGGGGGGAACCCATGCCGGATTTTTATTTAAAATCCGGCGGGGACTTCCCCCTCAGGATTCATAACAAACGCCGCACACGTGTAGAATTGGCGGGAATCCAAGTCGGATCTCCCGTCGCTTCTATGACGCGCTTGCTGGAATGTGCTGTCACCGTTCAAGCGAGTGCGAGATGTCGGCACCCTGTCGCCGAGAATCAGCGCGATGCTGTCGTGCTAAAAACACATTCTCGGCGGCAGGTACTGTAGTGTAAATCCAAAAGCTGACAAGCTTTATTGTAAAAAAGCCAAAATTCTTTTTCCAATGCACAAATTTCAAATGCAAAAAGGCAAAAAATGAAAAATATATAAAAATATCTAAAAAGTAAAAAAAAACAAAAACACCTCATCCAGGTAATACTTAAAAGAGGGTTAGCGTGATATAGGCAGTTGGAGCTGGCGTGCGGACCCGACCCGTTCGTCTCAAACAGACATAAACTGGGGTGCATGCCAACCCGCTACCTCCACGCTTAAATAGAGAGATTTACAAATCATGTGTGTCCTACCGCATACCGCACTTCCGGGATCGCTATGTCACAACTGCATGTGACGCAGTCATGTGGGTATAGTCATGTGGGTGGATATACCCATCACATTGACCAGCAATTAAAAGTAGTGGACGGCGCTAGACAGAAGGGATTGGTGGACCTCAATAGTCACGCTGGAGTCAGCTCCCTGCGTGGTTACCTCAGCACGTGACCGCTGGATGTGTGCGCGGTGCAGTGTGGGACCTGTAGTCAGGGAAGATGTTAGGCCGACACGTGACAAACCGCTGCACGTCAGCCCCTCTCCACAGCTGACATCATCCAGCAACGAGCCTCCCGTGATATAAACTGAGAAGTCAAAGGGATTATGGCCCCTGTTGGGAGATAGGTATTAAATAAAAGGTATGAAAAATTATTACTTAACTATCAAAGCCGTTATAAAGGAAAAAGCAAGTAAAAAGTACATAATATAAAAGGACTTTACTATATAACGGTCAATATGGCAAAGATAAAAATTGTGCGAACAATGGCTTAAATCGCACAAACATCAATCCCGGAAGATGCAAATATCGGTACCACACGCATTTACAAATTATATAAGCAAATATAGTGTGTAATAATAAGAGAAAATGTCGCTAATAAGCGAAACATATTACTCTATTAGGTGACAATATGTGAGAGAATGTAATCTAATTACAAAAAATCAAATAATATAAAACTCCTAAATTACTCAGAGAACTAACAAAAATGTCTGTAAGTATATCCAATAAATTAGCATAGACCCTCTGCCATGGTAATATGAGAAAACCAAAAGAGGCACCTTTAATTTCACATACAAGACAGGTATAGTGGGGTTTATGCCTGATTGATAAAGGAATTGATGTCCCAATCTATGTTCAGGCCATAAGGCCTGTAACTCTTGAGCTGGTGTATCCAGAAGGTTTCTAACTTGGAAACCCCCCTAAGGCATGATTCGCCCCTCCAATTCGGAACAAACTTATGTATGATTTGAAATTTAGTGCCCATGGGGTCCCTGTTATGAGATTACAGATAGTGCCTCGGGACACTTTGAAAAAAGATATTTGACCCTTAATGGTACTAAGGGCTAATTTCATAGCCACTCCTAGCTGGCAAAAGGCAAGAATCCTACTTATGCCATATCTTTGAGGATTCCATTTGTTAGTTCTCACAATTAAACATATGCTTTCCAGACTCTATAGTAGATAAGCCTGGAGGCTGGCTTTCTGGCATTAATAAGTGTAGAAAGCACTGGACCCGAGATCCCTCGTTTCCTCAGAATGTGGGTCCCAGCAGCCAAGCCATCAAATTTAGCTCTTGTAAGGAAGGGTGGAATTCCTGTAAAGTAGCCTTTGTAAGAGCGAGATCGGCAGAAATGCATAGATCAGTGAAAAACTATTCCACGGAAATATTAGAGCATCCGATCCGTAGGCCAGAGGATCTCTCGTCCTGGACAAAAAGTTGTCCAACTTCCTGTTGAACCTGGAAGCCAACAGGTCTACATCCGGGGGCCCCCCATCTCTGGCATATGCCTGAAAAACATTGGAGTGGAGAGACGCTGGTAGCAGTTGCTGGCGACTCAAATAGTCCGCCTGCCAATTTTCTACCCCTGGAATGAAGATTGCAGAGAGACAAGGAACATGTTCTTCTGCCCATGCCAAAATCCGATTCACCTCTTTCTGGGCGCCCTGACTCCCTCCCTCCCTGGTGATTGATGCAAGCTACTGCAGTAGCATTGTCGCATAGAATCCGCACCGGGTGGCCCTGTAACCTGTGTGTCCAGGTTCTGACGGCTAAGTATACTGCCCGCATCTCCAGTATATTAATGGGCAGGTTCCTTTCGGTCTTGGCCCAGGTTCCCTGGGCTAAAGCTTCTTCTAACACCGCTCCACAGTCCCTTAGGCTGGCATCCATAGACACCACCTTCCAGGTGACTGGGAGAAAGGATTTTCCTTTCCGCAAGTTCTTGGTTCTTAACCACCAACTGAAGCTTTGGCGCACTTGTGGAGACAGGCGCATGGGTAGATTCAGAGCTTGGATCTTCCTATTCCAGGTGGCTAAGATACTGCCTTGAAGTAGTCTCGAGTGAAACTGTGCGTAAGGGATAGCCTCGAAAGAGGCCACCATCATCCCCAATAGCCTCGTGCAAAGGCAAAATAGATGGCTTTTTCTTTGCCTTGACCTTGTGGATCAGGTTCTTTAGTGACTTGATCTCTGGTTCTGACAGGAATACCCTGCCTTGGGCTGTGTCTATGATCATGCCCAAATACTCTACCCTTTTTGGGCTTGTAGAGAGGATTTTTGTAGATTTACAATTCATCCTAACTGTTCCAGGTATTTTATTGTGGTAAGCACAGCGTGATCTAATCCTGCCACTGACTGATCTATCACAAGTATATCGTCTAGATAGGCCGTTACTGCTATGCCCTGTACCCTCAGATTTGCCAACAGAGGGGCTAGTACCTTTGTAAATACCCGGGGGGCGGTAGCCACCCCAAATGGCAGAGCCACAAACTGGAAGTGGCGATGTTCTACAGCGAGCCTTAAAAATCTTTGGTGCACGGGATGGATAGGCACATGTAAATATGCGTCATTGATGTCTATCGACGCCATGAATTCTCCGCCTTGTAGGGTGGCGACCACGGATCGAATAGTTTCCATTCAGAAAAGGCGAATGTTCAGAAACTGATTTAGAGATCTTAGATCCAGGATGGGTCTGATGTCTCCATTTGGTTTTGGAATCACAAAGAGGTTTGAATAAAAACCTGAACCTTGCTCCTTTAGGGGTACTTCTGTGATCACCCCTTGGGACAGTAATCGATCCAATCCTTTAAAGAAGGACACTCTTTTTAGTGGATCTTTGGAGAGTCTTGAGCTTCGGAATTGAGAAAATGGGATTTCTCTAAATTCCATTTTGTATCCTAGGAATACTCTGGATACTGCCCACTTTTCCTGAATTTCTGTCTGCCATGCCGCTGAAAACTGCCAAAGTTATCCCCCCCACTCGGCCGAGCGGAGGTGCCTCTTCATGAAGAGGCTTTGGGGTTTTGCTTGTTAGCCTTTGAACCGCTTCTTGTTTTTCTGGGCTTGGTCTTCCTTAGCTTTTGTGGCTGGCTGAAAATGCCGTTGCCACTGGCTGGAGCTAGATCTACCAAGAGCCGGGGAGAGAGAACGCTTAAAACAAGGACGCTTGTTTTTCTTCTTCTCTGGTAAAAGGGTAGTTTTACCACTCGATATCTTTTGGATATATTTCTCCAAATCTTCCCCAAAAAGGTGTTCACCATGGAAGGGGAAGCTGGCCAAAAGCTTCTTGCATGGAGCTTCTGCTGACCAATGCTTTAGCCAAAGAATTCTGTGCATAAGCACCAGCTGCAGTGTGAGGCAGGATGCCTGTTGAATAGAATCTCTAAAGGCATCCCCTATAAAACATAACATAACACCCCTCATTTTCACTGTAAAACATAAGGCCCTGGGCATTATCTTTCTCAAAATTTGATATGTTCAGCAGTCAGGTCTTTCATCCCCTGTTTCACCTGGTCCTTTAAGACCTGACACATACCCATCGCTGCTACAGCAGGTTGGGTTACTGCGCCTGCCAGGAGGAAGGATGATTTTAGTAAAGATTCCAACCTCTTTTCAGAAGGATGTTTAAATACCAGGGCATTGTCCACCGTTATGCTGCGTACACACGATCGTTTTTCATGTCATGGAAAAAACGATTTTTTTCCTCAACGTGATTCTCGGCGTGATTCCTCTTAAACCTGCCTTGCATACACACAATCGTGATAAAAAATGCTCGAGCAAAGCGCAGCGAAGTACAACACGTACGACGGCACTATAAAGGGAAAGTTCCATTCGAATCGTGCCACCCTTTGGGCTGATTATGTACATTTCCCTTCTCATAACTTGCTTCTGAGCATGCACGTTTTTTCCCCTCGTCGTTAAAGCCTACACACGACCGTTTTTCACGACGAGAAAAACGACGAAAAACGACGAGAAAAAATAGAGCAGGTTCTAAATTTTCAATGTCAATTTTTCACGTCGAGAACAATGCTCATGGAGCCTACACACAATTGTTTTTATTGACCAATTAAAAAAATTGAATTTTTCTCGTCATGAAAAACGATTGTGTGTACGCGGCATCAGGAAACAGACAACCAGGAAGTTTCCAGAACAGAGAGGAATTACAACATCAAAGCAAAAACTAACAATGAGAACATGAAACCAGGACTGCAGTAAGGTAAAGGAAGCTATTTAGCTAAAAAAATAAAAAAATTCCTTTAGTGACCCTTTAACTCCTTAGAGCAGTGGTTCTCAACCTTTCTAGTGCCGTGACCCCTTGATAAAATTTCCCAATTTGTGGGGACCCCTAACAGTAAAATTATTTTCGTAGCGTGGGTTGTCACCACCCAAGGCAAGACATGTAATTTGCGCCCCCTAACCCACGGACATTTAGCGCTTCCCGAGTCCCTTCCACTTGTACAATATTAAAAACCCTTATGGTACATTTTAGGATGTGCCACTCTCTTTGTTCTCCTTTCTTTCCCTTTTATCTCTCGCTGTCCTAATTTTTTATTTTATTTTCCCCATCCCTCTCTCTAGCCATCTTTTTTGTTCTCTTATTCTCTCTCTCATTTTTTTTTTCCTCCCCCTCTTTTTCCTCTCCCTTCCATGTATTCTCCATTTGTATTCATTCTCTTTCTCCTTGGTGGGGAGGAGGGGATGGGATGAGTGGCAGTGCTAGGAGGAGTTGGAAAGAGTGACAATGCTGGGAGGAGTTCTGATCGGCCAACAAAGCGGGGGTTCTCCCTAAAAAAAAAAAAATTCTAGCATCTTATTCAGCATAGTAGGGTGAGCTACAGTATGCCTTTATATATTTTTTTGGCGCCGTACTCACTGTGTAATCGCCTACGAAAGTTTCCGGGGAATGGGCGTTCCTATTCAGAGGGCTCGTGATTGACGGCCGGCTATGGCGCGTCACGCTTCACTGAAATAGCCGAAATAGGTGTTTGCTCTTCACGGTGCCTGCGCAGTCAGCTCCGATGTCTGTGCGCAGGCGCCGTATAGCGCCGGGAAGAGCCGAGACCCACCCCGGCTATTTTCGTGAAGCGTGACGCGCCATAGCCGGCCGTCAATCACGAGCCCTCTGAATAGGAACGCCCATTCCCCGCGGGGAGTCTGGATATAACAGTGAGTACGGCGCCAAAAAAATATATAAAGGCATACTGTAGCTCACGCTACTATGCTGAATGAGATGCTAGAAAGTTGTTTTTAGGGTGAAACACCGCTTTAAGTGCTCTTGATCAAGGTCATCTGCTGATCTGAGAACTGTAGTGGGGAATTATAATGGCAACTATAATCACAGGTAGTGTTACTCACTGTGTCTCCGGCTTTGTGGTGTCTCGTAGCAGTGACATCTATGCTGAAATCAGGAGAAAGGGTCTCCTTCAGCCTTTCCCACTTCACATTCCTCACCAGTCATCTGACCTCTAGTCTCTGCCTCCCAGCCATGCTGTGAACTGAATGGGTGGCTGCAGGCTTCAGGAACAGCCCTGCTGGGTGGCTGCGAAAAGGCTGGGAGAGCAGTCCAGGATTTGGTGACCCCTGGCAAATCGTCATTCAACCCCTGAGGGGGTCCCGACCCCCAGGTTGAGAACCACTGCCTTAGAGGGTAATCTGAATGTGGAGCGCACTGCTTCAGTATAATATTGCACCTGAGATGCAGAAAAAGGTTCCTCTGATAGCTCGGATCCCTCCGAGTCCTCATCTCCTGATGGGGCCTCATCCTCCTCAGATCTTTCTGCAAGGAGATCTAAAACAGAAGGAGGTCTGCTTCGCTTTTTGTCATTTTCTGAGGACTTTGCGATTGAATCAGTGCTTCTCCCTTCTAAATTGTTTAGGGCTGTTGCCAAAGTGTCTTCAGTGACACAACAGGAGAAGCTGCAACTCCTGATAGAGGCAATGGCTCATCCTGTATAAATACTTCAGGTATTACAGGACATGAGGGTACCGCGCAGGCACGGCTAGAGCCTCCTGTCTCTGGCGGCGATGCTTTTTTGCTTCTCCCAGAGCCTCTTCTTTGGGAAGACATAATGCTAAGCAAAGCCAAGGTACCAACATGCATATACTACTGTGCTAGCTTAGCAATCTACATATAAGTATGCAACTAATAACACACAGTTTCATGCCAGAGTGGGTGTCTTATCCTTTGGGAGTGCTCAGCCAACCACATGGAGATCTTACGTGCCCTTTAACGCTGCTGTGTCTCTTGCAGGGAAATTCCACACATTTGAGGTTTGTTCCTTCCTGTCTGACCTCCATTAAAAGCGTGCCCCTTCAGCTTTCTGTGGAAGAGGGCGTAGGGCAATGCAGAGCTTGCAGCGAAAGAAGTGTGCTTGTCGTTTGGACTGACTCCGCTTTGGAGCCTGGTGAGTGAAAACTCAGCTCTTTACTCCCTCCAGTGGCAGCTTAAAAAAATTACACCCACTCTAAAATAGTAAAAGTCACTAAGTTTAAAACCTAGGACTTTTCTAACTCACCTTGTTCACGCCGCAGGTTCTCTGCCAGGCAGATACCAATCTTCCCCCATCTCGGCAACGTTTGCGTGCCAACCTTCAGGGGTATGGGTTCCTACTTAAAGAAGACCTCTTCCCTAGCTGGGCCTTGTAAAAGACTTTTAGCGTATAGAGCGAAAGTGCTGGACCCCAGAGCCCAGTCCTCCGGAGAGAGACATTACAGGCGAAACCTTGTCCATGAGGTCCGGATACCATCCAGTTTTGGTGTAATATAATTAAGCGTCTTGGATGGACCCACAGTGTAGCTCTCTACCCTCATAGGGCTTCTTAGGCAGAGCTTTCTTCAGCACATTTTCTTTGCGTCCAACACCTTAGACCAGGCATTCTCAAACTACGGCTCTCCAGCTGTTGCGGAACTACACATTCCATGAGGCATTGTAAAACTCTGACATTCACAGACATGACTAGGCATGATGGGAATTGTAGTTCCTGAACAACTGGAGGGCCGTAGTTTGAAGACCCATGCCTTAGACACTGGCGAAAAAACAAGGTACTTCACTGATGGGAGGGGTTATATGGAGGGGAACTGTCTTTGATCGGTTGTACCAGTGTCCAATCACCTCGGATGACCATACAACCCATTATGTAATGATTTAAGGCTCTGTTTCCTGTGGTGTACGATAAAGAAATGGTTGATACCGCTGGCATGGTGCCTCTGCAGAGGTGCATTGTCGGTGGTATTATCACGGTTTCCCATTGATTTCAATGGGAATGAGCGGTATAGGAGCAGTAAACACCCTGCTCATTTACCGCTCCAAAGATGCTGCTTGCAGGAGATTTTCTTTCGTCGCACCAGTGCATCGCCTCAGTGTGAAAGCCCTCAGGCTTTCACATTGAGAATGCTGCAGCAGGATTATTTCAGGCGTTATTTATGCACTATTTTTAGCGCATAACGCCTGAAATACGCCACAGTGTGAAAGGGGCCTAAGGGGTGTCCCTGTAAAGAGAAGAAATAATCATTATCTGTCCCACAGCCATACCACCTGATCTTCACTCTCTCCACACGATCGGATTTCCATCTAACAAAGCCGTGTAATTTTGTCCGAAGGGCGTTGGCCGTGAACTTGTTCTGCATACAAACGGCAAAACTTTGTCGGCTAACAAACTGCTCTTTAGCACCACCCTTTGGGAAACTTCTGTTAATGTTGTCTTATGGTTAGCATTGCTTCTGAGCATGCGTGTTTGTACTTTCGATTTTTTTCCCGACAGACTTATGTACACACGATCGGATAATCCGACATTACACATTTGTTGTCGGAAAATTTTAAAGCATGCTATCTAGCATTTGTTGTCGGAATTTCCGACAACAATTGTCCGATGGAGCATACAAACGGTCGGATTTTCCAACAAAACCCTGCCATCACACAATTCCCGTCAGAAAATCTGATCGTGTGTAAGAGGCATAAGGAGCTACGGTGGGAGCATTTTTAGCATCAAGCACAATTCAGGGTGTGATATATGCCTGGTCTTCTACTGAACATTGTGGTTTGATCTGTTAGCTCCCTACATGACTTAAGCCTGGTACACACGGTTTGATTATTGGCCAACCGAGCATCTGATTTTTGGCAAAAGGGCGTGTGCCAGGATCTTGTCTTGCATACTAATGTTACACAATTGTCGTGCCACAAACACAAACGTAGTGACGTATTACGAAGTATTTCCGTTCTTAAGCGCCACCCTTTGGGCCCCTGCTAATTTATTTTTTGGTGAGCATTGATTCTGAGCATGCGTGTTTGTACTTTTGACTTTTGTGTGATGGATTTGTGTACGGACCATAAGAAAAACTGATGTCAAACCGTTGTCCTCAGAAAAATTACTGGCACGTCATCCGAAAGGTGGACAGCAATTGTCAAAAGGAACGTACTAACGGTACAAATTGAGGACAACAAGCCTGTCAGACAATCCCCTGACAACAATCGAACCATGTGTACGAGGCTTTAGGGGCCAGCCAATCAAGACACGCAGCGTAGAGAGGGTGACTAGGCAGAACAGCCCACATAGCTGCTATGGGGCACAGGGGTTTTAAAGGACTCTGTCTGATGATTCAGGCCTGGTTCACACTGATGCAGTGCAGGAAGCCTAACAATTTTTATGCATTTCTCGCACCACACAGAAATCGCACTGTGTTCATGTGATCTGCTGCGGGTTTCAATCAATAGGTAGCAACACCCTAAAAGGAGGTTGCAAACTCATACCTCCCAACTATTTGAGATGGGAATGAGGAACACCTACATAACTAGCAAAAGTATGTATGCATAGGACCCCCCCGTTACGCATCCCCCCCCCCCCATGCACACTATGCTACCTTAAAAGGAAAATTATACAAACTAAGGCCCAGATTCACATAGGAGTTACGACGGCGTATCTCCAGATACGCCGTCGTAACTCTGAGTGTGGGCCGTCGCAACTCGGCGCCTGATTCATAGAATCAGATACGCCTCACAGTTGCCTAGATATGAGCGGCGTAAGTCTCCTACGCTGTCGTATCTTAGGGTGCATATTTACGCTGGCTGCTAGGTGGCGCTTCCGTATATTTCCGCGTCTAATATGCTAATTAGCTAGATACGCCGATTCACGAACGTACGTGCGCCCGGCGTATCAAGATACGTTGTTTACGTAAGACATACGCCGGCGTAAGGTTACCCCTCATAAAGCAGGGGTAAGTCATGTTAGGTATGGACATCGGAAACGTACAAACAGCGTCGTATTTTACGTCGTTTGTGTAAGTCGTCCGTGAATGGGGCTGTGCGTAGGTTACGTTTACGTCGACTAAGCATTGAGCGGGCGTAATTTAATTTGAAAATTCGACGTGATACTGAGCATGCGCACGAATGCGCCGTTCGTTCGAAACATCATTTACGTGGGGTCATAATTAGTTTGCATAAAACCGCCCACCTCTTCCTCATTTGATTTAGGTGCGCTTACGCCGGCACATTTACGCTACGCCGCGATAACTTTAGACGCAAGTGCTTTGTGAATACGATATGCTACGCCCGCTTATATTTACGCCGCCTTACGTGAATCTGGCCCAAAAAGTCTAGTTAAACCCACAAATGCTTTTTTTTACCACTATTATTCCTTTTTTACTGACTTTTAAAAAAATTCAAATGCAGCAATTTAGAAATTGGATGAAAGGCTTAGCACTGGGAAATACTTTTAAAAAATATTAAAAAAATGCATTTTATGGCAGGGTAGGAAGGCTAGATGTGCATTTAGCAAACAAATCAAACACAGGAAAGCGAGAGGAATAGGACATGTCCATTTACAAGACTACTATCTGGCAACCATTTTAGCACAGATACAACATTGGATGCTTCCTGATTTCAATCCGCTATGGAAGGAAATAGAACAAGCACAAATCCCTAAAGGTAATTTGAAAGACTTCTTAATGACAGTTCACCATAATGTATCCTTAGATAACAAACTTTCTCCCCCATCTTTGCATCTATCAGAGCATGGGTTCACCTCAGGAAGTACCAAAACTGGAGTGGGAAAACGTCACCTTTAAAACTACCTATTTTAGCAATAGATCACGTAATACCTGATAGTAACTTTAAGTCCTGGTCGAGTAAGGGCATCACCTATGTAGAAGACATACTAGACGGCTCGGTAATTAAAGAGTTTAAAACTCTGCAAATGGAATACCAGCTACCTTTGCAAGAACAATCTAGGTACTCTCAGATAGCCCATCTACTTAAAAAAAAAACACTAAGGCCCGGATTCACAAAGCACTTACGCTGACGTATCTCGAGATACGCCGCGCAAGTGTAACTATGCGCCGTCGTATCTGTGCGCCGTACCCACAATCTGAGATACGCCTGAAAATAGGCTTCATCCGACCGACGTAACTTTCCTACGCCGGCGTACTGTGGGCGCATTTTTACGCTGGCCGCAAGTGGCGCTCCCATTGATTTTCTATGCACATATGCAATGAGGGAGATCCGCCGATTCATGAACGTAGTTGCGCCCGGCGCATAATATACGCGGTTTACGCAAGTCGTACGTCCGGCGTAAAGTTATTCCCCATATGGGAGGCGCAACTCATGCAAAGGTATGGACCAGGGAACACAGCCATCGTCGTTTACGTAGTACGTGAATATGGCTAGGCGTAGGTTACGTTCATGTCGTAGGCAGCAGTGATTTAACGTATCTTAGGCAGTTGTTTTCGACGTGATTCTGAGCATGCGCACTGGGATGCGGCCACGGGACGGCGCATGCGCCGTTCATTTTAAGTACTTCTATGACGCTTGGCCCATTATTTGCATGGGGTCATGCCTCATTAGCATGACTCAGGCCCACTTCCACCTACGACGGTTTACGCCGAGAGAACCCAACGCAGTTTGGGAGGCAAGTGCTTTGAGAATTCGGTGCTTGCCTCCCTGCGCGACGTCGGCGTAGCGTATATTAGATGCGCTACACCGGCATAAATATGCGCCGATGTATGTGAATCCGGGCCTAAGTTGCCTACCATAATACCGGCAAAGATAACCAAATACCATCGACAAAACCCGCCTATGACCAAAGATATATCAATCATATACAGTACTCAGGTCTTCAGGAAATAGACGTCTTTTTTTGCACAAAATCTCAATCAATGATAGCTTGGGAACAGGAATTAGGGGCAGAATACCCAACCCAACAGTGGGAAAGAATATTTCATCTTATCTATAGCTCTACGAAGAGTACCAAGATATGGGAAAGGCAGCAGAAATGTATTCTTAGATGGTACCTGACCCCTTACCGTATTGAAAAAATGCACCCCGAGGCTTCTCCAAACTGTTGGAGAATATGTGGGCACAAAGGAACACTTCTACATATTATGTGGTCGCGTCCCAAACTATGATTATTTTGGAACCAAATAGAGGGGCTAATACTCAAGACCACAGGCCTTCAATTGTCACTTAATCTGGGTATAGCTGTGCTCGTGTTGGAGCTGAAATATATCCCCCCCACAATACAGGATAGTGGTATCACACATATTTCTGGCTGCACGTCTAATTATTTTAAGACACTGGAAAGACTCAAAAAACACCCAAAATTGATGAAGTGATACACACCATACATACAAATGGTACATATGAGAAATTACATTCTCTGCTACAGGGAATTTTGAGAAAACAAACCAAAAGTGGAAGTCTTGGTTTGACTGGTATACAAAAGGAGCAAATATGTAAGAAACATAGGGCCAGATTCACAAAGCCCTTACGCCGACGTATATAAAGTTACGCGGCGTAATTGAAAAATGCGCCGCACGTATCTTTGCGCCTGATCCTCAAAACGAAATACGCCTGAAAACCAGATTTTTCCGTCCTACTTAAAACGATTACACCGGCGTGTCTTGAAGCGCAAAATACGCTAGACACACCATTGATTTTCGATGCTAATATGCAAATGAAGGAGATAGGGCAATCCACAAAATTACGCTTGTGCGGCGTAGATTACGCCCTGTGCGCATCTGCTAGTTTCATGGTGTAAAATTACACCTTATAAAAAGGTACCCTAACTTTACACCAGCCGTGTAAATGTCAGCTAAAGCAACACCGTTAGGGAAGAGCTGAGCACACACACTTGCAGGACAACAATCTGTATGCCAACATGCCAGGGGCATCCATGCTCATAGCTATACTAGTGACTTTAGTAACTGAGGGTACCCCCTCTTCTGAGGGAACAGCAGCCAGGAGACGCCTCGCAGAATGCATCTTTGCACAGTAAACACACACATTAATCATGGCACAATGAGAATGCATGCATGCACACTCACTGTGGTCCCTAGCACAGACACATCTCATGCACATCTAATTGGATTAGACCCAAGTACCCCCAATGGTATTAGGGAGCAGCAACGCCACGCCATGGCTCCAATTATGTCACTGTGCATTCATACACCATTCACATGGACCTGGGATCACTTCTACCTGGTCCTGGGGATCCCTACTCCACCAAAAATGAGGGTGACACCCTTTTTCACCAGGAATGTCACCCCCACATTCACACACATAAAACAAATCATAATCACAGTATAATAAAAAAAATAATAAAAATAAAAAAACAAAAGTACAACCAACAATTAATGGCGGCGGCGTGAGCTACGCCTGGGCCGCCCACGGGCACGGCCACGGCCAACCAGGGGAGACTCATGGGGGGGAGGCAGGGGAAGGAGGAGACTCATGGGGGGGGGAAGGAGGAGCCTCCCCTGGTGACTGTCCTCCTGCTGGCCTGCCCTCCAAGGCCACAGCGATCCTGGTCAGACCCACAGTGAGGGCAGCCGTATTGGCCTGGACAGCCTGGGTGTTTGCGTGAACAGCCTGGGTCAGGGCAGACACCTCCAGGGCCACGCCTGCTGTGGCGGTCTGCAGGTCACAAATGCATGTGATGACCGCCAAGGAGTTGGTGCCCACCTCACTGACCGAGTCCTTAATTAAGCCCAGGCTGTCCTCCATCTGGGTCAAAGACTGGGTGAGCTGACCCAGATGTTGGGTCTGCCGGGCCTGGTCCCTCCGCAGACTGGCCGGCAGAACCTTGGCCACCCCCCTGGTCTTCTGGGTCGCCTTCCTGCCTACAGATGAGGCTTGTGGCCTGGGAGGAGGGGAGAGAGAGACCCTTGTGGGGGGAGCCATGTTGGGGGAGGAGTGGGAGGGACTACCCCTGATGGAGGCCTGACTGCTGCCAGCCACAGGGGTAGCCTCAGGGGTAGCCTCAGGGGGAACCACATCCGAAGTCAAAAGTATTTCCCTTGCAAGGTCCATCGGATCATCCCCATCCTCCTCCCACTCCCCTCCCCTGAGGACTCCTGCCCTTCTTGGGGCTCTTCAGCAGCCTGTTGTCCTGGGGGTGGTGCAGACTGGCCTGATGGCCCAGCAATCTCCTGGCCATCTGTGGAAGACACAAACATTCACAGGTTGGAGGATCCACACACCTGGCACATATTCCCTTCCCCCACCCACACATGCTACACACACCAGATAGAAATAAAAAAAATTTAAATAACCTGTCCTCACGCCCTCCTCGGAGTCAAAGCCAGGCAGGCCCACCACTTGTTGTCGGTGGAAGCACCGGGCCACTGCCCACTCCTCCTCAGTCAGCCTGACGGAGCAGGGTGGTCCTCCGCCAGTGCCCGTGGCATGGGCATTGATCTTGGCCATCTTGTCACAGACCAGGCTCCTCAGGTCATTTATTTTCTTGGCTATCCCACTGGGGGTCCTCGTCTCCCCCCCCTCCGCATTGATCTGATCCGTTATCTCCTGGATGATGGCTCTCTTCCTGGCCGGGGGGGGGGGGGGTGTCCCGGCTCTCAGGGCCGTGCAAATATCGGCCAAATCGGGTGATAGCCCTGGCAAGTATTTGCTTTTCTCTGACGGAAAAATTCAACTTGCGTCTCTTTGGTGCCATAACACCCAACACTCAGCACCAAACACACACACACAAAAATCAAACACAACAAACAAACACAAATACACACAGAACAAACACACACAAAAAGACACTGACCAAACACACCCAAAAATACACTGACCAAACACACCCAAAAATCAGACAGCAAACACAAGACAGCAATATCAAACAACACAAGCAGACAGCTAATACAAATTCAAAAACAAACACAGAAAAAACTAACAGAAAAAACACTCAGAAAAAACACACAACTACTACAATCTCCTACTACAATAAATCTTTTAGCTAACAATACACTCACCAACAAACAGCAACAGACAACAGAGCAAAAGCAACTTGCTTTAGGAAAGGGGAACACAGGGATGTACTTTTGCAATGGAAGTGCGTTTGTCTGGGGCTATTTATACACAGGGCAATTTTCAAACTAAGTATGCTTGGCCTTTTTCCTATCTCACTGATTGCGCCGAGCCGAGTTCTGCACATGCCCAGTGAGGTGCAGATTCGTGCCCGCATGGGCAGTACGGCCGGTCCTTCATTTGCATGGGGTCACGGCTCATTTCAATGAAGCACACCCACTTCCTTCCCACTTGCAATAACCCCGCCTTACGCCTCTGTATTTACGTCGCGCTGGCGCAAATTTGGGCACAAATGCTCTGTGGATACGGCACTTACCTCACAAAATTCAGCTGCCTTAACTGACATACGTTAGGACAAACTAAATTTGCGCCGCTCTACGTGAATCTGGCCCATAGTCAATATAAATAGAGGCATTCTGACTGACAGACCTTACAGATACTCATTAAGATAAGTTGTGTTGATTGTTTCACACAGTTCGTTTTGATAATCATTGAATATTTTTTGATTGACTGAAATTCAGAAAACATTTAATCTCAAGGTCCGATCCCTCCCTAGAGAGATCGCTGGGGTTGCATATATATGCAGGCATGCTCCTGTCAATGGGTAATTTCCCTAACGACATGGCGGCACATAGTCAAATACTGAATGCAAATAAAACCTACTATGGTTGCCATTAGGGATGAGCCGAACACCCCCCGGTTCGGTTCGCACCAGAACCTGCGAACGGACCAAAAGTTTGCGCGAACTTTAGAACCCCATTAAAGTCTATGTAACTCGAACTTTCAAAATCGAAAGGCTAATATGCAAGTTATTGTCCTAAAAAGGTTTTGGGGACCCGGCTCCTGCCCCAGGGGACATGTATCAATGCAAAAAACGGGAGCAGTGATTTTAATGATGCTTAAAGTGAAAAAAAAGTGAAATATTCCTTTAAATATTATACCTGTTGGGTGTCTATAATATGCCTGTGAAGTGGCACATGTTTCCCGTATTTAGAACTGTCCCTGCACAAAATGACATTTCTATAGGAAAAAAAAAATGGAAAATTGTATCAAATACTTACGACCGAAGCGCCACCTAGCGGGGAAAAAAAATTGCAGTTACGATCTGACGGTGTAAGAGACTTACGCCTGTCGGATCGAATGGATATCTATGCGTAACTGATTCTAAGAATCAGTCGCAGGCCCAGATTAGGACTTATGACGGCGTACATAGCGCTGCGCCGTCGTAAGCCCTTTGAGAATCTGGGCCTTAATCTTTATTCAACAAAAAAACAAAGAAGCTTGGATAGACTTCCTCCCAAACTTTACTGTAGTAAGAGCTGCTGGATCCACCCTGTAATGTTTTAAGAACATATAATGTGATGATCGGCTAGCCTCTTTGCAGACTGTCTCCAGAGACAACCCTGCCTGTGCCGTCCAAGAAGATGACATCACCCTGGATGAGTGATGAGCTCTAACCACCTCTGAAGGACCCTTCCCGGCTCTACATGCCCAGTGAAAATTTTCACTATTTGGGCCGAGATGGTTCTGGCCGAAGCCTCTTACTCTTTAAATCTTCATGATTCCGAATGTAAAAGTAGCCCGAGATAGGCTTTGAGGACCTTTGGACTTGTGCAGATCAGCATCTGATTCTGCTGGCAAGGCTGGAAGCACCCATTCACTGGAAAGATGAAATATGGATGACACTCTTTGGAACAAAATGATCCAATGGTCTCAGCACAACCCTGTCTGGGAAGAACATGGAATAAGGTTCTGCCGCCCCAAATTTTTGGAGTCGACACACTTTCCTCCCGAAATCATGGCTAATAGAAAAGCCGATTTTAAGGAGATCTCCCATAAAGAACAGTCTGCTGTCAGGAGTACAATGAGGGTTTGCTAGAAAACCTCTCATGAAGTGATCCATCAGCAGGTTTGCTGCCCATTTATTTTGGGTAAAAGCCAAGATGGCAGAAATTTTCACCTTAAACAAACTGAGCCCCAAATCCAATTCAGATTGTAGAAAAGACAGGATTTGAGATAAATTTGGGTCACGAGGGTCAAACTGATGTCCAGCTGCAAAGCTTGTGAACCTAATCCATATTCTGGGGTAGATAGCATTAATTGACCCTTTCATAAAACTCTGTAAAATTCTAATCCCCTCTGGAAAACGTCCTAACTCTTGTAACCGCTGCCTTACAATTTCCAGGCTGCTAAGGTTAGCCGTGATGGTTGCAGATGTAGTGCATCTCCCTTAGACAAGAGGAGATGAGGAGTCACCGGCAGAGTGATCGGTGTGCACGCGCTGATACCCATTGCCAGAGAGACCCATGGTCTGTGAGGCCCATAAGGAAAACCTGTGATGAATGTCAAAAATCTCATCAGGAATTTCGGGATTAAAGAAATTGGAGGGAAGGTATAGGCCAGTTGCCCAATCCAAGGATTGGTAAAGACATCTGTCCCCTCCACTAATGGATGAGGGTAGCGTGAGAGGAATCGGTTCCCCTTGTTATAGGCAAAACAGATTCAGTTGCGGGATGACCCTTTGGAACACTTCGGGGTGAAGGGACCATTCTTTGGGATCCTTGAATTGTCCGGATAGACAATCCGCTTCCAAATTCTGATAGGCTGGAAGATATATGGCCCTCAAATCTGGGAGATATTGCTGGGCCAAAGTCATGATTGGTTCCACCCCTCTCAAGAGGGATTGGCTGTGTGTGTGTCACCTTGTTGCTGTATATAGGACACTGCTGCCGTGTGGTCCAGACGGAGTAGGACTGGCAGACCCTGTATGAGTGGCAGTAAAGTGTTCAATGACACGAATGCTGGTAGAAGTTCCAGAATATTGGAAACTAGGCCCTGAGTGGGAAATTCCCACCTGCCCTGGATATTGAGATGCTCACAGGTGGTGTCCCACCCTGCTGTGCTGGCATCTGTGGCAACAATGATCCATGGCTGCAGCCCTAATAGACTAAGCCATTTAGCATTTTTTTTTTATATCACGAGAAACTCTGGTCCCTCCGGCTGGAGATCCTGATTGGCTGGGATAGACAAACTCTTCCATTGCATCAGGAAGCCTTGTTGGAAAACTGAGTTTCCAGTGAGCCCAGAGGATCGTCGGAATACAAGAAGCCATTGTCCCGAGAGGGCTCATGCACTGGGATGCTGACATCACTGGTGCAGCCACCTGTTGAAACGTCTCTCTGACTTTAGGGAGTTTGAGGTAGCAAAGAAACGGAGGCCGCCTGAGCATTGAATCGGACCCCTAGGTAGAGCATATTCTGCATAGGCTCCAGCTGGTTTTGGCAATGCCTGCCCCTCAACTCGAAACTGAGGAACTGCTGGTATGACTGAAGGATTTGGACATGCTGATAGGTATATTGCAAGTCCACTGAAATCCTCCAGTAACCTGGTTGAATGACCTGGATTTACGTATGGAGAGACTCCATCTTGAGTCTATACGTATAAATTGATTCAGCCTCTTGAGGTAGTTCTGGAGGCTGCTGTTTGAACAACCAATAACGGCCTTGCCATTGGTAATGATTAAAAACAAAATGAATGTGTGAAATGCGTCTATGTGACCTCGTGTTGGTGTCTTTGGTGTTATCACTTTGAACAAAAAAAGGCAATCGGAATTCCTAGATACACAGACATTTCCTTTACTTACATGGTCTTGCGCCACTGTGGACTGAAACCACTATTTTTCAGCAGTGGTCTTGCCGAAACTTGGTCACTTTGAGCCACCTGTCGCCCACTTGCTCTTGGGCAGGCCTGGTGTTAAAAGGGCTTCTGGGTATCTTGGGGAGCCGCAAGGGTCTTGGCTCCCTGCGATCTTATGAAGGTTCAGTGAAGTGAATCAAAAAATATGGTAAATGATCAAAATTCAGTGAAAAATCAATAAAATTTGAAAAAGAAAAGGGGGGAGGAGGACACACCCCCAAGTGGTGTGACAGGTAAAACACAGAGGATGATGACCGTGTAGTAACCTGAAAAACAGCTAGAAAGTGAGATCTAGCTGGATGATGTGTAATAGAAACACACCGTGGTAAGTGATGTGACACAAAAATAAGTAGTAATGTGAACCTCAAATGAAGTCCATATAAATTATACGTGTAACTCCAAAATGTGAGTGTGATAGTCCAAGGTCAAACTGGCCTATACAATCCAAAAAAATATATATATATAATGTATTTTCTTTTTGGAGTTGGTCAGAAGTTCTTTGTGGAAAAGACCAAACGACTGTAGAGGAATGGAAGATGATGTAATCTTCTCAGGTATGGAATTCAGATATTCTTAGTAAGCAGTTGGAACCTCATCAGCAATCCATAATGGTATCCAAATAAACAAATGTAAAGATGGGTACTCTTACCGGAATATGTGGACATACGCGTCAGCGACGGTATGTCAAACAAGCATGTACGAGCTCCTAGGCAGCCGTGGTGTCAGTAGGGAAGCCGTTTGATGTGCCAGCCTTTAATCCACCAGGACGGGTCCGATCCAATGAGAGGAGACAGCTCATACAGGTGAGGTTCTCAGATGAAGGAGTATAATATGCAGGCCAAACGTAGAAACCATGTAAGGGAAAACGTAACTCACATAGTGCGGTTAATCCCAAAACAAGCCTTTATTAGGCATAAAAAATATAAGCCAAAATGAACAGAAAACTGGATAAAAATAAATATATAAAATAGATAAAAAAGTACAAGCCCAGTGAAAGACGAGTACAAGTGATCACAAGTAAAATATGGCGTAATGAGCGAGTAGCGTATGAGCTATGTACCCGACATGTTTCGAGCGGCAGAGCTCTTCAACTGGGGCATGCCCCAGTTGAAGAGCTCTGCCGCTCGAAACATGTCGGGTACATAGCTTACTGCTTACTGCTTACTAAGAATATCTGAATTCCATACCTGAGAAGATTACATCATCTTCCATTCCTCTACAGTCGTTTGGTCTTTTCCACAAAGAACTTCTGACCAACTCCAAAAAGAAAATACATTATATATATATATTTTTTTGGATTGTATAGGCCAGTTTGACCTTGGACTATCACACTCACATTTTGGAGTTACACGTATAATTTATATGGACTTCATTTGAGGTTCACATTACTACTTATTTTTGTGTCACATCACTTACCACGGTGTGTTTCTATTACACATCATCCAGCTAGATCTCACTTTCTAGCTGTTTTTCAGGTTACTACACGGTCATCATCCTCTGTGTTTTACCTGTCACACCACTTGGGGGTGTGTCCTCCTCCCCCCTTTTCTTTTTCAAATTTTATTGATTTTTCACTGAATTTTGATCATTTACCATATTTTTTGATTCACTTCACTGAATACTCAGCGCTGCACTTTTTCTTTTTTATTCCTTGTACACAATATTGTCTTTTGTTGGTGCTGGCTGCTACTGGTTAACATTGTTTATGGTTAGCGCAACTTTTTTTCCTAATTTTAATCTTATGAAGGTTGACTGTGTAGCCCTCCAATGCATTCTGAAGCCCTTGGATGGGCGAAAGCCTCCGAAATCCCAATACCTGTTTGGCGCTCCTCTAGATGGTTGCCCCCTCTGGCTCTTCGATCTTGGGGCAGAAGACCTGAGTTTCCCCCTATAACCCTGGAGATGATAGTTTCCATATTTTTGGGCAAAACAGCGCCTTCCCATCAAAAGGCAGTTTACAGTAATTCTGCTTTGAGGATGGGCCAGCCGTCCAGGATTTTAGTCGCAGTGCTCTTTTGGCTGTGACTGAGCCAAGCATGGCTCTGGATGACCATCGAATGATGTCTATAGCTGCCTCACCTGTAAAGTCCGCTGAGAGTCTTATCTCATCAAGAGCCTTGATGACTCTTCTCTTTGGCAGCTGGTTTTAATCGCATACTCCAAGTTCTGCATCCACACTCACATAGCATTAGCTAAGGATGTTAAAGCAATGCGTCAATCAAGGATATTGTGAAAGGAGGTAGAGTCTTCCATCGGAAGTGTCACATTCTTGGCCAGTCTGGTGACTGCCGCATGCACCGTTGGTGGGTTAGATAAAGGAGTCACATCCTTCTCTGTTAGTGGATACAACTTCTGCAACCTATTGGTTGAGGAGGATTTTCTCTCTCCCTTTTCTCATTCCTCCTGAAACAGGCTTCTTATTTCTGTCATAAGAGAAAAGGTAGCTTACCTGCTTCTTTAGATTCTTCCTATGGAACCCAAAAGCTTGTTCACACTTGCAGCAGGATCTGCTATTGCCCTGAAAAGCAATCTGTGCTTAGGTCGCTTCTCAGAGGCAGAGGCATTTGATATTGTCACTTAGAGGGGACTAGTGTTTCTGCAATGCGATTTTCAAAGAGCGATTTGTACACAATGTTGCAACTCGCATGGGTGCGGCCTATTCACTTGGTTGCCATACGTGTGCAAAAAGAAGCCCCTGCTCCTATTTAAGGGCGACCAGTTTTGCACAATGTTTTAAAAGGTGCGTTCTCCAACGTGACCTATCACAGCAGAATCGCATGGCATTTGGGGTGCCCTGAAAGGATAACGGCACCTAATGCATATTGTACAGCAATTGTCACACAATTTTAAAATCAGATTGTATGGTGTGTGATAACAGGTTTTCTCCTTTGGAGGACTTTCCTGATCCTCTAATTCCAGTGCAGCTTTACTGCCATAACAAATGGTGATATTAGCGTAAAAACAAAGCCTCAACCTTCAGGATCCTCTGTTAAGAAGGAGGCAATATCATCTCCCTCTGCTTGAAAGGTTGGCTGTAATACTGGGTCTGGGGAACCAGCCTGCCTAATCTGCTGGGCTGGAGTCACCCCTGAAGTGCCGGGTACCCCTCCAGTTAGAGAGGGTTGAATGGCTTGGTTTAGACCTGGTGTAGTGCCCATACTGTTAGTTCACTTCTGTCCCTGGTTGCCCGAGATTACCGTAAATTTCAGCCAGGGGGTTGGGGACTATTTTGCTGAGCAAGGTTGACACCTGCTGACTCTCAAACTCCTGGTCTCTGGCAAGCTACCTGAAGCAGTTGCTGCAAAGTAGCTTTCCAGGCATAGGGTCATCGCCACATGACCAACATTTGCCTTTCGGGCGCTGAGCTCTCAGAGGAGAAGCTGTAAGCGTTCTCTTATGCGTACATTTGCGCCCTTTGTACTGGGGTCTGCCAGGACTGCAGGAGACACTTTCCGCCCTGAAAAAATCCTGATGATCCAGAGGGCCTCTGGACCTCATTGAGTGGGTGTGAGCGTCCGGGGTTGCAATAGATAAGAAGGCATGCTTGTCAGGGCTCGATGCACTCTTTTTTCCCATGTCTTCTTACTTACCAAAAGTTGGCCCTTTACCTGATAGTGGGGTGGTCTTTATTATGTGGCGGTAGGCTCATGCTGATGGAAGTTACCGAAAGATGCAAGGGGGACTGCATGGCAACAAAGAAATAAGGGAAGCAAGAGAGAGAAAAATATACATCTTTTTTTTTTCTTTTTCTTTGGGCAAATAGTAACAAATTTAAACAAAATAAATCTGGGAAAAACCCCCATCCCCTAGTAATACATTGCTTTTTACTCCTCCCCCCATCTATCCCCATTACTAGGATAGCAAGACCTACCTGTCATTGACTGTTCCTCAGAATGAGATGCTGCCTCCCATGCTTTTGAATAACAAAAGCATCCATTACCTGTCCATTTGTTCCCGGCAATTAGATCACCTGAGACTCAGCCCTCTCTCACCTCAGCTCTAAAAAAAAAAAAAAGGGGCTAATACAATTAGGAGGGCCAATGCCCATCCACACAAAAGGACACTTTTAAGCTGGCTACACACCATACAATCTTCTGCAGATTTTTTCCCTCAGATTTATCAAAACCATACAACATAAGGCCAAACCTTAAAAGCCTCAACTTGTATACAATCTGTATGCAATCAGGCAGGCACCACATGGTGCCGGGAAAAAATAAAGGAAATCAGACAACAAAAGTTGCCGGGTGTATGGGGTCTTTAGAGACATGAGAGCAAGAGAAAGAAAAAAAAAAGTTTTATAGAAATTGACAGACCTGAAAAGGGTTCCATAGGAGAGAAGGCATCATGCAGTCCCAGCTGCTTAAATCAGACTCCAACACAGGCAATGCCAAAGGAGGACTGTCGTCTCTGATTAGAGAACACCTCAACCCCAGAAGACCACCAGAAGGGGTTCCCCACCTTGTTGGTGCGTTTAGCGTGCCTAAGATGTGGGACCTTGCACTGGAAGAGACTGAACCCAGCCGGAACTTCGACATAGTCGGCAGGTAAGGGCTTATTCTGAATATAACGGTCTGTAGGTTGATCTTTGAGGACAAAAAGGAGAATGGGGAGGTAGCTCTCAGTCAGACTTTTATGGAGAGTTAAACGAGTTCTGTGGGTGAATATAGGGGCGGGGCTATATCATATGTAATGCTGCCATGTCTGGCGTCAGGAAAGTCATTTAAAACTGCTTGCGGCTTTAATGTAATGTCTGGTCCTGTGCAAAGGACACTAAATCAAAATACTGCAGGTCCCTGCCTGTATTTGTATGAGAACACCAGCAATTGTATTCAGGTAAGCTTTAGGCCCCTTTCACACTTGTGCAACTTCAAAGTCAAGCGATTTTGCCAAAACAGTCATAAGACTGTGGATCCGACTTTGCCCCACAACTTGAAGTACGACTTCAATGAGCAGGGACGCGACTTTGATCCCCCAATAATTAGGTCTGCGGGCGGTGGGCTTATCGGAATCTGGGAGCTCTCTTCTTCTGCTCTCCGGTGCCTTCTTCCTTCTGCTGGGCTTCTCCGCTATCTTCTTGCAGCTCTTTTACTAGTGGGGGCCCGGTCTTCCGCGTCGCCTTCTTCCCTCTTCTCTTCTTCGATGTTGACACGTCGCTTCCTCCCTCTGTAATGCCAGGTGCGCGGTGTGCAACGATTTATATAGGCCTCTTATGACATCACAGTCCCATCATGCTCCAGGTGGTGAGGACATAAGGGGGCCCCCCTGCCCCAAAGCACCCACCCCCATGTTGAGGGCATGCGCCCTGGTACGGCTCGGGGGGGGGGGCGTGCTCGCTCGTCCCCACCCCCTTTCCTGACCGGCCGGGCTGGTGCTCGGATAAGGGTCTGTAATGGATATTGGGGGGGACTCATGGCGTTTTTTTTTTTTTAAATTGGTGTGGAGTTCCCCTTCATGCACAAGTCGTGTACAAGTCGCATGCCAAAGTCGGATCTGTTAATACGGAATCCGACTTTCATCCGACTTCAGAAAAAAAGTAGTGCAAGAACTACTTTGAAGTCAGTACGACTTAAAGTCGTGCCAGTATGAATGGTAGACATTCAAAATCATGAAGAATGACTTGTCATACGATTTTTCCGTCCAACATCGTGGTACAAGTCATATAAGTGTGAAAGGGGACTTAGGTGCACACTGTGCAAAGGACACATTACACTAAGTTAAAATACTGCAGCTAGCACAATCACCTGCCTGCCTGTCAGTATATTATGTAGAGAATAACAGGAACGGATCTAGCTAAACTGAATACAGTGTATAAATTTATATACAATGCCTGGGATGCATATATATCCTCTACACACTGTAACTGAAGCTAACTGACTCGCCTGCTCTATCTAACTCAAAATAAATGACACTGTCTCTCTCTCTCTCTGTCTGTCTTTAACCACCGCCACAACACAGGCGGCCTTATATAGTGTGGGGCGTGTACTAAACCCCCTGAGACATAATTGTTCAAAGCCACCCTGGCTTTGGCCAATTATGGCTCTCCATTTTTTCCACGCTGTGATTGGCCAAAGCATGCGGGTCATAGTGCATGCTCGGCTAATCATCAGCCAGCAATGCACTGCCATGCCGCAGTGAATTATGGGCCATGAGGCGCCACTTGAATTTGGCACGAACGGCCATAATGTTTGAAATTCGGCGAGCGGTCAAACAGCCGATGTTCGACTCGAACATGGGTTCGACTTGAACTCGAAGCTCATTCCCTAGTTGTCATACAGTTAAGCTATGAGATGTAACACAACTATGTTGTTTTCTTAGATTTTTTTGTTTTCGTTGTTTTTCTGTTTTCTGTGTTCTTATTATGTAAACTATAAAATCCAATAAAAATGTATTGGAAAAAAAAATGCATTTTATGTACAACTATATAGATCAGACCAAAATGAAAGACAAATGAGGAGGGAAGAGGGACAGAGAAACATTGTTCCAAATCAGGAATAGGCCCTTGAAATCAGGGACGGTTGGAAGCTATGCAAACCCAGTGTGTTTGCCTGAACTGGATCGCATGGGTGTAAACACATATGTGATCTGGTTCCAGTACAAACACAAAAAAAGCTGGTCGCACCTTTTTTATGTGGATGAAGTGCGATTTAAGCCATCGAAAATGAATGGGCTCAAATTTCACTGCACAGAATCGCATGTGATTTGCATAGAAATGCGGTGCGATTCCTGTGTAAATCACATGTGGTGTGCAGTGTGAACCAGAGCTCAATTCCAGGAGAGCTGATGTTGAATGCAATGGATCATGCTTTTTAATCATGGTGTTTGCAGATCTCCTTTGCATTCCTTAAGACCCCATTCACACCTGAGCGTTTTGTAGCTTGAAGCCTGAAGCTACAAAATGCTGGAGGGGAAGAAATCTATTATTCTCTATGGAGATGGTTCACATCTCCACTCCAAAACGCCTGAAGCCAAACGCCTGAAGCCCCTTTCACACTACTGCGACCTCAAAGTCGCCGCAATTTTGTCGCGTGCCCATGTAAGTGGCATCAAAATCAGACCAAAGTAGTGCAGGGACTATTGGAAATCATGGGAAACGACTTGTCATGCTACTTTGACACTTATACGACGTCCCACGATTTGTGATGGCAAAGTAGCATGACAAGTTGTTTCCCATGATTTACAATGACAACCATTCATATTAGTATGACTTCAAGGTAGAGTTGTCCCGATACCACTTTTTTAAGACCGAGTACAAGTACCGATACTTTATATTAAGTACTCGCCGATACCGATTACCGATACTTTTTTTTTATGTCATGTGACAGTGGCACGTGTCAGTATTTATATTTTTTTTGCAATTTTTTTTTTTTTTTTTTTTTTTTTTTAGGGGGATGGGGGGGGGGAGTGGATTAATTTGTTTATTATTTTTTACAATTAATTTTTTTTATCATTTATTGCAAATTTTATTTTTATTTTTTAGCCCTGTTGGGGGGCTTTGGTGAGATGTCAGGGGTCTTACCAGACCTCTGACATCTCCCCTTAAGACAGAGAAAGGGACTAAGGACACAGATTCCCCAGTCCCTTTCTCAGCTGCACTGAAAATGAATGGACAGGAAACAGAGGCTCCTATCCATTCATAAACGGAAGCATCGTAAACACAGGTTACGATGTTTCAGTTATATGAATGAACAGAGTGAGTGATCACTCACTCTGTTCATTCGGAAAAGGTAGGAGCCGGGTTTAATGGCTCCTACCGCCACTCTCCATCCTGACAGAAGGGGCGGAGAATGACATGGAGGGTGACACAGAGCACAGAGGGGGAAGCAGCAGCACGGAGGGGGGACACGGAGCATGGAGGGGGAGAGCAGAACGGAGGACAGCAGCAGCAAGGAGGGGGAGAGCAGAACAGCAGCGGCCCGGAGGGGGGACACGGAGCATGGAGGGGAGAGCAGAACAGAGGACAGCAGCGGCACGGAGGGGGGACATGGAGCATGGAAGGGGAGAGCAGAACGGAGGACAGCAGGGGCACGGAGGGGAAGAGCAGAACAGCAGCGGCACGGAGGGGGGACACAGGAGCATGGAGGGAGAGAACAGAACGGAGGACAGCAGCGGCACGGAGGGGGGACACAGGAGCATGGAGGGAGAGAGCAGGATACAGTGAAAGGCAGGATACAGGGAAAGTCAGGGGTAATGCTTGGTATCGGTCCCGATACCGATACTAGTATCGGTATCGGGACAGCCCTACTTCAAGGTAGTCCCTGCACTACTTTAGTCTGATTTTGATGCCACTTCCACAGGTACTCCCTGAAATTGTGGCAAAATTGCAGCCGCAAACTATTAGTGGCCGCAATTTCAGGGAATGCCTGTGTAAGTGGCATCAAAATCGGACCAAAGTAGTGCAGGGACTACTTTGAAGTCGGAATGACTTGAAGTCATACTAATATGACTAAAAGTCATGCTACTTTGCCATCACAAATCGTGGGACAAGTCGTATAAGTGTGAAAGGGGCATTTAGGCCCCTTTCACACTTGTGCTACTCCAAAGTCGCGTGATTTAGCCGCGATTTAGAAAATTTTGATAAGACAGTCATACGACTGTGGATCCGACTTTGCCCCACGACTTGAAGTATGACTTCAATGAATAGGGACGCGACTTTGTTCCCACAATAATTAGGGGGAACTCGCCAATTAAAAGAGCATACCGGGCCCTTCGGTCTGGTATGGATTTTAAGGGGAACCCCAAAATCCATACCAGACCCTTAACCGAGCACCAGCCTGGCCGGTCAGGAAAGGGGGTGGGGACGAGCGAGTTCCCCCCCCTCCTGAGCCGTACCAGGCCTTTTGCCCTCAACATGGGGGGTAGGTGCTTTGGGGCAGTCAGTGTTCCGCCTATCACAGACGTCCTCTCAACCTCATCCGTGGGACGAGGACGAGAGGTCGTCCGTGATAGGCGGAACACTGAACACAGTCTCTGCTGGGAAACTGAGTCTTCCACCTATCACGGAACAGGAGGAGGAGCAGCTTTTTTACACTGGACACCCGCCACGGACCCTGCTCCTCTCCTCCCCCTCCCTCCTATGATGGCTGCTCCATCCTCTGCTCTCTGTGTGTGGGTGACGGCTTGGGAAATTTAGCAGTGCTAGGTTGAGAGGATCCATCCCCCACACTGCTCTGTCCACTCCAGCATCCCTGCAGTTTGCCCTGAGCAGCTTTCCAAGTGAGTGAGCACTTTTACTGACCCCTCTCTATCTCTCTCTGAACTCACCCCTCTATATCCCTGACCCCCTGTCTTTATACTGTATTATATATGTGGGTTTATATTCCATCTTTTTTTTTTTTTTTAAAACCACTTCAGCTTTAACCGAGCACTAGAGACCAGCTCATAGTATAATGCTTGCCTTCGTCTCCATTTACAGTTTTGCATTATGTTTATTTCTCTCTTTTTTTTTTTTTCCGCAAGGTACATTTTTCTTAGAAATAGTTCGAAAATGCCTTCACTTTACTGAAGTTCTACATAATCGAACCCAAAAACAATATAACCTTCCACTCCCCTCGCCCCACCCTCCATCCCCCCCCCCCTACATCGTGGCTCTCGGGACTCTATTGACATTCTAATGCGATAAGTTCCGTATTTATTATTGTTGTTATGTTTTGCCGTTATGGTAGTCCTTTCTGAAAATATTCTTAGTCCTTAGTTGAAAGGGCCTGGGTCGTTATATTCCCAAGATGTTTCCACTACCTACTCTCAATTTTTCCACGTAGCTCCATGTTTTTTTTAACTCTTGCCACTTTTTCCATTTTTCCTCTTTATTTATCTCAACAACACTCTCCTTTAACTCTTCCATCCTATGGGTTTCCTCTACTGCATCTATCCATTCCCATATCTGAGGGCTTTCTGCTTCCTGACACTTTTTGGGTATAAGCCTTTTCGCAGCGTTAAGTAAGTGGGGAGTGAGAGACTGCTTATACTTTTTAATTCCCTCTTGAGTTCCATGAAAGAGGACAACCCAGGGATCTTTCTTGATCTCTTTTCCTGTGATCTTTTTTATTTGACTTAATATTAAGTCCCAAGATTTTTGGATTTTCGCGCAGGTCCACCACAGATGGGCCATCATTCCCCTGTCTGGGCATCCTCGCCAACACTCAGCCGTCTGACCTATTCTAAACTTACTAATTTTGTCCGGTGTGGTATACCAACCTGATATACATTTAGGGCCAAATCCACAAAGACCCGGCGTAACGGCGAATTTCTAATTTAAGTTACACTGCCTTAAAATTTCTACCTAAGTGCCCGATCCACAAAGCACTTACCTAGAAATTTCTGGCCGTGTAACTTAAATTCCGCTGGCGCAAGGCGTTCCTCATTTCATGGGGGCGATTCCCATTTAAATGAGGCGCGCTCCCGCGCCGGCCGTACTGCGCATGCTCGTGACGTCATTTTCCCGACGTGCATAGCACGAAATTACGTTACGCCGGGCTTTGTGGATTGCGACGGGTCAATAAAGTTGCGTCGAAAAAAAAAAAAAATACGGCGCAAAAAAAAAATGTCAAATTCGAAAAAAAAAATGCGTCGCTAGACAGAAGGGTCTGCTTTTACATGGTGTACTAACTTTACACCATGTAAAAGCAGCCCTAATTTTGCGTATGCAACTTAATACTTACAGAGAAAAAACGAAGCAGAAAAGCTTTGTGGATCTCCGTTAGTGCTAATTTGCATACACGAGGCGGCATTTCGACATGAAATGCCCCCAGCGGCGGATGCGGTACTCAACCAATGCCCTTTACTTATAGAGTCCCTGAGAGCCACTTTCCCATCCCATCCCCCATCTTAATCTAATAGGTGAATTATCTTCAGGCACAGGAATAGAGTCTACTTTAGGATTCTCAGCACCAGTAGGGTCATGGGGATCCAATGGAAGATCAGTATGGAGGTCAAATGAATTGAATTCAGGAATGGGGAGGTCAGTGTCTTCAGCATGATTATGCAATAGTGGGAGTCCAGCTCCGGTGGCACAGACCCCGAGTTAGGCTCTTGTTTTGAAAGCCATAGTCAGTGAGGCACTATCTCTTCATCCTCACTGTCTTTGTCCTCCCTCACTGGAGGTGGGTTTGGACAGCTAAGACGCAGCTGGGTCCTGGGAGGTGTCAATACTTTGCTTGGTGGAGTGGATGTTTGAGACATTGGAGAGTGGAAGCAGGTGGTTCTGGTGCCACGTCTTCAATGGGCCCATCTTCCCTTCAAGGCGGATTAAGTACACAAGCAGTCCTGGAAGTTTGCAGATGATATAGGGTTGAGAACGATCTGCTAACTTATGCTCCCTAAGCACCCCCAGGTTCCTCAGCAACACACGATCCCTGGTCTGTAGATTTTGCGCCCTCACTTTAAAGTCAAAGTTCTTTTTGTTTCTTTCAAGAGAGTGGATAGAGGCTTTTATGGACTTTCATGGTACCTGACAAAGGCTTGACATACACAAAATTAGTAAAACGTGTACATTTTTATTCCAACAATATAAATAAGCAGAGCCCCATGTCCTAGACATTTAGCTCTAAAATTATAGATATAGTGACCTTTGAAGAATGGTCATTGTCAACTGTAACATATACCATGTGTATATTAACCACTTAAGCCCTGAGCCTGTTTTTCACACTCTGTGTTTACACGTTAAAAACAATTTTTTTTGCTCGAAAATTTCTTAGAACCCCCAAACGTTATATATTGTTTTTTTTTCTAACACCCAATAGAATAAAATGGCGGTCATCGCAATACTTTTTTGTCATATCGTATTTGTGCAGTGGTCTGACAAGCGCGCTTTTTTTGAAAAAAAAAAATAAGACAACAGAAAGTTAGCCCAATTTTTTTTTTATTGTGTGAAAGATAATATTACGCCGAGTAAATTTAATGGCGTTCAACTTTTACATCTTAAAAATCTCCATAGGCGACGTTTAAAAAATCCTACAGGTTGCATCTTTTAAGTTACAGAGGAGGTCTAGGGCTCTAACGATTGCGGCAATACCTCACATGTGTAGTTTGAACACCGTTTTTATATGCGGGCGCTACTCACGTGCTCACATGCGTTTGCTTCTGCATGTGAGCTCGTCAGGATGGGGCGCTTTAAAAAAAAATGTGTTTTCTTATTTCTTGTACTTGATTTTATTTATTTTTATACAGTTTTTTTTTTTTTTAAATGTAAACATCCCTTGTAATAGAAAAAAGCATGACAGGTTCTCTTAAATATGAGATCTGGGGTCAAAAAGACCTCAGATCTCATATTTACACTAAAATGCAATAAAAAAATTAAAATAAATTTGTCATTTGAAAAATTACAAAAAAAAAAATTGCCTTTCAGACGTATGGGCGGAAGTGACGTTTAAACGCCGCTTCCGCCCTGCTACGGTATGGAGACGGGTGGGGGCCATCTTGCCCTCACTCGTATTCATGCCACAGAGGGAGAAGGACCCGATTTCCTCCGCCGCTACCGACGGCTCTGGTAAACGGCGGAGGGCACGGGAGAGCGGCAGGAGGGGGGCCCTCTCCTGCCTCCGATAACGGTGATCTCGTGGCGAATCCGCCATTATCGTTTACAGCACCGCCGCCTGAAGAGATATAGTCGTGCGGCAGGGCTTAAGTGGTTAAGTGCTCGACATGTTTCGTGGAATAGACCACCGCTTCTTCAGGAGCTTGTTGTATGGTAATCTAGAGCGTGGGTGCTCAACCTGTGGCCCTCCAGCTGTTGTGGAACTACAAGTCCCATAATGTCTCTGGCCTTTGTAAGTCATGCTTGTAACTGTAAGGCCCCATACACACGATAGAATCCATCCGCTGAAATTTATCCGCGGATCGGTTTCAGCGGATCGACGGATTTATCTGTTGATCCGCTGGAACGTACACACTAGCGCCAAAAAATCCCCGCGAACCAGAACGTATGCAACGTAAACCACGTAATGCGTCACTATAAAGGGGAAGACCAAAGTCAACGGCGCCGCCCTCTGTTCCGCTTTTGCTAGTTCCGTGTTACCGCGTGCTAGTGAAGGTTTGGTTAGAGCCGATTCGTGCTTTTCAGTCTCCGCGTTTTGACAGTAGGTATTCTCTGGTTCAGTGCGTTTGCTTGCGGGTTCGCAGTTGGCATTTGGGCACAGGCTTTCAGCACGTTTTTGCGTACTGTGCGCTCGTATCTGTTTGTCGTGCGGGCTTAGCAGGTTGTGCTGGATTTGGGGGTGCTTTCTGTTGGAGTGTGTTCTTGACTGACCAGCCGGCCGGTTTGAAGCCATGATGGAGCAGCAGCGTCGATTCTCGCGAATTGGTACTGGTTATGGGATTGCTTATGGCCATGTCCAGCGAACCTGTTTATTGGCCAGGAACAGTGGGAGGAGGCGTTTCTGGGCCAAGAATTGGTTGCGCCAGCGTGACCAGTTTTCTCATATGCCTCTGCTTAGGGAACTCCAGGAGAATAATCCTGATGATTTTAGGAATTTTCTCCGCATGACGGACCCCGTATTCAACCGTCTGCTGGAACTTCTGTCCCCCTATATCACGAGGCAGGACACTGTGATGCGCCAAGCAATCACGGCCGAGCAGAGGCTTATTGCCACGTTGCGGTACCTGGCGACTGGGAGGAGCCTGCAGGACCTCAAGTTCTCGACAGGCATCGCTCCCCAGGCGCTTGGGGTCATCATACCGGAGACGTGTACTGCCATCATACGTGTTTTGAAGGAGGAGTATATTAAGGTAAGTTTCCTCATTTTAACCTCACAATGTTTTGTTTTTTAAATGTGTGAGAAAGTCTAATATTTTTTTCTTCCCTAATAACCATGAGATTGTAATCTGCTGTGTGTTGGATGTTCCCTTTTCTCCCCATGCATGTTGTTAACCTTTACATGTTTGTTTTGGGCCTACCTGCATATTTTGACCTTACCCACCATGAACCTGTCCAGCATGCTTTCCTAGGCCCAAACCCACCTAGCCAAATTTTGGGTGATTTTTTGGCTAATCCATTGTAGTTCTGCCCCCCCCCCCTCCTCCCCCCAAAAATTGTTTCTTGCTCTATCATCAGAGGGATGTGGAGTCTGATAATTAAGTGGGCCTATATTTAATAAAATAAATACTCACTTCACAATGCTTGTAGGAAATGTGAATCCTGTTGTTGATGTTGCACAA
This sequence comes from Rana temporaria, assembly GCF_905171775.1. Taxonomy (NCBI): domain Eukaryota; kingdom Metazoa; phylum Chordata; class Amphibia; order Anura; family Ranidae; genus Rana; species Rana temporaria. Next base: position 100,170,611 of record NC_053500.1, read on the forward strand.
TGATGGTTTTTGTATTTTGTTTGCAATGTTTATGTGACAAAGTACTAAATCTCTTTATTTGTTTGTCCCCACAGCTACCCTCCACACCACAGGAATGGCAGTCTGTGGCTTCCCAATTTGCCCAGCGTTGTGATTTTCCGAACTGCGGTGGAGCAATAGATGGGAAACACGTCCGCATTGTGCCCCCACCCCACTCGGGGTCCTACTATTATAACTACAAGGGTTATCATAGTATTGTGTTGATGGCGGTGGTGTCGGCACAGTATGAGTTTCTATATGTGGACGTGGGGAAGAATGGCCGGCTGTCAGATGGGGGAGTGTTCTCACGGACTGAATTCTACAATCGTCTACAAACTGGTGGTCTGGCATTGCCACCAGATGAAGATAATGTGGAAGGACTTCCGTTTGTGTTCCTAGCGGACGAAGCTTTCGGGCTTGGACCTAACCTAATGCGGCCTTTTCCCCATAGGACCCTCACCTTAGAGAGGAGGGTGTTTAATTTTCGGTTGTCCAGGGCTCGGAGGGTAGTCGAGAATGTTTTTGGGATCCTCACCAACCGGTTCCGCCTTTTCCTGACAGCGATACATCTGGCGGAATATAAATTGAACACCATTGTATTTGCCTGCTGCATTTTGCACAACTTTTTACGCAGGCACTCCCAGACGTACCTACCCGACAGAGTTTCTGAGGCAAGACTACTCTCAGATCCTCTCCCTGGGCTGGACACTGGTCGCGCTGGCTTTGGCACCCAATCAGCTCGTGAGGTACGCGACAAATATGTTGAGTACTTCATGGGTCGGGGGGCCATTGCTATGCCAGATCATATTTCTTTCTAATTCGGCCCCCAAAAGAAAGGAATATTCACAGAACTAATAAATAATTAGACCATTGGACTTTATACAGTTGTTTGTCATTACTGCTTTTTCTCTTTTTATCTGTCTTCCTGGTTCTCACCAAAAATAGTGCACTTCTAGTGCCAAATGTAGGGTTCAGGTTTTAGTAAATAAACACAATTGCACATTATTCACTCATCTCCAAACTGGGTATTCAGCATATAAAATAATCAAGCCACTCATTTTAATGATTTTGGAAAAGCTTTTTTTATTGTCAGCTTTTTCATTTTTGTTGTTTTTTAAGAAGATTTTTATTAATAACATGCCAACATTTTTAGTTTGCAAGGCTTTTTTTGGATTTTTTTGGTGTTTTTTCTCTTTTTTTTTTTTTTTTTGGTCCAAACAATTTTTTTCAATTTTTTTTTGGTGTTCACAAACAATGTAGTACAATTGTACCATTTTTCACACAAATATTGTATTAACCAAGTGTAAACTTAACCAAATATTTTTTTTTTCCTAAAAGAAATTATTTTTTTTTCCAATAAAATATTTTTGAGATTTTGGATCTTTTTTATTTTCTCATAATTTGTGTGGGTAATTATTATCTAAAATATTGCTAACATTTTTTAAATATATTTGTTCACCCAATTTTTTAGTTTTTTTTTTATTTTTCTATATTTTATAATACATTTTTTTGTAAATTTTTTAAAAATATTTATTAATTATTTTTAAAAAAAAATTTATAAAAAAAAAAAAAAAAGATTGGTAAAATTTTTTGGATAGATGTGTTACCCAATCTTTTTTTTGTTAACTAATTTTTTTTTATTTTTTTTTTTTTTTTACTTTTTCATTTTTTTCTGGCTTGTTGATTGGAAGCCATTTTTAGAATACAAAAAATAAAACATGTCCCAAAAAATGAAAACACAAATGTGTCACTTTTACATTCCCAATAACAGTCATGGTGTGAGTTCACACCGGAACACGCCAAAATTTGAAGATGCACACATTCAGTGCAATTCGCCAAATGTCAGTTCTACAACATAGAAAGGCAGAAAAATGGCGACATTTGCTATCTGCCATCATGGGTGAACAATGTCTGGGTTTTGTGGGAGCAAACCCTTCCTCGAAAACTAATTGACAATCGAGGAGGGGGTTGTACCCACAAAGCACAGATATTCTATATTCTGTGATGGCAGATAGCACATGTTGACACACTGTGTGCATCTTTAAATTTTGACGTGTTGCTGAGTCAAACATTAAAACAGGTTGGGGGATGGGCGGGGGGTGGGGGGGTGTGTTCAGTCTTTGACACGGCCCATCATGTCAATGATGTTTTTATAGTTCTGTTCTATAACCACCATTCTTTGCCGCATAGTGTCCAGCTCGGTGCAGCACTCCACAATTACATTTCTCACATTCTGTTCCATGAGAACCATCCGTTGCCGCATATTCTCCATTTCACTGCTGCACTCCATCACTTGCTGAATAATTATTCCCGCACTTGTGCGAGAAAAATGCGGAACAGCATCTTCATCCCCTACAAAATGAATACAAAATATAAAATTAGCAATTTTACCGGCCTATATACATCTAGGGTTGCCACCTCATCCCTTTAAACCAGAACACATATTAATTACACAGGTTCTGTGGCTGATTAAAAGGTGGTAATTTAACTCACCTGGTGCCATATCTGCATTACATTAGCCACAGAACATGTGTAATCCATATGTGTTTGGGAATAAAGGGATGAGGTGGCAACCCTATCTACATCTGTTTTGCCCTATAAAGCTGGGGTGACACTGACCTGATGTTGTGCGAATTTCCTCCTCCTCCACCACTTCTCCATCTTCAATAACTCCTCCTTCTTGAACCACTTCCCCCTCATCCTCCACGACTCCTCCTTCTTCTTCTTCTTCCACCAATCCACCATCTTCAAAATCTCCAAAATCTTCTTCTTCAATTTCATCTTCCTCCTCCACAACTACAAGATTTAAAATTACTCCATCCTCCTCTCTTCCTTCCTCCTCCTCCTCCACATCCTCATCTCTTCCTTCCTCCTCCTCCTCCACATCCTCATCTCTTCCTTCCACCTCCTCCTCCACATCCTCATCTCTTCCTTCCTCCTCCTCCTCCACATCCTCCTCTCTTCCTTCCACCTCTCTTCCTTCCTCCTCCTCCTCCTCCACATCCTCATCTCTTCCTTCCTCCTCCTCCTCCACATCCTCATCTCTTCCTTCCACATCCTCATCTCTTCCTTCCTCCTCCACATCCTCCACATCCTCCTCTCTTCCTTCCTCCTCCTCCACATGGCCAGATGGCAGATTCTGGGCGTGTCTGGCCCTCTCTGCCTCCTCGAATTGCTGGCGTCTTCTTTCCCCTATAAATAACACCAAAAAAAAAGGTATACTCATCAGCACACAGATATTGTAGAGCAGAAATCGCACACATTGCATAGAAGTATAGAGGCTTTTTTTGGTTAGAATTTTGTTGTCTTATCACCCCAAACCTACATTTTTGGATGAGTTCTAGGCCAAGCTCTGATTCAGTCCCTTTTTAGCAAAGTGACACACATGGATGTCCCCCCCTTCAAATTTTGAGCTGAGACCATACACATTTTTAGTGTAATATTTAGGGGGAGACACAGGTGCTCTGGATTACAGATATGAAAACACCTGCTTAGTAGCACTGTTTGCATTTCCCATTCTTGGATTCAAATTTTAGAAAAATAAATTTTTACACAATGTTTACAAACAATGTTTTTGGCAAGAGAGGCATGTCCAGGTGTGTTGTTCCTGGGCCAACATCGTATTGGTGAGAAGCAACCTGATGTGAACAAGGTTTCCTATTAACACTCGTTGGCCAAGCAAATGATATTTTTAGAAAAAATACTATTTCAACATGTGTTCAGAAGTACAACCAGGCCAAGGATACAGATGTAGAAATGTACCTGACCAAACATTAAACTAATAAAATTGTTCCCCCCCCACAAACAAAAAAAGAACTTACTTTTTTTTAGTATTTTTTTGATTTTCTTCAGTTGATGTGGCTCACGGAGTTTTAAGTCGGACCACCGCTTCCGTAGCTGCTCCTTGGACCTGGTGATCCCAAACATCCTCTGCATTTTCCTTGCCACCTTCTCCATAATTTTGCCCTTCCTGCGGTTTGGGGTCTTGTATGGCCCATATTGCCCATCATAGTCCTTCCTCCGCATAATCTCTACCAGCTCCACCATTTCGTCGAAAGACATATTAGTGGCCTTATAACGTTTTGGCCTGGATCGCGGAGTCTGTTAAAGGGAACCTACGTGATTACGTTGCTTACGCGGAGATTAGTAGAACATTTGACAGAAGTTACACAGTTAACGCCATATTTTTTGAGTTAACATTGATTAGGGGGCATGGCAATGGAGACGAAAGCGGTGTGTCACGCACACGCAGAGTGTATAAAAGGGAACCGACGTGCTTACGTAGGTTACGCGGAGATTATTTGATCGTGCTTCACGAGGAGCTAGAGATAATAAGGTAAGAAATTACAACATGGGATCAGCAGAGGCCTAGAAACTTGAGAGCCATGGGATTGGGGTTTTGTCTGTTGTTTGCACCCTTTTAACGCAACTTATTATGTGTCCCCAAAACGGTATCTACTTCTCACAATGCTTTCACACATCACTTAAATCTAGATGTGAAGAATGCTCTACCTATTTGTATTTTTGGCCAGGTGTATTGTGATCATGCAAGTATTGTTCTGTGTTGGTTGGGCAGAGGTTATTAGGAAGTGTATTTATATGTCAGGAATGATGAGGGGCATGCTAGGTACACAGGAAATAGTGCCTTGAGGAAAGGTCTAAATATAACAAATTAAGGATGGGTCTAGATTACACGTATTTAGCAAAATTATTTGAAAAAGGGTCTGCATGTGAACTCATTTTTGGTCACAACAATGGGGCAGAGCTGGCCAGCATTTTACCTGCAGGAGACACTGTGTTTGCATAGTACTTGATAAATCTGGGGCCACATATTATTACAATGTGAATGCTGTGCATTTTTTAATGGTTATTTTTTTTTGGTTTAACAGTGTTCATCTTGAAATTTGTAAAAGAAAACAAAAAATGGAAACCATCGTGGGAAAAGAGATAATTTCTCGACTCATCGAAAAATTTAGGGAAATGCCCCTACTTTGGGATTCCAAACATCCCCTGTATTCGAAGCGGGACCGACGAACGGCAGCACTTGATGAGATAGCTACATATATGCAGACATGGGTTCCCGGCTGCACAGGCGAGATGGTCAAGAAGAAAATTAGAAAACCTGAGGGCCGCATACCGAACCAAAAGAAGAGAACTACGGGAACAAAGATCAGGAGCAGCAGCAAGAGAGTCCACGGAGCCCAGTCTGTGGTACTACCAGGAGCTGGAGTTTTTGGGGGGTTCAAATGGAGGGCCGGCAATCAATGTCAAGCCTTCCTTCCAGCCGGCATCGCAGCAGACCTTCCACGGATCACCACAGCCAGGAGGAGGACGGTGAGGGGCTGGCTGGCAGGCATGAAAATCTGCGACTCTCCACTTCTTCTGAGGTAGAGTATTTTTCAAAATGTTTTTGGGCTGCTAATTCTTGTTTGTTTGAGTTGATATTGTAATCCCAAAACAAAAAATGGACTATAAAAGTCATGGGCATAAAAATAGGGGTCATGGATGCCAAGTGCAGGGATCAGAAGGAGAGTCTATTCAAGTTTAAAGTAAGATAAAACAAACCAGTCTAGAGCATGAAAATGTGTGTGATTTGCTTGTGCCAAATTGTAAAACATGTCACTTTTTTGGACACAGGAAGAAGGGAGCAGCCATGAAATATCGGCTACTGATGCTGAGATGCCTGCCAGCCAGGAGGAAGGGGTCATTGGCAGCCAGGAGGAGGAGGCCGGGCCCAGCACCAGTCAGGAGGGCCCCTGGCCCAGGGTCAGCACCACCAGGCAAGTCCCTCCCCCCCGGGTCAGGCAAACAGGCCTAATGAGGCGCAGGAGGCAAGTTGAGGATGAGAGCCTCGAGATGATTCGGGAGGCTAGCGCCTTAATGAGGGCCCCCCTCAACCCCACTGAGGCCTACAGTGCCTATGTGGCACACGAATTGTCCCAAGCGGGGGAGGACGGTCAGAGGCGTGCCAGGAACCTGATGAACCAGGTGCTTTTATGGCTGCACCAGGGCTGGCTGACCAATGACACAGAGCTGAGTGACCCGGCCCATCCTGCCCAACACCTGCTAACTCCTCCTGCTGCCACATCATCCCGACCTGCAAGGGGCCGTGGACGGGTCCGTGGAAGATCTGCTGCAATGCAGGCTGCAAGGAGGGTTACAAGGAACAGGAGAAGATGATTCCCGGCCTTCCATTTGATCCCCCAAAAACTTTGTTTTTTTTGGACTACCACAGCCTGGGCTCCATTGGCTCACTTGCTGCTGCTCCTGGTTTTTGTTTTTGTGGTTGTTCTTTTTTAGTTCTCGGTATGCAGTCCTCAAGGTTTGCCATTTTCTCCTTGACTATGTTGCCTGTGCAGTCTGGAACACAAGTCTGCATGTATGTTGCTATCTCATCAAGTGCTGCCGTTCTCGGTAATTTATTTTTGTTTATGGCCAAAATAAATGGTTATTTGATTTACTGAAATACCTTGTCTATTGTGTTTTAATACTGTGGTGATTAGGCATGAAACATTTTAGCAAATAATATGTGTCATTTAGAAAGGACACCAACTCCTTGGGGGGGGGGGGTACATTTGGCGTACCAACTTGGGAAAACAAAAAAGGAAAAACACACGCCAAAATAAAATGGTGACATAACTTGACCAAAAAAAATAAAACAAAAAAATGTGCAAGAAAAAACAATGGTGACATAAATTACACAAAAAAAAAAAAAAAATGTGCAAGAAAAAACAATGGTGACATAAATTACACAAAAAAAAATGTGCAAGAAAAAACAATGGTGACATAAATTGCACAAAAAATAAATAAAAAAAAAAAAAAAAAAATGTGCAAGAAAAAACAATGGTGACATAAATTACACAAAAAAAAAAAAAAATGTGCAAGAAAAAACAATGGTGACATAAATTGCACAACAAAAAATTTTTTAAAAAATGTGCTAGAAAAAAGAATGGTGACATAAATTGCACCAAAAAAAAAAAAAGGGAAAAAAAATTAAACAACATTAAATTACAAACCAAAACATATAAACATTGACATGTGGAGGAAAAAAAGAAAGTTCCAACATCTGGATAGATAGCATCAGCAAGAGAACGGGTTTATTCTAGCAAGAGAACGCAGAAAAAACAAGAGGCAATAAACTACACACTAGATATTTAAAAGGACGAATGTGCCATATCACAAACAAACGAGAGTTTTACCTGAACGAGTGCTCCCATCCCCTTATTTTGTCTGAGCATGCGCGTGGTTCTTATCCGCGGATAGTGTGTACTAACCAACGGATCTGTCCGTCGGATAGATTCGCAGCGGATAGATTTTTTTAGCATGTCAGCAAATATTCGATCTGCTGAAAAGCGAGTCGACGGATAAATATCCGCGGAAACAGATCCGCTGGAGTGTACACACCATAGAATCTATCCACTGAAACCCATTTGCTCGGATTTATGCGCGGATGGATTCTATCGTGTGTACGGGGCCTTAGTCTTGCAATGCCTTATAGGACTTGTAGTTTTGCAACAGCTGGAGGGCCACAGGTTGCGCACGCCTGATCTAGAGCAATCGTCACATTTAATACCAAGATGAAGTCAAAAAGGCATTGGCCTGGAATATACGTGTCTGTCCCGGCGAATGTGGCAACCCCATACCAGAAGGTCACACAAAGTCCTCGGTCGTAGCAAAGGATGCAAAGCAACTGAGTCAAGACATCTCAGCGTTGGAGCTAGGTCATGGCAGGAAAACTCTATTACAGTGCCAATAGATCACTTATAAGATCAATATAAGAAGGCTTGAAGGGTATAGATGTATCTAAGGCTTTACAGGGTTTCTGGTTATAGGTATCACCAGATATACCTTTAAAAAAAGACAGCAAAAGCCTGAGATAGATAGTAAGTGTATCGGTAGAGTCCTAGGATAATGAAGCCATAATCCAATATAAATCGCCCATAGACTATCCTGCCATCCAGAGGGGAATTGGCTCAGGGCTGCAGGCTTCTTGTTTCTTTGCTCTCTGGTGGTAGCACTTTTCACTGCCTTCTCATTATTATTATTATACAGGATTTATATAGCGCCAACAGTTTACGCATAACTTTACAATATAAAATGGAGACAATATAGCTATAACACAATAAGATACAAGAGTATTAAGAGGGCCCTGCTCAGAAGAGCCTACAATCTAATAGGGTGGGGCAGGTGGTACAAAAGGTTGTAACTACGGGGAATGAGCTGATGGAAGTAGTAGGGGATAGTCGGACAGGTTGAGGTAGTGAGTTCCAGAGGATGAGAGAGGCTCTGGAGAAATCCTGGAGACGAGAATAGGAGGAGGAGACGAGAGAGCTTGACAGTAGGAGGTCTTGAGAAAAATCTTCTCATAAGCTTGTTTTAAGTTTCTCCGCAGTCTGTCTACGTGTCCCTTGTGGGAAGCCAAATTAGTTTGGTCAATTCATGCTCTGAAAGCCAAGTCAACTGGGAGTCGAGCTTCCCTCCCAAACATCAGTCTTTCAGGGGGGGGGGGGGGTATCCAGTAGCATCATTCGTTGTGCTATTGTAAACATGCACCAAGGTGACAATATGATTGCCCCAATGTTGCTTCTTCTCAGTAGGTAGGCTTTCCAGCATGTTTAGCAGAGTGTGTTTAAACCTTTCAGGATGAGGGTCTCCCTATGGATTATACAGATAGGTCCTGGACTTCTTTATCCCCAACAGTTGACATAGTTTTTTTCCATTTTGGCGTTCAAAGTCCCTGCCTTGATCTGAGTGTATCAGCATGGGAAGGACTTAATGTACAAAGAACTTTTCCACTAGTACTTTCGCCACTGTGGTGGCCTGCTGATCTTTGGTGGGGTAAGCTTGAGCATACCGAGTGTAATGGTCAGTCACCACCAGGATATTACTTTGTCCTCCTACATCGGGTTCCAGGCACATAAAGTCAATGCAAACCAGCTCAATGGGCCCTTAGCTTTGCAGGTGCTCCATGGGTGCAGCCCTAACTAGCAGAGACTTTATTTAAATGCATGGCAAACAGAAGTGGAGAGCTATTGCCATTCTTGTTCTCATGTTAGGCCAGTAGAACCAGTCTCTGATTAATCAGAAAATCATTTCTGGGCCTAATTGGCCATGTTTGTCATGTAGTGTCCCCAACACAGACGGCCGATATTTATCTGGGAGGAATAGTTGCCACTTTTCTTCCGAATCCTCAGAGGGGCTCTGCCTGTACAACTGTCCATTCCTCATCAGTAGTCTGTTCCACTCCCTGTGTATCACTTTAGACCCAGTCACAGCGCTCTTATGCAAGGAGCCTTTGGTACTCCTGAAGGGTAAGCTATTATAGACCCAATCCCCACAGCCCCTTTGAGTCACGGAGTGGTGCCTTGACACAGGGCTCACACACCTTTAGCAGTCACATAAGTACAGTCTCTTGACTTTGGCGTGTCTGTGAGGTCTCCGAAACAGAGCATCAGTGTCTCGGTTGCCAGCCCGGTCATTACTTCAGGCTGAACTGGAAACCCGACAAGGCTGCCAGCCATCTGTGTCTGGTGGCATCCAGCTTGGCCAAAGATAGCAGATATGTTAAGGGACTGATATCAGTCTTCACCACGAATGTAGCCCTATATAGATAGTCCTTCAACTTATCCATAACTGTCCACTTCAGGGCCAGAAATGTGTATAATTATTTTCGGACGGGGTCAAACTGTGGCTCACATGTGCTATGGGTCTGAGCCTGCCATCCTACTCCTGGTACAAGACCCCACCCAATCCCTCTTGGCTGGCATCCACATGGAAAGCCTTTTCACATTGGAAAGTCCCCTGGTTTTGTATTGACTCTCCTTTCCTCTGTGCCCCGTGTTTCCCACTTGTTTTATTCTCTTCATCCTTCATGATAAATTGAAGCAATTTGTTAAGGGGCTTGGGCAGTTTTTGTTAAATTCACCATAAATCTCCAATAGTAAGAACAAAATCCAAAAAGGGGTCTCAACTCCATCACCGTCTTCAGCCAAGTAGTGACTGCTTTCAACTTCTTCGGTCCGCAGCGATAACGAGACAACATGGCCTGGGTGAGTGACTGAAGTCCTGTATAATTGACACTTTTCTAGAGACAGTTTCCACTCTTCTTCATGCAGTCTTGCAAACTTTCTCCAGATTTGCTTCATGTTCTTCCAGAGTTCTCCCAAAGACAATGATGTCATTCAGGTATACCAGGACCTTAATCAAGTTCATATCTCCCACAGTGCATTCCATCAATCGTTGGAACGAAGCTGGGGCTCCCGACAATCCCTGAGGCATCCTGTTGAACTCATAAAACCCCATCGTGTGATAAATGCTATCTTTTCTCTATCATCGGGGTGCATTGGTATCTGGTAATACCCGCTCTTCAAATCCAGCACACTATACCACTTTTCCCCAGAAAGACACTGTGGGGTTAATTTACTAAGGTAAAGGGAAGTAATGGTCGCTCTACATTTAGTTACACCCAATTAAGCCAATTAGGACTTCAACTAGGCGAACATGCGAATGAAAAGGCACGCTAATTCCGGTGAACATGCCTTTGTAAATATCAAATTGGCATATCCCCGAATTTGCAAGTGCCAATTGCTACCGAGTTTGAACTGCACTGCAGCCATGATCACATAATTGTGAATAAAACATTTTTTTGTAAGATGTGCTCTACTGCGTGTGCATCTATTTATTTATATTCCTAGTTAGTATTCCTAGTTTGTTTTCTTCTTTTGTTAACATATGCCGTTATGAATGAGTATTACAGAGTAATGTCTGCTATTCTTTAAAGTTAAATGTATTGATCATTTAAGTTAAATATCTGTTATATGTTTTTTTTTCCCTGTTAATTTCGTTTTTTATGAGACTATAAAGCAGTAATTATTTAAGTTCATTCCTTTACCATACTGCACTATTATACATGTCTCAGTGTATTTAGCACAATGGCTTGGTGGCCTGCACTGATGTCTAAAAAGCAAGATTATGAGTTCAAATCCCAGCCAACCTACCACCCACCTAAGGTAGCTGTGTTGATTTTTACTGTGCACAAGTGAATTAAAACTAAAAAACGTAAACTAACACCCTGCACGTTAACTAGTGAGTGATTTTTGCAATTGCACACCATAATATTATTGAATACTTACAAACCATTGGATGCATTTGAAGAAACTGAATGGCTATTAGACATTCACCTATTTTCAGCATATGCTACCGAGTACAATGCAAGCTTTCAATAGGTAAAAACCATGTGTAGGATTTGAAAGAGAAGGTAAACCCCTAGAGGTGGGACTTTGAAGGCACTATAAATGATGTGATTAGTAATAATACAATTATTTATTCAGAAAAAATATATATAGCCGGATTCAGGTAGAGCGCTGCATCTTTGTGCCGGCGTAGCGCATCTCATATGCGCTACGCCAACGTAAATCTGAGAGGCAAGAGCAGTATTCACAAAGCACTTGCTCCCAACGTTGCGCCGGCGTAACGTAATTTCGAAGGCGTAAGCCAGAGTAAGTGTAAGTGGGTGTGACCTTATGCTAATGATGGTCCGAGCGTGGAGCAGTGGTTTACGCCCGGCGTATCATGAACGGAGCATGATCGCTCCCCTGTGCGCATGCTCACAACTACGCCATGCTAAACTTCCTGGGATACGCCGTCCCACCGGCTTCTGCCGAGCGCATAAATACGTCCAGCCATACGCCCGCCCGGTGCAAAAGTACATCCTGCTTTTTCCCCCCCCTGAAGCAAGGTACTTTTGCTGAGCGATGTCTGCTGTGGAGTCAGAGAAAGACAGGAGGAAGAAAAATTTCTCTCCAGAGGAGAAGGCTGTCCTCATCTTGGCCATAGAGAGGTATGATGATGTCTTTCTCCATGGCGCCAAGAGTCGCTATACCAGCAGGGCCAGGAAACAAGTAATCCTGGAGACCATCGCCAATGATGTTAGTGCCCTTGGCAATGAGTCCCGGACCTACAAGGACATAAACAAAAAAATAAATGATCTGCGGCGGCATGTCCGGGAGAAAGTGGCCGCCATCAAAAAGCACCAGAGTGGCACGGGGGGCGGACCACCATGTGAAGTGCGGTTGTCCCCGGAGGAGGAGGTGATCACCAGGTGTCTGGAGAGGGATCAATTGGAGGGCCTGGAGGGCTTTGACTCCATTGATCAGGCCTCGAGGACAGGTAAGTGCTTTTTATCCCCTATCTGGTGTGTAGCATGTGAGGGGGTGGAAGGGAATATGTGACAAGTGTGTGGGTCCACCAACATTTGAATGCTTTGTGTCATCCACAGATGTGCAGGAGGGAGCGGGGCCATCTGCTGCCGGTGGCCGTCCCACGCCATCCCAGGAACATCTGGCTCAGCCTGAACCCCTGGGAAGCCAAGATCCAGCGGTGGAGGGGAGTGGCCACACCTCTCCTCTCAAGGTGGTTGAGGAGGAGACGGTGAACCTTGATCAGGTTTGCCTCTACTTTGAGGATTCTTCCGCTTTGGCCGGGCCCTCTCAGACCTCCCCCCCAGCAGGGGAAGCCCCTCAGGCTCAGCCCCCAGCAGGGGAAGCCCCTCAGGCTCAGCCCCCAGCAGGGGAAGCCCCTCAGGCTCAGCCCCCAGCAGGGGAAGCCCCCCAAGGGCCTCCCCATACACACGGTCCCAAGCCTCTTCTGCCCCAGGAAGGCGACGCGGAAGACCAGGGGTGTTCCTGATTCCCTGCAGGAACATCTTGCAAGGGACCAGGCCCGCCAGACCCGCCATATGGGTGCGATAGCCAGGAACCTGCACCGGGTGGCAGACAGCCTGGCCTCCTCGGCACAGATATCAGACGGCCTGCAGGATGTCAGTGGCAACTGCGCTGCAGTGGTCACCTGCCTTGGGGAGCTGCAGGCCACCACAGCAAACCTTGTGGCAGAGGTTAAGACCCTGACAATGGCGGTACAGGCAAACACGGCTGCCATCGAGGCGGAGGGGAGGCAGACGCGGTGCCACCAGCAGCACAACACCACCCGCCAGCTGAGAATGCAGGCACAGACAAATGTGTTCCTCAGCCACATTGCCGTGGCATTGGAGGGCAGGCAGCCATCACCTGGCAGGAGTGGCAGACCTGGGGATGATCCTCCTCCAGATGCCCCCCCACCCAAGGCTCCCCCCAGGCAACTGAGGAGCCATAGCCGTGGCACCAGGTGTAGCCCACGACAGGGCAAATGAGTGCCCTTTTTTTTTTTTTTGCTCAAAGTATGAGCTTTTTTTTTTATTTTGTGCTCACAGTATGAGCTTCTTTATGTTTTTTATGTGCTCACAGTATGAGCTTCTTTATTTTGTAGTGTATGCACACGGTGAGGAGTGCAGGCTACAGTGTGACTGGTGTGTGAATGTGGGGGTGACATACCTGCCAGCAAGGTGTGTCACCCTGGGTCGTCGGGGAGAAGTTATCCCCACGACCGTGTGAATGTGGTATGAATGGACAGCGACACCATTGGGGCCTTGGCGCGGCATTGCTGCTCCCAAGTCCTGCATGGTGGACTTGGGCTAATCCAATGTGAGGTGGATGTGGTGTGTGTGAGCTTGGGACCACAGTGGTGTGCATGCGTGCATTCTCCTTGTGCCATGATGAATGTGTGTGTTTAACGTGCAAAGATGCGTTCCACGAGACAACTCCTGACTGCTGTTCCCTCAGCAGACCGGGTAGCCTCGGTTAGGGGGGAACTGTCTGGTTCGGGGGTCAGGTCATCACATATGTCAATCTCCAGGCCCTTTCTCATGGCGTAGTTGTGTAGCATGCAACATGCACCGATGATCTGGCACACAAAGTTTGGGGAATACAGTCCCCCCGGACTTATCCAGGCATCGGAAACGGGACTTCAGGAGGCCAAATGTGCGCTCAACCACTGCACGGGTACGTATGTGTGCAGCATTGTATGTTCTCTCTCCTCTGGTTTGGGGATTCCGGTATGGAGTCAGGAGATGGGGCCCAAGTGCATATGCAGAGTCACCTAGAAGGGAAAAGACAGGAGGATGTTAGTCGTGCATGTGCCCCTCGTGATGTCTGCATCATGGGGTCGGACAGTCATGCCTGACACCCATGTCACTCACCAACCAGCCAGCTGTCCCCGTACACGTTCTGTTAGAATTCCGTTGGGATGTTGCTGTGACGGTAAGTGTAGCTGTCGTGGCTGGACCCTGGGTGTTTGGCACGGACGTGCCATATGAGGCATTGGGCATCGGCTATCACATGTACGTTGATGGAATGCCACTACTTCCGATTGCGGTATATGTGCTCTGTGGCATGGGGGGGGCCGTAGTGCCACATGTGTGCAATCAATGGCCCCCACGGTGCGTGGGAATCCTGCAATTCTGTAGAAATCCTACATTGCCTTCTGCCGCAGATGCTCATGGGTGGGTTTGATGATGTGGTGAGACATGCGTGTGAGGATTGCGGGGACAACCTGGTGCACGCATCTGCTCATGCTGGATTGTGACATCCCAGCCACCACTCCACTTGTACGCTGAAAAGATCCACTTGCAAGGAAATGCAGTGTTGCCAGTACCTTGACCAGTGGCTGCACTGCATGTGCGCGTTGTGTCTGGCTGGTGATGTCATCATAGTAGTGTGCTGCACTCCTTTGTCCACATGGTGATGTCATCATGCAGGGCTGTGGCTAATTCCAGGATGGCATCAGGGCTGAATCTGAAGATGCGATACACCTCCGATTCCCCCATGCCAAAGACATTCATGCGCATTTGGTATATCCTCTCCCGTGCCCTCCTACGTGCCTGTGGACACAGTAGTAGTGCTATGACCATGGCTGCCCCTGGCATGTTGGCATACGGATGTGTTGTCCTGCAAGTGGGGTTGCTCACCTCGTGCGTAACGGTGCTGCTGCAGCTGCTCTCCAGCTGCCGTGTGCACGGCTTTTGCTGAGTTAAACCACCTTTTTGATGGACTACGTACGCACGTACATTTGTGAATCGCCATATCTCCCTCATTTGCATATTTGAATAGCAAAACAATGGGAGCGCCAGATGCGCCCAGCGTACATATGCGCCCACGATACGCCAGCGTAGGAAAGTTACTTCGGTCGGAAGAAGTCTATTTTCAGGCGTATCTAGTTCTGTTGGTACGGTGCATAGATACGACGGCGCATATTTACACTTACGCGGCGTATCTGTAGATACGTCGGCGTAAGTCTTTCTGAATCCGGCTAATAGTATATACATAAAGCAATGAACATGGCCATACACAACTAGAAAAAACATATTATAAAACATGTTGATACAATATCCTACACCCAAACGTGTTTGGTATAGGATATTGTATCAACATGTTATTTTTTCTGAATAATTAATTTTTTACTAATCACTTCATTTGTAGTGCCTTCAAAGCTCCACCTCTAGGGGTTTACCTTCTCTTTCAAATCCTACACATGGTTTTTACCTATTGAAAGCTTGCATTGTACTCATAGCATATGCTGAAAATAGGTGAATGTCTAATGTCTAGGGGTTTACCTTCTCTTTCTGTCCTTCTTGGGATGTGGAACATTAGGATATTATCAGAATTTTCTCTCATTTCTGTGAAGGATTTGAACCCATGGCCTGAGTCTTTCAAGGCAGGAGTGCAGACCACTAGCCTACTGAGCTGAGCACGATGATACATAGGAAATACATTTACTAATGTTTGATTCTTTTAATTCCATACAATAATGTTTTGCATTTACGGCATTAATATTATGGTAACAACCATGCTCATGCTGATGTGCATGGTTAGTAGGGCTAGTCACGATTTTCGAATCGAATGTGAGTTCAACTCAAACATCGGGTGTTCATTTGTTCGCAAACCTAACATATGGGGTGTTCGTGGTTAATTTGAGCACCGCGGAGCTCCCCATAATGCACAGTGAGATCGCAGTGCATTGACGGCTGCTGATTGGCCAATCATGGCTTGGGGGCTTAGTCCACGGCCCACACTATATAAGGCTGCTTACATGGCGGCTGTATGTAGTGTGATACATGGAGGAGATTGAGAGAATTTGAGCTAGATTAGGCAGGTAGTTATTGGCGTGCAGGCGAATTAAAATTTTCGTGTTCGATTAATCGTTTTTTTTTTTATCGATTAATCGGCTTATTTCAATTAATTATAACGCACATACATTTTTCGGATCACCACCATATATAGTCCCCACTGTAATATCCACAGACATTTCCACCACTGTAATATCCACAGACATCTTCCCCACTGTAATATCCACAGACATCTCCCCACTGTAATATCCACAATCACCCCCACTGTAATATCCACAGACATCTCCCCCACTGTAATATCCACAGACATCTCCCCCACTATAATATCCACAGACATCTCCCCACTGTAATATCCACAGACATCTCCCCACTGGAATCCACAGACATCTCCCCATTGTAATATCCACAGACATCTCCCCATTGTAATATCCACAGACATCTCCCCCACTGTAATATCCACAGACATCTCCCCCACTGTAATATCCACAGACATCTCCCCCACTGTAATATCCACAGACATCTCCCCCACTGTAATATTCACAGACATCTCCCCACTGTAATATGGTCCTCATCTCCCCCACTGTATAGGAAGATTAGTGCTTGCTTAGTCTTACCAGAGAAGCCGGACGAACACGAGCAGTTGAGGCCGGGTGATGATGTCAGCGCACAGCTCTAGGCTCACCTAGGCCGCCACCGGTTGGACCAAGATGGCCGCCGCTCTGGGAGCTGGGCCAAAGCCGTGGCCTTTCCTATGGCCGAGGCAGCAGCGGAGCTCCGTGGATCACGTGGTGTACTGATCCGCATATGGTGACCCGTTCGGATCACGGATCATTTACGATCCGTTGTACCACTAGTACCGATGAAAAGAATTTTGATTGATCAAAAAAATTAACAATTAATCGAGGAATTAATCTTTAATTTCCACAGCCCTAATATTTAGTAAAGTGTAAAAAAAGCAGTTGACAACTTGTTACAACTTGTTACCTGCATGGTAAATGCTTTCTATATCTGGTGGTCTGTAGATTTGTGGAAACGAGGTCCGACAATTTATAAACAGAGCTATGGGCTTTGTCACTTTGTATTAATTCTTCTGTCACCTTATATCCCATAACATTTTACATCTGATGATGAAATAAATATTATCAATGTTTATTCTTTTTCTCTGTAGCAATATGCCTGCAATATATCCCATTTTTTTTAAAGCATTCAAGTAAAAAATAGAAACCATGAAGACGTGTCAATGCAAAATCAATAACCCCCAACAGGATCAATAAGCTGATGTATTAATTCTAACCTGTAGCTTTACTTCATCCCTGGCATGTGCTGTTATGACAAGGGGGCTGAGGCAGGTTAATTTTTAAATATCTTGTCATTGTGTTCATATATACATTAACCACATTTACATAGTAAATCCTGCTAATTCTGCCAGAAGGCTAACCTCTACAGATCTTTTAATGGTATACCCCCATTACCTGAGTACTGTTCTTGTTGCATTTGTGAGTGTTAGCAAACCAGACGGAACCCTGGGTACACTGGTCTATTCCCAGACTCAACAAACGCACATCCACATGCAGGGTTCCCCTATAATATAAGAAAAATAAAAATTCAATCAAATTACATTCCAACAACATTTTTTTTTAGAACTTATACCGTTTTCTTCCTTTGTATATGCATACAAGCTTTTTTTCTAACCTGGACATCCAAAATTATTTTATGTCTTTCCATTCTCTATTTAATAATACTGGGAGTCAGCTGGAGTTTCAATACATAGTTGGTAAGGTTGAATAAAGACATCAG
Organism: Rana temporaria; assembly: GCF_905171775.1. NCBI lineage: Eukaryota > Metazoa > Chordata > Amphibia > Anura > Ranidae > Rana > Rana temporaria. Next base: position 100,188,423 of record NC_053500.1, read on the forward strand.
TCCATCCAGTTCAACCAGTTTAGGTGTGTGTATATGCATTTATATCTCGTATGCCCTGTACACACGATCGGTCCATCCGATGAAAACGGACTGATGGATTTTTTTATCAGTTATCCGATGAAGCTGACTGATGATCTGTCGTGCCTACACACCATCGGTTAAAAAAACGATCATGTCACGTAAACCATGTACGACGGCACTATAAAGGGGAAGTTCCATTCGGATGGCGCCACCCATGGGGCTGCTTTAGCTGATTTTGTGTTAGTAAAAGACGATTTGCGCTTTTCTGTCTGTTACAGCGTGATGAATGTGCTAGCTCCATAACGAATGCTAGTTTTACCAGAACGAGTGCTCCCGTCCCCTAATTTAGTCTGAGAATGCGTGGATTTTTAACTGATGGACGTGCCTACAGACGATTGTTTTTTTCCTATCGGTTAGTTAACCATCAGATAATTTTAAAACAAGTTTCTAGTTTTTTAACCGATGGTTAAAAAAACGATGGGGCCCACACACGATCGGTTAGTCTGATGAAAATGGTCCATCGGACCATTTTCATCAGACGAACCGATCGTGTGTACGCGGCATTAGACACCAGAAATTTGGATTTTCCTCACTCTCTGCACTCCCTGTACTAATGAAAATTACCACCAGGGCATACAGAGATAGTAAACCTTCCAAATCGGGATAAAGACTGCCGTAATGGTTTCAACCCCTCAACACTCATTCCAAAGGGAAAAAGGTTTTTGCTTTAGATACAATATAAGATATGTTCAAGAGGATTTTTTTAAATAGGTACAGGAGACGGTGGTTTTAGTAAAGCAAAAATATGTTTAAAGGCTAGGTTAATATATAAAAATTATTCAGCGCTGGAAAAATTAAACCAAAAAACTAAATTATGCAGGCCAGCACTTAAGGTAAATTCAAATAAAACACCTCAACAGAGCATATAAAGATAATAGTGCAGCGCAAACAATGAATACAAACTAATAAAACACATTAAATAAAGTGAAACCATACAACACTCAAATATATCAACGTGAAAATTAAATATAGTCCATAAAGTGCTCAAGTGCAGATATGATCCAAAACGGAAGATAAAGTGCAAAATCCAAAGTTTGATGTCCAAAGAACCTCCACCGAATAGCAGGAATGGCCTCTCACCTTAATACTTCGACCTACAATAGGTCACAAAGCATGGAATATACAGAGAACCTCCTGTTCTCACAGAGACAGCAACCAGATGCAGCAGCTCAATATCACTATGGCAGACTCAGGAACAAGGTAAGGCAATCAGGGCATATGAAAAAAGAAAGGAGATCTAGTGCTCTCTGAAGCCAAACCGATAAATTTATTAAAGAGATAAAAAATAAAGTCAAATGTAAAAGCACTCTTCAGTGAGTGCAACGTATAAGCATAGCACAGATCAAAGCATCCAACAGCTTAGATCTCACATGGGTTGGCGATCGCGGGTGACGTCATACGTGGCCCCCTTCCCCTCGTACGTCATTACGTCCCTATGGGCGGGACTTCATCAGCGTGGGGTGAAGAAGGTAGTACGCAGACGTCCCGCTGTCTCTGTTTAAATAACATGCAGCTGCCATGACAACCATGGCAACAACAGAAAAAAGCCTACACGTCTACTCAGCTCAAACCCCTCCCATAGCTCCTCTACAAAAAGCAACCACTCTTGTATAATAGGCACTAACGGCGCTAGAAAAAAAGGATAAACAATTGGGATACAATGGCAGAACTAAGGATATAGGCTTTTATTAATATGAATGCAGGCTATATAAAAAGCCACAGATATGCAAATATCTATGCTCATTAATACACATTTAAAAATATTTAAAAATATTTAAGAATATTTAAAAATACTGACGTCATCCGTGATCGCACACCCAGGACAAAAAATATAATTGAATACAATAATAAATAACTGTATAAAAACTCCTTATACATTAACCCTTCAGGGTCCAAACCCTCATTATGAGCGACTCTAAAAAGTGTCTCATATAGATACTAGACAGAAAAAAATAAATAAATAATAGAAATAAAAATATATAAAAAATACATAATTATTACCAAAACTATCTATTAGAAATAAAGCATTTAAATCAAACTCCACATTTAAGCCGACTGGCGAGGATACTTTAGTTTTGTAAATCCAATAGGATTCACGCCGGCTTAATTGGCGGATATAGTGTCCCCCTCGCCAATGTTTCGACACTTTCTCAATACCCCAGACTTTTAGGCCTCTGGGATCTCTCTGGTGACACTGCCTAAAGTGTTTGGAAACACTATGATTCCTGATTCCCCTTTTTATGTTGCTAATGTGTTCCCCAACCCTCACATGTAATGCACGTGAAGTGCGTCCAACATACTGTAAGCCACACTCACATTCGAGCATGTACACCACACCGATCGTATCACACGTGATCAGCTGTTTGATTGGGTATTCCACATGAGTCACATTAGAGCAAAAACTCCTTCGTTTCTTAATGTGCTGCTTGACATGCTTGCAGGTCGCACAGCGACCGCAAGCATAAAAACCTGATAAATCAAAAAGCTTAGGCTGTGTCACAACTGGTGGGTCAATAACACCTGGAGCAAGGCTATCCCTCAAAGAGGGAGCCTTTCTGTAGATAAACTGAGGGCGGTCAGGGAGAACCGGACCCAAAATGCCATCACCTTTCAAAATAGGCCAATGCTTAGCCACAATTTTTTCAAATTTCTTATGCTGGATGTTAAAATCCAGCAGCATTTTGAAATTAGCATGTTCCTTATCTACATTAGGAGGTTTGTATACTACAATAGTACTCCTCTCTAAGGCCCTAACTTTCTTAATCTCTCGCATGATTAAGGGGCGGGAAAAGCCTTTAGACACAAATCTGGTGGATAGCTCTTGTGACTGAATGAGATAATCTGACTCCAAAGTACAGTTCCTACGTAACCTCACGAACTGCCCTCGTGGGATATTACATAGCCACAAACGATGATGGCAGCTGATTAAAGGGATGTATCCATTACGGTCCACTGTTTTTTAAAATAATTTCTGGTAAGCAACATGTTACCAGACTTGAAAATCTCCAAGTCAAGGAAATTAATCTTTTCATGGGAAACTGTCCAAGTTAAGACTATGGGCCAGATTCAGAAAGAATCGCGGCAGCGTAACGTATCGTCTTTACGTTACACCGCCGCAAGTTTTCAGCGTAAGTGCCTGATTCACAAAGCACTTACCTGTAAACTTGCGGTGGTGTAACGTAAAGACGTCCGGCGCAAGCCCGCCTAATTCAAATGGGGCGTGTACCATTTAAATTAGGCGTGCTCCCGCGCCGAACGTTCTGTGCATGCTCCGTTAGTAAATTTCCCGACGTGCTTTGCGCGAAATTACGGCGCCCCGACGTGTTTGTGAATGGCGACGTGCGTAACGTACTTACGCAGGAAAAAAATAAATTAAAATTTGACGCGGGAACGACGGCCATACTTTAACATGGCTGGTGTAAAGTTAAGGCATGAAAAAGCATAACTAACTTTGCGACAGGGAAAAAACGACTTGCGACGACATAATGAAACGCACGCGAGTACCTTCGTGGATCGCCGTAAAAGCTCATTTGCATACCCGATGCTGGAAAACGATGCGAACTCCACCCAGCGGCGGCCGAAGTATTGCAGCCTAAGATCCGACGGTGTAAGTCAATTACACCTGTCGGATCTTAGGGCTATCTATGCGTAACTGATTCTATGAATCAGCCGCATAGATACTCTCAGAGATACGACGGTGTATCAGAAGATAAGCCGTCGTATCTCTTCTGTGAATCTGGCCCTATGTTCTTATTATTAGAATTTAGTTTGTCCATAAATTGCTGTAATGAAGGTAGATCACCCTCCCAGATCATGATAAGATCATCAATATACCTACGTTTGCACAGTAGCTGAGATGGCCTATCATGGAACACCACGTCCCGCTCCCAGTGGGCCATAAAAAGATTGGCCACACTGGGAGCGAAACGGGCTCCCATCGCAACTCCACATTGTTGCAGGAAAAATTCCCTGTCATACCAAAAATAATTCTTTAACAAACAGAATTTAAGACTGTCCAGCAAAAAACGCACATGATCATGACTAAGCTCAGTGGACTCCAATGCCCAGCGAACCGAAGTCAGAGCTGCCTCATGACCAATAATCGTATAAAGCGACCCAACATCAGCAGTCACCAAGATGGTATTGGGAGTGCAAGGGATGGTATCTAGTATCTGGATAATCTGCTTTGTGTCCCTAAGATATGCTGGCAGTTTGCATACCAAGGGCTGTAAGAACACATCCAGATACTGTCCAAGCCGGGATGTTACTGAATCTATTCCATTTACAATAGGATGGCCGGGAGGTAATAAATAGATAATGGGAGTCCAACAATAGAAAGGATCCAAATAGGCCGCTTCCTTACTGTTCAAAGTACCATTACCTTTACCATCCTCTACCAGGGAATGTAACTCATTTTTATACTTGACCATAGGGTCACCCCGCAACACCGAGTAGGTATTGCAGTCACTAAGGAGTCTGTTCATCTCCTCATGATAATAGGCTTTGCTAAGCACCACAAGCCCCCCCCCCTTATCAGCGGGGCGGATCACTATGTCATTACGTTGTTCTAGTGATATGATCCCTCGCCGGATACACTGAGAATCCTTAACCTTTTTGATATGGAGGCCTTCCAGGTCCTTACATACCATGTTACGGAACACATCTAAATGCCTAGTATCAGTGTATTGAGGATTAAAAGTAGATCTATTCCTCAAATTCGAATGTCCAGGAGTAATCTTAGAGGAATTCCTCTCAATTGGATTAGACAAAAAATATTTTTTCATATTTAAACCCCTTGTGTACTTCTGAACATTTACACAAGTCTGAAATTTATTCAGATTCCGGATGGGGGCAAATTTAAGACCCTTATCTAACACTCGTGTCTCATCATCAGTCAGAGGGACACCACTAAGATTACAAATCCCAGTACCTATCACAACCTTGGCCTTTTTTTACTCGTCTGCCACCTCTGACTCCTCTGTATTTTTTTTTTTTCGATTGGATTGTCCCCTTGGGGTCTAATTTGATTGAGGGGGACAGTTCTCCCTCCAATCGCCCATCCAGGGAGGTGGGTATGGCGGAGGTCCCCTCCAAGGGGTCCTCCCCTGTCCTAAAAAATGTTGATTAGTGGGAGGAGGCCCCTCCCAATAATTTTGCAAAGGTGCATAATAGTTGTAAGTGGGTAGTGGTGGGGCCCCCAATGGGACACCACCCCTCCCCCACCTGCCCATTCCCCCTGTTAGATACCGTTCTCCAGGGAGGATTGGCCTGATAATCAGGTCCTGGAGATTGAGGAAGTCTACCAGCTTGGTAACCACCTCTGCCTCTCCCATTTTTACTTTTACCTCTCCCTTTAGGGAGACCACCCCCTCTAATAATGGAAGTGGACGATCTCAAAGGGGTCCTATCTCTCACTCCATCAATGGAATTGAACCCAGATCCCTGATTGTCTTGGGATGACATGGTAGGGGCTGGTTCAGTGGTATCCATTGATGCAGATTGAGCTTGTGCCGAGGACAGAGAACTAAGAGATTGCCATTTATATACATTCGGTGCCCCAAAGTCATTTACATCTCGCAAGAACTTCTTGCGTTTTTTGTCCTGGGTCTCCTTATCCCATTTAACAAGCTTAATTTCAAGCTCTCCAGAGAGGCGAATTAATTCAGAGGTATCCTTATGCTGTTCAATACAGTCAGAAATCTCTTTGATCTGACTCTCTAACCATATCTTTTTCCGCTGCTTGCGGGACAGCAAAAATCTAATAAGTTTAAAACCCTTTTCTGTAAAGAAATTGAACCATTCTTTAATTGACTCGTCATCCATTAGCCCGTCATTAGGTGGCAAATCCCACCTCAGACGTCTAGGGATGATTTTGGTCACAAGATACTGTTCAAAAGTGACAATAACCCACCAGGTTTTAATTTTTTTGTCAAATAAATGTCCCAATTTTTTAAAAGAGAAATTGAGATCTCCTAGATCAGAAGCAACTGCAGTCTCTGAAAAAACATCAGTGAGAGTAACCTCACGATTCTCTAAATAAGAGAAAACATCCATTCCTGCAGCCAAATATAAATGAATTGGTCAGTATACTAATATATAAAAATTATTCAGCGCTGGAAAAATTAAACCAAAAAACTAAATTATGCAGGCCAGCACTTAAGGTAAATTCAAATAAAACACCTCAACAGAGCATATAAAGATAATAGTGCAGCGCAAACAATGAATACAAACTAATAAAACACATTAAATAAAGTGAAACCATACAACACTCAAATATATCAACGTGAAAATTAAATAGAGTCCATAAAGTGCTCAAGTGCAGATATGATCCAAAACGGAAGATAAAGTGCAAAATCCAAAGTGTGATGTCCAAAGAACCTCCACCGAATAGCAGGAATGGCCTCTCATCTTAATACTTCGACCTACAATAGGTCACAAAGCATGGAATATACAGAGAACCTCCTGTTACCACAGAGACAGCAACCAGATGCAGCAGCTCAATATCACTATGGCAGACTCAGGAACAAGGTAAGGCGATCGGGGCATATGAAAAAAGAAGAAAGGAGATCTAGTGCTCTCTGAAGCCAAACCGATAAATTTATTAAAAAGATAAAAAATTAAGTCACATGTAAAAGCACTCTTCAGTGAGTGCAAGGTATAAGCATAGCACAGATCAAAGCATCCAACAGCTTAGATCTCACATGGGTTGGCGATCGCGGGTGACGTCATACGTGGCTAGGTTCACAAGTGCGTTTGCAGATTTTCAGAAATGCACTATAGTCCATTTAGCATTAGTCCTTAGGCCTTGTACACACGATAGGTTAACCAGAGGACAACGGTCTGATGGACCATTTTCATCGGTCAAAACCGATCGTGTGTGGGCCCCATAGGTTATTTAACCATAGGTTAAAAAAAAGCCAACTTGCTTTAAATTTAACCTATGGATTCCTAACTGATAGGTCAAAACAGATGGTTAGCAGGCATGACCATCGGTTAAAAATCCACGCATGCTCAGAATCAATAAATGTCCCAATTTTTTATAAGAGAAATTGAGATCTCCTAGATCAGAAGCAACTGCAGTCTCTGAAAAAACATCAGTGAGAGTAACCTCACGATTCTCTAAATAAGAGAAAACATCCATTCCTGCAGCCAAATATAAATGAATTGGTCAGTATACTAATATATAAAAATTATTCAGCGCTGGAAAAATTTAACCAAAAAACTAAATTATGCAGGCCAGCACTTAAGGTAAATTCAAATAAAACACCTCAACAGAGCATATAAAGATAATAGTGCAGCGCAAACAATGAATACAAACTAATAAAACACATTAAATAAAGTGAAACCATACAACACTCAAATATATCAACGTGAAAATTAAATAGAGTCCATAAAGTGCTCAAGTGCAGATATGATCCAAAACGGAAGATAAAGTGCAAAATCCAAAGTGTGATGTCCAAAGAACCTCCACCGAATAGCAGGAATGGCCTCTCACCTTAATACTTCGACCTACAATAGGTCACAAAGCATGGAATATACAGAGAACCTCCTGTTCCCACAGAGACAGCAACCAGATGCAGCAGCTCAATATCACTATGGCAGACTCAGGAACAAGGTAAGGCGATCGGGGCATATGAAAAAAGAAGAAAGGAGATCTAGTGCTCTCTGAAGCCAAACCGATAAATTTATTAAAAAGATAAAAAATTAAGTCACATGTAAAAGCACTCTTCAGTGAGTGCAAGGTATAAGCATAGCACAGATCAAAGCATCCAACAGCTTAGATCTCACATGGGTTGGCGATCGCGGGTGACGTCATACGTGGCTAGGTTCACAAGTGCGTTTGCAGATTTTCAGAAATGCACTATAGTCCATTTAGCATTAGTCCTTAGGCCTTGTACACACGATAGGTTAACCAGAGGACAACGGTCTGATGGACCATTTTCATCGGTCAAAACCGATCGTGTGTGGGCCCCATAGGTTATTTAACCATAGGTTAAAAAAAAGCCAACTTGCTTTAAATTTAACCTATGGATTCCTAACTGATAGGTCAAAACAGATGGTTAGCAGGCATGACCATCGGTTAAAAATCCACGCATGCTCAGAATCAATAAATGTCCCAATTTTTTATAAGAGAAATTGAGATCTCCTAGATCAGAAGCAACTGCAGTCTCTGAAAAAACATCAGTGAGAGTAACCTCACGATTCTCTAAATAAGAGAAAACATCCATTCCTGCAGCCAAATATAAATGAATTGGTCAGTATACTAATATATAAAAATTATTCAGCGCTGGAAAAATTTAACCAAAAAACTAAATTATGCAGGCCAGCACTTAAGGTAAATTCAAATAAAACACCTCAACAGAGCATATAAAGATAATAGTGCAGCGCAAACAATGAATACAAACTAATAAAACACATTAAATAAAGTGAAACCATACAACACTCAAATATATCAACGTGAAAATTAAATAGAGTCCATAAAGTGCTCAAGTGCAGATATGATCCAAAACGGAAGATAAAGTGCAAAATCCAAAGTGTGATGTCCAAAGAACCTCCACCGAATAGCAGGAATGGCCTCTCACCTTAATACTTCGACCTACAATAGGTCACAAAGCATGGAATATACAGAGAACCTCCTGTTCCCACAGAGACAGCAACCAGATGCAGCAGCTCAATATCACTATGGCAGACTCAGGAACAAGGTAAGGCGATCGGGGCATATGAAAAAAGAAGAAAGGAGATCTAGTGCTCTCTGAAGCCAAACCGATAAATTTATTAAAAAGATAAAAAATTAAGTCACATGTAAAAGCACTCTTCAGTGAGTGCAAGGTATAAGCATAGCACAGATCAAAGCATCCAACAGCTTAGATCTCACATGGGTTGGCGATCGCAGGTGACGTCATACGTGGCTAGGTTCACAAGTGCGTTTGCAGATTTTCAGAAATGCACTATAGTCCATTTAGCATTAGTCCTTAGGCCTTGTACACACGATAGGTTAACCAGAGGACAACGGTCTGATGGACCATTTTCATCGGTCAAAACCGATCGTGTGTGGGCCCCATAGGTTATTTAACCATAGGTTAAAAAAAAGCCAACTTGCTTTAAATTTAACCTATGGATTCCTAACCGATAGGTCAAAACAGATGGTTAGCAGGCATGACCATCGGTTAAAAATCCACGCATGCTCAGAATCAAGTCGACACATGCTTGGAAGCATTGAACTTCGTTTTTTTCAGCACATCGTTGTGTTTTACGTCACCGCGTTCTGACAGGTTCGGTTATTTAACCTATGGTGTGTAGGCGTGACAGACCATCAGACCATCATCGGTTAACCTATGACAACGGTCCTTCAGACCGTTCTCATTGGATGGACTGATTGTGTGTACAAGGCTTTATGGGTCACGTTCACATCTTTGCAGGTCATAGATGTGTGCAGCCTTTTGTATTAGGATGTGCACCCTAAAGCTCAAACACATATCTGTGTGTATGTATCTATGTGTATGTATGTGAATATATACAGTATCTCACAAAAGTGAGTACACCCCTCACATTTTTGTAAATATGTTATTATATCTCTTCATGTGACAACTTTGCTACAATGTAAAGTAGTGAGAGTACAGCTTGTATAACAGTGTAAATTTGCTGTCCACTCAAAAAAACTCAACACACAGCCATTAATGTCTAAACCATTGGCAACAAAAGTGAGTACACCCCTAAGTGAAAATGTCAGAATTGGGCCCAATTAGCCATTTTCCCTCCCCGGTGTCATGTAACTCGTTAGTGTTTCAAGGTCTCAGGTGTGAATGGGGAGCAGGTATGTTACATTTTGTGTTATCGCTTTCACTCTCTCATACTGGTCACTGGAAGAACTCTCTGAGGATTGGAAAAAAACAATTGTTGATCTACATAAAGATGGCATAGGCTATAAGGAGATTGCCAAGACCCTGAAACTGAGCTGCAGCATGGTGGCTAAGACCATACATTGGTTTAACGGGACGGGTTCCACTCAGAACAGGCTTCACCATGGTCAACCAAAGAGGTTGAGTGCATGTGCTCAGCGTCAAATCCAGAAGTTGTCTTTGGGAAATAGACATATAAGTGCTGCCAGCATTTCTGCACAGGTTAAAGGGGTGGGGGGTTTAGCCTGTCAGTGCTCATACCATACGCCGCACGCTGCATCAAATTGGTCTGCATGGCTGTTGTCCCAGAAGGAAGCCTCTTCTAAAGATGATGCACAAGAAAGCCCACAAACAGTTTGCTGAAGACAAGCCGACTAAGGACATGGATTACTGGAACCATGTGCTGTGGTCTAATGAGACCAAGATAAACTTATTTGGTTCAGATGGTGTCAAGCGTGTGTCACAGCAACCAGGTGAAGAGTACAGAGACAAGTGTGTCTTGCCTACAGTCAAGCACGATGTCATGGTCTGGGGCTGCATGAGTGCTGCCAACACTGGGGAGCTACAGTTCATCGAGGGAACCATGAATGCCAACATGTACTGTGATATACTGAAGCAGAACATGACCCTTTCCCTTTAGAGACTGGGCCGCAGGGCAGTATTCCAACATAACGACCCCAAACACACCTCCAAGACTATACTGCCTTGCTAAAGAAGCTGAGGGTAAAGGTGATGGACTGGCTAAGCATGTCTCCAAACCTAAACCCTATGGAACATCTGTGGGGCATCCTCAAATGGTGGAGGAGCGCATCCACCAGCTCCGTGATGTTGTCATGAAGGAGTAGAAGTGGAGCCCAGTGGCAACCTGTGAAGCTCTGATGAACTCCATGCCCAAGAGGGTTAAGGCTGTGCTGGAAAATAATAGTGGCCACACAAAATATTCACACTTTGGGCCCGATTTTTCTGAACAGAAGTGGATTCTTTGAACAAAAGTGGTTGAGTTAAAAACCAGGAGTTTAAAACAGGAGTTAAGACAGGAGTCTTCTAAACTGTAAGTAACATCTTAAACTTTCTACAAGTAATAATATTGTAACTGGGAAATGTGTGCTAGCAGGGTTGAAGGTTTTGCTCAGTGCACAGTGTGCCACATGTATGCAAAATTGGTGCGACAGCTCCAGGATGGATACCGCTGTGACAGATGTGAGCAGGTTGCCCTTCTGGAAGCTCGCATTAGAGATCTGGAGGAGCAAGTTGCAACACTGGGCAGAAAGGACAACCTTGAAAGGGGTCCTCTGATCGCTGAGCAGGTGGTCAGTAAGGTTGATGTGGAGGGTGGAGGGGCAAGTCAGGATTATCAGATAGGAAGGTGGGTTAATGTAGTTAGAGGGAGTGGAAGGGGCTTGCAGAAAAGGAAGGCCAATCCTGTATTTGTGCATCAAAACAAATTTTCCAAGTTGGGTGAAGATGTGGAGGTGGCAAACACAGAGGTGGCAGCCCTAGATGTTACTGCTACCCCTAACAGCCGGGAGAGCAACCCATCTAGTAGAGGTGGTAAGGGGAGTGCAGGTAGGCCTAGACAGTTGGTGGTAATAGGGAATTCTATAATCAGAAGGACTGATAGAATAATATGTCGCCATGATGGCCTCAAACAAATGGTTTCCTGTCTCCCTGGTGCCAGGGTTCGGCATGTGGTGGACCGGGTGGATAAATTACTGGGAGGGGCTGGGCATGACCCATCTGTCTTGGTCCACGTTGGAACCAATGACAGTATACATGGAAGATGGAGGCTCCTTAAGAATCAATTTAAAGAACTAGGCTGCAAGATGAAGGGAAGGACCTCCAAGGTGATATTCTCTGAAATATTGCCTGTGCCATGCAAAACACAGGAAAGGCAGGGGGGATTAGAGAGCTGAATGCATGGCTAAAGACCTGGTGTAGGAAGGAGGGATTTGGGTTTCTAGAGCACTGGGCTGACTTTTCATTGGGGTGCAACCTATATGCTACAGACGGTTTGCACTTGAATGGAAGGGGGTCTGCTGTGCTGGGGGAGAGGTTTATGGGAATGCTGGAGGAGTATTTAAACTAGACTTGAGGGGGGAGGGTGAACTAGAATTACATTGGGCACACAGGTCAGTTAGGGGTCAGACATTAATGGAGAGTGGAATGGGGATAGATGGGGGAAGGGTTTTGGCAGGTGACAAGAAAGTTCCCATGTTGCAAACAGCCATTGAACATTTTTGTGACATTTTTACTACTAAAAATTATATGAAAAACACCAGAGAAAAATGTAATAATACATTTATGTGTTTGTTCACCAATGCCAGAAGTCTGCCAAGCAAAACAGGTAAGTTGGAAGCTCTGGCGCATGAGGAGAGCTATGATGTAATCGGTATTGCTGAAACTTGGCTTCAATCCACACGTGACTGGGCTATTAATATTTCTGGCTATGTTCTCTTTCGGAAAGACAGGGTAAAAAGGAAAGGTGGAGGGGTCTGTCTCTATGTGAGAAGTGACCTCAAAGCAAGCGTGAAAGAGGACCTGGTTGATGGAGAGTGTGATGAGGCTGAAGCATTGTGGGTGGAACTGCACACAGATGTGCGTAGTTCAAAGTTAATCATTGGAGTTTGTTATAGACCACCCAATGTTAATGAGGAGGTGGAGACTCCTTGCACAGATGGAAAGGGCTGCAAGGGCTGGGACGGTGATAATAATGGGAGATTTTAACTACCCAGAAATTGACTTGAATAATGGCACTGCTAGGACAGTTAAAGGACAAAAATTTAAAAACCTATTGCAGGACAATTTTATGGCGCAGTTTATTGAGGCCCCAACTAGGAATGATGCTCTGTTGGACCTGGTAATCTCAAACCATGCAGAGCTTATTACTAATGTTCAGATAAAGGAACACCTGGGTAGCAGTGATCATAACATGATTTCATTTATTGTTAACTATAAGCAAGAAATACATACAGGAAAAATAAAAACACTTAATTTCAAGAGAGCAAATTTTCCAAGGATGAGGGCTGCTCTCCAGGACTTGGACTGGATGGGAATATTGGCACCGATGAACACAGAACAGAAATGGGAATTCTTCAAAAAGACTGTTTGGGACCTCACTGCAAAGTATATTCCCATGGGCAATAAGTTTAAAAGGCTAAAAATAAAACCTTTGTGGCTCACGGTGAAAGTTAAAAAAGCTATAAACAAAAAGAAAACAGCCTTTAAAAAATATAAAAATGAAGGAACACTAGTGTCATTTAAATGTTACAAAGAATATAACAGGATATGTAAAAAAGAAAACAAGGATGCAAAAATTCAAAACGAACTACAGATTGCAAAAGATAGTAGGACAAACCCCCAAAAATTCTTTAAATATATTAATAGTAAAAAAGTCAGGTCTGAGTATGTAGGCCCCTTACAAAATAATCTAGAGTGGGTGACTGAGGACAAAGAGAAGGCAAATTTATTAAATGCTTTCTTCAGCTCTGTGTATACAATGGAGCATGGGGGAGCTCATGTCAATAATGGGGGTGGGAGTGACACAGCCCCAAATTCACAATGGCTCAAAAGTGATATGGTCCAGAAATATTTAGACAGAATAAAGGTGGATAAAGCACCTGGACCAGATGGCATCCACCCACGGATCGTAAAAGAATTGAGCTCTGTAATTTATTTTCCTTGGTTTAGGCCAATACGTATTCTTCTACATATTTTTCGTTAAAAAAATCACAATAAGCATTTATTGATTGGTTTGCGCAAAAGTTATAGCGTTTACAAAATAGGGGATAGTTTTATGGCATTTTTATTAATATTTTTTTTTACTAGTAATGGCGGCATTATGGCGGACACTTTTGACACATTTTTGGGACCATTGGCATTTTTATAGCGATCAGTGCTATAAAAATGCATTGTTTACTATAAAAATGCCACTGGCAGTGAAGGGGTTAACACTAGGGGGCGAGGAAGGGGTTAATCATGTTCCCTGGGTGTGTTTTAACTGAAGGAGGGGTGGGACTGACATGGGGAAATGACAAATCGCTGTTCATACATTGTATGAACAGACGATAGGTAATTTCCCCCCCCTGACAGGACTGGGAGCTGTGTGTTTACACACACAGCTCCCGGTTCTCGCTCTGTAACGAGCGATCGCGGGTGCCCGGCGGTGATCGCACCCACCAGGCACGCGTCAGGATCAGGGGCGAGCGGGGGGCGCCTCCGGGGCACGCACGCGCCCCTAGTGCCCGCTTCGCGAGGTGATGTAGATCTACATGACCTCGCGCAGGGGAGCCGACCTGCCGCCGTATAACTGCAGCGACTGTTTGGCAAGTAGTTAAGGGACTTCAAGCTGTGTGCGTTTAAGAAGCCCTGTGTGCGTCCAAGACTGTGAGACTGGAAGATCTGGTGGTTTAAGCGACCAGTACCTATGGCAGCAGTGTTGTCGAAGAGTAGCCAGGTGGGCTTGTATTTTCATTTATCTTTGAATGTCGTTTAAACCCCTGAGTGGACTTTTGTTTTGTTTTTCTTCATTAACCACTTAAGCCTAAGCAGCTAAATGCCCAGGCCAGGTTTTGCGATTCGGCACTGCGTCGCTTTAACAGACAATTGCGCGGTCGTGCGACGTGGCTCCCAAACAAAATTGGCGTCCTTTTTTTCCCACAAATAGAGCTTTCTTTTGGTGGTATTTGATCACCTCTGCGGTTTTAATTTTTTGCGCTATAAACAAAAATAGAGCGACAATTTTGAAAAAAATTCAATATTTTTTACTTTTTGCTATAATAAATATCCCCCAAAAACATATATCATTTTTTTCCCCTCAGTTTAGGCCGATACGTATTCTTCTACCTATTTTTGGTATAAAAAAATCGCAATAAGTGTTTATCGTTTGGTTTGCGCAAAATTTATAGCGTTTACAAAATAGGGGATAGTTTTATTGCATTTTTATTATTATTTTTTTTTTACTACTAATGGCGGCGATCAGCGATTTTTTTCGTGACTGCGACATTATGGCGGACACTTCGGACAATTTTGACACATTTTTGGGACCATTTAAATTGCATTGTTTATTGTGAAAATGACAGTTGCAGTTTGGGAGTTAACCACAGGGGGCGCTGAAGGAGTTATGTTTCACCTAGTGTGTGTTTACAACTGTAGGGGGGTGTGGCTGTAGGTCTGATGTCATCGCTTCCAGAGGCTTACCGACCGCGCTATGTACCGGGGGGGGGTTCCCGATCGGACCCCCGACCCACGTCTAGGCAGCGACGTGCGGGCACGTCGTTCTGCCTGTCCGTGCCCGTTTGCCGATGTATATGTACACGCGGCGGTCCTTAAGCGGTTAAATAAACGTGGGCTACCAGGCCCTTATATACGATATACAGTACGCCTGTTTGGTGTGGACTCACTACATGAAAACGCATCTACCACGAGAGCTAACAATCCCCTATGTCACAATATATATATATATAGAGAGAGAGATGCATATACAGCCATGGCCAAAAGTTTTGAGAATGACACAAATACAAATTTTCACAAAGTCTGCTGCCTCAGTTTTTGAGATGGGAAATTGCATATACTCCAGAATGTTATGAAGAGTGATCAGACGAATTGCAATTAATTGCAAAGTTCCTCTTTGCCATGAAAATTAACTTAATCCCATAAAAAAATTCACTGCATTTGTGAAGAAGGCTTCAGGGTGCCCAAGAAAGTCCAGCAAGCGCCAGGACCGTCTCCTAAAGAGGATTCAGCTGCAGGATTGGAGTGCCACCAGTGCAGAGCTTGCTTAGGAATGGCAGCAGGCAGGTGTGAGCGCATCTGCACGCACAGTGAGGCGAAGACTTTTGGAAGATGGCCTGGTGTCAAGAAGGGCAGCAAAGAAGCCACTTCTCTCCAAAAAAAACATCAGAGACAGATTGATCTTCTGCAGAAAATATGGTGAATGGACTGCTGAGGACTGGGGCAAAGTCATATTCTCCGATGAAGCCTCTTTCCGATTGTTTGGGGCATCAGGAAAAAGGCTTGTCCTAAGAAGAAAAGGTGAGCGCTACCATCAGTCCTGTGTCATGCCAACAGTAAAGCATCCTGAGAACATTGATGTGTGGGGTTGCTTCTCATCCAAGGGAGTGGGCTCACTTACAATTTTGCACAAAAACACAGCCATGAATAAAGAATGGTACCAAAACACCCTCCAACAGCAACTTCTTCCAACAATCCAACAACAGTTTGGTGAAGAACAATGCATTTTCCAGCACGATGGAGCACCGTGCCATAAGGCAAAAGTGATAACTAAGTGGCTCGGGGACCAAAACGTTGACATTTTGGGTCCATGGCCTGGAAACTCCCCAGATCTTAATCCCATTGAGAACTTGTGGTCAATCCTCAAGAGGCGGGTGGACAAACAAAAACCCACTAATTCTGACAAACTCCAAGAAGTGATTATGAAAGAATGGGTTGCTATCAGTCAGGAATTGGCCCAGAAGTTGATTGAGAGCATGCCCAGTCGAATTGCAGAGATCCTGAATAAGAAGGGCCAACACTGCAAATACTGACTCTTTGCATAAATGTCATGTAATTGTCGATAAAAGCCTTTGAAACCTATGAAGTGTGTGTAATTATATTTCACTACATCACAGAAACAACTGAAACAAAGATCTAAAAGCAGTTTAGCAGAAAACTTTGTAAAAACTAATATTTGTGTCATTCTCAAAACTTTTGGCCACAACTGTACAGTATCTCACAAAAGTGAGTACACGCCTCACATTTTTGTGAATATTTTATTATATCTTTTAATGTGACAACACTGAAGAAATTACTCTTTGCTACAATATACAGCTTGTATAACAGTGTAAATTTGCTGTCCCCTCAAAATACCTCAACACACAGCCATTAATGTCTAAACCGCTGGCAACAAAAGAAGGAAGTAAACCCCTAAGTGAAAATGTCCAAATTGGGCTCAAAGTGTCAATATTTTGTGTGGCCACCATTATTTTTCAGCACTGTCTTAACCCTTTTGGGCATGGAGTTCACCAGAGCTTCACAGGTTGCCACTGGAGTCCTCTTCCACTCCTCCATGATGACATCATCATGAGCTGGTGGATGTTAGAGACCTTACCCTCCTTCACCTTTTGTTTGAGGATGCCCCACAGATGCTCAATAGGGTTTAGGTCAGGAGACATGCTTGGCCAGTCCATCATCTTTACCCTCAGCTTCTTTAGCAAGGCAGTGGTCCTCTTGGAGGTGTGTTTGGGGTCGTTATCATGTTGGAATACTGTCCTGCGTCCCAGTCCCCGAAGGGTGGGGATCATGCTCTTATTCAGTATGTCACAGTACATGTTGGCATTCGTAGTTCCATCAATGAACTGTAGCTCCCCAGTGCGGGCAGCACTCATTCAGCCCAAGACCATGACACTCCCATCACCATGCTTGACTGTAGGCAAGACACACTTGTCTTTGTACTTCTCACCTGGTTGCCGCCACACACGCTTGACACCATCTGAACCAAATTAGTTTATCTTGGACTCATCAGACCACAGGACATGGTTCCAGTAATCCATGTCTTTTGTCGGCTTGTCTTCAGCAAATTGTTTGCAGGCTTTCTTGTGCATCATCTTTGAAGAGCCTTCCTTCTGGGACAACAGCCATGCAGACCAATTTGATGCAGTGTGCGGTGTATGGTCTGATCACTGACAGACTGGCCCCCACCCCTTCAACCTCTGCAGCAATGCTGGCAACACTCATATGTCTATTTTCCAAAGACAACCTCTGGATATGACACTGAGCATGTGCACTAAACTTCTTTGGTTGACCATGGTGAGGCCTGTTCTGAGTGGAACCCGTCCTGTAAGACCTCTTTATGGTCTTGGCCACCGTGCTGCAGCTCAGTTTCAGGGCCTTGGCAATCTTCTTAAAGCCTATGCCATCTTTATGTAGAGCCATGAAAAACCTCAATGGGAGTGGGATTTTTAAGGCAACAAAATATATGGGACAACTAGGTCATAAAAAAATATAAATTTATTACAACATATAAGTATCAAAAGAGACAATATCACAAATATTTACTAAAACGTTTCCAAAAATACTGTCTGTCGACACATGCCCGGGATCAACGAGCAGTGGGCGCACAGCCAAAAAAATTCCGGAAAATTTTATGCTGTATACCCACTGCTCATTAATCCCGGGCATGCGTCGACAGACAGTGGGCCATATTCTCAGTGAAGTTACGATGGAGTAAGTCAGATACTCCATCGTAACTCCCTTTTTTGGCCAGTGTATCTATGCTCCTGATTCTCAGAATCATTTTTGCATAGATACACTTAAGATCCGCCATCTGTAAGTCACTTACACTGGCGGATCTTAAATGCAATGACGCCGGCCGCCGCTAGATGGCATTTACGTGAAGGAGTCATTTGCATATGCAAATGATCCTTCTACGCCGATTCCCGAACGAGTTTGCGTCGCGTAACCGTCGCTAACGTCGTTTGCGTAAGCGGAAATTTAATCCTGCTATATGGAGGATTAAATTTCCGCAAGTCTCGCGTAGGCCATGTTACGGATGGCGTCGGGTCACCGTCGTGTTTTTTCGTCGAGTACGTCGTTTACGTAAGTCGTTCTTGAATACGACTTTACGTCAATGACGCACACGTCAGCGTCATTGACGTTTTCCGCCGAGAACTGGAGCATGCGCACTGGGCTTTTTGCAGCCCGGCGCATGCCCAGTTCTTTCGCATCGGGGGCGCGCTTCATTTGAATAGAAGACGCCCCCTTGGAGATCCGCCAGGCTACGCCGGGACACTTACACTCCGCTGTCCCAACTTATGGAGCAAGTGTTTGGGGAATACAACACCTGCTCCAGTAAGTTGGGACAGCGGAGTGTAAGTGCCCTAAGCGCAGCAGGCGGATATTTTTCGAGAATATGGCCCAGTATTTTTGGAAAAGTTTTTATAAATATTTGTGATATTGTCTCTTTTGATACTTACAGTATATGTTGTAATAAATGAGCTAAATTTTTTCTTCATGTAGAGCAGTGGTTCTCAACCTGGGGGTCGGGACCCCCTCGGGGGTCAAATGATGATTTGCCAGGGGTCACCAAATCCTGGGCTGCTCCTGAAGCCCGCAGCACTCACAGCCTTTTCGCAGCCGCCCAGCAGGGCAGTCCCTGAATCCTGTGGCATGGCTGTGGGGCAGGCAGAGACTAGAGGTCAGCTGACTGGTGAGAAATGTGAAGTGTGAGGGGCTGGAGGAGACCCTATCTTCTGATTTCGGCATAGGTGTCACTGCTGCAAGACACCACTGAGCTGGAGAATACATGAAAGGGAGAGGAAAAGAGGGAGAGAAAGAACAAGAAAGATGGCTAGAGAGAGGGATATTGGAAAAAAAACAAGAACTTAAGATAGAGATAAAGGGGGAAAAAAGAAGAACATAGATAGAGTGGTACATCCTAAAAGGTACCACAAGGTGTTTTAATACTGTCCGAGTGGAAGGGACTCAGGGAGCCCTGAATGTCTGTGGGTTAGGGGCGCAAATTGTCTTGCCTTGGGTGCTGACAACCCATGCTACGGAAATTCTACTGTTAGGGGTCCCCACAATTTTTATCAAGGGATCACGGCACTAGAATGGTTGAGAACCACTGATGTAGAGCAACAATTATTTTTTTCAGATCCTTTAGAGCAGACCTGGGCAAACTACGGCCCGGCGGACCTTTTAATCCGGCCCACCCGGATCGCCGCCGCCGCCACGTTAATCACCGCGGCGGGGAACATTAGACAGCGTTCGTTTGAACAGCTGTTTTCCCCGCCGCGCATAGACACTCCCCCTTGGACGGATCTGTCCAATCGCGAGCAAGGGGGAGTCACATAGACACTCCCCCTTGCTCGCGATTGGACAGATCCGTCCAAGGGGGAGTGTCTATGGCACCTGCCGCGGTGATAACAGTAGGCAGGGCCGGTAGGGGTCACTGTGCCCATCACACGCAGCCACTTGTGCCAACACATGCAGCCACTTGTGCCAACACATGCAGCCACTTGTGCCAACACATGCAGCCACTGTGCCACCATAAATTGTCGCCACTGTGCCAATCACACGCAGCCACTGTGCCAATCACACGCAGCCACTGTGCCAATCACACGCAGCCACTGTGCCAATCACACGCAGCCACTGCTCCCATCAAACGCAGCCACTGTGCCAATCACACGCAGCCACTGTGCAATCAATTGTTGCCACTGTTCCAAAACACAGCCACTGTGCCAATCACATGCAGCCACTGTGCCAATCACACGCAGCCACTGTGCCAATCACACGCAGCCACTGTGCCAATCACATGCAGCCACTGTGCCCATCAAACGCAGCCACTGTGCCAATCACACGCAGCCACTGTGCCAATAACACGCAGCCACTCTGCCCATCAAACGCAGCCACTGTGCCAATCACACGCAGCCACTGTGCCAATAACACGCAGCCACTCTGCCCATCAAACGCAGCCACTGTGCCCATCAAACGCAGCCACTGTGCCATCACATGCAGCCACTGTGCCAACACACGCAGTCACTGTGCCATCAATTGTTGCCACTGTGCCCATCACACGCAGCCACTGTGCCATCAATTGTCGCCACTGTGCCCATCAAACGCAACCACTGTGCCATCACACGCAGCCACTGTGCCATCACATGCAGCCACTGTTTAATCAATTGTTATTGATTAAACAGTGGCTGCCTGTCCCCAGCCTCTGTCCCCCTCCTGTGTCATGTCCCCAGCCTCTGTCCCCCTCCTGTGTCATGTCCCCAGCCTCTGTCCCCCTCCTGTGTCATGTCCCCAGCCTCTGTCCCCCTCCTGTGTCAGGTCCCGAGCCTCTGTCCACCTCCTGTGCCATGTCCCCAGCCTCTGTCCCCCTCCTGTGCCATGTCTATAACAAGTACTCGTACCAGTTTTCCAACAATGATATTTACTGCTTTTTATAAAGAAATACAATTGATTTTATGCAGTATTGAGTTTAGCCTTTTGGCCCGGCCCTCCAAAATATTTTTAGTTTCTCATGTGGCCCCATGCTTTAGAGAGTTCTTTGCCATGAGGTGCCATGTTGTGCTTCCAGTGACCAGTATGAAAGAGTGAGAGTGATAACACCAAATTTAACTCACCTGCTCCCAATTTACACCTGAGACCTTGTAACACTAACGAGTCACATGACACCGGGGAGGGAAAATGGTTAATTGGGCTCAATTTGGATATTTTCACTTAGGGGTGTACTCACTTTTTTTTGCCAGTGGTTTAGACATTATTGGCTGTGCGTTGAGTTATTTTGAGGGGACAGCAAATTTACACCGTTATACAAGCTGTACACTCACTACTTTACATTGTCACAAAGTGTCATTTCTTTAGTGATGTCACATAAAAAGATATAATAAAATATTTACAAAAATGTGAGGGGTGTACTCACTTTTGTGAGATACTGTATATCTATCAAAGCCCCGCAGGCAACTTGGGTTTAGTAGGCCCATCCCCAGGGCCGGACTGGGAGTAAAAACCAGCCCTGGAAAACATTTCATACCAGCCCCATAGCATTATTATACCAGCCCAACATCATAACGTCATTATTTTCTTGTTCATATAAGAGAAAACCATACATTTTAAAGAAACATTTAAAGAGCGTATTATATAAAGATAAGACAGATATGAAAGTTCATAGGGCTAGGGAGATTATATATATATATATATATATATATATTTATTACACAGTGGAACCTCAGATTACGAGCATAATCCGTTCCAGGAGAATGCTCGTAATCCAAAGTGCTCACATATCAAAGTGAGTTTCCCCATTGAAGTTAATGGAAACGAAAATAATTTGTTCCGCATTGACTTCAATTGCATGCAATACCGCATGTGGCCAGAGGTGGGGGGCGCCGGAGAGCATCGGAGACACTCGGAAATGTCACTTGCCATCCGTCCCCTGCCACCAGATTTAGTGTGTCACTTGCCACCCATCCCGTCACCAGATTCAGCGTGTCACTTGTCACTTGGACTGGGTGACAGAAGGGGGACTGGGCGACAGCAGGGGGACTGGGCGACAGCAAGGGGACTGGGCGACAGCAAGGGGACTGGGCGACAGCAAGGGGACTGGGCGACAGCAAGGGGACTGGGTTACAGAGGACTGGGAGACTGGGTGACAGAGAGCTGGGTGACAGGAGACTGGGTGACAGGAGACTGGGTGACAGGAGACTGGGTGACAGAGAGCTGGGTGACAGAGAGCTGGGTGACAGAGAGCTGGGTGACAGAGCTGGGTGACAGGAGACTGGGTGACAGAGAGCTGGGTGACAGAGAGCTGGGTGACAGGAGACTGGGTGACAGAGAGCTGGGTGACAGGAGACTGGGTGACAGAGAGCTGGGTGACAGAGAGCTGGGTGACAGAGAGCTGGGTGACAGGAGACTGGGTGACAGAGAGCTGGGTGACAGGAGACTGGGTGACAGAGAGTTGGGTGACAGAGAGCTGGGTGTCAGGAGACTGGGTGACAGGAGACTGGGTGACAGAGAGCTGGGTGACAGAGAGCTGGGTGACAGAGGGCTGGGTGACAGAGAGCTGGGTGTCAGGAGACTGGGTGACAGGAGACTGGGTGACAGGAGACTGGGTGACAGAGAGCTGGGTGACAGGAGGCTGGGTGACAGAGAGCTGGGTGACAGAGAGCTGGGTGACAGAGAGCTGAGTGACAGGAGACTGGGTGACAGGAGACTGGGTGACAGGAGACTGGGTGACAGGAGACTGGGTGACAGAGCTGGGTGACAGAGAGCTGGGTGACAGGAGACTGGGTGACAGAGAGCTGGGTGACAGGAGACTGGGTGACAGAGAGCTGGGTGACAGGAGACTGGGTGACAGAGAGCTGGGTGACAGGAGACTGGGTGACAGAGAGCTGGGTGACAGGAGACTGGGTGACAGAGAGCTGGGTGACAGGAGACTGGGTGACAGGAGACTGGGTGACAGGAGACTGGGTGACAGAGAGCTAGGTGACAGAGAGCTGGGTGACAGGAGACTGGGTGACAGGAGACTGGGTGACAGGAGACTGGGTGACAGAGAGCTGGGTGACAGAGAGCTGGGTGACAGGAGACTGGGTGACAGGAGACTGGGTGACAGAGAGCTGGGTGACAGGAGACTGGGTGACAGAGAGCTGGGTGACAGGAGACTGGGTGACAGAGAGCTGGGTGACAGGAGACTGGGTGACAGAGAGCTGGGTGACAGGAGACTGGGTGACAGAGAGCTGGGTGACAGGAGACTGGGTGACAGAGAGCTGGGTGACAGGAGACTGGGTGACAGAGAGCTGGGTGACAGAGTGTTGGGTGACAGAGAGTTGGGTGACAGGGACTGGGTGACAGAGAGCTAGGTGACAGAGAGCTGGGTGTCACCTTTGCTGCCCCTGCAAATTGCAATCTGGACTGTATAATCTCTCTCACCATTGCATAGTCAAACCCCCCCCCCTCCCCCACCTACCTTTTCTTCCTTCTGCTCCAAGGCTGGCCGGCGCGATACACTTATTCTCCTCTGCGGCTCTGCCTTCACACGTGGCTCTGCAGGAGAAACATAGTGGGCGGTGCTGGCGCCGCACGGGACGATGGGACGTTCGGTTCTCCTGCTCGGCTCCTCCCCTCCCTCAAACACATGATCGCTCCAGTCCAATGTGTGCACACTTCACACAGCGCGGGCCGGGAAGGAAAGTGCAGCGGTGAGCATGGCGGCCGCAACCCGCCGGCGACCGGCCCGCCGCTGCTCTTTATTAACATAATGTAATAGACATGACACTGGACTGGAGTGAAGGCAGCATAGGGCAGGCATGCGTATAATTGTAAAGTGCGGCCGCGATGGCGGCCGCGGCCCACAGCCACAGGCACAGCTGGTTAATTTGACTGTCAGCAGGCGGCCTACCGGGAATTTTCCCGCTATCCCGGTAGGCCAGTCCGGCCCTGCCCATCCCTGAGTCACCAAGGTAGCTTAGCTACCCCATTTTTTTTTTACATAATTTTAGCTACTCTCTGTGGACTCTTGTGTTCCTGTTACAGGTCAAGTTATAAATTGGTGGAATCTGCTCCCAATCACAATTAGTAAAAAAATCTCCATAAATCTCCAGGTTTTGTGACTGCATTGCATTTTAGTAAATTATTACAAGGTTGTGAATATCGTTGTATAACCTTGTCTTTGTTGATTTGCTTATCTTCTATATACTCAAGGTAATTTTCAACTGGTGTGGCTTATTTGTGTAAAAAGTGTGTCAGAGTGATCAAGGTATTACACCACTCAGTTCAGTGAAAGAAGAATAACCCCAGAGGGATTGCCAAACTAGATGTTTCTGCAGGGGTGCGCTACACGTGCTTCATCGTTTAATTTACTTAACATATTTGCTTGGTTTACATATAGCAGCAACAATTCGCTATGACTGATGTCCACTCCAAACAAATTTTTTGTTAGGTAGTATTCGCTAAAACAACTGTTGTTTTTTTTTTTTTTTGTGTAGAAGTAATAAACCATAATTGAGCAGTTGAAGCTGCAGAGACAAAACAGCATTAACCTACTGTTATATACTAATAAAAAAAGCTATCAACGTAATACAAAGTGTCAAACAGTGCAAAACAAACCACAAAGCTTGATGTGATGTTCCATTACATATAAACAATATGGTGAACAAGATTTAAAAAAGTCAACAGCAAAACAACTCCAAATGAAAAACCCACATTGCATCACTGAGGCATTTTCTATGCTGAACAAGAAAAAAAAAATCATAATGCCATGTTTCAGAGACATAAACTAACATATTTAACCAATTCAGCCCCGGAAGATTTGGCTACTCAATGACCAGGCCATTTTTTGCGATACGGCACTGCATCAATTTAACTGACAATTGCGCGGTCGTGTGACGCTGTTCCCAAACAAAATTGACGTCCTTTTTTTACCACAAATAGAGCTTTCTTTTGGTGGTATTTGATCATCTCTGTGGTTTTTATTTTTTGCGCTATAAACAAACAAATTGCGTAAATTTTGAAAAAAACACTATTTTGTACCTTTTACTATAATAAATAGCCCCAATTTTTTTATTTTTTTAAAAAAGCTAATTTTTTCCTCAATTTATGCCGATATGTATTCTTCTACATATTTTTGGTAATAAAAAGCGCAAAAGGTGTATATTGATTGGTTTATGCAAAAGTTATAGCGTCTACAAACTATTGGAAAGATTTGTCATTTTTTTTTTACTAGTAATGGCAGTGATCTGCGATTTTTATCGGGACTGTGACATTATGGCGGACAGATCGGACACTTTTGACACATTTTTGGGACCACTGACAATTATACAGCGAACAGTGCTATAACAATGCACTGATTACTGTGTAAATGTCACTGTCAGGGAAGAGGTTAACACTAGGGAGCGATTAAGGAGTTAACTGCGTTCCCTAATGTGTGTTCTAACTGTGGGGGGAGGGGACTAACTATTGTGGTTCCCAGACAGTAGGAACTCATGATGTGCTTCTCCTCTCCTCACAGAATTGTGATGTGTGTGTTTACACACATATGTCCCTGTTCTGCCTCTCGTTTCCACGATCGCGCGTGGCCAGCGGTCATCGCGACCGCCGGCCATGAGCAATGGCACGGCTCATAGCACCTGCTATCCTGCTTAAAGGAGCAGACGTACATCTACGACGGCTCGTGGGATTGTGCTGACCTGCAGCAGTATAATGACGGCAGCTGATCGGTAAGTGGTTAAACATTACCTCGAGAGCATGAAAGGATTTCTAGTTGGGCCCAAGGTAGTCATTTAAAAAAAAAAACAGTTAGGACTTGTTTACACTTGCTTCACAACATGGCATTGGACACACTTTTTTAAAGCACTCTGAATGCCAATCAAAGCACATGTCACTACATAAAATGATTAGCTTACAGTCCTGCTTACACATTGCTTTTGCTTTGCTTTTCATCAAAAATTATACCCCATGTAGCTTTAGTGGTGCTTCAAAGTGTCTTCAAAGCCTCCATAAAATTTTTATGCTCATTCATGCCAAGTTTCATTAAGGCTATTTTTACACTGAGGTGCTTTGTAGGCGCTATAGCGCTAAAAATAGCGTCTGAAATCCATGGGCAACGCCGCTGAACTGCTGACAAAGCTCCGCTGCAGCGCTGCTTTGAGGGTGGTTTTAACTCTTTTTCGGCCGCTAACGGAGCACTTTTAACGAATAGCGGTGCAAAAACTATGGTAAAGCACCGCTAAAAAGAGCCGCACTTTATTACCGATGGCGCAATGCCTCAATGTGAAATTAGCCTTAGGCTTTAAAAAAGCACCCCATAAGCATCATCGAAGCACCACGAAGCATCAAAGAAGCATCGCAAAAGCATCAAATACACATCAAAAAAGCATGTTGAAGTGGTAGGTACTTTAACCACTTAAGGACCCCCTACCGATGATATACGCCGGCAGAATGGCATGGCTGGGATCCCCTATCGATGATATACGCCGGCAGAATGGCATGGCTGTACGTGTCTCTTTAAGGCCCAGCCGTGGGGTCGTGAGCACTCCGCCGGCGGTGCGCTCGGGCCCCCCGGTCCGAAGCTCCGTGACCGCGCCCACAGGACCCGCGGACCCGATCGCCGCCGGTGTCCTGCGATCGGTCACCGGAGCTGAAGAACGGGGAGAGGTGTGTTTAAACACACCTTCCCTGTTCTTCATTGTGGCAGTGGCAGTGATAGTCTGTTCCCTGATATAAGAAAAAGACGATCACTGACGTCACACGTCCAGCCCCGCCCCCTACAGTTAGAAACACATATGAGGTCACACTTAACCCCTACAGTGCCCCCTAATGGTTAACTCCTAAACTGCAATTTGTAATTTTCACAGTAATCAGTGCATTTTTATATCACTTTTTGCTGTGAAAATGACAGTGGTCCCAAAAATGTGTCAAAATTGTCCGATTTGTTTGCCATAATGTCGCAGTCACGAAAAAAATCGCAAACCAATCGATAAACGCTTTTTATTTTTTTGTTTTTTTTTAACCAAGAATAGGTAGAAGAATACGTATCGGCATAAACTGAGGAAAAAAAGTTTTTTATATATTTTTGGGGGATATTTAT
This sequence comes from Rana temporaria, assembly GCF_905171775.1. NCBI lineage: Eukaryota > Metazoa > Chordata > Amphibia > Anura > Ranidae > Rana > Rana temporaria. The sequence continues at coordinate 100,215,486 of NC_053500.1, forward strand.
TATAGCAAAAAGTAAAAAATATTGTTTTTTTTTCAAAATTGTCACTCTATTTTTGTTTATAGCGCAAAAAATAAAAACCGCATAATGGTGCGGGTCTTAAGTGGTTAATGTGTGTTGAAGTCTAATCAAGTGTAAATGAGCCTGGAGTATGATATTCCAAATAGAAGCCCTAAATATTGCTAAGACTCACTGCCCATTAAGCAATTATTTTAGCCTGGCCACAATGTAAGAGGAGGTAAGGCATATTTAATTTTGCAAAAAAATAAAATAAAATCAGTTTATTATGTCACACTCAGGAGCCAGAAATATTGCACTGACATGCAGCACACCGTGTAAGTGTTTTTACTAGGCAACAATTCAAGAGAAGAGAGACTTGGCAGGCTTGACTTGATCATAACAAATAATTAAAAGTGTGCTTTTTTCAAGCCAGAAAACTCAACTGAAATGTTGAACATTATGTTCTTCTAATGCCGCGTACACACGATCATATTGCGGCATGAAAAAAACATTGTTTTTCAAAAATGTCATTTAAAATGAACGTGTGTGGGCTTCACATCATTTTTCAGGTTCTGAAAAACGACAAAAAAAAAGTTCGAACATGCTGCATTTTTTAACGTTGTTTTAATCGATGTCGTTTTTCGGGTTGTAAAAAATGATCGTGTGTGGGATATAACGACGTAAAAAACCTGCGCATGCTCAGAAGCAAGTTATAAGACGGGAGCGTTCGTTCTGGTAAAACTACCGTTCATAGTGGAGTAAGCACATTCATCACGCTGTAACAGACAAAAAAGCTTGAATCGTCTTTTACTAACACGAAATCAGCTAAAGCAGCCCAAAGGCGAATGGAACTACCCCTTTATAGTGCCGTTGTACGTGTTGTACGTCACCGCGCTTTGCTAGATAATTTTTTTAAAACGATGGTGTGTAGGCAACATCGTTTTAATGATGAAGTTGGGAAAACTTTGTTTTTTCGACATGCTGAAAAACAACGTTTTTTTTTTTTCATGCTGAAAAATGATTGTGTGTACGCGGCATAAGAATCTCAGAATGTCAGAAGGGAATCTGGCAAACCGGATTTGAACTTAAAAAAATCACTATGGATTTCATTCTCAGAAAGTAGACCTAAGCTATTTGATGCAGACTTCTTGATGTTTTTTCAAATCCCACTATTCCAGAGGGGGAGACTACACATGAAAAAAATAAATCAGAGCTATTTTCTAAGTTAAAAGATTGAAAAATGTAACAGTTTTGAAGGGCACCTTTTGCAGCGTCCCACTCAGGACATGTGGGATCTGCAAAAGTATTACTTCTTTGTCATTGCTATATTGCATGTCATTTTGCATTGTATACCTGTGGTATCCCTGTTCATAGGCTGGTCAGGTGTGCTTCTTACTTCCCTCCACAAGATGGGGATAGCACCACTCTGGGAAATCTATCCCAGCTCAGGCTTATCCGTGGTCAGTTAGTGAGTACAGAAGGCAGCATGGAGAGAGAAAGGTGAGAGAAAGTCAGTCCAGAGAAGGGACACATTTAAACTGCTAAAATCAAAGGATAAAAGCCATTAATCGGCAGCAAGGACCTTTGAGTATACAGGTGAAGGATTTATTAGCCTCCGGCAACCTCACCCATGTCACTGGATTCAAAAAGGACCAGACACAAGTAAGCATTATTACTGAACCACACCCTGAGTCCAGGCCTCCTAAAGTCTATTAGCAGTGGATCAGCAGAACTCCTCTATTTACCCAGAGACTGTATTCTAACTGGATGTTTGTACTGCAACCAAAACCAGACACAGTAAAAGTTGTGAGTTGTATTCTGCCACTGCCTATCTCATTCTTTAACATTGTTACTACAACTGGTTGTACCACCATTAACGGTACTGGCGTCACGACAATTATCATCAAGGGACCCAGCCGCCACAAGCACTCTAAACACCCCTGTCATCACGGGCACCTCAACCACCATCTTGGCTGGCGTTTCCCTATCGCAGAGCGTGCCCCGGAGGATCCTGTGCTGTCTTCCCTTTCACTGTGCGACCGGCCCAGGGAGGCTTTCTGCTAACCGTGAGTAAACCGATGAACTGTATTATTGCTGTCTCTCATCGGCCCACCGTGCACCTCACGTGTTCCCCTGCAGTTCTGGCTCGTCGCACTTTTAATACTTTATCGGATAGTTTGCACATTTTAGAGGTAGAGAAATAGCATCAAGAAATACAAAAAAATCTGTCCTAGAGAGTTTGAACAGGCATTTAATACCTGAAAACAAAATTCATGTTTTTTTGGTCACTTTTGATGGAAATAATAAAAATTTGTGTACCACAGCTAGGAAGCCTATTTGAACAGACTACAATTTCAGAGAGTTAAGGCCCGTACACACGATACGAAAATCGGAAGTAAAATTTTGTCCGACGAACGATCTGCCGATTTTCGGATTGTTATGCCACAGACATTTTTTCCGAAGGAATTCCGCTCAAGCTTGGCTTGCATACACACAAAAGTTCTCTGAACTTTCGTCTATCAAGAACGCAGTGACGTACAACACAAGCCGAGAAAATTAAGTTCAATGCTTCAGAGCATGTGTTGAATTGTTTCCGAGCATGCGTCGGAATTTTGCACGTCGGAATTGCTACAGATGATTGGATTATCCGATAGGAATTCTTTCCGTCGGAAAATTTGAGAACCAGCTCTTAATCTTTTGTTGACGGAAATTCCTACAGCAAAAGTCCGATGGAGCGTACACATGTCGTAATTTCCGCTCAAAAGCTCACAGGAATTTGAAAATGCTCTCGGAATTTCCGATAGTGTGTACGGGGCATTAGTATAGTGCTTTCGGCAGCAGATTCCGTTTTTTCATCAGACAAAAGCTGGATGTACAGACTACAAAATTTTTCAACGTCCAATTTTCGTTTAATTAGTACGAAAAAAATCGCAAGAGCAAGACTGAGCATACTCAGAAACAAAAAAAAGAACAAATACAACACATTTTATCACTTCTGAAGTTGCATTCTGTCGTATGAGAATTTTCATATGGTGAGTAACCTCTTCACTTTCAACATGAGACTAGCTTGCAACAAAAAACAAGCAAGGTTTTAGAGCAGGTATTTATTATCTGAGAGAAAATACTTCTGTTCTTTTTAGATGCCTTCCACGTGGGGTGGACTCCATTGGAGTCCACCTGCTCAGTGGAGAATCTGTCCGCTGATCCCCGCTGAGCTGGCGGAAGGCTGGTCCATGTCTGCTCTGCTTATGCAGAACAGACACAGACAAAACCCGCTCTCCTCTATGGGTGGTCAGATGTAAACAGACCATCTGTCCGTTTACACCCGACTGCCATCAGATCAGATCTGCCAGACAGAGGGGGAACGAATCAGCATCCATCTGTTGCTAGGGGATCGGTTGTCGGCAGGTGTCAATACGTTCTTTGAAATCCACCGCTCTGTAGAGGAGACTAAAGGGCCAGATGGGTCCACCTGAAAAACTGACAGGTGGACCTGATGAGTCCGCTAGTGTGAAAGAGGCCCAATAATGGAAATACTGTAAAATAAAATTACTACAGCTACCAAGTTTGTTTGAATAGACTACAGTATCAGAGAGTTAGAGTAGGCATTTAATCCCTTGCTGGGAGGTGGGGCAAGGTTTATGATCATGTGATTGGCTGTCACAGCGGTCACATAATTGTAAAGCTCCCAAATGCATGTAGCGATCAGGAGCTTTCCGTTGGGCGCTGGTAACTGTGCCATTTGTTTACATTTTAGTATGGAAATGTGCGGCCTCTCTGCATCAAGGCTCACCTCCCGAAATGTCTCATATTTGTGTGCTTTCAGCGCTAAGAGGTTAATATCTGGAAATTATATCTGTGTCTTTTTTCAACACTTGATAGAAACATCATAACGTTTTGTACGTGAAGTACTGGCAAGCCAGTTTGAAAAAGATTGCAATTTCAGAGCGTTAGAGCAATCATTTAATATCTAAAAAAACTTTTTTGTGTATTTTTTTGGATGCTTCTGATGAGAACGCCATAACATTTTGCACCACAGCTAGTAAACTTGTTTAAGGTCAGAAAGTTAAAGCAGGCATTTAAATCTGAAAAAAATTGTGTATCTTTTGACACTTCTAGCCCTGTTTGAACAGACCCAAATTGCAGAGAGTAAAGCGTCATACACACAATCAGATTTTCAGACGACCCTTTGTAGGTTTTTGTTGCTTGCTAGTCTCAAGTCGAAAGTGAAGAGGTTACTCACCAATACGAAATTCTATGACAGAATTCAACTGCAGAAATAATGTAATGTGTTGAATAGTTTTGTATGTAATCTTTCGTTTCTGAGCATGCGTAGTCTTGCTCTTACGATTTTTTATCGGATGAAAACCATACTATTTAAATGAAAATAGGATGTTGTGTTCACATCCGACAACATTTTTTGGAATTGACGGTTGAAAGCACCATACTAACGATCTAAAAATTGGCAGATTGTTCGTTGTACGAAATTTTACTTACGATTTTTGTATCGGGTATACAAGGATTTTTAGCGGGACTGCAACATTGGGGTGGACAGATCGGACACTTTTGATACATTTTTGGGACCATTGTCATCCCTGGGAGGTGTTTCTGTGGGGGATGGGGCTGACTGGAGGAGGAGAGAGATTTATATTTCTAATCACTATAAACAGCAGATCTGTCTCTCCTCCCCTGTCAGAATGGGGATCTGTCTGCGTACATTGACAGATACCCGTTCTGGCTCTCTGCGGATCGATCGTCAGTGGCCGGCGGACATTGTGGCCACTGGCCAAACACAGGTCCTTTTATACTCCTATATACATGTATAGAGCGATGAAGGTCCTCTTTATATTCCTACATACATGTATTGAGCCAGGACACGTCCTTTTACACTCCTATACACATGTATTGAGCTCTGGCAGGTCCTTTTATACTCCTATATACATGTGTAGAGCCATGACAGGTCCTCTTTTTATTCCTTTACATGTATAGAGCCATGACAGGTCCTCTTTATACTTCTATATACATGTATAGAGCCATGACAGGTCCTCTTTATATTCATTACATGTATAGAGCCATGACAGGTCCTCTTTATATTCCTTTACATGTATAGAGCCATGACAGGTCCTCTTTATATTCCTTTACATGTATAGAGCCATGACAGGTCCTCTTTATACTTATATATACACGTATAGTGCCATGACTGGTCCTCTTTATACTCCCTTATACATGTATAGAGCCATAACAGGTCCTCTTTATTCTCCTATATACATGTATAGAGCCAATGACAGGTCCTCTTTATACTCCTATATGCATGTAAACAACCATGACAGTTCCTCTTTATACTCCTATATACATGTATAGAGCCATGACAGGTCCACTTCATACATGTATAGGGCCATGACATGTCCTCTTTATACTCATACACACATGTTTTGAGCCCTGACAGGTCCTTATAGAGTCCTATATACATGTATAGAGCCATGGCAGGTCCTCTTTATACTTTTTTATACATGTATAGAGCCATGACAGGTCCTCATTATACGAGTATAGAGCCATAACAGGTTTTCTTTCTACCCCTAAATACATGTATAGAGCCATGACAGGTCCTCTTTATTCTCCTATTTACATGTATAGAGACATGACAGGTCCACATTATACTCTTATATACATGTATAGGGGCATTGACATGTCCTCTTTATACTTCTACATACATGTATTGAGCCATGACATGTCCTTTTACACACAGTTATTGAGCCATGACAGGTCCTCTTTATACTCCTATACATGTAAACAACCATGACAGGTCTTCTTTATACTCCTATATACATGTATAGATCCCTGACCGGTCCTCTTTATACTCCTTTATACATGTATAGAGCCATGACAGGTCCACTTTATACATGTGTAGAGCCATAGCAGGTTCTCTTTCTACCCCTATGTACATGTATAGAGACATGACAGGTCCTCTCTATACATGTATTGAGCCATGACACACCCTCTTTATACTCCTATATACATGTATAGAGCCATGACAGGTTCACTTTATACATATGGCAGCAAGCAGGTTCAATTCCCTGGTTGCATCCAGGATGCAGTATATATATGTCCTAGGTTTAGGCTTTATGTCAGTTTATACCTCTAGGGGGAGTGCTGGGAGTCCTACTGGAAGGACTTGATGAGCCCAGCTGAATTAGGTGGGCTCATTAGGTCCTCTACAAAAACTCCCAGCATGCTAAGAGAGATGCTCCAACCTGGAACCAGATCTGTGTGGATAGTCTGGGGAGTGTGATCCCTGTGTGGTGAGACAAAGCCTGTGTGGCTACTACTAAGAACTTAAACAACAGGGAGTTAGGGACTGGGGCAGCACTAGGCTGTACCCAGGTGTTAGTTAGGGACACCAACGTGTATCGTGAGCGGTCAAGTGAACAGGGTTTCTTTTTGTGTTTTTTTATTAATTTTCTGCTATATTTCTTTTTGTATATAGTTCAAATAAAACTGCACCCTTTTTGTTTTTCCACCTACCATTGTCTGCTGTGCCTAATCTTTGTGTGGTGAACCCATCCAGGGGGTCACACACACACCCACTGACGAGTTAACCCCCTCACAATGTATTGAGCCATGGCACATCCTCTTTATACTCCTATATACATGTATAGAGCCATGACAGGTTCACTTTATACATGTATAGAGCCATGACATGTCCTCTTTATACTCCTTTATACATGTATAAAGCCATGACGGGTTCTCTTTATACTCCTATACATGTTTAAATTATTTTTATTATTTTTCACATAAAAACTTTTACATACTTTACAAAAAAAACATTTATAAAATTACAAAAACATTCTCAAACTCACATAAATACATTCATAAAAACATACAATAATACATGTGTGGGTACATAGAAGGATCCAACCTTCAAAGCATGCGCCTAAAGTAGTTCTATCTTAAACCATAGTGCATTCTCTTTATCCTCCTAGACCTCTCGAACTTGCGACTGAGCAGGGGAAATAAAGAGGGGAGAGCATATCTAGGAGCGCATTTTTACGCATATCCAGACATGGTCACCCATATGTCTTTATATATCTCTTACTTTCAAAGAGAAAGAAAAGGAGAGGCAACAAAAAAAGGGGGGGGGGAGGAGCAGGAGAGTTACCACAGAGTAAAGGTGATACGCGGGGAAATCTCCAAGGGCACCGGCCTCTATGTACTCTCCCCACCCCCTATGATTCCCAAATAAACCGGGGACTGCTTGAATTCCATCCATTTCCCCCATTACTCCTATACATGTAAACAACCATGACAGGTCCTCTTTATACTCCTATATACATGTATAGAGCCATGACAGGTCCTCTTTATACTCCTATACACATGTAAACAACCTTGACAGGTCCTCTTTATACTCCTATATACATGTATAGAGCCATGACAGGTCCACTTCATACATGTATAGGGCCATGACATGTCCTCTTTATACATGACATGTCCGCCCGGAGATTTCTGTCTGATGGTTGTACACACCATCAGACAGAAATCCACGCGTAAACAATACGCGGGGCGTGGCCGCGACGATGACGTGGGCGACCCTGGAAGTTCAAAGCTTCCACGCATGCATCGAATCAGTACGACGCATGCGAGGGATGGCGGTCAGTCGGACGTGTCCGGTGAGTCTGTACAGACGACCGAACACGTCCGACGGACAGGTTTCCAGCGGATAGATTTCTTAGCATGCTAAGAAATTTTTATCCGCTGGAAACTGTCCGATCCGCCGGACAATTGTCCGCTCGGGCCTACACACGACCGAATCTGTCCGCTGGAACTGTTCCGGCGGACCAGTTTCAGCGGATCGATCCGGTCGTGTGTACGGTCGTGTGTACGGGGTCTAACAGATAAAGGTGCAAATCATTTATGGCAACATGTACAACATGTATATCATAAGTGAAAACACTCATAGCACATATCAACAAACCTGAAACGACTTCACTAATATATACAACATGTGTAACATGCCTATACACAAATAACAACTGACAGTGATTGGTCCAAAACTGGGTAATCTTATAACAAAAAATAGTGCCACAATTTGAAAAAGATGACAGCATTCCATCTATAATATATCACATCACTACATTAATGTCTATATTTTACAGTGCCCATGTGGCCTACAATATGTGGGAAAGACTACATGGGCCCTACAAATCTGACTTAATGAACATATTGGGAATATAAGAGAGGGTTTAAAGCATTTGTTTCCCAAACACTTCATATTCCTGATATGTGCCTGCTGTACCATGTACTTCTATGATAAAGTATCCTGTTCTCTTTGTATTGCTTCCTTTATGTGAAATCCCTGGTGTTCCTGCCAGCCTTCTTCCTTTTCTATTAAAAAACAACTGACCACATTAAGCAGGAGAACACATCGTGGTCACATCTCTAGCTATCCGGCGAACTCAGCCTGCTCTCCAATGATCAGACTTGTCCTCACTCGCCCCGAGTGCACAGCCATTCACTGGGAAGCTCAGTATACCGGTGCTTTTCCTCCCCCCAGCTCTTATGCAGCTGAAAACAGAGGGAATGTGATCACTTAGAAAAAAGGGAGCAAAAAGTATTTATAATGTTTTTTTTAATAACTATACACAAATGTTGTGCATTTAATTTTTATTTTAAACTGAATGGGTTTTACAAAGTGATTGTTTACAATCACGTTAAGGTCCATAGTGTTTCAAAACTCATGCTACTCATCGAAACAAAAACCAAGCCTGTACCTTTTTTTTTTTTTGGGAATCGACAAGTATAGTCCGCACTGCAGAGGGGAATCTATGAGATGAGCACTTTTACCACTCATGGTGTCAATATTGAACGGAACATCAATCGTTTTATAAATAATAGTTTATCTATCAAAGTTTACATTCTAACCCCTGACTTCTGGATTATTCCTTAATAAATATGTATACTTGAGGGCTCATAATTACCCCTTTTAATTCTTGCCTTAGATAGAGGTTTCGTTAGTCTAGTTTGGATCAATTTGCTCTGGTATTAAAATAGGGAAATGGTTAAATTTTAGATCCTTATTTTGGTTTTACAGCTGTACCGTATCTCATCACTTTTTTTTTTTTTTTTACCAGATTTCAATTTTTTATCATGTTATTGGAGTATGTATTTGATTAGGTTTGATTTAATAATGTATATACAAGAGAGTGGATCATTATAGGATATTATAAGGTGTCATATGATTTCTGACAGAGTACCATGCACAGTGAATTAGTAACATAATTATTTTTGTCATTTGTTTTGGACATATTTTTGGCTTTTTGATACATCCTCTGGGGGTAATAGGTCATCCCCATTCATGTGTTGTCAATCTACATACACAATGAACAATCTGCCCCCCTAGTATTTCTTTATAAAGTTTGTGTGGTAACATGTGTCCATGCCCCTGATGACATCTCATATGATATGCAATTGGGTGGGGTTGGAATGCACATATGTCACCACTAGGGATGGGCTGAAGGTTCAGAGCTGAATAATGAACCCCATTGAAGTCTATGAGACCCGAACTAGAAAAATCAAAAGTGCCCATTTTGAAGGCTTATATGCAAGTAATTGAGCATACAAGTTATGGGGGTCTGGGTACTGCTCTTGGGGACATGTATCAAAAGCTGTAAAAAAAATAATTTTTTAATAAGCAGTTACAGGTGAGTTTGAAAAAAAAAGTCCAACCTATGTGTGTGATTATATGTCAGTATTACATTGTATATCCCTGTATGCTGTGGTCACTCTGGCGCTTATCTAATAGTTTTTTGAAACAATCGATGCCCCCGCTGAAACCACCGCCTGTGGAAGGGAATTTCACATCCTTGCCGCTCTTACAGTAAAGAACCCTCTTTGCAGTTTAAGGTTAAACTTCTTTAATTCAAAATTTTAGTGAGTGGCCACATGTCTTATTAAACTTTCTTCTGCAAAAAAGTGTTGTCCCTATTGTGGGGTCGCCAGTATGGTATTTGTAAATTGAAATCATATCCCCTCTCAAGTGTCTCTTCTCCAAAGAATATAAGTTCAGTGCTTGCAACCTTTCTTCATAACTAGGGATGAGCTCGATGTTCGAGTAGAACGTAAGTTAGACTCGAACATCGGGTGTTCGCTTGTTCGCCGAATAGCGAACAATTTGCGGTGTTCGTGAAATGCGAAACACCTTTTAAAAGTCTATGGGAGAAATCAAAATTTCTAATTTTAAAGGCTTATATGCATGGTATTATCATAAAAAGTGTTTGGGGACCTGGGTCCTGCCCCAGGGGACATGTATCAATACAAAAAAAAGTTTTAAAAACTGAAGTTTTTTGGGGAGCAGTGATTTTACTAATGCTTAAAGTGAAACAATACAAGTGAAATATTCCTTTAAATTTCGTACCTGGGGGTGTCTATGGTATGCCTGTAAAGTGGCGCATTTTTCCCCGTGTTTAGAACAGTTCCTGTGCAAAATCACATTTCTAAAGGAAAAAAGTCATTTAAAACTACTCGCGCCTATAATGAATTGTCGGGTTCCGCAATACAGATAAAAGTCATTAAAAAAAATGGCATGGGTTCCCCCCCAGTCCATTAGCAGGCCCTTTGGGTCTGGTATGAATATTAAGAGAAATCCTGAATCAAAATGTAAAACAAATATGTGTGGGGGGTCCCCCCAAATTCCATACCAGGCCCTTCAGGTCTGGTATGGATTCACGGCCACCTCCCATGGAGGCGGAACTGTTCCTTTTTTTTTTTTTGCTCAATATCGTCCCGTCGTCCCGAGATGGATTACATCGCTGAATTTTTTTGTTTGTTTGTTTTTAATAAAGGACTTGTCCCAAGCTGGCTCTTGTGTTTTTTTTTTTTAAATGTTACACTTTTTTGGGTGAAATGGATACATGTCCCCTGGGGCAGGACCCAGGTCTCCAAACACTTTTTATGACAATACCATGCATACAAGCCTTTAAAATTGGCACTTTTGATTTTTCATGTTCGTGTCCCATAGACTTTAACGGTGTTCGCGTGTTCAAACTCATTTGTTGCCTGTTCTCATGTTCTGGTGCGAACCGAACTGGGGGGGTGTTCGGTTCATCCTTATTCATAACTAATATCCCCCAGACCCTTTATTAGCTGTGTTGCCCTTCTTTGTTCTCGCCAGTGTTAATTTAGTCGACTAAAACATTTTAGTCGACTAAATGAATACTATTTTAGTCAGCTAAAATACGACTAAAACTAAAACAATTGAGATGACTAAAATACGACTAAAACTAAAATGGCATTTTGGTCAAAACACTAAAATGGGACTAAAACTAAAATGCCATTTTAGTCAAAAGACTAAGACTAAAATGTAATTGAAATTTGACTTTAAAATGAACACTGGTCTGTAGTGCATGTTAATACCTCAATACCATAACTAATAACATATTCAATTCTTCACTACGGCAGTATATAATGAATTTGGAAATTTTAGAGAAATGTTAACTATTGCATTACAATTTAATTACGCCCATTCGATTTTAGACGTCTAAAATGAGTTTTAGTCAACTAAAATGTCCTGGAGATCTTAGTCGACTAAAATGTAGGTCATTTTAGTCAACTAAAACCTACAGGAGATTTAGTCAACTAAATATGACTAAAACTAAAACAATTGCAGAAGACTAAAATGGGACTAAAACTAAAATGCCATTTTAGTCCTAAGACTAAAGCCTCATACACACCGTCGGACTTCAAACAAACTTTTCAGTGGATTTTTTTTTGAAGGGCGTTGGCCGTTAACTTGGTATGCATACACACGGCAGGACTTTTTCAGCAAACTCTCCCAAAATCACATGGTTTTTCAGCTCTTTCCTGCTCTTTACCGCCACCCTTTGGTCAAATTTTGCTATTGTTGGTTGATTTTAACATTGGTTCTGAACATACGTGTTTGTACTTTGGACAAAAGTCCGATGGACTTCTGTACACAAGATAGGACTTTGCACCGTAGGACTTTTGTTGCCGAAATGTTTGTCCGTTTGCAGAGCGAACTTTTGTCTGATGAAAACGTTTGTCCGATGGAGTATACACACGGTCGGATTTTTTTTGAAAACCTGCTCATTTTGAAGTTTGTTGTCAAAAAGTCTGGGGCTTTTGACTAAAACTAAATTGAAATAAAAAATTAACACTGGTACTGGTGCCCAGAACTGGACAGCATACTCTAGTTGAGGCAGGACCAAAGTCTTGTAGAGTGGGAGAATTATTGGTTTATCCCTGGAGTTAATCCCCTTTTAACTGCATGCCAATACTCTGTTTGCTTTGTTGGCAGCAGCTTGGCATTGCATGACATTGCTGAGTCTATCATCTACTAGGACCACCAGGTCCTTTTCCATCCTAGATTCCCCCAGAGGTTCACCCCCTAGTGAGTAGATTGCATTAAAAATTTTGCCACCCAAATGCATTATTTTAAGTTGCCCACCCCATTAATTTGTCGATGCTTAAAGTGAAAGCATAAAAATGTCTTTCAATGTAGTGCCTGGGGGGTCCCCTTAGTCTACATGTGAAGTGGCACATCTGTACTGTGTATGGAAGCTGCTGCAGCAATAATTGCATTTATAAAGCCAAAAAAGTGAAATTTTCTCTGCAAGCTTTCTTTATTTTGCAAGCAACGGTTTGGGGGAGCCAGTCTGTATGATAAGGTCACAATGTAGTGCACTGAGAACAAGATTAGAGATTTTTTGGATAAATTCTGGTGTCTCTTCCACAGACTTTGTATAGAAGTAACAGGTGTGGAAAAATTGGACTTTGGGTGTCGGTGGCACCTTCACACTGTAACCCGATAGAGGTACTCTTGATTGAAGCAAGAATTGGCCTTGCTGTCAAACTTAAATTAAATGGGTGTTAATTGTGCCCACGAAACCTACACCAAAAAAATTCCACATCCCAAAAACACTTAATCAGTGACATCGGCATCAGAGGCTTCATAGCTGCTGGTAATCCAGGACTGATTTATTTTGATAAATGTCAGATGGTCCACAGAGTTTGTGGACAGAGGCATTCTATTATCAGTAGCAAAACCTCCAGCAGCACCGAATGCCTATTCAGAAAGCACGCTGAATGCAGGGCAGCCCAGCAGCTCAATTGCATACTGGACAAGTCCTGCCCAGTGGTCTATTCTTATGACCCAGTAAGCCAGTGGATCGTCATCTGGAAAGATCTCCTTCTCTGTTTTTTGCCCCTAGATCACAGGTGTAAAACACAAGGCCGACAGGCCGAATCCGGCCCTCCAGGCCATTTCATGTGGCCCTCACACCTCCCCTGCAGGAGAGTTTCAGCCTTCCTCTGGTCCTACTCCAGACCCTTACTTTCTGCTTTCAAGCAATGCATCCAGCTTCTTCCCAGCAGCAGCATAAGGAAAGGGGGTGCACTGTGATGTAAAGGAGAGTGGGGGACTCAACTTCTGATGGTGGGGTGGCTCTTGACATCTAATGTAAAGGGGAGGGGATGTGCTGGATATTTAATCTTACAGGTACAACCAGCCCTTTTGAGGGCAATCATATATGCTGATGCGGCCCACAATGAAATTGAGTTTGACACCCCTGCCCTAGATAATCATCCACCATGTGATGCAGACGCTGCTGATGGGATGTGGAAGCTGATGGCCCTGGGCAGCAATGACTTAAAATATGAAATGCATCACTTAGGTAGCCGTCTTCTCCATTGCTCCTCTCTTGATCAACAGATCAAGGGGTTAAATGTGTTTCCTCAGCGTGTTCTAACTGTAGGGGGGATGGGCTGCACGAGACATGACAGAGATAGCTGTTCCCGATCACTGGGAACAGCCGATCTCTGAACAGGAGGTGTGTGGCATTATTGCACACCACCATTCCTGGCTCCAGCTGGCATGGCGTGAACCACCTCTGGGCCTGCCTCTGCAGAGCTGCAATCATTTCTGCTCAGGTACTGTATGGTTCCTGTCCCCTAAACACACCAGCTGAAGCCCTGCATAGCACCCTTTAGCCTGACTCATTGAATAGCCCCTTGAACGCTTAGGGGGTACTTGTGGTTCATAGGACAATTCAGCAGAGGAGGGCATGGGCATGGAGGAGGGGATAGAGCTGACAAATCTTGCATCATCACCACTAGCTGTATGGAGACGTGGCGGCGCAACAAGCTGCAGCACTAAGCCCTGTCCTGCATTCTTCCGAGTTGCAAGCAGAGTTACCCAGTGTGCTGTGAATTAAATATATTGTCTCTGACCATGCTTGCTGGACCACGTGTAAGCAGTACTGTGATCTTTGCAGCTGACTGCCTTGCCTAATGATGCCCCAACATTTGACAAGCTTGCATTCAGATGCTGGGCATGTGGGTGGCAGTGACCGTATATATATATTTTTTTCGTAGCAGCAGATGGGGCAGAGAAATTTTCCGGCTATAGTCTACAGCTGGTGGTGTGCTACTGGCAGATGTTCTGCAAGGACCTGGGACACCCTGCTCTATACTATAATCCCTGTCAGTGGAGGCTGCTGAGAGGTCATGAGGTATAGCGGGCGCGGACTGAGGTGAGTAAGAAGGAGGGACAGAATTGCACCCCTTTTGTGTGGCTTTCAGGTGCTCCTGCCAACGGGCTGAGTGGTGGGATGTTGAATGCCTTGTAAAGCATGTGGTACCCAAATGGCTGGTGTTTTTTGCCACGCTTGATCAGCTTGAGGCAAAGTTTGCACATTACAACAGTGCAATCGGCTGCACATGTGCTAAAATGGCCAAGACAGCTGAGCTGTGGGAAGTGGCCAGGGAGAAAACAGCTCCACAATGTGATGAACTAGGGTGGCTGCTCTCTACTCTTCCATGATGGCTGCCGCATTGGGGTTGTGCCTCACCCTCACTTTCCTCATCTGCTCTATGCAGAACCCAAGTCACGTCAGTGACCTCATCATCATTATCATCTCCTCCATCCTCATTACTGGATGAAACATGATTGCCAATTTGTGTACCAGTGTTCTCCCCTCTCTGTAGGCTCATGTTCCTGCCTTCCTTAAAGGGGTTGTAAACCCTTGTGGATGTTAACCCACTCTCATCCTTTCTAAACTACTGCCATAGTGCTGATCTATAAGGATATACATACCTCCTGCATGTATTCTTACCTGTCAAATGTCTCCCCTCTCTCTGTTATAAGACCCGAAAAACTCCAGATTTTGTGGGTGGGTCTGTTGTCTGGAGCTCGGTGGGTGGAGTCGTGATGTCAGTAGACTCCCCGCCCACCTCTACACTCCCCTTGTCAACATGCATTTTCTCTTGTGTATTCCTTACACTAAATTCTGCTATGATCCCTAACATCCAGTCAAAATCCAGAAAAGTAACCACATGACTTCAGAAAAGGACTAGGGGTGGGAATTAAAAAATAATGCCTGTCTCCAGGCTAGAGCATGAGATATGTAAATAACCTGATGTTGCAACTGTGATCAGGTGACCTCAGACACACACACTGCAA
This sequence comes from Rana temporaria, assembly GCF_905171775.1. NCBI lineage: Eukaryota > Metazoa > Chordata > Amphibia > Anura > Ranidae > Rana > Rana temporaria. The sequence continues at coordinate 100,230,952 of NC_053500.1, forward strand.
TTCTGCCCAGCTTTCACTAGATGCATCTAACCTAAATAAGATCACTTGTCTGTGTATATTTTGCTTTCTGTTCTGTGTTTTCACTGCAGTATACATGCATTTCCTCATCACACTGAACTGTGGATCACACCCCATGATGAGAAACATCCAGTCAAAACACAGTAAATGCAGCCAATCCTGGAAGAGCTGGAGAGGAGAGTGAACTTTTTACACAGGATGTGCCTCTGTCTAAGGCTAGTGCATGAGATATGTAAATAACCTATCACTCACAGCAAGGAGGAAGAACGGACTAAGGTTTTTCTCTGTAAGTCCATTTTATTTCACTAAACAATAAAATAGGATTGCTCAGCGCTGGATTAACTCTGTGTGGCAAGACTGGGCACAGATGATAGGAAATCTTATACCCTACGCGCCCGCAAGGTAACCCCTGGGAGGGCGCTTCTCCTAGGGGGGGTTATCTGATGTGGGGAGGAGCCGCGAGAGCTGCCGGGGGACCCCAGCAGAAGAGGATCGGGCCACTCTTTGCAAAACGAACTGCACAGTGGAGGTAAGTATGACATGTTTGTTATTTCAAAAAAATAAAGCTTTACAATCACTTTAACCTCACAGCCAACATCTGAATCAAGTAATGGCTGTGCATTGTCAAGGGGCAAGTGGCTGATGCTGTGTTCAAATATCTCAGCTGTCTCCTCCAAGCCTGATGTTGGGGTTATGGCAGAAATGGCTGTGGACAAGAAGGCAGGTTTTAGCCACTCTGGCAGCTGCAGTGGGCTGCACACTAGTCTCTGCTTGGGTGACAGAGGATGAGGATGGTTTAGTAAGCCAGTCCACCACCTCATAGTTTTAGCAGACATTTAATATCTGAAAAATATATTTTTTGAGAACACCATAACATTTTGCACCACAGCTAGCAAGTTTGTATGAACAGGCCACAATTTCAGACAGTTAGGCCCTGTACACACGGTCGGACAAAACAGATGAGAATGGTCCAAGGGACCGTTTTCATTGGTTCACCGCTGAAGTGGTCTGATGTGTGTACACACCATCAGTTCAAAATCCGATCTGGTCAGAACGCGGTGACGTAAAACACACAACGTGCTGAAAAAAATGAAGTTCAATGCTTCCAAGCATGCGTCGACTTGATTCTGAGCATGGTTTTGAACCGATGCTTTTCTGTACTAACCATCGGTTTGGACCGATCGGGCAGCGGTCCATCGGTTCGGTTTTGAAGCATGTTTTAAAATTTTGGACCGAAGGAAAACAGACCGATGGGCTATACACACAGCCGGTTTGGACCGATGAAACTGAACTGCGGTCCATTCTCATCGGTTTTGTCCGACCGTGTGTACGGGGCCTTAGAGGCATTTAATATTTGAAAATAAATATAAATATTAAAAATAAAATTACAAATTTGCACCACAGCGAGCAAGCCTGTCTGAACATGCCATAATTTGATAGAAATAATAAATCTAAACGCTTTGTTACCAAAATATTAATATTCTAATAAAGTGCTGCTAACACTCTTGTGAAATCACTAACTCAAGCAATATTAAAAAAAGTATATATTGTCCATATGGACTACAAAATTTACAGCATCTCACAAAAGTGATTACACCCCTCGCATTTTTGTAAAATATTTTATTATATCGTTTCATGTGACAACACTAAAGAAATTACACTTTGCTACAATGTAGAGTAGTAAGTGTACAGCTTGTATAACAATGTAAATTTGCTGTCCCCTCAAAATAACTCAATATACAGCCATTAATGTCTAAACCGCTGACAACAAAAGTGAGTACACCCCTAAGTGAAAATATCCAAATCTGGCCCAATTAGCCACTTTCCCTCCCCGGTGTTATGTGACTCGTTATCTCAGGCGTGAATGGGGAGCAGATGTGTTAAACTTAGTTTTATTGCTCTCACTTCCTAATACTGGTCACTGCAAGTTCAACATGGCATGTATAAATGTAATAGTGTTTAATGTCTTTTGTGTAAAGTCTTTTAAAAAAGTTTAATATTTTTTTTTTTTTTTTTAAAACATGGCACCTCATGGTAAAGAGCTCTCTAAGGATCTGAACAAAGGATTGTTGCTCTACATAAAGATGGCCTAGGCCAGGGGTCTCAAACTCAAATTACCTGAGGGCCACAAGACAAGTTTCCATATCCCATGGGGGGCCGCATGCAAACTTTCAAACTTCAAAAACAGTACTGGTGTCAGCGAACGCATTATTAACCCTGACCACTACACTGCACACTGACCACTACACTGCACACTGACCACTCACCAACAGGGTACAGCACATCAGGGCACAGGGCACAGCACACATGAGTGCACAGCGCACATCAGGGTACAAAGCCCAGCACATCAGGGTACAAAGCCCAGCATATCAAGGTACAGGGCACATCAGAGCACAGCACATAGGGGTACAGCACAACAGGCCACATCAGGGTGCACGGCACATCAGGGCAGGGCATATCAGGACAGGGCACATGGCACAATGCAGGACATGGCACATCAGGGCACAGCACATCATGACATTGCACATCAGGGTACAGGGCACATGAAACAGCACATCAGGGTACAAAGCCCAGCACATCAGGGTACATGGGGTACATGGGGCACATGGCACATCAGGGTACATGGGCCACATCAGGGTACATGGGGCACAATCAGAGCACATCAGGGCACATGGGGCATATCAGGACACATGGGGCACATACGAGCACACCAGGGCACATGGGGCACATGAGAGCATATCAGGGCACAATCAGGGAACATGGGGCACACCAGGGAACATGGGGCACATCAGGGCACAGCACATCAGGACAGGGCACATGGCACATCAGGGTACAGAACATGGCACATCAGGGCACAGCACATCAGGACAGGGCACATGGCACATCAGGGTACAGGGCACATGAAACAGCACATCAGGGTACAAAGTCCAGCACATCAGGGTACCCCATGTACCCTGATGTGCTGGGCTTTGTACCCTGATGTGCTGTTTCATGTGCCCTGTACCCTGATGTGCCATGTGCCCTGATGTGCTGGGCTTTGTACCCTGATGTGCTGTTTCATGTGCCCTGTACCCTGATGTGCCATGTGCCCTGTCCTGATGTGCTGTGCCCCATGTGCCCTGATGTGCTCTCATGTGCCCCATGTTCCCTGGTGTGCCCCATGTTCCCTGATTGGGGAACAAGGGCCACATCAGGGCACAATCAGAGCACATGGGGCATATCGGGGCACATAAGAGCACACCATGGCACACGGCGCACATGGGGCACATCAGGGCACAATCAGGGAACATGGGGCACATAAGAGCACATCAGGGCACATGGGGCACAGCACATCAGGACAGGGCACATGGCACATCAGGGTACAGGGCACCCTGATGTATAGAGCCCAGCACATGAGGGTACATGAGGCACATGAGGGTACATGGGGCACATGAGGGCACATGGCACATTGGGGCACATGAGGGTACATGGGGCACATCAGGGCACAATCAGGGCACATGAGAGCACATGAGGGCACAATCGGGGCACATGAGGGCACAATCAGGGCACATGGGAGCACATCAGGGCACATGGGAGCACATCAGGGCACATGAGAGCACATCAGGGCACATCAGGGCACATGAGAGCACATCAGAGCACATGAGAGCACATCAGGGCACATGAGAGCACATCGGAGCACATGAGAGCACATCAGGGCACATGAGGGCACATCAGGGCACATGAGGGCACATCAGGGCACATGAGAGCACATCAGAGCACATGGGAGCACATCAGGGCACATGAGGGCACATCAGGGCACATGAGAGCACATGAGAGCACATGAGAGCACATCAGGGCACATGAGAGCACATCAGGGCACATGAGAGCACATCAGGGCACATGAGAGCACATCAGAGCACATGGGAGCACATCAGGGCACATGAGGGCACAGGGCACATCAGGGCACATGAGAGCACATCAGGGCACATGAAAGCACATCAGGGCACATGAGAGCACATTAGGGCACAGGTCATTTACTTGTTGTTTTCTTCAAAGGCAGAGTAGCGCAGGAAGCGTCTGTCATAAGGTCACTTGTCTCTCATGTCACGCTGCTACTCCCCGGCATCTCAGATAATGTCACAAGCAAATGGGGATGGACGAGAAGAGAGGAGGGGCCGCCGGGGAGTAGCAGTGTGACATGAGAGACAAATGAACTTATGACAGACGCTTCCTGCGCTACTCTTCGTGCACCTCAATCTACACTTCCGTGGCACCCGCCCTGCCTGCGGGCCATTTAAAACCGGTCCGCGGGCTGCAAATGGCCCGCGGGCCGGTACTTTGACACCCCTGGCCTAGGCTATAATAAGATTGCCAAGACCCTGAAACTGAGCTGCAGCACAATGGTCAAGACAGGTTTAACAGGACAGGCTCCACTCAGGCTCCATTTAGAACAGGCCTTACCATGGTGGACCAAAGAAGTTGAGTGCACGTGCTCAGCATCATATCCAGAGGTTGGGAAATAGATGTCTGAGTGCTGCCAGCATTGCTGCAGAGGATGAAGGGGTGGGGGGGTCAGCCTGTCAGTACTCAGACCATATTCCGCATGCTGCATCAAATTGGTCTGCGTATCTGTTGCTTTACAAGGAAGCCTCTTCTAAAGATGATGCACAAGTAAGTCCGCAAACAGTTTTCTGAAGACAAGCAGACTAAGGACATGGATTACTGGAACCATGTCCTGTGGTCTGATGAGAGCAAGATAAACTTATTAGGTTCAGATGGTGTCAAGCATGTTTGGCGGCAACCAGGTGAGGAGTACAAAGACAATTGTGTCTAGCCTACAGTCAGGGCCGCCATCAGGGGGGTACAGGCATTACACCTGTAAGGGGCCCGGAGGTCCCCAGGGGCCCGGATGGCAACCCCCTTTTTTTAGGGGCCAATTTTTTTTTTTTAGAGGTCCAGAGGTCCCCAGGGGCCCGGAGGCCCCGGATGGCAACCCCCCTTTTTGTATTTATTTTTTATAAAAAAAAAAAAATTTTTATATATTTTTATTTTATTTTTTAATAAAGGGCCATTTTTAATTTTTTTAGAGGTCCCCATATATATATATATAATATTATTATTATTAATAAAGGGCCCCGGATGGCAACCCCCCTTTTTTTATAAAAAAAATATATTTTTTATATATATTTTTTTTACATATATATATTTTTGTCTATATATATATATATATATATATATATATATATATATATATTTTTATTATTAAAGGGCTCAGAGGTCCCCAGGGCCCCATGTGTGGCAAACCCCCCCCCCCTTTTATTTTTATAAATGTTTATTTTTTTATTTTTGTTTATATATATTTTTTTATTTTATTTTTTTATTAAAGGGCCCTGAGGTCCCCAGGGCCCTGGATGGCAACCACCCTTTTTTTTCATAAATGTTTATTTTTTTACATATATATATATATATTTTTTTATTATTAAAGGGCCCAGAGGTTTCTTTTTTTCAATTTTATTAAAGGGCCCAGAGGTCCCGGATGGCAACCCCCCTTTTTTGCAATTTCTTTTTATATGTATATGTATATATATATATATATATATATATTATTAAAGGGCCCAGATGTCCCCAGTGCCCCAGATGGCAACCCCCTTTTTAAAAATATATATATATATTTTTTATATATATTTCTTATTTTTATTAAAGGGCCCAGAGGTCCCCGGATGGCTACCCCCCTTTTTTTATATATTTTTTCCTTTATTTCTTCTTTTTTGTGTAAAGGGCCCCCCCCCGCTTCTCAATTCGTGGCAGCCCCCCCGCTTCTCAATTTCAGGCGGCAGCACCCCCCCCCCGGTTCTCTGCTCCAGGGGGCCCATGCCTGAAGCTGTGTAAGGGGCCCCATAATTCCTGATGGCGGCCCTGCCTACAGTCAAGCATAGTGGTGGGAGTTTTATTGTCTGGGGCTGCATGAGTGCTGCCGACACCGGGGAGCTACAGTTCCTTAAGGGAACCATGAAGGCCAACATGTACTGTGACATACTGAAGCAGGGCAAGATTCCCTACCTTTGGAGACAGGGCCGCAGTATTACAATATGATAACGACCCCAAACACACCTCCAAGATGACCACTTCCTTGCTAAAGGAGCTGAGGGTAAGGGTGATGGACTGGCCAAACATATCTTCAGACCTAAAACCTATTGAGCATCTGTGGGGCATCCTCAAATGCAAGGCAGAGAAGTGCAAGGTCTCTAACATCTACCAGCTCTGTGATGTCATCATGGAGGAGTAGAAGAGGACTCCAGTGGCAACCTGTGAAGCTCTGGTGAACTCCATGTCCAAGAGGGTTAAGGCAGTGCTTGAAAATAAAGGTGGCCACACATAATATTTGGACATGTTCACTTTTGTTGCCAGCGGTTTAGACATTAATGGCTGTGGGGGGTTATTTACGAAAGGCAAATCCACTTTGCACTACCAAGTGCATTTCCAAGTGCACTTTCAGTGCAATTTCAAGTGCACATTGCACTTGTAGTTTGCACTTGTAGTGCAAAGTGGATTTGCCTTTAGTAAATAACCCCCTGTGTGTTGTTATTTTCATAATACAAGATGTACACTCACTACTTTACATTTTAGCAAAGTGTAATTTATTCAGTGTTGTCACATGAAAAGATATAATACATTTTGAGGGGTGTACTCACTTTTGTGAGATATTGTATATACTATATCATCAAAAGGATTCGGACGCCTGCCTTTACATGCAATTTAACATTAATGACATCCCAGTCTTAGTTCGTAGGGTTCAATATTGAGTTGGCCCATCCTTTGCAGCTATAACAGCTTCCACTTTTCTGGGAAGGCTGTCCACTAGGTTTAGGGGTGTGTCTAATGGAATGTTTGACCATTCTTCCAGAAGCGCATTTGTGAGGTCAGGTGCTGATGTTGGACAAGAATTCTTGGCTCAGAGTCTCTGCTCTAATTCATCCCATAGGTGTTCTATCAGGTTGAGGTCAGGACTCTGTGCAGGCCAGTCAACTTCCTCTACCCCAAACTTGCTCATCCATGCGTTTATGGACCTTGCGTTGTGCACTGGTCTGATTCATATATAATGGTGTGCAGGGGTGGACTGACAACCCATGGGGCCCCTGGGCAATAGAAGATTATGGGGCCCCTGGTCTTACAGATGGCAGCTAAAATCTCAGGATTTTCACATCAAAAGCATGTCGGTTTAAGATATAGCAGGGACAGATGTAAAAAAAAACACAGATTTTTACATACTGTCCCTGGTTTTATTGAGCCTGGCAACCCTGATGGGGCCCCCTAGTGTCATGGGGCCCTCGGGCAGTGCCCGAAAGTCCCAATGGTCAGTCCGCCGCTGATGGTGTGTTTTATTGTTTTTTGTTTTACAGGGGTTGGGCTTGGTCCCTTGGTTCTATTGAAGGCAGCTCTCAAGTGAGTTTAGGGTGGAGAAACTTGAGTGGCCTGCACACTAAGGTGTTTTACCTGTTATTTTTCTCCTTCCTTTATCACACCAAGATTTCTAGCAAAAGTGGATGATAGAGGAAACAAACAATTTAACACTAACAGAGGTGCTTACAATGGTCAACTCTTTTTTCTTTTTTTTTCCAGTTAAAACTTTCATCTCATCTCAGTAACTTTTTAAAAAGTGTTAGCTGGAGTTAATTTGTTAGTCAGTTATGTAAAGTGCATCTAAAATCTACCAGTTCATTTAAGGCCTTGTACAGATGAGGGGACAGTCCGCTGAAAACGGTCCGCCGTCCGTTTTCAGCGGACATGTCCCCTCGGAGATTTCTGTCTGATGGTTGTACACACCATCAGACAGAAATCCGCTCAGACAGACAGCGCGGTGACGTGTCCGCGCCGCGACGATGACGCGGCGACGTGTGCGACGCTGGAAGGTCAATGCTTCCACGCATGCGTCAAAGTGATTCGACGTATGCGAGGGATGGCGGGCCGCTCGGACATGTACGGTGAGTCTGTACAGACGACCGAACATGTCCGACGGACAGGATGCCAGCGGACATGTTTCTTAGCATGCTAAGAAACATGTGTCCGCTCGAAAACGGTCGGGTGGACAAATGTCCGCTGGAAACCTGTCCGGTCGGCCGTACACACGACCGAACATGTCTGCTGAAACTGGTCAGCGGAAAAGTTTCAGCAGACATGTTCGGTCGTCTGTACGAGGCCTAACACTACTCTATCCAGACAGTACTACTGTAGAATGGTGACTCCTCCTTCAGATTTCTCCTCCATACATTAAGGAGTCTCCCCAAGACAAGAAGCATGTTATTGGCTGGATCAACAGGTAAAAATAAAGGAACAAAATGCTAAAAAAAAGTAATCCAGCCACCACATTTAAGGATTGGCAAACTGCAATAATGCTATGTTAATGTCATACAGGTACAGTAACAGAATAAATGGTGACTGAATGCAGTAATACATAAAAACAAATACAGAGATGATTGTTTTGAGATACCTGATGGTGAGACACTTTTGTTTGTCCCACAGCAACCCTTGGGGCCATGCTGGTCCCCTTCTATGGCACTGTTACCTCCAGTGTGTGTGTGTGTGTGTGTGTGTGTGTGTGTGTGTGTTGTTGCTACATGTGCAGGTATTCTCCAGTCAGCTTGCTGGAACTTGTGGTGTATATGTTCACCTATGATGCTTTCTGCTGGATTCGTCTGCTGGGGGCACGATACACTGGTTTGGCTACAACTCTTATCAGGTGTGGTCAGTCTGTCAGGATTTGTGGTGCTTCATGGATAGTGGATAGTTACCTGCTAAGATGTGTAGTGTACCTGTTTTGCTATGTCTTTGTCTAATGATAATGTGTGTGCTGGATTGCTGGGATTTGTGGTTTATCCTCTGACTCATTTAGTCCACGGTTATATAGATGGCTAATTAAGTTGGCTACCTGGAGTGCATGATGCACTTGTTTGCCTGCTGAGGTGAAGCTGCTGGGACTGAGTGTGTCGAATTGCTACTATATATTTGCCTGCTGCAATTAAGCTGTTGGGACCAGTGGTGCCTGGTGCTCACAATTTTGGGGGGGGGAAGCAAACAAACCTTTGTGCCCATCAATTGCAGCCTTTGTGCCCTTCAAATGCAGCCACTGTGCCATCAATTGCAGCCATTGTGCCCATCAAACGCAAACAACTGTGCCATTAATTGCAGCCACTTGTGTCTATCAAATGCAGCCACTTGTGCCCGTGAAATGCAGCCACTTGTGCCCGTGAAATGCAGCCATTTGTGCCCGTAAAATGCCATCACTTGTGCTGTAAAATGCCATCACTTTTGCTGTAAAATGCCGTCAATTGTGCCCATGAAATGCAGCCACTTGTGCCCATGAAATGCAGCCACTTGTGCCCGTCATATGCAGCCACTTGTGTCTGTCACATGCAGCCACTTGTGCCCATTATATGCAGCCACTTGTGCCTATCAAATTCTGCCTCTTGTGCTCATCAAATGCCGGCACTGTGACCCCTGCCCGCTGTCTGCCCTGAACTTACCCCATCTTAGTGGTGGATAAGGCAGCGGGTGACAGCGGCAAGCTTTGGGATGGCTCCTGTGTCCTCCATACTTCCCCCTCCACTCCACTTTGGTCTGCTATGTGCCGAATCAGGGCACCTGTGCCTTCAGCCAATCAGGTGATAGGTATTAGACATGCGCTGCCTGATTGACGGAGAGGTGGTTCAGTGTTAGAAAAGCAAATATAAATTTGCTTTTCTAACACATCTGTGTGGACTGTGAGCACAATGTTTTGCGCTCCAAGTCCACCTTTTTGAAGCCTAATGGAGCCTATGGCTCTAATCAGGTGCTTCAGAAAAACACCCTGCCACTGGAATTCAGGGGCCCGGCATCCGAAAAGGGTCCGGATGCCTGAATAGGGGGTGGCATGGATAGATTTGTGCGTAGCATGAATCTATCCATGAGTCATAGAGGGTGTGGCTGGAAAGAGGGGGCGGCACCCATGCCCCCTTAATGGACGAGCCGCCCCAGACAGAATATATTGCTTTTCTTAGGGCCCTTTCACACAGAGGCATATTTCAGGCGTTTTAGCGCTAAAAATAGCGCATATATAACGCCTGAAATACTCCTGCCCCAGCATTCTCAATGTGAAAGCCTGAGGGCTTTCACACTGAGGCGATGCGCTGGCGGGAGAAAAAAAAATCTCCTGCAAGCAGCATCTTTGGAGCGGTGTGTACACCGCTCCTTCACCCCTCCTTCCCATTGAAAACAATAGGACACCGCGGTAATACCGCCGGCAATGCGCCTCTGCAGAGGCGCATTGCCGGCTGTATTAACGCTTTTTCAGCCGCTAGCGGGGTTAATACCGCACCGCTAGCGGCCAAATACCGCCGCAATTCCGACGGTATAGCGCCGCTAAAAATAGCATCGCTATACTGCCACTGCCCCAGTGTGAAAGGGGCCTAAGACTTGTGATACAGCTGCTGGTTCATATACTTAATGGTACATCATTTTGTTGGAACTTCTCTAGTGACAGATTAGAATTGCTTCAACCAGTTGTACACCATTGCTGACACAGAATATTTATTTATTTCAGGTACTTATATAGCGCTATCAATTTACACAGTGCTTTACATATACATTGTGCAGCAGCAGCTTGTTGTTGCTTCAACATATGTATATATGTTTTTGACACATAAATACATTTATAGGCACATCTTTTAACCATTAAGCCTCTGGGACTAATATTTCAAATATATACAATAATCAGTTGATATCATTACAAGTTTTATATACCTATATAACTTCCAGTAGCTACTATTAAATGTTATCTCTTTGTCCAAAAAGTTCAAATGTATTACTATATTTTATCAGCGGCTGGATTGTTAGTTTAAATTAATTGATTAACTTTAGAGTTATAGAATTACAATGATTAATTACCAGTGTTTCTATTGAATGTTGTGAATGCTATTGAATGGTGTAACATAATCTCTATACATTGGCAATATTTGTAGATAATATATAGTCATTTTTATATGTAGGTTCTTTGGATATACTGGTTTTCAGTATAGGCTCTTGTGACTTTATATATTTAATATAGTTATATGTACTAGATTATTTGTATTTAAAATTAACGTTTTAGGGACTGTCTGGGTTGGTGTGGCAGCTGCACGAATTGCTATTATGTCGGTTTTATCCTAAAGTTTTTCTCTCAATTTATAGTTTTTTTTTTTTAAAACTGTATATGTAATCAAAACAATCTGTATAATGTTTTAATAACTTTAGGTAGAAAACTTATCATAAGGGCATGGAGAACATAATTTGTTACTGAGACCTTCTCATGAGTGCACACAGGGTATGATGGTGATCACAGGGGCAGCAGTATATGGGCTTATTATGAATAGGGTAATACTAAGATGGCCAGACAGTGGTATGCATAGGTGGCTAGAAACTGGCATTCTAGGGCCATCTGTTATATGAAAGCTAGAGGATAGGAGATTTGCAGCTTAACAGCTGCTCAGTTTGAGGACTGATGTGAGTGATGCAGAATTCAGTATGTGTGAGAGACTAATCTTAGGGGGAGGGTAAAATGATGGACAGGTGGGGGACATGATGGACAAACAGCAATCACTATACAGAATGAGATGGTAAAGAGAAATATGCATACATAACCAGAATATTACCACATGATGACCCAGTTAATATCATTCCCCTGACTGTATTAATCACACTGTATTATCAACAGAGATATTTGTTCAGTCAAACAGACAATCTTCCTCCTCCCATCCTGTTCCTTTCCCTCCCCCATGTTACATGATTTTCAAAGACTCCATCTGTCCCCTTCCCACACATGAATATCAAGACCCACTTACTTAAACTCTGGACTCAGATCAGGTTTTAGCCCATAGAATGCTGTAGAAAGTGAGATCATCCATTTTTGTGAAAAGCGACTCCCCTCACATTCCAGAAAAGGCTTTGACCATTGAACTTGGTTTGGGTCCACAATGTAGCTGTCTCCACGGCTCCACTTAGGTGTCTCCAAACTTTGCAGGTCATTTACTAGAATGGCTTTGGTAAGAGAGAGGTTGGTTTGAAAGCTGTTCCATATACCATAATTTTTTATATGTCTTACACGGTGCAGGGTTGAGGAGAGGTCTTGAAGAAGAATTTCATGACCTTCCTTTGTTGCCTGAAGAAGTAGCTGGGGTTTAGAGGATAGAGGTTGGGCAGTGAAGGAGAGTGCTGCCCGACGAATGTGTGGATCTCCCCCAGCAAGACTGCGAACCAAAGCATGATACCATTCCATATCTTCTCGTATACTGGATTCTCGCATGTCACTGGCTTGAAATATCATATTAAGGAAGTTGGTGGCATGTAGAAGATAGTCAATTGGTCTTCTGACATGATGGAGAAGGGATTCAGGTGGGGATCCCTGCAGGTCATTTATCTCATACCTCCTGGTGCAGTTCACTTCTGACAGAGACAGAAAATCCCCTGAGTGCAGAAAATGTAGAGCTGCTTTTTTGCCTTCTTCATCTGGCTGGTCTGGTTCAGGAGTAGATGGCTGTGGAGTAGTTGTAGGACTGGTGGTTGTAGCATCTTGTGAAAATAAAGATGGGGTCAAAATTGAATAAGTAGGAGAAGAGTCTTGCAAAGAGGGTAGCGATGAAAGATCTGAAGGAGTAGGCAGGGGCAGCGAGGATGTTGGAGTTGAAGGAGTTTGTTTTGGGGTTAATTCATTAATGTCATTGTTCCAAGAAGGGCTCTGAAAATCCTGGTTGGCATGAAGAAAAAGCTGGGCATGATGGCACCACAGCAGTGCCCACCACATCACCTCCATCTCACCAGAAGTAATATATCATGCCAGAGATGCCCTTCCTTCCAAAAGTCCTGGCTCCGTCCCTTGTTTATACAGAAATTTCATTGCACAGCAGGACCAAATGCCTACCAGGGCATGAATCCCCATGATCTCATTCCATCTACAGAGGAATCCCCAAAGTAGATCTCAGCTACAGTCTCACGTGAGTGCTGTGTATGTATCTGTCCTTCTCTAACAAACTAAGATTCCCATGCTTCCTTCCCACTTCTTTCTTTCTGCCTCCACCTCCCTCTCTACATCTGTATTATCTGACTTCTCCTCTTCTCCTTCTCTCGCTCTCTGTTTCTCGCTGTGTTCTCTTTTCTATCTTAAATTACTTTTTCCATTTATATCCCTCTTGTTGTATCCCCTTTTCTGTCTCTATTCATCTCTCTGCCTCATCCGCTCCTGCAGCCCCTCCCTCTCCAGCCAGTTCTAGTTTTATGAACGTCACTTGGTCCATCAGTCTGTGCCTGGCACTGCCCCATGCCCTATGCCCACTTCCCATGACATGGCTGCCTAATCCTATGCTGATAAAGCAAGCATTGCTGGAGAAAAGATAAAAAATCCAAAAGGAGCAGGAGAGTCTAAAAAAAATGCAGAATGCAAGGGAAATCTGATAACAAATAAGGGCGTCAGTTACTACCCAGGGATAATGCTAAATAACGAGCGCGTGAATGCAGGGCTATGCTTGCATGTGATGATGAGTTCTGAAAAGAAAAACCCTGCTATAGGTTAATCTATAAAATAAACCATTATAGTATTAAACGAGCTGACATTGAGTACTGTAGTCCTTTATGTGGAGATGTTAATCAAAGGGAGCATTGGCCATATGGTGGGGGTGCAACAATGTTAGGATTTACTGCAGTGTGTCCAAAAAATTTGAAAAACAAGCAGAGACATGGCTGGATGCTGCCACCTTTGTAAATGTAAAAAACATCGAAGGATGCAACTAGATGTGCAATGCAGAGCTTCAGACAAGGGCAAGCACTAATTCATGGGTCAAAGAGAAGTATGGTGTAAAATATGTAGAGTAAACATGTGAAGAGGTATGGGCTGTGTGGGATGCAGACAGATTGTGTGGCTTTACAGATGGGGGGGCTATTCTGTCTTTTTTTTCCTAAGCTAGGAGATGCCGGTTATGTCGTCACACCCTGGATGAAACTCCATGGCAACTGAGGCTGAATTGTGCCCCCTCCATCAGCAGCAACAGACAGTCTGCTCAGCAAAAGGAGTTAGCGGAGATACACAAAGCTTTGCTATTAATGCAGACATAAAAGAGGTAGAAAGAAACAGATTGGAAGCAAATGTGACTGATAGATAGTTATCAGATTGCTAAATATGTTTTCACCTTTTTTCATCCTTTTTTTGCATCTCGGTGCTGCTGATCTCCTTGCATTCCAGTAATGGCTGCACGCCATTTCTCAGGGTGGGTTTTGGGAACAGTGAATCAAGCCTGCATATTGTGTATTAACTCGTAATCTCCATCAGTAGCCTGTGTGACAATGCAGGAACACAATCATCTGAGACAGGGACATGGCACTATCACCCTATACCAGGGAGTACCTTATAAAAGACTGCCTGCATGGCCACAAAGTATTTTAACCACTTGTTGTCCTGGGCAACTTTTAAACTTTTCAAACAGATATTACAATCATTATTCTTTGGTAGAAAATTACTTAAAACCACAAAACATTGATGTAGTACCCCGATGTTTAGGCAGGGTTGCTAGTAAATTTACCTTCCAGGTATAGTTGCCTTGGCCAATTGATAGGGGATCAATTCTGGAATTGCTGCACTTCTCTTCTCTGTCACTAGATGGCCAGGTATCTGGTGGCATTAGATAAGACAAGGGCATTGCAAGGACAGATTAGGAATAGATGGGATATCTCAGTCAATGGGCAGGGATCTTCTTTGGTCCCTTGGCCTGCTGGGAGAGCCTATTTATTTGGGTGAGGTCAGGTGATCAGGGTTCTGTGCCACCTGGATGGCTGTCTGAGAGCACGTGTGTTGTGCTGACCCATGCTGCTAGGCCAGAGCCTGAGGTCTTTCCCAGGGACACCTGGCTGCTAGGCTGTCTGAGGGCCTATCTAGAAGCAAGAGAGCAGGGTAGGGTTGGGACTGCCGCTTGCAGTCCAACCAGAAGTGACGGTTCTGCCGGCCAGAGAACCTATTGTGGTCGGAGATGGAGGGGAAGGTGTCGCCACTAAGAGACCACCCACCTTATTGAATGCTGTTAAACACGTGTAAACGCTGTTATACGTGCCTAAATGCTAGGTGCATTTAGCACTTCAGCGTTTATGCTTTTCAATGGCCAGAATAAAAAATTCTGGCCAATGAAGTAAATAAATGCCCAAACTCCAGACACTGCTAAACCCTGCTAAACTCACCTTAAAAGGCTCCATGCACATTGGCATAAAAAAATGTTGCTTCTCCAGGAGTTTTGTGTTCTGCTTGTAGAAGCAACTCAATCCTATGTGTTCATGCGCTTACAGGCATATTTTGAGATCAACGTTAAGAGGCAGAAAAAAAAACCTTCTCATTCGCGTTTCCGATTGGAGCTCACTGGCAGAAAAAAACATAAAACTCTCCTAAACTCATCTAAACTTTGTACAAAAAATGATCTATATGAACGTTTTTTACTCCAAAGAGAACAGATGCTTTTTAAGCCCAGTGTGCATTGAGAATAAGTGGTTTGAAAAAAATGCAGCTTAGGTGAGTTTATAACACGGATTTCTTGTGTCAGGGTAAACAACATTACTAGAAACCAGTGTGCATGAGGCTGTAGTAAGGTAATTTTCCCCCCAAACACACACATACACACACATTTTTATACATACACAATATGCATTTTTATATATATATACGTCACTTTGTTGTGTCACAGACAGGGAATCCGTGATGGGGACGTCAGGTGTCACGGGTACCCGGTGTGTTGGAGGTGGGGATGTGGCCAGTAAAGTCTGTGTCCTTCCAGGACTTTAAGAGATTCACATGGTAAATTTGGTGTGGTTTCCTTTTCCCTGGCTGGTAGACTTTGTAGTTTACCTCCCCCACCCTTTCGACAACCTCAAAGGGACCCTGCCACTTGGCTAGAAACATACTTTCCACTGTGGGAACCAGTAGCAACACTCTGTCCCCAGGGTTGAAAGTACGGACCTTAACACCCCGGTCATAGACCCTCTTCTGGGCCTCGTGGGCTCGCTCCATATGTTCTCACACCAGGGGCACGACAGCTGCGATGCGATCCTGCATCAAGGAGACATGCTCTATGATGCTCCTATATGGGCTGACCTCTCCTCACGTTTCTTTGGCAACATCCAGCAGGCCCCTGTGATGTCTACCATACAAGAGCTCAAAGGGGGAATAGCCTGTGGATGCCTGTGGAACCTCTTGTATGGCAAACATGAGATATGGTAGCAAAGAAAATCCCAGTTTCTCCCATCTTTGTCGACCACCTTTTTCAGCATACTTTTTAAAGTTTTATTGAATCTTTCGACCAGACTGTCTGTTTGGGGGTGGTAGACAGAGGTTCAGAGATGGGAGATTTTGTATAATCTACACAGTTTTTTGGTAACCCTGGACATAAATGGGGTGCCCTGATCGGTTGAGATAGAGTGGAGATCTCCACTCGACCAAACACCTGGACCAAGTCCTTGGCGATGGCCTTAGCGGAGGTGTTGCGCAAGGGTATGGCCTCAGGATAGCGAGTGGCATAGTCCAGAATCACCAGAATATGCTGGCGACCCCGGGCGGATTTCACAACCAGCCCCACCAGGTCCATGCCAATCCTCTCAAAGGGGACCTCGATTATTGGTAGAGGGACAAGGGGGCTGTGAAAATGGGGCGACGGTGCTGACATTTGGCACCTTTGGGGCACGATTCGCAGTACTCCTTGACATCTGCATGCAACCCGGGCCAGAAAAATCTCTGAACGATTCCCTGTTTTTTTCAACACTGAGATGCCCCCCCATTACATGACCATGGGCCAGGTCTAGCACCACCCTGCAAAAGGGTTTGGGAACTAGTAGCTGTTCTACCTTGTTCTCTACACAAGTAAAATGCGCAATATACCAGAAAAACAGATGTCCAAACAGTATTAAAAATGATAACTAGATGTACATAGTGATTTGTACAATCAAGGAAACCTAAGGAAGAGTCCAGGTTCTTAATATAGGAAGTCCAGGGACTGGAGAGGGATAGTGTAGCAAGGGTTTAAGTTACACTCTCAGGGCTGCCATCAGAGGGGAACAAAAACCATGTTCCAGTTCTACAGGAAAAAGCAAAAGAAAAGAGATGTCTCTGGGTGTAGCAGTTTTTAATTAAGTGCGGCTGCCTTGTCATACGCAGCATGTACCTCTCGAAACGTGTCGCATGCCAGTGACGTCAGCATCCCTCGCCTGCCATACCATCGTGCTCCAAGCCTCACTCTGGAAATCCTCCTCCATCGCAGCCGGCCTTTTCCATCTGTCATCGGTGAGATCGAATCCTCAGCAGCACAGCGCCCCAGCAGGATCAGAAGTGGACTGACAGACCTGATGACCTACCTCCCCTCGCTTGGGAATTGTTTTATGCTTTTATTTCACCATCTAAATGAGAGTGGCCTATGTTTACTACTCGATTAAAATTAATTTAAAACTGCTACACCCAGAGGCAGGGGTGGGCGGGGGGGGACAGGGCAATTGCCACCCCCGAGAAATTGGCTAATTAGAAATTAGCTAATTTGTAGTTGCGGAAATTGCGGGAGCTGGAGAATCTGAGCGTCTGCGAGTGACAGAGCCAGGGCCAGATTAAGAACATCATGGGCCTGGTGCTGAGGATTTTGGTGGGCCTTTTATAAAAAATAAATATGCAAACAATTTTTTGTTTATAACAAATTTAATTAAAGAGCGAGAGGGAGGATGAGAAAGAAAGGGGGGATGAGAGAGAGAGGATGCACATGAGCATGCATGGGAATGACATCAATGCATCCAAGGCAAGTGACCGAAGGCACAGAGCCCAGAAGGAAGACCAGGTGAAGATGGAAGCGCCCGGGACCCACCGACAGATCACAGATCGCAGCACTGGAGGGCTCAGTCTGACAATTTACCCTAATGTGCTAATATGCTGTCAATACTTGTACATTGTGGCATAACCTACCTCAGGGCCTCTAAAAAGTCGTAATGTTAGCAAAGTTTACTACCGCTTTATTATCACAGGATCCCAGGAGCCTCTCATGGGGGTCCCCTACTGACCCGGTTGCCCTTGGGCAGTGCCTAAGTGCATAGTTGCCAACATTTCAAAAATATTTTTAAGGGACACCTTTTTACAAGTGCTATATTTAGAGTAGCTGAGATCCCCTATGTTCCTCTATACATCACAGTAGTAATCACAAAATTTAATAAGCACTAATAATGGGCAGAACAAATATGAGGACTGAGAAGATTTCCTTTAGTTGAACTAACAAAAGTGTTCCCATTCTAGAGCTGGTAACATTGAGGATATTCAGTATAATTTTAAAGAACTGTTTTTGTGGGTAAGAGGCGTAGGAGAGGAGTATGGATGGTATAAAACTGGGAAGTATGTGCAGGTGATGGAGAGGAATGTGGAGGGTCTAACAGTGGGCACTATGTACAGGAGAGGAGTGTGGAGGGTATGACAGTGGGCAGTATGTACAGGAGAGGGGTGTGGAGGGTATGATGTGGGGGCAGTATGTACAGGAGAAGAATGTGGAGAGAAAGATAGTTGGCAGTATGTAGAGTGTGAAGGGTAAGGTTGGGTTACAGTATGTACAGGAGAAGAGTGTGCAGGGTATGACAGTGAGCAGTATGTACAGGAGAGGAGTGTAGAGGGTATGATGGGGGCAGTATCTACAGGAGAGGAGTGTGGAGGGTATGATAGTGGGCAGTATGCACAAGAGACTAGTGTGGAGGGTATGACAGCCGACACTATGTACAGGAGAGGAGTGCAGACGGTATGATACTGAGCAGTATGTACATTAAATGAGTGTGGAGGGTAAGACAGTGAGCAGTATGTACAGGAGAGGAATGTGGAGGGTATGAAAGCGAGCAGTATGTACAGGAGAGGAGTGTGGATGGTATGCTACTGAGCAGTATGTACATGAGATGAGTGTGGAGGGTAAGACAGTGAGCAGTATGTACAGAAGAAGAGTGGGGAGGATATGACAGTGGGCAGTATGTACAGGAGAGACGTGTGGACGGTATGACAGTGGGCCCTATGTATAGAAGAGAAGTGTAGAGGGTATCACAGTGGGCACTATGTATAGGAGAGAAGTTTGGAGGGTATGACAGTGAACAGTATGTACAGGAGAGGAGTGTGGAGGGTATGACAGTGGGCAGTATGCACAGGAGAGGACTGTGGAGAGTATGACGGTGGGCACTATGTATAGGAGAGGAGTGTGAAGGGTATGACAGTGGGCAGTATGTACAGGAGAGGAGTGTGTGGAGAGTGCGACAATGAGCACTATGTACAGGAGAGAAGTGTATGACAGCGGGTACTATGTACAGGAGAGGAGTGTGTAGGGTATGACAGTGGGCACTATGTATAGGAGAGAAGTGTGGAGGGTATGATGGTGAGCAGTATGTACATGAGAGAAATGTGGAGAGTATATACAGGTGAGGAGAATGAAGGAATCTGGGAGGGAAAAATATAAAGGTTTGTGGAAGGATGTTTAGGAAATGCGTAGTGGTTAAGCGGTACATACATGGATTGAAATTACGCCAATTAAGCAGAGACCAGCCATAGTCGATCTATGTATGGGCTAGCTGGTTTTACACAAGTCAATCTATCTGACTTGAGTACAACCAGCCTGTCAGGTTTTTCCCAAAACAATCAGTGCTGCCACCTATAGTTAGCAACACTGATCATTGTATTCACAGGCAGAACACAATAACACTGCAGGAGTGATTCCCCCATCCACAGGTCAGCAGGTGAGAGGGTGTGTGGGGACAGGCTGGGGAGAGATACTAGTCATTCCTTAGAAGGCTCTGGCTAGTATCAGCCAGATACACACAGGTTACATAAGCCACAATCGTTAGAGCGAGAGCAATAATTCTAGCACTAGACTTCCTCTAACTCTAAACATGTAACCTGTAAAAAAAAATTAAAGCATCACTTGATATACAAAAATGAATTGTGCTAACTTTAGTGTTTTTTATATATAATGTTTGAGGGTTCTGAGTAATTTTCTAGCAAAAAACAAATGATGATTTTTACATGTAGGAGAGAAGTGTCCGAATTATCCAGGGTAGCAAGGGGTTAATTACCATAAGTAATATGCAAATAATTATTATAAGCCCTGTGATCTCATCCTCTCAGTCTGCTGCTGGCTGCTCTGTATGTAGCTTCTGACAGGCTGTGCAAGAAGCCCTGTATCTAATGTGGAGTCTCTGTGACCCCTGGTCGCTGAGCTACAATCCTCGAAGTCCGTTTTTTTTTTTTTTTTGGGCAAATGGGCCTATCTTGAGGAAGGGGCCTGGAGCTGCAGCTCCAATAGCCCCTATGTTAATCCGACCCTGGACAGAGAGGGCGGGTGACAGCGCGGGCTGCTGTGAGCCTCGGTGTGTGGGCGGGCGGCTCGGTGGCGAGTGAGAGTCAGAGTGGGTGGTTAGCTGGTCGGCTCTGTGGGTGAGTGGGCGGCTGGCCAATCAACAAGCTGGCAGCCGCGGGAGCAGAGAGATAACATCATCTCTCACCGCCCCGCACCCGCCCTGCATCCCTGCTGTATCTTCCGCCCTCACTGTGCAGGCAGCAGAGAGATTACATCTTTCTGCTGCCTAACTCTGACAAGCAAAACACCACCCTAGTACGTGACAATCCGCAAGGTGTGGCAGGTGATGTGGCAAGTGACAATCTACATCTGGTGGCAGGCAAGTGGCATTCTGCAACTTGTGGCAGGTGACGTGGCAAGTGACAATCCGCAACATGTGGCAGGTGACGTGGCAAGTGACAATCTGCAACGTGTGGCAGGTGACATTGCAAGTGACTAGAGGTCGACCGATATATCGGCAGGCCGATATATCGGCTGATATTTGGCCGTTTTGGAGAAATCGGCATCGACCGTTTTTTTTTCAAATTAGCCCGATTTTTAACATGGCCGCTAGCGGTGCCACGGCTCCGGAGCTAGACCAAGGGCGCTGCCTTTCCTGATGCTGTGACCGTGGCGGCAATCCGCGGATTCCCGCCGCGGTCACAGCATCAGGAAAGGCCGCGGCTTCGGCCTAGCTCCGGAACCGTGGCCATCTTGGTACACCCTGCGCGGCAGCCAACCAGCGGGCCTGTAACAGCCAATCGGCGGCCACCGCTGCCGACACCCTCCACTCTGGGGAAAAAAAACGTCCCCTGACATGCTGCGCGCCCTGCCTCTGCCTACAAATCCCAGAATGCAGCGCGGGCCGGCAGTTACCGGCCCGCGCTGCATTCTGGGATTTGTAGGCAGAGGCAGGGCGCGCAGCATGTCGGGGGACGTTTTTTTTCCAGAGTGGAGGATGTCGGCAGCAGCCCCTGCCGATTGGCTGTTACAGTCCCGCTCTGCCTTCTGGGGATTGTAGGCAGAGGCGGGCAGCACGTCAGGGCCAGGGACATTGGAACTTTCTTGTGCTGGGAGATGGAACAGAGCCTGGAGCACTCCGCTGGTGGCAGTGAATGACATTGGGCTGTACTGGTGGGCACTGATGAGGTAATGCACTGATGAGGTAATGCACTGGTTGGCACTGATGAGGTGATGCGCGCTGGTGAGATGCACTGGTGGGCACTGATGAGGAGATGCACTGGTGGGCACTGATGAGGCTATGCGCTGGTTGGCACTGATGACGTGATGCGCTGGTGGGCACTGATGAGGTGATGCGCTGGTGAGATGCACTGATGGGCACTGATGAGGTGATGCACTGGTGAGATGCGCTGGAGATGCACTGGTGGGCACTGATGAGGTGATGCACTGGTGGGCAATGATGGGATGCACTGGTGCATTGGTGGGCACTGATGAGGTGGCACTGGTGGGCACTGATAGACACCAATGAGGTGGCCCTGATGGACACTGATAGGCTGCACTGGTGGGCACTGATGGGCTGCACTGATGTGGCACTGACAGGCTGCACTCCACCCTAAACAATTATCTCCTCTCCACCCTAGGTTTTTGGAGATGAGGGGGGGAAAAAAAGAATAAAAAAAAAAATATCGGCCTAAAATATCGGCCGCAAAAATCGGCAACACATATCGGCCATCGCCCGCCCCGATTTCCAAATATCGGCATCGGCCAGAGAAAAACCCATATCGGTCTACCTCTACAAGTGACAATCCGCAACATGTGGCAAATGGCAATCCGTAATATATGGCAGGTGACGTGGCAAGTGACAATCCGCAACGTGTGGCAGGTGACATGGCAAGTGACAAGCTGCATCCGGTGGCAGGTGGCATGGCAAGTGACACACTCGGGGCTCCCACTGATTCTGCATTATGGTGAGTTGAACCATTTCATTCTATATTACAATGTAATAATATAAATAATGTGCTTCAATCATCCTGATACCATAACAACCATGGTGCCGTGATCATTGAAGAGCTAACCCCAGCCATTTCCCTGATAAATTCCCCCCCCCAAATTTTTTTTCTTGTGCCCCTCCCAACACTAGACTCTGGATCCGCCCCTGCCCAGAGGTGCCTTTTTTCATTGTGCTTCTACCTCGTCCTCTCCATGTTTTATCACGCGATACAATAAATTGTTTTTAATTGCCATGTAAGGGAAAGACACCACCCAATTAGGATCCACGGGTTCCCCATCCAACATTTTAACGTTTTCCCTTGCTCTCATAAGGGTGGCCTCTCACAGTTGCTCGGTACAGAAATCCTCTCTCCTGACCTCTAAATCGGGTACCACATTTTGGCTACTCTCAATGTCAGGGTCAGAGGGATTCTCCTGTTCGTTACCCTCAGGCTGGGAGCTAGCTTCCAGGTCCTCTGGCTCCCCAGCCATGACAGGGAAAGGAAGAGGATCTCCGGCTTCCTCAAACCCACCAACAGCATCCCCTTCCCTTTGGCAAAAAGGGTCTGGTGAGAGTTCCCGTGCTTCCCCAGCAGGGGGAGCTCTATCTACCAGCCCCCCTTTTCTCTCCCATAAATTCCATAAATGGGGAAAATCTCTTCCCACTAAAGCTTCATGAAGCAGTGAAGGGACCATCCCACACTGAATGTGTTACACTGCCCCAGGGGGTATTAACCTCCACTGCCGCTGTCTGGTAGTCTTGAGCATCCCCATCAGGCCCGGACTGGCCATAGGGCAGACCGGGCATATGCCCGGTGGGCAGGGGCCGCCCACTTCTGTTGATGTCTAGACCGCATAGCTGTATATAAGCGGCGAGCGCGGCCTGGACAGGGTTAACATGGGCCACGGCTGCCGCTCACCTACTGCTATGCGGCCGTGCCTGTGTCCCTGTTTTTTCCGGCGCATGGGCTGAGCTGTGTGTGTCTCTCTCACACACAGCTTAGCCTCAGAGCCGACACGAACAGTTCCGCTCTCTGCTCTCGGATAGACTGCTCCTCCTCTTTCCGCCCCTCTTCTGTGTCTGCCACACCCACACACTCGGGGGAGATGTGAAGGAAGCAGGCAGCCTGTGCCTGAGCCTCCATTTCTGAGGTGAGTAAGATCACCCTCTCTCTCCTGCCTCCCAGTGTGCAAAACGGATTTAAGGGGTGCTCTGTGGACTCTGAGTGAGTAACTTGTATAGCGCCACAAATGCGAACTAAATCACCTCAAGGCGCCCTTTTTTCCATCCGGTGTCGTCCTTATCCTTCAGAAGAGGTGGGACTCTGATGCAAGAGGGGGGCTTTGATGACCAGAGACCCCCTAACATCAGAGTTCCCCTTTGCACACATTCTCCCTATAGGCTAAGTTCACACTTGTGCGATGTGGGAACCCTGCGAATCCACTGCGGGTTTCCGCATCGCACCCAAATCGCATATGCGAACTGCTGGGGAGTGTCATACAATGTTAACGACACTCCCATTTCAGCTCACATATCGCACTGCAAACTGACGGTTCGGACATGAATCAGATCGCATAGGTGTGAACACCCATGCAATGTGATTCTGGTATGTACCAAAAAAGGGTGCTGTGTGTGTTTGGTCCGAATGCGATATCAGCCATACTATCTGTATGGTTGAAATCGCATTGCACGGACATCACATGTGATTTGCAGTGCAATGCGAATCACATGCAATATCGCACAGCGCACTAGTGTGAACCTGGCCTAAATCAGGGTTCTCAGAACACCACTTTACATGAGATCACCCTTAAGGCCAGGTTCACACTAGTGCGCTGTGCTGTATCGCATGTGATTCACACTGCACTGCAAATCACATGTGATGTTCGTGTACTGCGATTTCAGCCATACAGATAGTATGGCTGATATCGCATTGCATTCGGACCAAACACGCACAGGACCCTTTTTTTGGTCCACACCAGAATCGGATCACATGGGTGTTCACACCATGCGATCCGATTCATGTCCGGACTGTCAGTTTACAGTGCGATACGCGAGCTGGATTCACAGGGTTCCTGCATCGCACAAGTGTTAACCCAGCCTAAATAAGGATTCCCATTTACATTAGAGTCCACAGAGCTCCCCTTACAGTAAGTGGAAATTCTGCAGACTCTAAGGGGGGGGGGGGGGTCTGTGCAGACTCTGATGTAAGGGGGCAGGAGGAGCTGGAGAACTGCACAGTGATCAGAGAGTAAAAGGGGGCACTGTGATTACAGAGAAAAGGGGGGTAATTGCAGGGGCCCTGTAATATATAAGGGGCCTACCTGTAAAGGGGTACTGTAATCATTACAATGCCCCTTTACAGTGCTGTCCCCATTATATCACAGTGTGGAGGACACCTACACCAGCCACCCCCGCGAATGCCTACCGAAACAAACCCCCCCTGGTTCCTGGTAAAATGGGCTGCTCAGTCTTAAATGCCCAGGCCTATTTTTTGTCCCAGTCCGGGCCTGGTCCCCATGGATGCAAATCACCCCAATAGTACTGGGGTGTAGTTTTGTGAGATTTACACAATCATTCCTGACTAGGGTCACCACACTATCAGAGTCTAGCAGGGCTGTCAGTGGCTTTCCATCCACTGAAATAACACGCATCTATTTTTCAATGTGACTCTGACACGCTGCAGTACATGTGACCTGTGCAAACAAAGAAATGTGTCTTTTCATATAAGCAAAATCACATTGCATAGGTTCATCATTTATAGGACAGATTGCAGCAATATGCCCTAATGCATGACAACGAAAACATTGGCCCAGATTCAGGTAGATTTGCCCATTACTTACACATGAGCTGCTCAGCTGAATTTCTCTGCGCTGGGGCAATTTTGCCAAATTGCCACCTGATTCAGGAATCAATTGTTCATTTAATTTGCTCCTGTTTAAGGCAAAGCTGAGGGCGCAAGGCCGCGCAAGTCAAAGTGGGTGTGCCCCTATGTAAATGAGGATTTTTCGGCTCAGCGGAGGTTTGCGCCGGGCGCGCGCATGCGCAGTTAGAGCGCTGCCGTCTGCGCATGCGTCAAACTGCGCCTAGCATACTTTTAGGGCAAATCCTGCTCAGCTGCTTGCACTGAGCAAATAAATAGGAGCAGACTTGCGCAGGTTCTTTGCTGAATTTCATCCTGCTTTTTCCAACCCCCCCTGAGCAAGGAAATTCAGCCCATTTTAAAGAGATGGCACCTCCCAAAGGAACTAAAAAAAGAAAGGCAAACTTTGTGGCTGCGGAGATGGACATCCTAATTGCTGCACTCCAGCAACATAAAGAACTCCTATATGGTGCCCAGCGGGCAAACACCACCGTTGCCCAAAGGAGGGCTATCTTTGAAGCCATAGCCCTGGACATCAATGCCCTGGGTAATGACGATCGTTCCTGGGATGACATTAAAAAAAAACTGAATGATATGAGGCGGAGGGTCCGGGATAAACTGGCTCTTATCCGAAAACATACCGGTGGCACGGGAGGTGGCCCGCGATGTAAGATCCGCCTAAATCATGAGGAGGAGCTTATTGCCCAAACTTTTGTGCAGGAGCAGGTGGAGGGACTTGCAGGGTACGACTCCACTTGTTGGGAACTTGGGGACTGGTAAGTTATTTTTGTTTCATATCTGCTGTGCATCATGGGAGGGGGTAGAAGTGAACATATTTGTGGGTAGAAGTGAAGATGGAACTATTATTTTTGTTTCATATCTGCTGTGCATCATGGGAGGGGGTAGAAGTGAACATGTGAGCAGTGTGTTGCACCAGCAAAATATTTCGTTTTGGTGTCATCCACAGGTGGTGATGAGGATGATGAAGCTGGGCTGTCTTCGGCTGCGGGGCGACCCACGCCATCCATACCTGAGCCAGGGGTCCAGTCAGGCCCCATGGACATTATGGCAATGCTGGTCCAGGAGTAGATCCTACCGGGGCCAAGTATGGTGGAGGAAGTTGTTTTGGAGGAGGATTCCTTTTTCCTCATCCAGGAGGACTCTGGCTCCCTCCAGGAGGATACCACCATCCCTGAGCAACCCACCACCCCCCCGCCCAGCACTTCATCCCCCTCCAGGGCAAGCCCCTCCATTGTGGACCCCTCCCCTTCTCCCTCTGTCCGTGCCCGAGCCTCTCCTCCCAGGAAGGCTCTGTCCAAAACAAGGCATATATCCTCCAGCCTCCGTGACGGTCTGCTGGATGAGCAGGCCCTGCAGACCCGCCATATAGGGGCCATGGTGGGAGATGTTCGACGTCTGGCGGACAGCATGGCATCCACCTCCACCTCTGTGCAGCATGCCCTCACCCTGCATGCAGACCGGGACAAACATGTCTCACAGAGCCTGGCGGAAATAAGTGGCAACTCCAAGGCCATAGTCACCTGCTTGGTGGCTCAGGAGAACGCCCCCGCTTTATTAAGCAGGATGGCAGCTGCGGTGGAGGCCAACACCGCTGCTGTGCAGGCCAACACCGCTGCAGTGCGGGAGGAGGGGAGAGTTACCCGCCATCATCAGCGTGATACCACCACCCGCCAAATGCGGATGTTGGCCCAGACCAACACCATCCTCGCCCGCCTGGCCAACGCCATGGAGGGCATGCAGCCACCACCTGCGAGGAGTCTGGAAGTAGGGGTTGATGCTCCTCCCCCCCCCTCCATCCCCACCCTATGCCTCCTCCGCACCACGGAGAATGAGGTGCCAGAGCCGGGGCACCCTTGGCCCAAAGAAGAAATCCAAAAAATGATATATTTTCTACAATTAATATATGCTCAGAATATGAGTTTTTTTTTTTCTTTATATATGCTCAGAATATGAGTTTTTTATTTTTTTTATATATGCTCAGAATATGAGCTTTTATATTTATTTGTAGTCCCTACACACGGTGAGGAGTGTATACTACAGTGTGACTGGTGTGTGAATGGGGGGGGGGGTGGCACTCCTGCTGGAAAAGGGGTGTCACCCTCTGCCATGTGAAAGGTGTATGAATGGACAGCAACATAATTGGAGCCTTGACGCGGCGTTGCTGCTCCCTAATACCATGGGGTATTGTTGGGTCTAATCCAATTTGGGGTGCATGTGTCGTGTGTGTGCTAGGGACTACAGTGGTGTGCATACATGCATTATACTTGTGACAAGATCAGGGTGTGTTTAATGTGCAAAGAGACGTTCCACAAGACCATTCCGGATTGCTCTTCCCTCAGAAGATCCGGTAGTGTTTATTGGGGGGGGGGGGGTTGCGTGGTTCGGGGGTAAGGTCATTGCGTAGCTCAATGTGCATGCCCCTTCTCTCAGCAAAGTTGGGTGAATACAACAGGGTCCCCCCTGATTTATCCAGACATCTGAATCGAGATTTAAGGATGCCAAATGTGCGCTCCACCACCGCACGGATACGTGCATGGGCTTCGTTAAATCTTTCCTCTCCTGGTGTTTGAGGGTTACGAAATGGGGTCATCATGTGAGGTCCCAGGGCATATGCAGAGTCACCTGGAAGGGAAAAGACAGGAGGATGTTAGTCGTGCATGTGCCCCTTGTGATGTCTGCATCATGGGGGGGGGGGGCAGTCATACCTGACACCCATGTCACTCACCAATCAGCCAGCTGTCTCCATACATGTTCTGGTCAAACTCGGTTGGGATGGGGCTGTGTCGGTAAATAAAACTGTCATGGCTTGACCCTGGGTGTTTGGCACGGACATGCCATATGAGGCCATGTGCATCCACAATCACCTGCACATTTATCGAATGCCAATGCTTCCTGTTGCAGTAGATATGCTCGAGGAGCCGGGGGGGCGTAGTGCCACATGGGTACAATCTATTGCACCCACAGTGCGTGGGAATCTGGCTATTTCATAAAAATCACTGATTGCCTTCTGCCGCAGGTCAGCCGTGGTTGGTTTGATAAATTGTGTGCCCATGCGTCTGAGTATTGCAGGGATCACTTGGTGCACACACCTGCTCATGCTGGATTGGGACATCCCCGCCACCATTCCACCTGTGCGCTGAAATGAGCCACTTGCCAAAAAATGAAGGGTTGCCACTACCTTCACCAGTGGCTGCACTGCCTGTCCCCGATGGGTCGGGCTGCTGATGTCATCCTGCAGGATTGTTACCAACTCAAGGATGACTTCAGGGCTGAAGCGAAACATGCGATACACCTCATTATCACTCATCTCAAAAAGGTTGTAGCGCCCTCTGTAAATCCTCTCCCGTGCCCTCCTACGAGTCGGCTCAGTCAATAGAATATCAAGAACCATAGCTGCCCCTGGCATGTTGGTGCACAGATGTGAGGTCCCGAAAATGTGGGTGCTCTGCTTGTTCAGCTCGTCTGTCTAGGTGCTGCTGAAGTTTGCGCTCCTGCAGATGACATTTGGCCATCTTTTGCTAACTTGACCCTGCTTTTAGCAGGAGCAAGTTTGCCCGGGGAAAAAAGCTTGCGCGCTTCCAGCGCAAGATGCGCATCACACGCGCATGTTTCTGAATCATCGGCAGTACCTAATTTGCATATTCGCTGAGGGAATTCCATGAAGGCGCAACTTACACCCCGCGCAAAATTGCGCTATAATTGCGCCGGAGCAGCGAGGCTGCGTGCGCGGGAAAATGGCCGCATTTCAGGCTTAACTGGTTTACAGAATCAGCCGCAAATTTGCCTGGGAGCAAATCAGTACTTGCGCGGCGCAAATCACACTTGCACCTGCGCAAGTGCTTCTTGAATCTGGGCCACTGTATATGCTCTACCCCCAGTCTTCTTAACATCCCAACGACCTTCCTGGCTTTTTTGCCAGTCTCCAGGTCTAGGACCCACAGTCTCATCAGCTGTAATGCCACATACACACACGATCGGTTCATCCGATGACAACAGACCGATGGATTTTTTCATCAGATATCCGATGAAGCTGACTTTCATCAGTCTTGCCTACACACCATCAGTTAAAAATCTGTTCATGTCAGAACGCGGTGACGTAAAACACTACGACGTGCTGAGAAAAATGAAGTTCAATGCTTCTGAGCATGCGTCGACTTGATTCTGAGCTTGCATGGATTTTTAACCGATGGACTTGCCCACAGACGATCATTTTTTTTCTATCGGTTTTTTAACCATCAGATAATTTTAAAACAGGTTCTAAGGGCCAAATCCACAAAGCAGATGCGCCGACTTAACTCGAGATTTCTAATTTTACTCCGCGCGTATCTTTGCGCCCGATCCTCAAAACTAAAAATCCGTTTTTTCCGTCCTACCTAAAATAATTACTCCGGCGCATCCTCTGACGCAAATTACGCTAGTCACGCCACTTTATTTGATAGGCAAAGATGCAAATGAGGGATATAGGGCGATCCTCAAAATTAAGTGTGTGCGCCGTAGATTACGCCCTGTGCGCCGTAGATTACGCCCTGTGCGCACCTGTTAGTTTCCTGGAGCAAAATTAGACTTTATAAAAGCAGCCCTAATTTTACACCGGCCCTGTAAAGGTCTGCTGAAGCAACACCATTGAGGAAGAGCTGACAACACATCTTTGTTGGACTTCAATCTGACTGCCAAAATGCCCGGCCCATCCATGATTATAACGGCACTCGCAACTTTACAGGCGCAGAGAAGGAGGAGGGCACAGAGGAGGAGGAGGAGGGCACAGGAGAGGGTATACCGCCCACGCCAAGATCTCTTTGGCATGACTGCTTCTGAGGTCTTTGGCAACTTCCGATTTAACCAGGAAGCCATCCTGGAATTAACCAGGATCCTGCAGGATGATCTCAACACCCCAACCCAACGATCCCATGCCCTGCCACCTCACATCAAAGTAATGGCAACCCTGCATTTTCTTGCCACTGGGTCTTTCCAAAGAACATGTGGAGGTCTGGCTGGGATGGTACAGTCCTCGATGAGCAGGTGTGTGCACCAGGTTGTCCCTGCAATACTGAGACGCATGGGCAGTCAATTTGAAAAGCCCACCCAGGAGGACCAGCGAATGAAGATCATGGCGGACTTCTATCAGATTGCCCGATTCCCACGGACCATCGGGGCCATTGACTGTACCCATGTGGCACTACAGCCCCCCCATGATACAGAGCACCTGTTCAGGAATCGCAAAAACTGGCATTCCATAAATGTCCAGGTAATCGTAGATGCCCATGGCCTCATCTGACATGTCTGTGCCAAATTTCCGGGTTCGTGCCATGACAGCTATATATTCCGGCAGACCAACATATCTCGTGAGTTAGAGCTGAACCTGTATGGAGACAGCTGGCTGGTTGGTGAGTCTTTTCCCTTCCAGGTGACTCTGGATATGCCCTGGGACCTCACATGATGACCCCCTTCAGGAACCCCCAAACCCCAGGAGAGCAACACTACAACGAGGCTCATATTCGCACCCGGGCAGTGGTGGAACGCACATTTGGGCTGCTGAAGTCCCGCTTCAGATGCCTGGATAAGTCTGGGGGTACACTGTTGTATTCCCCAGACTTTGTGTGCCAAATAATCTGGGCTTGTTGTATTCTTCACAACTTTGCTATGAGAAGGGGACTGGAGATTAACTTACGTGCTGACCTGACCCCCCACCCAGGCAATCCCCCCCTAGCCCACTCTACCCGGTCTACTGAGGGCACAGTAGCCAGGAGACGCCTCGCAGAAGGCATCTTTTCACAGTAAACGCACATGAATAATGTCACAATGCTAATATTTGTTTTCACAGTAAACACACATGAATAATGTCACAATGATAATATTTGTTTTCACAGTAAACAAACACGAATAATGACACATTTAGAATGTTTTTGTCTCTGGAAACGCACATGAATTATGTCACAATGAGAATGCATGAATGCACACCACTGTGGTCCCTAGCACAGACACATCACATGCACATCGAATTGGATTAGATCCAAGTACCCCCCCCTTTGGTACTTGGGAGCAGTAATGCCACGCCACGGCTCCAATTATGTCACTGTGCATTCATACACCATTCAGGAACCTAGGATCACTTCTCCCTGGTCCTGGGGATCCCTTCTCCACCAAGACTGAGGGTGACACCCTTATTTTGTCAGGAATGCCACCCCCCCCACATTCACACATCATTCACACACATAAACCAAATCATAAGTACAGTATAATAAACAAAATTATAAAACCAAAAAAAAAAAAAAAGTACCCCTGCTATTTAAGTCCAGCGGCGAGTGCTCCGTCTGGGCTGCCCACGGGCAGGGGCACGGGCACGGGCACGGCCACGGGCACCTGGAGGATCTTCACGGGGGGGGAGCAGGGGAGGGAGTATCTTCATGGGGGGGGAGCAGGGGAGGGAGTATCTTCATGGGGGGGGAGCAGGGGAGGGAGGAGCCTCCCCTGGTGTCTGACCTCCGGCTGGCCTGCCCTCCAAGGCCACTGCTATCCTGTTCAGGCAGACAGTGATGGCAGCCGTATTGGCCTGGCCAGCCCGGGTGTTGTCCTGCACAGCCCGGGTGTTGTCCTGCACAGCCCGGGTGAGGGCAGTCACCTTCTGGGCCACGCCTGTTGTGGCGGTATGCAGGGACCACAAACAGGTGATGACACCCAATGAATTGGTGGCCACATCACTGAGTGACTCCCTCATTACATCCAGGCTGTGCTCCATCTTGGCCATAGTTTTTTTGATGTCACCCAGACTGCGGGTCTGCTGGGCATTGTCCCTCAGCAGACTGGCCGGCATATGCTCAGACCCCCCCTGGTCTCCTGGGTCACCATCCTGCCTGCCCCTGAGGCTTGTGGCCAGGGAGGAGGGGATAGAGTGACCCTTGTGGGTTGCGCCATGTTGTGGGAGGAGTGGGAGGGGCTACCCCTGATGGTGGCCTGACTGGTGCCAGCCTCTGGGGTAGCCTCTGGGGGAGCCTCAAGGGGAGCCTCAAGGCTAGCCTCAAGGGTATCGTCAAATGTCATGAGATCAGTGGCAATAATGATTTCCCGGCCAATCTGGAGATCTTCTTCCTCCTCCCCCTCATCCTCCTCCCCCTCAGCCTCCTCATGAGGGGAGGTTTGGCCACTCCCCTCCCCTGGGGACTCCTCAGCAGCCTCCTGTCTTTGGGGTGGTGCAGCAGCCTGGCCTGATGGCCCAGCAATCTCCTGGTCATCTGTGGAAGACACCAAACAATCACAGGTTTGAGGATCCACACACTTGGCACATGTTCCCTTCCCCCACCCACACATGCTAATCACCAAATAGAAAAAAAAAAAACCTTACCTGGCCTCACAGGAACATCAGACTGATAACCAGGCAGGCCCACCACCTGCTCTGGCTCGAAACACCGGGCCACTGCCCATTCCTCCTCAGTCAGCCGGATGGGGCATGGTCCCCCTCCTCCAGTGCCCCTCCTATGCGCAGTGAGCTTGGCCACCTTATTGCGGACCACGCTCCTCAGATCATTGATCTTTTTCTTAATGCCAGCGGGGGTCCTCGTTTCCCCTCCCCCCGCCGCATTTATGTGATCTGTAATTTTGGCATAGATCCTCTTCCTTTGGGACGGGGAGGTGTTCCGGCTATCAGGCCCATGTAAATATCTTCCATATTGGATGATATACCTGGCAAGGATTTGCTTTTCAACATGGGAAAAATTCAGCTTCCTGCGTTTGGGAGCCATCACAAACACCACACAGCAACAAGAAAACAAACAGGACAAACACACAAAAATACACACCAAACAAATACACAAAAATACACACACAAGCAGACAGCTACTACAAAGTCAAATACAAACACACAAAAACCAAACACAAAATTCAAGCAGAAAAAAAAAAAATATAAACTTAGCAGAAACAATCAAACAAAAAATACACTTATCACAAACAAACAACAACTACTATCTACTACTCCTCCAACACTTCTCTATCACACACAACTTACCAACAAACACTGACAAACTAAGAGCAGAAGCAAATTGCTCATGGAAGGGAACACAGGGAAATACTTTTGCAAGTGAAGTGTGTTTGACTGGGGCTAGTTAAGCACAGGGCGATCCTCAAACTAAGTACACTTGGCCTTTTACCTATCTCACTGATTGCGCCCAGCAAAGTTCTGCACATGCGCAGTGAGAAGCAGATTCGTGCGCGCATGCGCAGTACGGCCGGACCTTCATTTGCATGGGGTCACGGCTCATTACAATGAAGCACGCCCACTTCCTTCCCACTTGCCATAACCCCGCCTTACGCCTCCGAATTTAGGTTACGGCTGGCGCAATTTTGTGCGCAAATGCGCTGTGGATACGGCACTTACGACACCAACTTAGGGCGCCGTAACTTAAATGACATAAGTTTTAAAAAACGTATTTTGCGCCGCTGGCTGTGGATTTGGCCCTAAGTTCTTTTCACTGATGGGGAACAAAACGATGGGGCCCACACACGATCGGTTTGTCCGGTTCGTCCGATGAAAATGGTCCATCAGACCGTTTTCATCAGACAAACCGATCGTGTATACAGGGCATTACAGTCTTATCAGATTTCCCCAAGCTCTTGAACCCCGGAACAGTCTTACCAGAACCGCTGGGAGATCTTGCACCCCTAAACACACCAAAGTGGGGCGTAGACAGATTCACCAAGTCCTTGTTAGCACTGTACCTCTGTCCGACCCACTTTCTCAGAGCAGCAGGAAGCGCACGCAGGTACCGGTCCCTTACCATATGCTCCACAATCTGCGGGCTTGCCAAGGTCTCTGGCTGCAACCACTTCCTGGTGAGGTGGACCTCAAACATTTGGGAACTGGGTGGCTGGTTGATAAAGTAGGACCACTGATGCACGCGCTGGGGCCGGACTGCCAGGGTGACACTCAAGCGTACGAGTATCTCAGTCTTTAGAGTCTCATAGTCCTGGGCCTTATCTGGTTCTAGGTCAAAATAGGGTTCTCCTGTTAGAAATGGGGCCAACAAACCCACCCACTGCTCTTTTGGGCATCCTTCGCAGACCGCAAATCTCTAAGTCGCAAGGTATGCCTCAACATCATCGGCAGGTGTCATTTTCTGTAGGTGGTAGGATGCACGTACCGTCTTTGCTTCCACTGGCACAGGAGGTGAGGACCCCTTTTTCAGTTCCACCAGAGCCTCTGTGATTTGGCAGTACATCTCCTGCTGGGCCGCCTGTTGTGCTGTTGCAGCACCTAACATGTCATGCTATATAATTGCACACACTCGTGGAATAGCGACAAACTACAGTACTTAAAAATCTCCATAGGCAAAGCTTTAAAAATGTCTACAGGTTACCAATTTGGAGGTACAGAGGAGGTCTAGTACTAGAATTATTGTTCTCGCAATGACGATTGTGGTAATACCTCACATGTGTGGTTTGAACACTGTTTACATTTAAGGGGTGCTACTTACGTATGTGTTTGCTTCTGCGTGCAAAGATGGAGGGGTGGGGCAATTCAAATATTTTTCCTTTTTTTTTTTTTTTTTTTACACTGTTCTTTAAAAAGTAGGGATGAGCTTCGAACGTAAGTTCGACTCGAACAACGGCTGTTCGGGGGTTCGTCGAATTACGAACTTTATGGGCCGTTCATGCCTAATTGGAGTGGCGCGTCATGGCCCATAATTCACTGTGGCATCGCAGTGCTTTGCTGGCTGATGATTGGCCAAGCATGCACTATGACCTGCATGCTTGGTCAATCACAGCGCCCTCTGTACAGAGAGCCGTAATTGGCCAAAGCCAGGGTGGCTTTGGCCAATTATGTCTCGGGGGGTTTAGTACACGCCCCACACTATATAAGGCCGCCTGCGTGGCGGCCTTGTGTAGTGTGTTGCGGCGGTGGTTAAAGACAGAGAGAGAGAGAGAGACAGTGGCCCGAATTCAGATACATTTGCGTATCTTTCGGCGAGCGTAGAGTATCTCAGATACACTACGCCGCCGTAACTAAGGCCCCATACTCACGACCAAACATGTCTGCTGAAACTGGCCCGCAGGCCAGTTTCAGCAGACATGTTTGGTCGTGTGTGGGCGCGAGCGGGCCGAATTCCAGCAAACATTTGCCCGCCGGGCCTTTTCCCAGCAGACAAATATTCCTGGACTTGTTTTAAAACAGCCCGCTGGAATTCAGCCCGCTCGGACATGTACGGTCGTCAGTACAGACCTACCGTACATGTCCAGGCGCCCGCCGTCCCTCGCATGCGTCGAATGACTTCGACGCATGCGTGGAAGCATTTTAAAGGCGGGCCGCCCACGTCGCCGCGTCATTGTCGCGGCGACACCGCGTCATCGACGCGGCAACACCGCGGACACGCCCCGCGTATTGTTTACGCGCGGACTTCTGTACGATGGTGTGTACAACCATCGTACAGAAGCCCTCTGGCAGACATGTATGGTGAAAACGGTCCGACGGACCGCTTTCACCATACATGTTTGTCCGTGTGTACCCGGCCTTAGGGTGCAAGTTCCGTATTCAGAAAGAACTTGCGCCCTAAGTTACGGCGGCGTAGTGTAAATGTGTCGGTGTAAGCCCACCTAATTCAAATTTGGCTGGTAGTGGGCGTGTTTTATGGTAAACTATCATGACCCCATGTAATTGACGCTGTTTTCTAACCGCGCATGCGCCGTCCGTGGACGTATCCCAGTGCACATGCTCGAAATCACATCGCAAATAGTCAATGCTTTCGACGTGAACGTAACTTACGTACAGCCCCATTCACGGACGACTTGCGCAAACGACGTAAAATACGACGCTGTTCGTATGTTTCCGACGTCCATACCTAACATGACTTACCCCTGCTTTATGAGGGGTAACTTTACGCCGGAAAAAGCCTTACGTAAACGACGTAAAAAAATGCGCCGGGCGGACGTACGTTTCTGAATCGGCGTATCTACCTAATTTACATATTCTATGCGTAAATATACGGAAGCGCGACCTAGCGGCCAGAGTAAATATGCAACTAAGATACGACGGCGTAAGAGACTTACGCCGGTCGGATCTTAGGGAAATCTATGCGTAACTGATTCTAAGAATCAGGCGCATAGATACGACCCCGCACACTCAGAGGTACGACGGCGTATCTGGAGATACGCCGTCGTAACTCGTATCTGAATCCGGGCCAGTGTCATTTAATTTGAGTTAGATAGAGCAGACAGGCGAGTCAGTCAGCTTCAGTTACAGTGTGTAGAGTATATATATGCATCCCAGGTGTTGTGTATATATATTTATACACTGTATTCAGTTTAGCTAGATCCGTTGCTGTATTCTCTATCTAATATACTGACAGGCAGGCAGGTGATTGTGCTAGCTGCAGTATTTTCACTTAGTGTACTGTGTCCCTTGCACAGTGTGCACCTAAAGCTTACCTGAATACAATTGCTGGTGTTCTCATACAAATACAGTACAGGCAGGGACCTGCAGTATTTTGATATACATGCTTGGCCAATCACAGCGCCGTCTCCTTGCTCCTCATCAGCTGGGATCTCAAACCCCACTATACTTTCAGTCCTCTCCGAAACCTGCACTAAGAGGAATGAAGGTGTAGAATTAGGTGTGTCACAGCCAAGTACTTGCGGGCAATCTGCTATCGATACACCAACGTCAGATTGTACCAGGCAAATTTCCCTGCTGCAGCGCCGAAATAAGTTTTCTCCCAGCCATCCACATGCCCAGCGGTTGAATGCTAGCTTGGCTAAATTGCTAGCACTGCAACTGCTGCCTTTTCAGTTGATAGACTCTGCCCCCTTCTGTGAGTTTGTGGAATGTGCGGTTCCTCACTGGCAGGTTCCCAAACGCTTTTTTTTCACGGAAGGCGATTCTAGCTCTCTACCAGCATGTGGAAGGCAATGTATTGGCCTAGCTGGACAGGGCGGTCAGCGGTAAGGTGCATATTACCGCTGACTCATGGTCCAGCAGGCATGGACAGGGACGTTGCCCATCTTTCACGGCGCATTGGGTGACTCTGCTGGCAGCTGGGATAGATGCAGGACAAGGTGCAGTAGTGTTGGAGGTTGTTCCGCCACCACGCCTCCAAAATGCTACTACTGGTGATTCTGACACACCTCTCTCCTCCACCCCCTCCTCTACTTCTTCCTCCAGGGCCTCTTCCTGTGCTTTGTCCTCGGAACCAGCGTGCTCCGTAGGCGTTTAAGGGGCTTTGCAAGTATGAAGGCAAAGAGATGCCATGCAGTGCTGGAGCTGGTGTGCTTGGGGGACAGGAGCCACACTGGGGAAGAGGTTCTGTCAGCTCTACAGGGGCAGGCTCAAATTTGGTTGATGCCATGCCAGCTTAAGCCAGGAAAGGTGGTTTGCGACAATGG
Organism: Rana temporaria; assembly: GCF_905171775.1. Lineage (NCBI taxonomy): Eukaryota > Metazoa > Chordata > Amphibia > Anura > Ranidae > Rana > Rana temporaria. Next base: position 100,268,513 of record NC_053500.1, read on the forward strand.
CACCAACCTCCTCTCCGCCCTCTGACAGGGACAACTGACCCATGTGCCCTGTTTGGCTCACGTCCTTAACTTGATAGTCCAGCAGTTCTTGGGCAGGTACCCAGGCTTACAAGAGGTCATGAGGCAGCTGGCCAGGAAAGTCTGTGTGCATTTCCACCGGTCATATAATGCCAGTGCTCGGCTGGCTGACCTCCAAAAGAAAATACAACCTGCCCAAGAACCGCTTAATCTGTTACATGCCCACCAGGTGGAACTCTACGTTAGCCATGCTGCAGCGGCTGCACACGCAGGAGAGCGCCATCAATGAGTAGACATGTGCACAGCAAAAATTTTCATTTATTTCTGTTTTGTTTCTGTTCGTTTATCGTGATTCGTAACGAGTCGTAATTTCGTAAGACGTTAGTTATCGTATTCGTACTCTTTAGTATTTTCGTAACACTCTTTTTTCCGTTTCCGTTTTTTTCTGTTAGTTTATTTTTCGTTGAATCGAGATTCGTATTTTCGTTATATTTTGTATTCTGCCGCGTTCGTATTTTTAAAATGATTTTATCCGTTCCTTCGTTTTTACGTTAGTTTAATTTTCGTTGTTTTGTTATTCGTATTTACATTATATTTTCCATCATGCCGCATTCGTATTTTCGTAAAGAAATATATTTTCGTTGCTTTATGATCATTCGTATTTTCATGTCTAATTTCCTTTGATTGTAAAAACGTACTTTTGTAGATTTTATTGCATTCGTAATTCTTTTAGAATACATTTTATGTTTATTCGACACACTACTCGTCGTAATTTTGTAATTCGGATTTTACTGTGATTGACTTGACTGTCTTAGTTAGCACACACACCCTGTCTAGAATGAAGTCTGACGTAGAAGAAAACTAAAATATGTCAGATATTACAAATACAAATCTAGAAATTAGATGCACTGCAGTCTAACACAGAAAAAGACACAATGAGCCAGGAGGTAATGAGAAAGAAGCTCATTGGGGGAAGGAACAAACCTCTTCAGAGGAAAGGGACAGCGCTCAGTGGCTATTGGTCAATGTCCAGAAATATTTCAGTACTAACGAAAATACTTTACATTATTTTGTATTTCCGTTGTTTTCATTTCAGTTTTCCGAAGATTCGTAATTTATTTTTCGTTAGTTTTGATTTTCGTTTTTTAGTCTTTGTTCGGCATTTCGTTTTCTTTTCGGTCTTCGAATATTAGTAAGTTTGCATTTTCGTTCATTTTGTTTTTCGTAATTATTTTTTTTTTGGGTTCGGTATTTTCGTTGTTTCTATGTTTTCGTTTCTTTCATCTTTCGTATCTTCGTTGTTTTTCATATTCGTTATTTTGAAAATATCGTTATTCGTTATCAATTGCGCTAAACCATTCGTTCATTCGTATGTTAACGAATCAACTAAAATAACGAAAATTGACAGAAAACGTATTCGTAACTTAAAAAATTGCACATGCCTATCAATGAGTATCTGTGCCAATATGGCACCAGGAGATGGTCAGGGGAGCTTGGTTTTTTCCCCCCATTCCAGTGGGCCATGATCAGGGATGCATGCACTGTCCTGTCACCATTTGAGGAGACCAAGAGGATGGTGAGCATTGGCAGTGCATGCATCAGTGACACTGTCCCTCTTGTCCACCTGTTGGAGCACACGCTGCATGGAATAATGGACAGGGCACTTGAGGCAGAACAGAGGGAGGAAGAGGAGGACTTCCTTACCTCTCAAGGCCCCCTTTATCCAGACAGTGTTCCTGCTGGCCCGCCTATTACACAGGAAGAGGACAAGGAGGACAAGGAGGAGGCATGTCAGCATGGAGGTGGAGCCTAGCACTCAGCATCAGCAGCAGTCTTCAAGGGATCAATTCCAGTCCCAAGAAACACATGGACTTGTACGTGGCTGGGAGGAGGTGGTTGCGGATCCTGTCATCCTCAGTGACCCAGAGGACTCTCACCGAATGCCTCAGCAAACCTACGCTGCATGGCCTCCCCGATCCTGCAAAGCCTGCGGAAGGATCTTTGTATTCGTGCTTTCAAGGAGAGGGATCATTACTGGCTGTCGACACTCCTTGATCCACATTACAAGGGTAAGGTTGCAGACCTTATCTTGCCGTCGCAGAGGGAGCAGAGGATGAAACATCTTTGGGAGGCCTTGCGGAAAGGTCTGTGCAACGAGTTCCCAGAGACTGGGAGGTTACAAAATCCTGGTCCTGGACAACGTGTTGCTGAGGCTTCGGTCAGTCAAAAAAGGAGCGGTGGAGAAGGTGGCCATCTGACCGATTTGTTTAGACAATTTTTAAGTTCGCAGCCCCAAGGTATGATCGGTTCCAGCAACCATTACTAGCGTCTGTTTTACATATTGCAGGAATACCTAGGGGCAAGATCAGACTTGGACACATTTCCCACCGAAAATCCTCTGGCTTACTGGGTCTTGAGGATGGATCACTGGCCAGAGCTTGCACAGTATGCAATTGAGGTACTGGCCTGTCCTGCATCCAGCGCTCTTTCAGAACGCACATTCAGTGCTGCTGTAGGCTTTGTAACCGATCACAGGGTGCACCTGTCCACCGACTCGGTCGATCGACTGCCCTTCATAAAAATGAATCAGTCTTGGATCACCACCAGCTACCAAGCACCTGATGCTGATGTAACTGAATATTTTTTTTCTTAAATGTCAGATCCCTTCAAGACTGCCTATGCTGATGCTGAGTGACTATGCTGTTATGCTGAGTGACTATCCTCTTCCTCCTCAATGATGATGCTGATAGCTTGTAAGAACATGTTTGGTTCTGGGCACCGCCACCAGTGACTAAGGCCCAATTTTTATGCCCATGTTTAACAGGCGCGTGTAATTTCAATTTTTAAAGCAATACTTTGCAGCAGGGCTCATTCTTGCGCTCCAACTACAGTATCTGTGAGGGGTTGCTGTGTTGTGGAACCAGTGCCTAAGGCATGTAATTACAATTCTTGATCTAATATTTCACAGCAGGGTCCGTTCCTGTGCCCACCAAGAGTAACTGTGAGGGCTTACAGTGTTGTGGCACCAGCACCACCACCAAAGGCCCAATTTTTCTACCACTGTTCAACAATGGCATGTAATTACAATTCTTAATTTAATAGTTCACAGCAGGGCATTCCAGCGCCCACCAAGACTAACTGAGAGGGATTACAGTGTTGTGGCAACACCAGCACCTAAGGCCCAAATTTCTGCAGAGTATATACGGCAGGCCCCTACTTTTAAACATCCAACTTACAAACGACTCCTACTTGCAAACGGAAGGAGACAACAGGAAGTGAGAGGAAATCTACCCCTAGGAAGGGAAATTCTCTCCTGTAAGGCCCCGTACACACGACCGGATCTATCCGCTGGGATTTATCTGCGGATCAGTTCCAGCGGATAGATCCGGTCGTGTGTAGGCCCGAGCGGACAATTTTCGGCGGACATTTGTCCAGCCGACGGATTCCCAGCGGATAAAAATTTCTTAGCATGCTAAGAAATCTATCCGCTGGAATCCTGTCCCTCGGACTTATCTGGTCGTCTGTACAGACTCCGTCCGAGCCCCATCCCTCGCATGCGTCGGAATGATTCAACGCATGCGTGGAAGAATTTACCTTCCAGCGTCTCGCACGTCGCCACGTCATGATGACGCGGCGATGGCGCGGACACGTCGCGACACGTGACCGCGGATGTTTTCCACGTGGATTTTGATCTGATGGTGTGTACAAGCCATCAGATCAAAATCCGGAGGAGGAATGTCCGCTGGAAACGGTCCGGCGGACCGTTTCCAGCGGAAATCCTCTCGTCTGTACGAGGCCTAAGAGTTAATATGGGAAAAAGGTGTCTCCTCTCCACTGATGCTTTATCACCAATCCTTGTTTTACAAAAAAAATATTTTTTTTCAAAAAACATTTGTCATTGGGACAGAAAGTGAGGTGAAATCTTCTGAACAGGTGCACATACAGCAAAACAAATGTTACAGGGGTGATAACCCTTCCCTATGTTTTCCAAAAAGCTTAAAAATAGATTTTTTTGGCTGGAGCTACACTTTAAAAATGTACCAGTTCAAAATTACAAACAGATTCTACTTAACAACAAACCTACAGTCCCTGGGCCAGATTCAGGTACATTAGCGCCGGTGTAACGTAAGCCGTTTACGTTACACCGCCGCAAGTTTTCAGTTTTAGTGCCCGATCCACAAAGCACTTACCTGGAAACTTACGGCGGTGTATCGTAAATACGTCCGGCGCAAGGCGGTCCAAATCGAATGGGCGGCTAACATTTAAATTAGGCACGCTCCCGCGCCGGACCTACTGCGCATGCTCCGTTTCTTAACTCCCGCCGTGCTTTGCGCGAAGTGACATAATTTTTTCGAACGGCGACGCGTGTAGCGTACTTCCGTATTCCCGGACGTGTTACGCAAACTACGTGAAATTTTAAATTTCGACGCGGGAACGACGGCCATACTTTAGACAGCAATACGATTGCTGACTAAAGTTAAGGCACCCAAAACGATGACTAACTTTGCGACGGGAAACTGGACTAGCGGCGACGTAGCAAACGCGAAAAACCGTTGTGGATCGCCGTAACTCCTAATTTGCATATCCGACGCTGGTTTACGACGCAAACTCCCCCCAGCGGCGGCTGCGGTACTGCATCCTAAGATCCGACAGTGTAAAACAATTACACCTGTCGGATCTTAGGGATATCTATGCGTAACTGATTCTATGAATCAGTCGCATAGATACTCTGAGAGATACGACGGAGTATCTGAGATACGACGGAGTATCTCCTTTGTGAATCTGGGCCCCTGTCTTGTTTGTTGTTTGTATACTGATGTTCAGAGTATATAGGGCCTGGGGGCCCCACGCCTTTCATTTTTTTTTTATTTGGGAGCAGGGTTCCCCTTAATATCCATACACGACCCAAAGGGGCTGGTAATGGCCTTTGGGGGGGCCCCCATGCCATGTTTCTCAATGATTTTCATCCATATTGCCTGGACCAGACATTACATTAAAGCCGCAAGCAGTTTTTGAAGACTTTTTTTCCTATATAAATGTCATTTTGTGCAGGGACAATTCTAAACACGGAAACGCGTGCCACTTCACCCAGCAGGTACTATATTTAAAGGAATATTTCACTTTTTTTCACTTTAAGCATAATTAAATTCACTGCTCCCGAAAAAACGTCAGTTTTTAAAACATTTTTTGCATTGATACGTATTACCTGGGGCAGGACCCGGGTCCCCAAACCCTTTTTAGGACAATAACTGGGGTTTACAAGACGATAAATTCCTCCTCTGCACTTAAAAGCATTTAACTTTAAGTCTTCGGTAAAAAGGAAGTGATGTCATGACATCGCTTCCAGGTTACTAAATCTGATGCCGCGTACACACCATCACTTTTTGTGATAGAAAAAAACGACGTTTTATGTGATGGAAAAAAAACAACGGTTTTGAAACTTCATTTTAAAAAACGACGTAGCATACACACCATCGTTTTTTCAAAATGCTCTAGCAAAGCGCGGTTACGTTCAGCACGTACGACGGCACTCTGTTCCATTCAAGCTCGCTTCATAACTTGCTTCTGAGCATGCGCGGGTTTAAAAAAACGTTGTTTTAAGCGTTGTTTTGCCCACACACTATCGTTTTAAATGACACAAAAAATGAAGTTTTGAAAAAACGACACAAAAAATGTAATCATGTTCGAATTTTTTTTTGTCGTTTTTCAGAAGACATAAAACGACGTTTTCCTCACACACGGTCATTTTAAATAACGTTTTTAAAAATGTATTTTTTTTCATCACAAAAAGTGATGGTGGGTGTGTATGCGGCATGAGACCCGTTCGAAGCCGATTCCAGCTTTCTTTGGTTTGCTCAGGCCTCCCGGTGGGACAGGAGAGCCCGGATGACCTGCGGAAGGCAGTGGGGGATGTCCCCTTCCGCTGCTTATGATAAAGATCGAGCGGCTGCTTAGCAGCATTGATTGCTATCATAAGAAAACCAACCATCAGCTCTAAAAATTTTCACCAGGGTGATGTATGCAGCTGCATGCATCACCCCGGTACAACCCCTTTAAGCCAAAGGCCTCATATTTGCGTACGGTCGGCGTGAAGGGGTTAAAGTGAAAAACCTTCTGTGCTGCAGCTCCCCACCCCCCTTTTTCTTACCTGAGCCTGATCTGATCCAGTGATATGCACAAATGCAGCAGCTCCAGCTGCTCCAGCTGCTCCAGCTGTTGTCGTTCTCCTCATTGTACAGATTGATAGCAGCAGGAGCCATTGGCTCATGTTGCTGTGACTCAAAAGTCAATGGACACAGCAGTAAGACTCAAGAGTGAGCCCACACGAGTGCCCCCATGGAAAGCGGCTTCCCATGGGGACACCTGATGAAGTAGAAGGGGCCAGGAGCGCCAGCGGGGCACCACAGAGGAAGAGTTGCACAGAGCAGGTAAGTATAGGCTTGTTTGTTATTTTTATTTAAAAAAATCATAGGTTTAGTATCACTTTAACTTTGCACTAATAGAAAAACGGACAACTTGGTACAGTGTAAAGAAGGAGCTGTGACAGCCTATCTCTGCCCTGCTCTTATATGCGGTGTGTAATGGTGGATAAGTAGGCAGATAAAAACTAATAATAAATAAAAAAAATCTGTCTTTTTTTTTTTTTTTTTTCTCTCACAAGCAGTGAACATAATGGGCTTTCTGCCTGTGTCACTTTGTATTAGTCCTACATGAGTCAAGGAAGCAGAAGGACAGATGGCTAGAATAAACCTTGGTATCCAGGGTTATGTCACAGATGTGTAAAGAAAGTGTCAACATACACTAAACCCCCTCTGTATGGCTTTTTTTATCTGAATCTACAAATTAAAGTAGAACTCCATCCATCAAATATTTTATATGCTGCTCCAGGCGAGATTAGGCTCCAAGTTCATCTCAGGTGCTGGCTCGCCCCATCTCCACCAAGGCAATCGGTTGATATCAGTGTCAGGTATGCCACACACAGACAAGCAAAAGATTCTTTCTTTATTAAAATAGCTAGCAGGCATGGGTTGTATTCGAACATGTTTTGCACTAGGCACATCACTAAAATGACAAAGCCACTACCCATACACCATTATATAGTAAGGCTGATGCCTCGTACACACGACCGGTTTTCCCGTCATGGCAGTTTTCCTGACAGCTTTTGGCCAGGAAAACCGCCGCGAATCCTGCTGGGAAAAATTAGAACATGTTCTCTTTTTTCCCGCTGGGATTCCTGATGTTTTTTAAGCTGGCAGTTTCCCTATGGGAAACACTGCGGTGGAGCATACACACGGCCTGGTTTCCTGACCAAAGCTCTCATGACAGTTTTCTTGTCAGGAAACCCGGCCGTGTATAGGGGGAAAAAGCTACCGAACAGGTTCTCGGTTTTCCCCTCGGTTTTCCCGGTGGACTTTTTACCGCCGGAAAAAACGATCGTGTGTACAAGGCATGATTAATCCCACATGATCCCACATGATCATTAACCTCTTTTGATTCCATTTTGCAATACAGATATTTTATTTTTTCCAACATAAATAATTATCACAGCATTTGCACTGAAATTAATAGTGTGCCACATCACAAAAATCTAATAAATGCAGAATAAAATATACCAATAAAATAAAGGGAATACAGTTAAAGGGGAGTTCCAGCCATTTGTATGTTTATTAAAAGTCAGCAGCAACAAAAAGCGTAGCTGCTGGCTTTTAATAAACAGGCACTTACCTGCTCCAGCGCTCCAGCGACGCGCCGGCCGGGGCTCCGCTCCTCTCCCCCCCTCCCCGGCCGGCGTCTTCATTTTCAGTGTGGGCACCCGGCCGTGACAGCTTTCGGCTTCACGGCCGGGCACCCACTGCGCATGCGCGAGCGGCACGGCACTGCGCATGCGCGAGCGGCGCGGCGCGGCGCCGCGCCGTGTAATTGGCCAGGAGATCGCCTAGGACCTGTGACGTGTCCTAGGCGATCGCCTACAGCAGCCACTTCCTGAAGGCGATTAAGCTTAGTCGCCTACAGGAAGAAGGAAGTGGGACAGGAAGTCCCACTCGTGCTGAAGCCCCCACTCCCACCCCAAAAAAATTACATGCCAAATGTGGCATGTAAGGGGGAGAGGAGTGGGTTAAGAGGAAGTTCCAAATTTGGGTGGAACTCCTCTTTAACAAATGCAATCTGCTCATTTTCACATCATGCCATCTCATGGCAGAACTGCTAAAATACTTGCTATAATAAACAAAACTCCTCCCCTGCTTGACAAAATGAATAGGGATGACCCGAACATGTTCAGTTCGCAGCAAACCATGAGAACAGGCAAAAAATGTGTGCGAACATGCAAACACAGTTAAAGAATGTGATGCAAATTTTTTTTTTTTTAAAGGCTTATGCCTACAAATGGACATTTAAATGGTCATTAACCACTTGAGACCCGTGCTGTAGACGAAAGACGTCCACAGCGTGGCTCTCAAGTGCCGGGTGGACGTCCCTGGACGTCCTCTTGTTTACATTCCCCGTGCACGCGGCTGGGGGCGCGCATCGGGGAAACACTGTGCCCGGCGCATCGCTCGGAAGCCGATGTGCATGCCTGGCGGCCGTGATGTCCTCCTGGTGCCTGCGATCGGCGGTGACAGCAGGGACGTGGAGCTCTGTGTGTAAACACAGCAGCGATGGAGGAAGGAAAGAAAACATCCCCTGCGCGCCCCTGATCATCACAGTGCCACTGGCATTGAGTGTGACCTGTCTGTGTACCTGCGGTCACATCGTTACCGTCCACCACCAGACATCACGCCCCTACAGGAAGTTGCTTGTACTGCTGCTAAATGTCTCTGAGGAAGGGATGATACTTTTTTGCAAATTAAGAAAATAGTTTATTTAACATTGGGTGGTGTTTGTGGGGGTCCCTAACACACATTCATACATATTAGCAACGCTGTATCCTGGCCTATTGACATGGTTATATTTTCTTAGGCCTCTCAATAAAATTATCAGAAATTTGTGCTTAAAGTAGAACTTTAATCAACACTTTTTTTTCATTTTGGATAGAGTAAGGGAGGGAGGGAGGGTTATAGCCCCTGTCAGTTCATTTTGTACCATCCCTGTCCAATTGAGGAGATTTCCCTTCACTTCCTGCCCCATAGCCAAACAGGAAGTGAGAGAAAAACTATGCAAATTAAGGGAATCCAATGCCCCCCCTCCCCCCAGAACTAGTGTGTGTGTGTCCCCACCTGAAAATTTCTGGGTGGGTCATAAAAAAACAGGGTTTGGCCTTGACAGGAAGGGGTGTGTGGGCAAAACTTTGTTTTATGTCTTCTGAAAAATGACCAAAAAAAAATTCAAACATGCTTCAATTTTTTATGTCGTTTTTCAAAACGTCGTTTTTTGTGTCATTTAAAATGATAGTGTGTGGGTAAAACAACGTTTAAAACAACGTTTTTAAACCCGCGCATGCTCAGAAGCAAGTTATGACGCGAGCTTGAATGGAACAGAGTGCCGTCGTACGTGCTGAACGTAACCACGCTTTGCTAGAGCATTTTGAAAAAACGATGGTGGTAAGGCAACGTCATTTTTTAAAATGAAGTGTGAAAAAAGTTTTTTTTTTCATGCTAAAAAATGACCGTGTGTACGCGGCATTACACCCAGTTTTAAAACTAAGTGAAATCTAGCTGAGGTGTTCATATATTTAAATGTCTGCAATTGACCAAGAGAAAAACACGAGCAAAACAAGCAAAGCACGTTTAAAACGTTTTTTCTTCTTTTCTCTAAAAGGAGTTTTCACACCCTCCTTTGTAAAAAGGGAGGGGGGGGGGGAAAGAGTAGTAATCCTCGCAGCCAAACTGCTGTTTTAAAAACTGACAGGTTTAAAGGAAAAAAACATTTTGCCTAAATTGTATGTCTGCAAGGTAGACAGACAGAATAGTGTAATGATTCTGTTAAAAAACGAGTAAATACCTATTAAATTCCTTCATCTATATCACCTCCGGCATTCTAGTTTCTGTTCTCTTATTCACACCGATGATATTATATATATATATATATATATATTTCTTTGTTTCTACAATATTTTAAAGTTGATGTTATTTAATGTGATATACTTGATGATCATGCTAGCGGAATTATAATTTGCTCCGCCGCTGAATTTGTGTGCCCAGCGCAGCGGTATAAAAGTCACCAGTTTACCTACGGCTCCTCATCCTATGACTAAGTGGCGTCGTTCAGCCACGCAACGCGTCAGGAAGGAGGAGAGCCGTCGGTGACGTCATCTCCGTTCGCGGCCGAGAACGGAGATATCTCAGATACACACACTACTTCCTTATGCTGATTGTAGCAGTTTTAAATGTGAGTGCAATATTATTTTCATTAAAATCGTTTATTACATACTACACTATGGGGATTCCACTGTGCTTTTATTGAGTGCCATTCATTCTGGGAGCGATCTGGTTAGGACTTGGGAGACCTGCAGCTGGGAGATTGGAGCAACAGGCTGACCCGGAGACACAGATCTACAGTGGAATCTGCTGGGCTTTGCCAAAATCAGCAGTATCACAGGCTCATTATAGCCTGTCCTAAGGTGAGAGGCTTGTACTACCATACACTGGTGTTTTGTTCTGCACAGCTACACTAAGTGATCGTGCGGTGGATTGCAGCTATTATTTATCAAGCACTGTTGCACTTTGGGAATTGAAATTCAAGCACTTCATTATTGGACTGTTTTGAAGCACTATACACTTTGGAAATTTTGTTGAAGCACCGTTATTTTGATTGAACACTTTTATACATATTTAATTTTTATTTCATTGAGCACGAGTTTGTGCACTGAGACTTTTTATTCATTTATGTATATATAATTATTTAATTGATATTTATATTGATTATTTATTCATTATTTATTGGTAAATATTTTTTTCACCATTTGCTCTATTTTGCACTGGACGTTTGGTTACGCCCACTAAGGGACTATTTCATTCCACCATTACTTTTCTCACTTCATTTTTTAAATCATTTGATGACTGTAATTTGTTAAGTCAATCATATATTTTGGACTTCATTATTATCACGTTATTCATCCCTCTCATCATTGCTGTTGATGTTTGGTGGGACATAAGGAATAAGGAGTGAAACACGGTTTATAATTGGATACATTGGCCAGTCATTCACGTTTATATGCGTTTATTTCGTGAATTGGCTAGTTACTTAATATTGTTTAAATGGCAAGCGCCATTACACCCCCTCTTTTCATTACTATCATCGGTGTGTGAGCACCATTTAGTAGTGACTGCTGCTTATATTTATATTATATAGTATTTATATATTTTATATTATTTTAATGTTTTAAATATTAGTCTGTAGTGCCCTTGGTTAGGTTTTGCGCATTAGTTCCCCCCATTTACACTTATGGGCACTGATAGATGGCACTAATTGCACTGATAGGTGGCACTGGTAGATGGCACTGATTGCACTATGAGTGCAATCAGTGCCATCTATCAGTGCCCACAAGTGCCACCTATCAGTGCCCATAAGTGCCACCAATCGGTGCCATCTACCACCTGATATGTGGCAATTATGGGCACTGATAGATGGCACTGATTGCACTGATAGGTGGCACTTGTGGGCAATAACATATGGCTGGCACTGAAATGCCATGACACACATGAAATGACACAGGGATTATTAAAAAAAAACTATGCTGCAACGCCCATCTTGGTACACCCTGCACTTGGCTGCAGTAAGCAGCAGACATCCTGTCACACCCAGCCTGAGCTATATGGGCTGGGTGTAACAAGATGTCCACTGCTGGCTTACTGCAGCCGAGTGCAGGGTGTACCAGGATGGGCGTAGGGATGTTCAGCCGCTGACAGTGACCGAATGTGACTGCACCGGTCACCACCCTGCCAACTTACCAAGTTTCACTGCAGGTGAGGACTCGCTCTCCGCCCGCCGCCTCCATCCACCAACTGTGCCTGCCCTCTCCAGCCAGACTCCGCCCGCACTTTCCTTCCACAGACTCTGCCCACCCTCTCCAGCCAAACTCCACTTGAACACTATGTCCACAGGCTGTCCGCCCTCTCCAGCCAGAGGGGGAGGGGATGGGGGGGGCAAAGAAGTACACCCTCCTGGCCCAATGTATAGTCCCCCACTGTCAGCCCCTGGCTGTGGGTTAGTATTATATAGGCAGTTCCGTTATCCCTTTTCAAGAGGATTTCAGGATAAACTAGGAGCTTAGTCTCTCCTATAATTAACCCCTTCTTTCTTGTATTATCCTTCTGGCAGATGTGTGATAGATGGTTAAATCTGTATCTGAATCTGTTATTATATTTCGCCCTTGTTCCAAGTTTAGTCCTCTTTACATGATCTTATGCGACTCAGGGGCTTTTATTGACAGTATTATTCTTCTATCATGCGTCCCCTAGAAGTCCTCTATTCCAGATAGCCCACAAACCCCCAGTACTCCAGTATTCTGGCAGATAATATTCTTAAAAACAGTCCTATGTACTCTTTTACAGGTGTAAGTGAGCCTATAGTCCAATGCCTCTTCTGGCCGACGGCATTAAACTCAGTCAACCGCCCACTATACACTATACCAGTTCATAGTCTGTTTTTAAGCTGTTTATGAGCGGTATATTCTGGTTACCAGTCAAAGTCAAAGTGGGGGAGTGGGATCAAACCCAAGGGGGGAAGATAGGTCCGCTGGGGGGGGGGGGGGTTAATGCTTGTTTCAGTCCTTTACTGTTAGTGAGCTGGTTATGTAACACAAGCTGCCTTCCATTTATCGGTACCTTGATGGTTCAACAATTTAACCTTGTACCTTGTGCCTGCTATATCTCCTGGTTGTCATAGATATTCACAGTCACATTCCAGTGTTCCTGCAGGCATTATATAGTTTATGTACAAATACAGATGTAATAGAGAAAGCAAACTCTCACCCCCTTATAGTTATGATTTCCGCTCTTGTTTGTGGTATTCCTGCCAGTTTTTTTGGGGTGAATGGAAGGTGGTTCAGTGGAGCGGGATGAGCTGGGATGGGATGGAATCTATATCAACTATGTACTTGTGATCATCTACTATATGTCTATGTGATAAGATATACTAATGCATTAGACATATAGTAGATGATCACAAGTACATAGTTCCAAGAATCAAAGTGGCCGCGCTAGATAAGGTACACATTCCCTTCCGGGGCGGTGACTGGAACAAAATTTTGCTACAATTGGAACAAACATTTTTATTTTATTTACAGGCGAATGTATTACCAGGACTCAATAAGTCCATTTCATATTGTCCTTTTCTAAAAGGTTTCTCTTCAGGGAAAACCACTAAAATAAAGTTTTGTATTTGTTTTCACAAAGTAATTTCATCACTGTGTAGACTCTATAATAATCCTTTTATATTATATTCCTGTTTAAAAATCGAACTTGAGAAACAGCCATCTGGGGATCAGACCCCGCATGCAGACAGATGCTTATTTATTTAATAATTCTTGGAATGTTAAATATTTGTTTAGAACCAATACTTTTTCAAAAAATGAGCAGAGACAATGTTTGATATCAAATAAGATTATTGAAAACGTGATTTATAAAAATTGTAGACCAATGTAAATGTTACATTAATGTTTTTTTCTTTTTGTCATCAAGTGTTTTATTATTTAACCAGCATTTTTATTATTATCTATTGTTTTGTTCAATTGGGTCGGCTAGTGCGCATTGCACGGCATGGACAAACGGGCGTTTTGTTGCCATGGAGTCGGTGGCGAAGCCGAGTGCTCTTTCTGGACGCCGAGGAGGTCACATGACCAGCCTGCTATTCATGCAAAGGCTGGTGTGACTGACAGGTGGGTGTCTATCTGGAGTGGTGGCAGGGCCGTCTTTACCACAGGGCAAATGGGGCAGCTGCCCAGGGCCCTGTCACTGTTGGGGGCCCAAAGCAACCCCCTTTAAAAAAAAAAAAAAAAAAAACCTTTTTTTTTTAGGGGTCCGGAGGTCCCCAGAGGCCCCCAGGGCCCCAGATGGCACCCCCCCCTTTTTTTATTTATTTTTAAATAAAAAAAAAAAGTTAATATATTTTTATTTTATTTTTTATTAAAGGGCCAATTTTTTTTAGAGGTTTTTTTATTAAAGGGATAATTTTTTTTAGTGGTCCCCAGGGGTCCGGAGGCCCCCAGGGCCCCCAGATGGCAACCCCCCTTTTTTTATTTATTTATTTTTAAATTAAAAAAAATATTTTTTTAATATATTTTTATTTTATTTTTTATCAAAAGGCCAATTTTTTTTAGAGGTCTGGCGGTCCCCAGGGGCCCGTAGTTCTCCAGGGCCCTGGATGACAACCCCCCTTTTTTATAAAAAAAATCTTTTTCTATATATTTCTTTTATTTTTTATATATATATATATATTATTATTATTATTATTATTATTATTATTATTATTATTATTATTATTATTATTATTATTAAAGGACCCAGAGGTCCCCGGATGGCAACCCCCCTTTTTTTTATAATTTTTTTTCATATTATTTTATTTCTTTTTTTTCTTCTTTTTTATATATATATATATATATATATATATATATATATATATATATATATATATATATATATATATATATATATATATAAAACATTTTTTTTTTTTTTTTTATTAAAGGGCTCAGAGGTCCCCAGGGCCCCATGTGGCAAACACCCTTTTTTTTTTATAAATGTTTATTTTAAAATTTTTTGTTTATATATTTTTTTTATTTATTTTTTATTAAAGGGCCCAGAGGTCCCCAGGGCCTTGGATGGCAACCCCCCCCCCTTTTTTTTTATAAATGTTTCTTTTTTATATATTATTTTTATTAAAGGGCCCAGAGGTCCCGGATGGCAACCCCCTTTTTTTTGTAATTAATTTTTATAAAAAAAATTTATTAAAGGGCCCAGAGGTCCCCAGGGCCCCAGATGGCAACCGCCTTTTTAAAAAAAAAATATATATATATTTTTTTATATATATTTTTTATTTCTTTTTTTCTTTTTATTAAAGGGCCCAGAGGTCTCCAGGGCCACAGATAGCTACACCCCTTGTTTTATATATATTTTTCTTTATTTCTTTTTTTTGTAAAGGCCCCCCTGCTTCTCAATTTCAGGCAGCAGCACCCCCCCCCCCCGGTTCTCTGCTCCAGGGGGCCCATGCCTGAAGCTGTGTAAGTGGCCCCATAATTCCTGATGGCGGCCCTGCCGCCCGTTAAGCCCCTGTGCTGCCCACAAATCAGGCTGAAAATCATCAGCGGCACGCAGCCAGTGACAGTACTGCTTCCCTTCCCAGTGTTTTAAAATGTACAGCACCCCTGGCCTTCCTTTAGACGTGCCTTCCTGCCACTGGGTGCTGCTTGCATATAAAAGTGAATTAGAATGTGATTTTATAACATCCCCTATTTGCTCTTCCCGAGGCTGACTTCTTCATGTCCTGCTCCTCAAGGTATGTCACTGTTTGCTAATCTATATTGTAAATAGAAGTTTTCTGTAGAGTGTGCCCAAAGTCTTTATAATATTTGATGATTCACTGCAGGTCTGGTCAGTGTTTTAAAAAGTTCCTCTATTTTACACATGGCATGGCATGGGGGTCACAGCACCGTCTGTCCATTCTGCTTTAGCACCATGGGACCCCATGCCATGCCATGTGTAAAATAGAGGAACTCTTTAACTACTTGCCGACCAGCCGCCGTCATTCTATGGCGGCAGGTCGGCTCCCCTGGGCGAGAGCACGTAGTATAACGTCACCCTTTAGAGCGGCCACTAAACACACAGCTCTCGGTCCTATCAGCGGGGGAAATGCTGATCTTCTGTTCATACAATGTATGAACAGAGGATCAGTGTTTCCCCTAGTGAGGCCACCCCCTCCACAGTAAGAACACACCCAGGGAACATACTTAACCCCTTCCCCGCCCCCTAGTGTTAACCCCTTCACTGCCAGTGGCATTTTTATAGTAATCCAATGCATTTTTATAGCACTGATCGCTATAAAAATGCCACTGGTCCCAAAAATGTGTCAAAAGTGTCCGAAGTGTCCGCCATAATGTCGCAGTACCGAAAAAAAATCGCTGATCGCCGCCATTACTAGTAAAAAAAAAATATTAATAAAAATGACATAAAAATACCCCCTATTTTGTAAACGCTATAACTTTTGCGCAAACCAATCAATAAACGCTTATTGCAATTTTTTTTTTTTTTACGAAAAATACGTAGAAGAATACGTCTCGGCCTAAACTGAGGAAAAAAAATTTTTTTATATATATTTTTGGCGGATATTTATTACAGCAAAAAGTAAAAAATATTATTTTTTTTTTCAAAATTGTCGCTCTATTTTTGTTTATAGCGCAAAAAATAAAAACCGCAGAGGTGATCAAATAGCACCAAAAGAAAGCTCTATTTGTGGGAAAAAAAGGACGCCAATTTTGTTTGGGAGCCACGTCGCACGACCGCGCAATTGTCAGTTAAAGCGACTCAGTCCCGAATCGCAAAAAGTGCTCTGGTCTTTGACCAGCAATATAGTCCGGGGGGTAAGTGGTTAAATCACAGACCAGACCTGCAGTCCAGGCTGAGTAAGGCCTCAGAGCACATGGCATTACTGTCTGTATTTAACTGCTTGATGGGCTTATTTTGGGCCTGGCTGGTTCACATGTATGTGTTTTGGTGGCCCACATTTACGCAGGCACAGCAGCCCATTCATTTGAATGGGCCGCCATGCCTGCGTTTAATGCAAAGAAAAGCACATGCCTCATGTAATAGGCTGCGCACACGGCACGCCTATGCCCATCAAGCACTGAAATACAGCACTGTCTGTCCATTCTGCTATCTGCTGTGACTTATCTGCAGTTCCCGCATTGTCAAACTTGCTGCATTATTAGACGTTTAGGTCACGCTTTTAAAAACACAGTGCGTTTGTGTGTGCAAGAACTGCAGGTAAGTAGCATGGTGCAAAAGCAGAATGGATTTCAAGGCAACTGTATTTTTAAAATGCTGAATGCACCTTTTTTCTGCAGGAAACAAAGGCATGGCAGCCCATTCAAATCAATGGGCTGCTGTGCCTGCACAAATGAGGGCCGCCAAAACACATACATGTGAACCAGCCAGGCCCAAAATAAGCTGGAGGGGGGCCCAAAAAAAATGTTTGCCCAGGGCCCAAACCATATTAAAGACGGCCCTGCCCTGAGTGTCCATCGTATATGGGAATAAGCAGGAAAATTGTATGGGAGTTGGCATTCCCACTTTTCCAAAAGGGGTATCACATATACATGGACAATCACTACACCTGTCTGCCCCTTTTTCGCCACCTATTCCTGAATAAAACCTTGGCCTGTGGTACTGCACGTAAAAACAGGAAAGGCTTCCCACAGAGTTTAGTCACCACAAGGCTACAAAGGAGGGAATCAGCAAGCCTGAGGAATGAAGTTTTGCTGTATCATCAAATATAATAAGTTCATGGGGGGGGGGGGGGTGGATTTAAACGATCAAATGCTGCAGCCCTATCTCTCAATACGAAAGTCCATTTTCTGGTATGAAAAAGTTGCAATATACTTCTTCCATATGGCCCTTTATAATTCATACGTCACTTATCACAAATCAACGGAAATGCCCATCCCCTTTATCAGATTTATCGAAAATGACGTCACTGCCCTGATCTATCAGCAAGGCTCCGCCCCACAAAGAATTCTCTCCGATTGTGTCAGCAGACTGCACGAGCGCCATTTTCCTGACACTATTCCACCATCAGCAACCGGAAGAAGACGCAAAAAAAAATGTTGGTGTGCAGCAAACGTTAAATTAGGAAAGACACCAGTTGCTATTGCCCCGACTGTCCCGACCAACCTGGCCTATGTATGACACCATGCTTCAAGTGATATCACTCTTTCGAAAATTATTAACCCAAATTCCTAATAGACTGCCACTTCCCTGTTTTCAATTTCTGTGCTGATTTCCCTGCTGCCTCAACCAACCAACCTAGTGCCTCAACTCAACTGACCCTGGCCTGTTTATCGACTATGCCTCTGCATGTCGTCTGCATTGTTTATCTGCCATGTTTCTGACTTTCACGTGAACTGACCCTGGACTGCTTCTCGACTATGCCTCTGCCTGCCGTCTGCATTGTTTATCCGCCATGTTTCTGCCTTTCACATGAACTGACCCTGGACTGTATCGACTATGCCTCTGCCTACCGCCTTTTTCTGCCTTTTACCTGCACTGACCTCGGCTTGTTGACCATGTTTTTGCCTGCCCCTTGGACTGATCTTGCACCCTGCTACACAGGGGTCTCACACATGTGAGGGGCTCCAGAATAGTGTTAGGAGTTCAGAAAACCCAGTTTTTGGTTTTCTGTGTTCCCAGAACAGGGTCTGGTTGCCCGGCGGCTTCAAAGCGATTTGGGTGGGAGAAGCCTCTACCCCTGTCCCCATTCTTTCCTGACTGAGGCCCTAAACTTGATGGTCCTGCCTGCTGCCTGGACCAATTCTTTGGATGCACTAACCATATCTCTGCCTTCTGCATGTACTATGGACAGTATTCCTGCCTGCTGCATGTATGATCCTTTCACTGCTGCTGACCACATCTGCCTGCTACCTGGACCGATACTCTCCTCTGTGGACCACTGCACTACTAAGACAGCAGGTAATCCTTTCTTTACTCTTTACTCAGAAGAATGTATTTTGGTTTGTAATTGGTATGTACAGTACATGCTATGGGTTAGAAATACGAAGGACCTTCAACAATGTCATAGGTTGGCAGGAATTTGTGTGTGAAATTTATGCTCCTAGAACACCTGGAGGTGCTATTTGGATGTTGGACTTCTGTATGTGGCCAGGCTGTGTAAAAGTCTCAGAAATGTGGTATCGTTATACTCAGGAGGAGTAGCAGAATATATTCTGGGGTGTTATTTTTTTTCCATGTACATGCTATGTGTTAGAAATATCTTATGAATGGACAACTTTGTGTAAAAAAAAATTGTTTTCATTTTTTTTCCACATTTTCAAAAAACTTCTGGAAAAAACTGTTCAAAAGACTAATTATGCCTCATAGATTATACGTTGGGGTGTTAGCTTTCCAAAATGGGGTCATTTTGTGGGCGTTTCCATTGTCCTGGTGCTCCAGGGCCTTCAAAAATGTAACAGGTAGTTGAGAGATTAGGGCCCAGATTCACGTAGGAGATACGACGACGTATCTCCAGATACGTCGTCGTATCTCTGAGTCTGAGCCGTCGTATCTTGGCGCCTGATTCAAAGAATCAGATAAGCCAAAATTTGTATAAGATACGACCAGCGTAAGCCTCCTACGCCGTCGTATCTTAACTGCATATTTACGCTGGCCGCTAGGGGCGTGTACGCTGCTTTACGCCTAGAAATATGTAAATCAGCTAGATACGCCGTTTCACGAACGTAAGCTCGTCCGTCGCAGTCCAGATACGCCGTTTACGTAAGGCTTTTTCCGGCGTAAAGTTTCCCCTGCTCTATGAGGCGTAGATGAGGCGTACCAATGTTAGGTATGGACGTCGGAACATCGTCAAATTTTTCACGTTTTACGTTGTTTGCGTAAGTCGTTCGCGAATAGGGCTGGGCGTCATTTACGTTCACGTTGAAAGCATTGGATTTTTGCGGGTTAATTTGGAGCATGCGCACTGGGATACTTTCACGGATGGCTCATGCGCCGTTCGTAAAAAGCGTCATTTACGTGGGGTCACATTAAATTAACATAACACACGCCCACATCTTCCACATTTGAATTAGGTGGGCTTACGCCGGCCTATTTACGTTACGCCACCGCAACTTTGCTTTGAGAATACAGCACTTGCCTGTCAAAGTTGCGGAGGCGTAACGTAATTAGGATACGTTACGCCCGCACAAAGATGCGCCCTCCTACGTGAATCTGGGTCTAGATTAGGGATGAGCTGAACATACCCGCGTTCGGTTCACACCAGAACGTTCGAACAAACCGACTGTTCACGCGAACATTTAGAACCCCATTGAAGTCTATGGGACTCGAAAGTTCGAATTCAAAAGTGCTCATTTTAAAGCCCAATATTCAAGTTATTGTTGGAAAACGTCATTGAGAACCCGGGTCTTGCCCCAGGGAACATGTATCAATGAAAAAAAAAGTTTTAAAAACTGTAGTTTTTTCTGGAGCAGCGATTTTTAATGATGCTTAAAGTGAAAAAAAAATATCGAAAATTCCTTTAAATATCGTACCTGCTGGGTGTCTATAGTAGTGGCACGTGTTTAGAAATGTCACTGCACAACATGAGATTACTCTCAGAAAAAAGTAATTTAATACTGCTTGCGGCTTTAATGTAATGTTTGGTCCCTGCAAAATGGATATAAATCATTAAAAAAAATAGCATGAGTTTCCCCGCTACCACTCCCCCCAGGTCATTACAAGACCCAGTGCCGATGCTGACCTCCTTGGGGCCCTAAGCAAAATGGCATGGCACATTAAAAATGAGAATCGGGGGGGGGGGGGGGGGGGGGGGCGCTGACGACAGTGACATGTCACATTAAAGAAAGTTGAGAAGCGGGGGGAGGGGGTGTTCTGCTGTCGTAAATGACTCAGGCCAGCCAGCGAGTTTAGAAGCGGGGTGAGGTTGCGAAAATGACTTCTCACCAGGCGGGGCCCCTAGTAATTTGGGGGGCCCTTTGCAGCTTTGCGTGGCCCTAAGCGGCTTGCATAGTGCGCCTATAGGGAGGATCGGCCCTGACAAGACCCTTTGGCCCTATATACTTTGAACAGCAGTATACAGGCGGTGAAAACAAGACAAGCACTGTAGGTTTGTTACGTAGAATCTGAACCATGTCATACTTTAATGCTGCATATTGCACAATTTCCTAAAGAGACCCTCAACAAACTACATGACACTTGTGGCTGGTGATGAGGCCATTAATGTTCCAGTGGTGGCCCGTGAGCCTGTGGCCATACAGGCTTGGCCCCCCAAAGCGCACGTGCTGTGTGGCAACAATATGTCGATTATTTTAGGGGTGGTGGGGGGCCATTACAATGCCAGATCTTGGCTCAATAAATTATTTTTTTGGGAAAGAAAAATTCTAGAAAAAAGGGGGGTTGCCATCCGGGGCCCCCTTTGAACAAATTCTGTGAAGAACTCCTGTTCTCTGAAGGCCTCCATTATTCTCATTTTTAATGCGCCATGTAATTTTGCTTCGGGCCCCAGGGAGGTCAGGATCGGCACCGAGTGTTGGTCACAAGAACAACCTAGTTAGGGTGTCACACAGAGGTGATCCAGTGTATACTTGTTGTTTTTCCATGTAGGAAACTTGGCCAAAGATAGAGAAATGCAGCAGCTTTGGTAATGGATAAAATCCTGTGTTAAGCTTAGAAGGATTGTAAAAACAGACAATTGTACCACACTTTTTAAAAAGAATGATTGATATTCCTCTTTCAGGCCTCTAATCTTTTTGATTCATCTATCCCTTTTTTTACAATCTCATAGGCCGCAATCAAGCTGCAGCAGTGGAGCCGACCAACCCCACACAGAGCCAAGCCCCACCATCGCCGGATGTGCAGGAAGTGCAAAATTCCACCACATCAGGTCAGTGTCATACAGCACAGCTTCAGATAATACATGTAGGCCTGCATAATTTTAATACATGTTTTTTTTTCAAATTTCAGGAGGTGTTCGAGCTGTTGGGGGCGGATTAGACACCTACGGTGCCCAGGTGCTAATTGGGGAGATCATGTCCTGCAGGGCAGAAATAGAGGACACAAACCTCGCCCTCGAGAAGATCATAAAGAACAACCGAAAAGTGGACCAAAACCTCAAGAATCTGATTGATGTGCTGGGGAGGAATTAAAAAAAATTGATGTAGACAAGTATTTAAAAAGCAAAAATATATTTCTTGACAAAAAAAAATAATTAAACATTCTATTAAGATATATTTTTTAAAAAAATGAAAATGACACATTTTAAGTGTGATACAATAAATATTTTTGGATACTCAACAATGTGTGGCTTCTTATTATATCAATGCTGCCTAAAAGAACAAATCTAGATTTGTGGTGTTTACATTGACAACGATGAGTATTTAGTACAGGAAAATAAACATGACACTATGATAACGTAGGAGAAAGCTAGAATGAACTCAAATTAGAAATGAATCAAACAAAGAAAAGTACTAGAACAGGGGCAGAAAACTTGGGCCTTAGGCACAACACAACACTGCAACCCCTCACACTCAGATACTGTAATTGGAGCGCAGCAAAGAGCCACATGCAAAGTATTGCATCAAAAATTGTTATTAGACGCCCCTGTTAAACAGGGACATAAAAATTGGGCCTTAGGCCCAACACAACACTGCAACCCCTCAGATACTGTAATTGGAGCGCAGCAAAGAGCCACATGCAAATTATTGCATCAAAAATTGTTATTACACGCCCCTGTTAAACAGGGGCAGAAAACTTGGGCCTTAGGCACAACACAACACTGCAACCTCTCAGATACTGTAATTGGAGCGCAGCAAAGAGCCACATGCAAAGTATTGCATCAAAAATTGTTATTAGACGCCCCTGTTAAACAGGGACATACAAATTGGGCCTTAGGCACAACACAACACTGCAACCCCTCAGATACTGTAATTGGAGCGCAGCAAAGAGCCACATGCAAAGTATTGCATTAAAAATTGTTATTAGACGCCCCTGTTAAACAGGGGCAGAAAAATTGGGCCTTAGGCACTGGTGGCGGAGCCCAGAAACAAAAACTTTCTTACTAGCTATCAGCAAGATCAGTGAGGAGGAAAAGGATATTCAGTCAGCAGCATAACAGGACAATCACTTAGCATCAGCATAGGCAGTCTCCAAGGGATCTGTCATTTAAAAAAAATTATTCAGTTACATCTGCATCAGGTGCTTGGTAGCTGGTGTTGATCCAAGCCTGATTCATTTTTATGAAAGTCAGTCGATCGACGGAGTCGGTGGAGAGGCGCACCCTGTGATCGGTCACAAAGCCTCCAGCAGCACTGAATGTGCGTTCTGAAAGAACGTTGGATGCAGGGCAAGCCAGTAGCTCAATTGCGTACTGTGCAAGCTCTGGCCAGTGATCCATCCGCAACACCCAGTAAGCCAGAGGATTTTCGGTGGGGAAGGTGTCCAAGTCTGATCTTGCCCCTAGGTATTCACGCACCATGTAAACCAAACGCTGGCGATGGTTGCTGGAACCGGTCATACCTTGGGGCTGTCTGAACGTATCGGTCAGACGGCCACCTTCTCCACCGCTCATTCTGTGACTCACCGAAGCCTCAGCAACACGTTGTCCAGGAACAGGATTTGGTAATCCCCCAGGTTCTGGGAACGCATTGCACAGACCTTTCTGCAAGGCCTCCTAAAGATGTTTCATCTTCTGCTCCCTCTGCGATGGCAAGATAAGCTCCGCAACCTTACTCTTGTAACGTGGATCAAGGAGAGTTGCCAGCCAGTAATGATCCCTCTCCTTGATACCACGAACACGAGGATCCTTACGCAGGCTTTGCAGGATCAGGGGTGCCATGCAGCGTAGGTTTGCTGAGGCATTCGGGGCACAGTCTTCTGGGTCACTGAGGACGACAGGATCTGCAGCCATCTCATCCCAGCCACGTAAAAGTCCACGGGTTCCTTGGGACTGTAAATGATCCCTTGAAGACTGCTGCTGCTGAGTGCTAGGCTCCACCTCCATGCTGCTGATACAATCATCCTCCTCCTCCACCTCGTCCTCTTCCTGTGTGCTAGGCGGGCATGCAGGACCACTGTCTGGATAAAGGGGGCCTTGAGAAGTAAGGAAGTCCTCCTCTTCCTTCCTCTGTTCTGCCTCAAGGGCCCTGTCCATTATTTCACGTAGCGTGTGCTCCAACAGGTGAATAAGAGAGACAGTCTCACTGATGCATGCACTGTCACTGCTCACCATCCTCGTGGCCTCCTCAAATGGTGACAGGACCGTGCATGCATCCCTGATCAAGGCCCACTGGCATGGGGAAAAAAAACAAGCTCCCCTAACCCAGTTCTGCTGCCATATTGGCACAGGTACTCATTGATGGCCCTCTGCTGCATGTGCAGACGCTGCAGCATGGCCAATGTAGAGTTCCATCTGGTGGGCATGTCACAGATTAGGCGGTTCTTGGGCAGGTTGTATTCCCTTTGGAGGTCTGTCAGCCGAGCAGTGGCATTGTATGACCTTCGGAAATGCACACATACTTTCCTGGCCTGCTTCAGGACATCCTGTAAGCCCGGGTACCTGCCCAAGAACCGCTGCACCACCAAATTGAGAACATGAGCAAAACAGGGCACATGGGTCAGTTTTCCCTGTCGCAGGGCAGAGAGGAGGTTGGTGCCATTGTCGCTAACCACCATTCCTGGCTTAAGCTGGCGTGGCATCAACCACCTCTGAGCCTGCCCCTGTAGAGCTGACAGAACCTCTGCCCCAGTGTGGCTCCTGTCTCCCAAGCACACCAGCTCTAGCACCGCATGGCATCTCTTGGCCTGCATTCCTGCGTAGCCCCTCGTACGCCTACGGAGCACGGCTGGTTCAGAGGAAACATCAGCACAGGAAGAGGCCACAGAGGAAGAAGAGGAGGGGGTGGAGGAGAAAGGTGTGTCACAACCAGTAGTAGCGTTTTGGAGGCGTGGTGGCGGAACAACCTCCAACACTACTGTACCTTGCCCTGCATCCTTCCCAGCTGCCAGCAGAGTCACCCAATGCCCCGTGAAAGAGAGGTAATGTCCCTGTCCATGCCTGCTGGACCATGAGTCAGTGGTAAGATGCACCTTACCACCGACCGCCCTGTCCAGCGAGGCATAGACATTGCCTTCCACATCCCGGTAGAGAGCGGGAATCGCCTTCCGTGAGAAAAAGTGGCATTTGGGTACTTGCCACTGAGGTACCGCACATTCCACAAACTCACGGAAGGGGGCAGAATCTACCAACTGAAAAGGTAGCAGTTGAAGTGCTAGCAATTTCGCTAAGCTAGCATTCAACTGCTGGGCATGTGGATGGCTGGGAGAGTACTTCTTTTGGCGCTGCAGCAGCTGGGGCAGGGAAATTTGTCTGCTACCACAAGTAGATTTCCCGCATGTACTACTAGGTTGTGACACACCTATTTCTACACCTTCAGTCCTATCAGTGCAGGCTTCCGAGAGGACTGAGGGTCTAGTGGGGTTGAAGCTCCCAGCTGATGAGGAGCAAGGGGAGGTCTGCTTTGTTCTTTGGTGTGGGTCTTTCAGGTATGCTTGCCAACGAACTGCATGGCAGGTCGACATATGTCTGGTCAAGCATGTGGTGCCCAAGCGGGTGATGTTTTGGCCACGCAAGATATGCTTGAGACATATGTTGCAAATAGCAACGGTGCGATCTGATGCAGTACCATTGAGACACAGCAGCGCCCTGCACAGGCGTAGCTCTGCGATGTAATGCAGTTGGTGTGCTGCCCTTAAGCTGTCCCCTGGAGGGCATCCTGCCTCTTTGGAGATGTGCCTGTGCCTCTTCCTCCTCCTCCTCCTCTTCCTCCTCCTCTCTCCTATCAGGCACCCACGTAGAGTCAGCGACCTCATCATCCCCTCCCTCCTCATCACTGTCGAAAACCTGGCAGAATTCTGCAGCTAGGGGAACATGACTGCCAGATTGCTGTCCCTCTCGGGCACCCGCTCTCTCTGGGCTCACATCAATGCCTTCCTCTATCTGTGTTCGTCGGAACCTTCAAAACGCTGAGCATCTTCATGTAGCATGTACCCAACACTGTGTTGAAACAGTTCGGGGGACTCCTCAGGAGGACATGATGGGACTAGGGAAGGATTGTGTGATGCCATTGTGCAGAGGGAAGAGGACGCCTTGGCAGCTGCTTTGCCAGATAAACTAAGCTCAGCCTGGGTGAGAGAGGATGAGGAGGATGAGGACGGCTTGGTCATCCACTCTACTAATTTCTCTGCATGTTGAGGCTCAACACGGCCAGCTCCCAAAAAGAAGGACGAGCATGTCAGACGGCCACGTCCTGAAGAGGATGCACCGTGTCCACCACCAGCGTTGCCTCTAGATGCAGAGCCTGCTTGCCCTCGTGACTCTCTGCCTTTCTTTGTTGTCCTTCCAGATATTTTAATAGCCTGCACAGGACAAAATCAGAAATAAACAGCACCTGTCCAGTAAGAGCGACTGCGTTTATGGGCAAAAACACAGCAAACGTGCAGTAAGAGCGACTGCATTTATGGGAAAAAACACAGCAAACGTGCACTAACAGCAACTGCGTTTATGGGCAAAAACACAGCAAACGTGCAGTAAGATCGACTGCGTTTATGGGCAAAAACACAGCAAACGTGCAGTAAGATCGACTGAGTTTATGGGCAAAAACACAGCAAACGTGCAGTAAGATCGACTGCGTTTATGGGCAAAAACACAGCAAACGTGCAGTAAGAGCGACTGCGTTTATGGGCAAAAACACAGCAAACGTGCACTAACAGCAACTGCGTTTATGGGCAAAAACACAGCAAACGTGCACTAACAGCAACTGCGTTTATGGGCAAAAACACAGCAAACGTGCAGTATGAGCGACTGCATTTATGGGCAAAAACACAGCAAACGTGCAGTAAGATCGACTGCGTTCATGGGCAAAAACACAGCAAACGTGCACTAACAGCAACCTGCATTTATGGGCAAAAACACAGCAAACGTGCAGTAAGAGCGACTGCGTTTATGGGCAAAAACACAGCAAACGTGCAGTAAGAGCGACTGCGTTTATAGGCAAAAACACAGCAAACGTGCAGTAAGATCGACTGCATTTATGGGCAAAAACACAGCAAACGTGCACTAACAGCAACTGCGTTCATGGGCAAAAACACAGCAAACGTGCAGTAAGAGCGACTGCGTTTATGGGCAAAAACACAGCAAACGTGCAGTAAGAGCGACTGCGTTTATAGGCAAAAACACAGCAAACGTGCAGTAAGATCGACTGCATTTATGGGCAAAAACACAGCAAACGTGCACTAATAGCAACTGCGTTCATGGGCAAAAACACAGCAAACGTGCACTAACAGCAACTGCGTTTATGGGCAAAAACACAGCAAACGTGCACTAACAGCGACTGCGTTTATGGGCAAAAACACAGCAAACGTGCAGTAAGATCGACTGCGTTTATGGGCAAACACACAGCAAATGTGCAGTAAGAACGACTGCGTTTATGGGCAAAAACACAGCAAACGTGCACTAACAGCAACTGCGTTTATGGGCAAAAACACCGCAAACGTGCAGTAAGATCGACTGTGTTTATGGGCAAAAACACAGCAAACGTGCACTAACAGCAACTGCGTTTATGGGCAAAAACACAGCAAAGGTGCACTAACAGCGACTGCGTTTATGGGCAAAAACACAGCAAACGTGCAGTAAGAGTGACTGCGTTTATGAGCAAAAACACAGCAAACGTGCAGTAAGATCAACTGCGTTTATGGGCAAAAACACAGCAAACGTGCAGTAAGATCGACTGCGTTTATGGGCAAAAACACAGCAAACGTGCAGTAAGATCAACTGCGTTTATGGGCAAAAACACAGCAAACGTGCACTAACAGCAACTGTGTTTATGGGCAAAAACACAGCAAATGTGCAGTAAGATCGACTGCGTTTATGGGCAAAAACACAGCAAACGTGCAGTAAGATTGACTGCGTTTATGGGCAAAAACACAGCAAACGTGCACTAACAGCAACTGCGTTTATGGGCAAAAACACAGCAAACGTGCAGTAAGATCGACTGCATTTATGGGCAAAAACACAGCAAACATGCAGTAAGAGTGACTGCGTTTATGGGCAAAAACACAGCAAACGTGCAGTAAGATCAACTGCGTTTATGGGCAAAAACACAGCAAACGTGCAGTAAGAGCGACTGCGTTTATGGGCAAAAACACAGCAAGCGTGCACTAACAGCAACTGCGTTTATAGGCAAAAACACAGCACACGTGCAGTAAGAGCAACTACGTTTATGGGCTAAAAAACAGCACACGTGCAGTAAGAGCGACTGGGTTTATGTGCAACTAAATAGCCCATGTGCATTAACAGCGACTGCGTTTATGTGCAAATAAATAGCACACGTGCAGTAACAGCTAATGCGTTTATGTGCAATTATATAGCACACGTGCAGTAACAGCAACTGCGTGTATGTGCAATTAAATAGCACACGTCCACTAACACTGAGTACTATGTTTAGGTGTAAACTAAACACTATGCAGGCAATACAACACGTTAGAGCACTGCATCAAGCACAATCTACTGCCTAACAATAGAAATAGCTGATCTAGCTAAGCTATACAGTGTATAAATATATGTACAACGCTAGGATGTATATATATCCTCTACACACTGTAAATTTAACTAAACTGACTAGCCTTCCTGCTCTATCTATCTATCTATCTGGTAGAAAAGACACTGTGTCTCTATCTATCTCTCTCTCTCTAACTGTCTGACTGACTTATTTTCTTTAACAAAGCCGGAACACACTACACGCGGCCGCCTTGCAGGCGGCCTTATATAGTGTGGGGCGTGTACTAAACCCCCTGAGCCATAATTGGCCAAAGCCACCCTGGCTTTGGCCAATTATGGTTCTTTGTTTTTTGCGCGCTGTGATTGGCCAAGCATGCAGGGTCATGGTGCATGCTTGACCAATCATCAGCGCGCAATGCCGCAGTGAATTATGGGCCGACGCGCGTCACTCAAATTTGGTGCGAACGACCCGTTTTGTTCGAAATTCGTTGAACGTACGAACAGACGATGTTCGAGTCGAACATACGTTTGAGTCAAACACAAAGCTCATCCCTAGCCTAGATGTGACATTTATGCTCCTAGAACGCCTGAAGGTGCTACTTCAATGTTCGGTCTCTGTATGTGGCCAGGCTGTGTAAAAGTCCCACACATGTGGTATCGCCATACTCAGGAGGAGTAGCAGAATGTATTTTGGGGTGTCATTTTTGCTACTTACCTGCTATGTGTTAGAAATATCTTATAAATGGACAACTTTGTGTAAAAAAAAATTGTTTTAATTTTTTTTCCACATTTTCAAAAAACGTATGGAAAAAAATGAACCGTTCAAAGGACTAATTATGCCTCATAGATTATACGTTGGGGTGTTAGCTTTCCAAAATGGGGTCATTTTGTGGGCATTTCTATTGTCTTGGTGCTCCAGGGCCTTCAAAAGTGTAACACGTAGTTGAGAGATTAGATGTGTAATTTTTGCTCCTAGAACGCCTGAAGGTGGTACTTAAATGTTCGGCCTCTGGATGTGGCCAGGCTGTGTAAAAGTCCCACACATGTGGTATCGCCATACTCAGGAGGAGCAGCAGAATGTATTTTGGGGTGTCATTGTAAGTATGCATGTGCTGTGTGAGAGAACTAACTTGTTATTATGACAATTTTGTGTAAAAAAAAATATCTTAATTTTCCCAAGAAATGTGGGAACAAATTATAACTTCAAAAAAATCACCATGCCTCTTACTAAATATCTTGGAATGTCTACTTTCCAAAAAGTATTTTTTTGGGGGGTATTTGTACTTTCCTGGCTTGTTAAGGGTCTCAAGAAATGATAGGACGTCAGTACATCAGCTGTGATCAGATGTGATAATTTTTCAATGATTTGCACCATAGCTTGTAGACTCTATAACGTTCACAGAGACCAAATAATATCCACTAATTTGGGTTATTTTTACCAAAGATATGTAGCAGTATACATTTTGGCCCAAATTCCTGAAGAAAAATTATTTCTTTGCAAAATTTTAAGATAGAAACTCAAAAAAAGTGTTATTTTTTTTCAAAATGTTCTCTCTTTTTTAGCTTATATTGCAAAAAATAAAAAACCCAGCGGCGATTAAATACCACCAAAAGAAAGCTCTGTTTGTGAGAACAAAATGATAAAAAAATTGTTTGGATACACAAGTAAGTAAGTAATTGTCATTAGGGTTGAGCGAACCCGAACTGTAAAGTTCGGCTTCGTACCGGACTTTTGGATTTTTGGTACCCGGACCTGAACCCGGACAATTTACTGTAAGTTCGGGTTCGGGTTCGGTGTTCGGCAATGTAATGGCATGCTGCAGGGCAGCCAATCACCATTTGTTTTACTCGTGTGACCTAGAAGCCATCACAGCCATGCCTACTAATGGCATGGCTGTGATTGGCCAGTGCAGCATGTGACCCAGCCTCTATATAAGCTAGAGGCACATAGCACAGCTCGTCACTCTGCTTTAGATAGGGTAGAGAAAGGCTGCTGCTGCTGCTGCTCTGAGGGAGAGAATTAAATAGGAGTCAGACTGTCCTGCTTCAGAAATTAAATTACTCAGCGATCTACATAGCACAGCAAGTCACTCTGCATTAGATACTTTAGGGAAAGGTCCATGGTTTTGCTTGTAGGGAGAGAAATATATAGGAGTCAGTCCTGCTTCAGAAACCAAATTAAACCAGCACTGCATATGTTACTGTGAGATACTCTGCATTAGACACTTTAGGGAAAGGTTCCTGGTTTTGCTTGTAGGGAGAGAAATATATAGGAGTCAGTCCTGCTTCAGAAATCAAATTACACCAGCACTGCATATGTTACTGTGAGATACACCCTTTAGATACTTTTCTTCTATTGTGCTATTCAAAAAACATCCATTTAGGGCAAACAAAAAAAAATTGCAGTGTTTCCACCATATCTGTACGTGTGAGATACACCCTTTAGATACTTTTTTTCTATTGTGCTATTCAAAAAAACATTTTTTTGCAGTGTTTCCTCCAGTGTTTGCAGTGTTTCCTCCATATCTGTACGTGTGAGATAAACACTGTAGATACTGTTTTTCTATTGTGCTATTCAAATTTTTTTTATTTAGGGCAAATAAAAAAAAATTGGTGCGTTTCCTGCATATCTGTACGTGTGAGATACACCCTTTAGATACTGTTCTTCTATTGTTCTATTCAAAACACACCCATTTAGGGCAAAAATAATATTTTGCAGTGTTTACTCCAGTGTAACTTTCCTCCGCTGGCGTATCGTAGGCGCATATTTACGCTGAACGCATCTGGCACTCCCATTGATTTCCTATGCAAATGAGGGAGATACGCCGATTCCCGAACATACGAGCGTCCGGCGCAGGCTACGCGCGGTGTGCGTAAGTTGTACGCCCAGCCTAAAGTTACCCCTCATAAAGCAGGGGTAACTTTACACCAGACTTGCACAAGTCAGCTGGAGAGTAGCTGCAGCAGTACTGTTACGGACGAGCTGAGCAACCACACTTGCAGGACAACACATCTGTATGCCAACATGCCAGGGGCAGCCGTGGTCCTAGCACTACTTCTGCGTCCACAGGCACGTAGGAGGGCACGGGAGAGGATATACCGCACGTGCATGAATGTCTTTGGCATGGGTGATTCGGAGGTGTATCGCATCTTCAGATTCAGCTCTGATACCCTCCTGGAATTAGCCACAGCCCTTCATGATGACATCACCAGCAAGACAAAACGCTCACATGCAGTGCAGCCACTGGTCAAGGTACTGGCAACACTGCATTTCCTTGCAAGTGGATCTTGTCAAAGAACAAGTGGAGTCGTGGCTGGGATGTCACAATCCACCATGAGCAGATGTGTGCACCAGGTTGTCCCCACAATCCTCAGACGCATGTCCCACCATTTCATCAAACCCACCCATGAGCACCTGCGGCAGAAGGCAATGCAGGATTTCTTCAGAATTGCCAGATTCCCACGCACCGTGGGGGCCATTGATTGCACACATGTGGCACTACGGCCCCCCGTGCCACAGAGCACATGTACCGCAATCGTAAGCATTGGCATTCCATCAACGTTCAGGTGATAGCCGATGCCCAATGCCTCATATGGCACATCCGTGCCAAACACCCCGGGTCCAGCCACGACAGCTACATATACCGTCAAAGCTACATCCCAACAGAACGTGTATGGGGACAGCTGGCTGGTTGGTGAGTGACATGGGAGTCAGGCATGACTGTCTGACCCCATGATGCAGACATCACGAGGGGCACATGCACGACTAACATCCTCCTGTCTTTTCCCTTCCAGGTGACTCGGCATATGCACTTGGGCCCCATCTCCTGACTCCATACCGGGATCCCCAAACCAGAGGAGAGAGAAGATACAATGATGCACACATACGTACCCGTGCAGTGGTGGAACGCACATTTGGCCTCCTGAAGTCCTGTTTCCGATGCCTGGATAAGTCCGGGGGGACCCTGTTGTATTCCCCAAACTTTGTGTGCCAGATCATCGGTGCATGTTGTGTGCTGCAAAACTACACCATGAGAAAGGGCCTGGAGATTGACATGCGTGAAGACTTGACCCCCGAACCAGACAGTCCCCCCCTGTTTGAGGCTAGCCCGTCTGATGAGGGAACAGCAGTCAGGAGTTGCCTCGTGGAACGCATGTTTGCAAGTTAAACACACACATTTATCATGGCACAAGGAAAATGCACGCATGCACACCACTGTGGTCCCTAGCTCACACACACCACATCCACATCACATTGGATTAGCCCAAGTCCACCATGCAGGACTTGGGAGCAGCAACGCCGCCCCAAGGCTCCAATGGTGTCGCTGTCCATTCATACCACATTCACACGGTCGTGGGGATAACTTCACACATCAGTCACACTGTAGCCTGCACTACTGACCGTGTGCAGTCTTAAAAAAAAAGGCTCTTTACCAGAGCATATATATAAATAAAAAAAAGGCTCTTTACCAGAGCATATATATATATAAATAAAAAAAAAGGCTCTTTACCAGAGCATATATATAAATTACAAAAAAGGCTCTTTACCAGAGCATATATATATATATAAATAAAAAAAAGGCTCTTTACCAGAGCATATATATGAACAAAAAAGGGAATCAATTTCCCCGGCGTGGGCTACGCCTGGTGGCCCGGGTCCTCAGTTACCTGGGGGGAGCCGCAGGTGAAGGGGTGGGGCATCTGGAGCAGGCTCATCCTCAGGTCTGCCAGGTGTTGGCTGCCTGCCCTCCAATGCCAGGGCAATGCGGGTGAGCACCGCGTTGGTCTCTGCCTGCACCCGCAGCTGGTGGTTAGCTGATGGTGGCGCCTCCTCTGCCTCCCCTCCGCCGCGTCGTGCCCAGTCGCCACTACTTTTCCAGGCGAGCCATCCCTTCCCTGCACAACCAAGTGGGGGACAAAATCAGGTGTGCACTGCGCAACGCAATCTGTGGCAAGGTCCACCTAACTACGGATACGTGGACCAGTAAGCATGGTCAGGGACGTTATATCTCCCTAACAGCGCACTGGGTAAATGCAGTGGCGGCTGGGCCTGAGGCGGATAGCAGTTTGGCGTATGTCCTTCCACCACCAAGGATTGCAGGGCGCTTCAGTTTGCCTCCTGTTGCTATCTCCTCCTACTCCGCTTCCTCATCCTCTACCGCCTCCTCATCCGGTCAGCGTAACACATTCACCACCAACTTCAGCACAGCCATGGGTAAACGACAGCAGGCAGGTTTTAAAACGTTCCTGTTTGGGGGAAAAACCCCACACCGCGCAGGAGTTGTGGAGGGACATGGAACAACAGACCGATGAGTGGTTGGCGGCAGTGAGCCTCAAGCCAGGCCTGGTGGTGTGCGATAATGGGCGAAATCTTGTAGCAGCTCTGGGCCTAGCCGGTTTGATGCACATCCCTTGCCTGGCGCATGTGCTGAATTTGGTGGTGCAGAGGTTCCTTAAAACTTACCCCGATATGCCACAGCTGCTGCAGAAAGTGCGGGCCGTCTGTGCGCACTTTCTGCGTTCTCACCCTGCTGCTGCATGCCTGTCAGCGCTGCAGCGTAACTTCGGCCTTCCCGCTCTCCGCCTCATATGTGATATGCCCACAAGGTGCGAGCAGCAGCAGGTGATAGTGGAGTTTCAGCTGCAGCACACACGCATGAGTCGCTCTGCGGAACAGAACCACTTCACCACCAATAACTGGGCCTCCATGCGAGACCTGTGTGCCTTGTTGCGCTGTTTCGAGTACTCCACCAACATGGCCAGTGCCGATGACGCCGTTCTCAGCGTTACTATGCCAGTTCTATGCCTCCTGAAGCCTCCGCTTCGGGCGATGATGGAAGAGGATGTGGCACAGGAGGAGGAGGAGGAATCGGGATAATTTCCAAGGCTTTCAGGGCAGTCATTCACAAGTGGCTCCAAGGGTGGGTTCCTGCACCAACAAACGCCAGGTCCACAATTGTCCAGCAAGGGCACAGTTCTGGAGGATGACGAGGTGGAGGATGAGGAGGAGGAGATGGAGGAGGAGGAGGAACCATGTTCACAGCAGGGTGGCACCCAGACCAGCTCATGGCCATCACTGGTGCGCGGCTGGGGGGATACAAAGGACACAAACGATACACCTCCCACAGAGGACAGCTTTTCGTTGCCTCTGGACAGCCTGGCACACATGAGCGATTATATGCTGCAGTGTCTCCGCAACGACCGCCGTGTTGCCCACATTTTAACAGGTGTTGATTATTGGGTGGCCACGCTGCTGGATCCCCGATACAAGGACAATTTACCGTCCTTAATTCCCTCACTGGAGCGTGATCGGCAGCATTTCACCAACATGGTGGAGCAGTATGTGTGCACACGCCTACACATACTGAATGACGGGTCTGCTCCCTTAAACTTCTGGGTCTCCAAATTTGGCACATGGCCTGAGCTTGCCCTTTATGCCTTGGAGGTGCTGGCATGCCCTGCAGCCAGTGTACTGTATTATCTGAACGTGTATTTAGCACGGCACTGGGGGTTATCACAGACAAGCACAGCCGCCTGTCCAGAGCCAATGTGGACAAGCTCACGTTCATTAAAATGAACCAGGCATGGATCCCACAGGACTTGTCCGTACCTTGTGCAGAATAGACATGTATACCGGCCTTACCCAGCCATTCTTGCATTTCTGATCTTTCTCACTCTTTTGGGGTGTACCCTAATTTAAAAAATAAATTAAAAACAAAAACCTGTGTTGGCTACCTCGTCCTCCTCCACCGCCGCTTCCACCTACACCGCCACATCCACCGCCACCTCAACCTGCTACTCCATATGGACCTCGTCCTCCTAGGTCAAGATTTTTATTTTTATTTTTTATGTATTTTATGTTATTTCCCTATCCACATTTGTTTGCAGAGTACTTGCCATGCTCTTACCAACATTTTGATGCCATTTGCAGCCATCTAGCCCTTTCCATTAATTTTTTAAAGACATTTTAGTACTGAAAGGTTTGGGTCCCCATTGACTTCAATGGGGTTCGGGTTCGGGGTCAAGTTCGGGTCCCGAACCCAGACTTTTTTTCTAAGTTCGGCCGAATCCGTCGAACCCGAACATCCAGGTGTCCGCTCAACTCTAATTGTCATTCAAAGTGTGAGAGCACTGAAAGCTAAAAATTGGTCTGGGCAGGAAGGGTATATTAATGCCCTGTATTGAAGTGGTTAAGTCATGTCTGAACCACTTTCATGTTAAGGAGATGCTTGGGATCAAAGGGAGACATAGACATGTCATTGGAGCACAACTAGAGATTCCTGGGTTAGAGAAATGCACCGGTAACCTAGGATGCACAGCGTTTCAGACTACAAGGGATGATAACAAGCGAGCACCTTCGATAGAAGATAGAGAATCCCTGAGGTTGATGGACAAGGAGCTCTACAAAGACAAATTGAGTAGTTAGGTAGCCCTATTGCCTCCAGAAAGACGAAAAGAACGGGAAACGTGGAAGGATTCTTTTAAATATTCTCAAACAACATGAGATCCCACGCTCCTACTCGCTGACATTTCTCACCGCTGTACACAGCAAAGAACTTTGTGTATTCTCGGATGCCTCAACCAAGGCAATAGCAGCAGTGACCTACTTAAGAACTAAAGATGCAAGTGGTAAACACCATACCAGGTTGATCCTAGGCAAAGCTAAACTTGGCACCACAACCCAACCATACCATACTCTGACTTGAGTTATGTGGCAGTAGAGTTGGCAGAACTCATTGAAAATGAAATAGACTGTAAATTAGATGCTATAAGGTTCTACACAGACAGTAAAGTGGTGTTAGGTTACATATGCAATACGAAAAGAAGATTCATAGACCAGATCCCTGCAGACACTGCAACCAGATCAGTGCCTGCAGCACATCTACAGGATAGGTTGTGGCTCACAGGACCAAAATTCAAAACACAGGTAGATGGTATACCATCAACCCTAAATTAATGACTTTGATCTTGTATATCCTGAAAGAGACCTTGAAGTAAGGCCCAAGTGTCTGTCCTACTTGCCTACATACAGCCCGAAATGTATTTGGTTCTCATCGTTTTCATCACTTCTCAAGGTGAATGGCTCTCCTGCTATCAATATCACACACATAGCCATCTCTGTCCGCCAAACGCTTGGTGAGAAAATAACCAACTGCCATAGTTGGCATATCAGAAGATTCTTTGCAATCAGGGGACTAGTCAAACAAATACGTTCCGACCGTGGAACCAATTTCAATGGAGCATTAGGCCTCGTACACACGATAGGTTAACCAGAGGACAACGGTCTGAAGGACCGTTGTCATAGGTTAACCGATGAAGCTGACTGATGGTTCGTCACGCCTACACACCATAGGTTAAATAACCGATCGTGTCAGAACGCGGTGACGTAAAACACAACGACGTGCTAAAAAAAAACGAAGTTCAATGCTTCCAAGCATGCGTCGACCTGATTCTGAGCATGCATGGATTTTTAACCGATGGTCGTGCCTACTAACAATCGGTTTTGACCTATCGATTAGGAATCCATAGGTTAATTTTAAAGCAAGTTGGCTTTTTTTTAACCTATGGTTAAATAACCTATGGGGCCCACACACGATCGGTTTTGACCAATAAAAACGGTCCTTCAGACCGTTATCCTCTGGTTAACCTATCGTGTGTACGAGGCCTTACAAATAGACACTGAAGAAATTGAAGATAACAGCATCCAAAAGTATCTGCGTGATCAGGGGGGCATGTAGATATTCAACTCTCTTTCTTGTGGAAAAAAAGATATTCAACTCTCCTCATTCCTCTCACATGGGTGGAACATGAGAACACATGATCGGTGTGACTCGATGCATTTTAGACTCTGAAGCCCCATATACACTATCAGTTTTCCTGCAGGTTTTTCTCTTCAGGTTTACCAAAACCATGTAGTGCAAGGGCCTGCCTGATTGCATACAAATTGAAACTCTTGAGGTTTGACCTCATATTAGATGGTTTTGGTAAACCTAAAGAGAAAAACCTGCAGGAAAACTGATAGTGTGTATGGGGCTTAATTATGATAACTACTAGTTTAGCTCGACTCACCCATGAAGTGCTAACCACATTTATGGCCAAAGTATCAGCCATTGTCAATGCAAGGTCTTTGATTCCAGTATCAACAGATGCAGCATCACCAAGCATTCTGACCCCAGCAATGCTCCTTTCACAGAAGATAGGAGACATTCCCACTCCAGTCTGGGACTTCAAATCAAAAATCCTGTATAAATGCCAATGGAGACAGGTGCAGTGCCTCGCTATCACCTTTTGGGATCGTTGAAGGCACGAATATCTTGTGACAATTCAGGAACATTGCAAATGACATGCCGTCAAACAGAACATTCAAGGAGATGTCATTCTGTTAAGAGACAAGCAGGTGCCGCGAAACGAGTGGCCTATAGGTCTCATCATTAAATCCATCCATAGTGCAGATGGGAAGGTCCGCAATGTCGGAGTAAAAATTGTCAGACAAGGGCCTGCGATAATCTTTACAAGACCCATTACAGAAACCCTCCTTTTAATGGCCAAAGCGGACTATAACAAAGAAAAGGACTGAACACCCATACTGGGAATCTTCAAAGACATTGTGGCACACTCAAGCATCCTGAACAGTGTACCCCGCTGGCCTCAATTGCTGAAAGGAACTTTGGAGACTTGATATTGCATTATTATGTGTACATGATGTTATGCACTGTAGTTTTGTTTTTACATATGTACCACATAGTTAGTAATAGTGGTATCTCCAGATACCAGACAAGGAGTATCATGGAACAAAAGTCCCTAGTTTGTTTGATCTCTCTTTTTGCAGTGTTTACCTTTCTGATCAACTTGAGTCTGGTTGCCATAGTAACCTTTCAATTCTTTGGTAGAGAGAATGGATTAGCCCACTCTCCCTGTCTAAATTCATTAGCTAGTTTCTCCCTGTTCCTTTTCCTGTTTAGCCAGTCCTCTGTTCTTTTTCACTCGTGAAAGGCTCTGTACGTACACTCTGACAAATCCTGCAATGAGCATTCTGTTTTATAGCTCCTTCTGGATTAGCACTCCACATAGAGAAGCTCTCTCTCAACACCCTGTAACATCTACAAACTCATCTACAAACTCTCTGCTGTTATTTTACAAATAAAGTTAAGAAAGTTAAAGGACCTTGTTGTGCTTTGATAGGAAGGCGAGTTAAGCTATCTGGCCTTATTCAGATCCTCGCATATGACACTGGGGTTGCAGAACAGTACGCATTCCCCCCAATTCCACTGATTCTGAAATTCCTTCAGCGTCTAACAGAGGAAAAAGGGACCATCCTGGCAGTGATTCCTTACTGGCCGAGGAGGCCTTGGTTCACTCTCTTGACCCAAGTGTCTCTTTGAAACCCCTTAGTCCTTCTGAAGATGGACAACCTTCTGTCTCAAGGGACTTTCACCCACCCACATCCAGAGATCCTGGATTTAAGGGCTTGGAAATTGAACGGAAAAGTCTGGAGAAATTAGGATGTTCTCAGAAGGTCATCCAGACACCAAGCCAGAAAGTCGTCTACCAATAAAACGTACTACAGGATATGGCAGAAATTTTCGGAGTTTGCGGAAGCTAACCAGTTTAACCCGTTAAGACCAGGTGTAAATTACATTCACCTGTTTCTACAGAAGGGGTTAGATTTAGGTTTGGGGCTTAGTACCCTCAAAGTACAGGTCTCAGCCTTATCAGCCTTAACAGACACCAGATGGCCTATAAAACCTTTGATAGAACGATTTTAGAGAGCAGTTCTAAGATTGAGACAACCCAGGCAAACGCTGTACCCAAAGTGGAATTTACCTTTGGTATTAAATACTCTGACACCTCCATTCACACCTATCGAGGATTGTGCTCTGGAAAGTATTACTCTGAAAGCTGCCTTTCTAGTAGCTGTCACCCCAGGCCATAGGATTTCAGAGATCCAAGCCTTAGAAGCTCAAGATCCATACATTACATTTTTTCCGGACAGGGTCATTGTACAACCGATTCATCGGTTCATACCGAAGGTTACTGTTTTACTGTTTTTACTGTTTTAATCAGAAATGGGTTCTCCCAGCTTTTGAAGAAGTCCAAGCTACGTCAAGATTACATGAGCTAGACGTTGCAAAGATGCTTCAACGGTACATCGGTACATTTCTGCAAAGACCAACGCCTGATTGTTATTCCAAATGGAGTCAGAAAAGGGTTAGCAGCATCCAAAAGAACTATAGGAAGCTGGATTGTACGTCTGATTTAGAAGGCTTATCGGGCCAGTGGTCTTCCGATTCCAGGAGCAATCAATGCCCACTCAACTCGGGTGTTAGCCTCTTCTTGGGCGGCTTTAGCACAGGTCTCTCTGGAAACGATTTGTCGGGCGGCAAGTTGGTCGTTTACCACCTTCATGGCTCATTATAGCCTTGATCCAGCCGCACTAACTTCCAGCGATTTTGGGAGAAAACTTTACAATAAACTTTAATATCTTTTGCAGCCACCCTCCCTATGAGAGAGTTATTTACCATGTGTATGCTGCCATGGAGGCACCAAGAAAATGGAATATTGAATACTTACCTTTCCGTAATTTTCCTTTACTTATCCATGGCAGCATACCTCCCTTGCTGTAATCTGCATTATTTGAGACTGGTTACAAGAATGACATTTTTCTTTTATAGAGTTAAAGTGGTCCTGTGGGTTGGTTGTGGACAGCCTAAACCTTGTGGACAGCCTTCTCAGAAGAGTTGAATCTGTTATAGCTGCAAAGGGTGGGCCAAATCAATTTTAAACCCTATGCACTAAGACTGGGATGCCATTGCAGTTCATGTGTGTATAAAGGCAGGTGTCCTAATACTTAGTACAATATATTGTATATTGCTTGTGACACTGGACTTAGGGCTGGTTCACACCACAGAGATGCAGACTACATGTGTGAGGCTGCCCACTGGCTAAGTGGGTAGCAATTCCGTCTAGCAGCACTGGGGTTGCTGGTTCAATTCCCCAACATGCTAATGCTTGTGTTGAAGTTTATATGTTCTCCCTGTGTGGGTTTCTCATCACAAGCCAAAGAAATACTGGCATTTTATTTGTCTCCTGTAAAAATAGTCTCTAATGTAAGAAAATGGAAAATTTAATATCAAATACTTACCGCAATTTTCCTTTCCTGATGAGCTCCATTGTCAGCCGACTACTGGGTATGCTCCAGCCACACCCCCCACGTGCAGGACCTAACTCATAAATTTGACTCCTGCCCTCAGGGTGGTGTCCATAACTCTATTTCCGCACCTGGGTGGGAGTCTGCGCTGATATGGAGCTCGTCAGGAAAGGAAAATTGCGGTAAGTATTTGATATTTAATCTTCCCTTTTCCTGACATCTCCACGTCAGCCTATTACTGGGAACTAACTATCTACCCAGGGTGAGATAATGCAGAAACAAAATATGGTTAATTATGGCCTCCGGCTAACAAAATAACTGTTTTGCCACAATTAACAGTTGTCAATAATGACTTTTCTATGGGATACTGAGAAATAAAGGTTTGTATGGATGACCACATTGCCGCCTTGCATATTGACTTCATTGAATCTCTACAGCCTAGGAGGTTGCAACACTTTTGGTGCAGCGTTATTTCTTCCAAAAAGGCCAACTCCCTATCCCTATAAGAGGGAGATCCTTTTCACAATCCAATAAGCAATCGCTGTCTGGCTCCCTTGCGTGAACCTCTAGGAACCACAAACAGGCAATCTGATGCCCTAAAATTTGGGGTAGCATGGATATTAGGGATGTCCCGATACCGATACTAATACTCCGATGCTTCAACCGATACCTGGGCAGTCAGGTATCGGGTGGTGGGGGGAGTTGCAAGTCTTCTCCATGCTGTCTTCTCCCCGTGTGCTGTCTTCTCCCTGTGTGCTGTCTTCTCCCTCTCCGTGCCGCTCTCCCCCGTGCTGTCTTCTCCCCCTCCGTGCCGCTCTCCCCCGTGCTGTCTTCTCCCCCTCCGTGCCGCTCTCCCCCCTGTGCTGTCTTCTCCCCCTCTGTGTCGCTCTCCCCCCGTGCTGTCTTTTCTCCCCCTCCATGCCGCTCTCCCCCCGTGCTGTCTTGTCCCCCACTGTGCCGCTCTCCCCCCGTGCTGTCTTGTCCCCCTCCGTGCCGCTCTCCCCCTGTGCTGTCTTGTCCCCCTCTGTGCCACTCTCCCCCATGCTGTCTTCTCCCCCTCCGTGCCGCTCTTCCCCCATGCTGTCTTGTCCCCCTCCGTTCCCCTCTCCCCTCCTGCTGTCTTGTCCCCTTCCGTGACGCTCTCCCCCTGTGCTGTCTTGTCATCCTCTGTGCCGCTCTCCCCCCATGCTTTCTTGTCCCCCTCCGTGCTGCTCTCCCCTGTGCTGTCTTGTTCCCCTCCGTGCCGCTCTCCCTGGTGCTGTCTTGTCCCCCTCAGTGCCGCACTCCCCCCCGTGCCATCTTCTCCCCCCTCCGTGCCGCTCTCCCCCCTCAATTTGTCAGGATGGAGAGCAGAGGTAGGAGCAGCTAAACCCGGCTCCTACCTTTTCCAAATGGACAGAGTCAGTGATCAGTGAACTGTGTTTATGATGCTTCAGTTTATGAATGGAGAGGAGCTTCTCTCCATTCATTTTAGCTGACGCTGCAGAGAAAGGGACTGGGGAATCTGTGTCCTTAGTCCCTTTCTCTGTCTTAAAGGGGAGATGTCAGAGGTCTGTTAAGACCCCTGATATCTCACCAAACCCCCCCCCCAACAGGGCCAATTAAAAAATAGAAAAGAAATTGCAATAAATAATTAAAAAAATTAAATGTAAATAATAATAATAATAATAAAAAACACACTAACAATCCAATCCTCTAAAAAAAAAAAAAAATAGTAAAAAAACAAATTGTGTAAAAAAAAAAAAACGCCACTGTCACATGACATTAAATTATCGGTATTCGGTATCGGCGAGTACTTGAAAAAAAGGATCTGTACTTGTACTCGGTCTCAAAAAAGTGGTATCGGGACAACCCTAATGGATATACATCTTCAGTGTCTCCCCGGCATCCAAAGGGCTTTGCCCATCTTCCAGATGAAAAGTAGGCACACGATTTCTTGACTTAGATGGAATGTTGAGGCCACTTTGGAATAGAATCCAGCATCGGGAGCAGAATAACACTTTCCCCCAGGAAGGACTTAGTGTATAGGGTTCTTTTATACCCTAAAGCCGCCAAATCAGAAACCCTCCTAGCTGATGCTTTGGATACCAGAAAAGCGACGTTGCATGTTCTTGGAATTTTGCCAGACTTTGTTCATACTGCTTTTTCATGCTCTCATGAGGGCATCTACCATTCTTGATGAGCAACCTAAATCCGTGAACCTTTGCCTCTCAAAATCCAGACCACTAACTTGAGCTTGTCTGGAGCTGGACTGAAAACTTGACCTTGTGCCACTGTCTGGCAACTGAGACGATTTGTACTAGGTGTCTGAGATATAAAATAGTTTGATGCATATCCACTGTTGAAGAAAAACCCCTGGAAGGGGTATCTTCTCCACTGAGCCACTTAAAACAAGCACAGGAGAGACCATGGCCCGGATAGTCACAAGGCATGAAGACGCTGACAGGTGAAGAGAGGAACACTAGGATAATTCAGTACCTTACCACCGGTATGTTCTCTAGCAGCACAGAAAAGCATACTTTGCACCATGATTAGTTGGGCTTCTAATTACAGAACGACTGTGTAGGAATCAGATTACCTTGTTCTTTATTCGCCAACCGCCAACTCAGACATGTATCTTAAGGCAGGAAGCCAGACTGTCCACAATCACAGAACCTTGCCGTAAATTTAAGCTTAATTTTCTATTAAACAAATGCAGTGAATAAGTTCTTCCTTGAAGGCCACATCATCTTCTAATGGTAAAGTAATGTATCTGGTCAAACCCATAGGGGACACACCGATCAAAGGGGGTGACTCTAGATGCTGGAAATCCCTCCTTCACAAAGGCATAATTTTGACATCTGCTGTGAAAACATGCTTTTTTGCTCAATTCAGTCACCATAGGAAAATTGCAAAGTGGCCTTCGGAGGCACTTAAAAAATACTTCCACTGCTTTTCTTTCTATCTTGAGGCATCTCACTGGAAAAACTGGATAAAGGCCATCTTCTTTTGTATCTTATACTTTGGAAGAGTCTAAAGAAGGTTGGTTATCCTGAGAAAACTGTTGAGACCAGTTACTGATTTTGGAAGGAAAACTGGACCTTGCCAGAACAGACAACTCTTGCACAAGGGGCGTTCGAACTACTCATGTAGATTGTTTTGACCACATGCTTTATGAATTGTGACAAACTTTTGGTCCTCGTCATCTCTATCGCTAACGGCTTAAACAAGGTAGGATTCATCCAGTCATGTTCATCCACGTCTCTCTCTTTGGAATTCTTTGAAAGGGCTTCTTGCCTAAAAAAGCAGATGGGCACTGTCCCCTACCTTCTTAGGTAGTGCTGGTCTTTATTTGGGGTTGGCATTTGTTTTTCTGCAGAAGCAGAAGGCAGGCAAAAAAAACGTTGAGCTTGTTCAATGACTATTAAGCAGCAGTGCAGTGCCTCATCCATAAGGAAGCTCAGTATCTCCATAATATTAAGGCAAGTGTCCAATCCAGCCATGATTTTGCCCTGCTTCCCCATTGAGAGTGATTTACACCTCATATGCAGCTCCAGAGACTAGCAGAGGGGCTCCCTGATAAACAACGCATTTAGAATGTGAAACAACCTGTTAGGTGTTGTCATCTTTATCTTTGGTTGCTTAAACAAGTCAACATTCTTGCAGTCATGTTCGTCCCTATCTTCTCTTTAGAAGAGTTTGAAGAGGACTGCTCAATAACCCTTTTCACAGGCTGAGTGGAAACACTGCTTTAGAGTGTATATACCACAGGCCTAATGCATGTGACAACCTGTTAGGTGTTGTCATCTTTATCCTTGGTTGCTTGAACAAGGCAGCATTATTGCAGTCATGTTCATCTGTATCTTCTCTTTAGAAAAGTCTGAAGAGGACTGCTCAGTAACCCTTTTCACAGGTTGAGTGGAAACACTCCTTTAGAGTGTATGGCCCACATATAGGACTTGCCTGCCTAGGCATGAGTGGGGCCCCGTACACACGACCGAGTTTCTCAGTAGAGAAACTCGGTCATGTGTACACTT
The DNA here is from genome assembly GCF_905171775.1 of Rana temporaria. Lineage (NCBI taxonomy): Eukaryota > Metazoa > Chordata > Amphibia > Anura > Ranidae > Rana > Rana temporaria. Next base: position 100,312,904 of record NC_053500.1, read on the forward strand.
TTCAGCGAGGAACCCGTCGAGGAACTCGCTGGGCCGAAAAGAGAACATGTTCTCTATTTCCTCGTTGTTCAATGAGGAAAGTCGGCCCGCCGAGCTCCTCGGCGGCTTCCACACTGAACTCGACGAGGAACTCGATGTGTTTGGCACGTCGAGTTCCTCGGTCGTGTGTACGGGGCCGCAAAGGCCCAATTTAGGTGATGCATTATGCCTGCCATTCTGGAGGGACTCAATTGCAAGAGCCTATAGTTTGCTTCCTATACACCTGCAAATATAAATAAGAGCTCCTTTCTATTAAAATATATATGTGTTGTTTCACACTTGGGTGACTTTTCCAGCAAATTTGGACCTTAGAGTTGCATGACAAGTTGTACCCCTTGATTTTCAATTTGAATAATTCATATCTGTGCTACTTCAAGTTGCAACAACTTCAAAGTAGTCCCTGTACTACTTTGGTGTGACTTTCATGTGACTTGAGGTACATAGGGCGCAATATTACACGGGTATTCCCAGAAGTTGGGGTCAAAGTGCAGCAGCAAAGTGGCAGCAAAATAGTGTGACTTTCAGGTCACAGCAGTGTGAATGAGGTTCATGGATAATACCTTTGAATTAGGCCCTATTCTCATTTGTGCAGCCTGAAAGTGTGTCAAATTCATCTCTGCACTACTTTGGTGCGACTTGAGGTCCATACACCACACAATTACACAGGCATTGGTCGCACAAGTACAAATGGGGCCTAATTCAAAGGTGCTATCAATGAATTTCATTAAGTTCCTTTCACACTTGGCTGACTTTTCATGCAACTTGAGGTCCATAAGGCCCATTTCACACTTGTGCGACCTGAAAGTCATGCGATTTTGCAGCGCTTTTTGCTGCAAATTTTATGCGATTTTAACCACTTAAGGACCTTAGGTGTTTTTCAGATTTGGTGTTTGCAAGACTAAAACAGTTTTTCTGCTAGAAAATTACTTAAAACCCCCAAACATTATATATATTTTTTTCTAACACCCTAGAGAATAAAATAATGGTAATTGCAATACTTTTTGTCACACTGTATTTGCGCAGCGGTCTTACAAGCGCACTTTTTGGGAAAAAAATCACTTTTTTTAATTAAAAAATAAGACAACAATAAATTTGGCCCAATTTTTTTATATATTGTGAAAGATAATGTTACGCCGAGTAAAATGATACCCAACATGTCACGCTTAAAAATTGCGCCCGCTCGTGGCATGGCGTCAAACTTTTACCCTTAAAAATCTCGATAGGCGACGTTTAAAAAATTCTATAGGTTGCATTTTTTGAGTTACAGAGTAGGTCTAGGGCTAGAATTATTGCACTCACTCTAACAATGGCGGCGATACCTCACTTGTACACCGTTTTCATATGCAGGCACTACTCGCGTATGCATTCGCTTCTGCGCGCGTGCTCGTTGGGACGGGGCGCTTTAAAAAATGTTTTGGGGGGTTTTCTTATTTATTTATTTTATTACTTTTTACACTGAAAAAAATTTGATCACTTTTATTCCTATTATAAGGAATGTAAACATCCCTTGTAATAGAAAAAAGCATGACAGGTCCTCTTAAATATGAGATCTGGGGTCAAAAAGACCTCAGATCTCATATTTAGACTAAAATGCAAAAAAAAATAAAAAAAAATTGAAACTGTCATTTTTTTCAAATTATGTGCTATCTGACATCGGGTGTGATTTGCCCCGCACTGTAGTGCAATTCACTTGCGATGTCTGTGTGATATGAACTCAGCCATACAGATTGTGTGGCTGAATTTGCATTGCATGCAGACCAAACTTGCACATAGGGATGAGCCCGATATTCGAGTAGAACATATGTTCCCCGTGCCAATATTTAAAAAAATGGCGTGGGGTCCCCCCAAAAATCCATACCAGGCCCTTCAGGTCTGGTGTGAATTTTAAGGGGAACCCCACAGCAAAAAAGAAATGACGTGGGGGGGTCCCCCCAAAATCCATACCAGACCATTATCCGAGCACACAACCTGGCAGGCCGCAGTAAAAGGGGAGGGACAAAAGAGCACCCCCCTTCTGAACCGTACCAGGCCACATGCCCTCTACATGGGAAGGGGGCATTGGGGTCCCCCCAAAACACCTTGTCCCCATGTTGATAGGGACAAGGGCCTCATCCCCACAATCCTTGCCTGGTGGTTGTGGGGGTCTGCGGACGGGGGGCATATCAGAACCTGGAAGCCCCCTTTAACAAGGGGGCCCCCCAGATCCTGCCCCCCCTATGTGAATGGGTATTGGGTACATTGTACCCCTACACATTCACCAAACATAGTAGTGAAATGTGACAAAAGACAATAGCCGGTTATGATTTCATGTTTTTGCTAGGATATACTAGCCACCCCGATATTTTCTCATTGTTACATAGTAGGTGAGGTTGAAAAAAGACACAAGTCCATCAAGTCCAACCTATGAGTGTGATTATATGTCAGTATTACCTTGTATATCCCTGTATGTTGTGGTCGTTAGGGTGCTTATCTAATAGTTTCTTGAAACCATCAATGCCCCCTGCTGAGACCACCGACTGTGGAAGGGAATTCTACATCCTTGCTGCTCTTACAGTAAAGAACCCTCTATGTAGTTTATGGTTAAACCTCTTTTCTTATAATTTTAATGAGTGGCCATGTGTCTTGTTAAACTCTCTTCCACGAAAAAGTTTTATCCCTATTGTGGGGTCACCAGTATGGTATTTGTAAATTGAAATCATATCCCCTCTCAAGCGTCTCTTCTCCAGAGAGAATAAATTCAGTGCTCGCAACCTTTCCTCATAACTAATATCCTCCAGATCCTATTAGCTTTGTTGCCCTTCTTTGTACTCGCTCCATTTGCAGTACATCCTCCTTGAGGACTGGTGCCCAGAACTGGACAGCATACTCTAGGTTCGGCCGGACCAGAGTCTTGTAGAGTGGAAGAATTATCGTTTCATCTCTGGAGTTATTCCCCTTTTTATTCTGTTTGCTTTGTTAGCAGCAGCTTGGCATTGCATGCCATTGCTGAGCCTATCATTCACTAGAACCCCCAGGTCCTTTTCCATCCTAGATTCCCCCAGAGGTTCTCCCCCCAGTGTATAAATTGTATTGGTATTTTTGCCACCCAAAAGCATTATTTTATGTTTTTCTACATTGAACCTCATTTGCCATGTAGTTGCCCACCACAATAATTTGTTCAGATCTTTTTGCAAGGTTTTCACATCCTGCAGAGAAGTTATTGCCCCGCTTAGCTTAGTATCGTCTGCAAATACAGAGATTGCACTGCTTACCCCATCCTTTGTTTCTGAACAAATTATGCAGCATTGGTCCATGCACAGAACCCTGGGGGACCCCACTACCCACCCCTGACCATTCCGAGTACTCCCCATTTATTACCACCCTCTGAACTCGCCCTTGTAGCCAGTTTTCAATCCATATACTGACCCTATGGTCCATGCCAACGGACCTTATTTTGTACAGTAAACTTTTATGGGAAACTGTGTCAAATGCTTTTGCAAAATCCAGATACACCATGTCTACGGGCCTTCCTTTATCTAGATGGCAACTCACCTCCTCATAGAAGGTTAATAGATTGGTTTGGCAAGAATGATTCTTCATGAACCAATGATGTTTACTGCTAATAAAACCATTCTCATTACTAAAATATTGTATATAGTCCCTTATCATCCCCTCCAAGAGCTTGCATACTATTGATGTTAGGCTAACTAGTCTGTAATTCCCAGGGATGTATTTTGGGCCCGTTTGAAGTATTGGTGCTACATTGGCTTTTTGCCAATCAGCTGGTACCATTCCAGTCATTAGAATGTCAGTAAAAATTAGGAATAACGGTCGGGCAATTACTTGAGTGAGTTCCCTAAGTACCCTCAGGTGCAAGCCATCTGGTCCCAGTGATTTATTAATGTTAAGTTTCCCAAGTCTAATTTTAATTCTGTCCTCTGTTAACCATGGAGGTACTTGTATTTGCCATAAGGTTGCTTCATCGATTTGGGGCTATCCTATATATATATATATATTGAGAACATTGTTGGGGATGTTTATGTTTTTTGTTTTTTTTTCACTTTGTTTTCTGTGATATTCCTATCTGCCCAAATTAGACCTCATTCTTGTACATGCTCTATTTTGTCAAGCTACTGGGGTAGCTCTGGTGCTGTGTATGTTACCAGCATAACTATGTAATTGTATTTTTACAATACTCTTGGTTTGGTATGTATAATGCAACTTATGGTTCAATAAAGGAATTACAAAAAAAAATGATATAATCTGCTAACTGTTCCGAAGCTTCAGGTCGGCACGGGGCTACTAGATTACAAACTTTACTATAAAGCTGCTCTTACAGCACGTACTCTTGAATGGTTCCCCTGTCCTTTCCAAAAGGCTTTGGTAATGGTTGAACAAGACCTAGCTCCTGTTGATCTAAAAGCCCTCCTATGGGGCTACAATCGCACCCTTTGCCACTTGACCTCTGCCTCACCACTGACGATAGCTGCTCTTAAACTATGGTATAGGAGAGGGTTATGCTCAATTCTCTCTTCAGACCCTTCCCCTTTAACTTCTTTATTTGACAGTCCCTTAGTGTGTAGGGGTTCCTACATTAGGCTCATTTCAACGCTCTGCCTGGCCTCAGGCCTGAACATTTATTTAACCCTGTTTGGGGACCCTGCGGGCACGCGCAACTGGCTAACCTCCCTACATTTTTCTTCTTTTACGAAACAAATGTTCCTTTCTTCCCAAATACATCGTCCACCCACAGAATTTGAAAGGCTGTGCTCCCTGCAGGATTTGCCCAGATATCTACTCTCCTCCCTATACGATTTGATTCAAGCCCTCACACATCACGACTTACCTACATACACTAGGAAGTGGTTCACAGATCTGGGACAGAACATTTGGAGGGCGGAATGGCAAACCTAATTTAATTTTACTCACAAATCTACGATCTCCTGCTGCTCACAAGAAAATATTTTTTAAATTTTACCACGTTGGTACCGAGATCCATCAACATTACACAGAATCTTCCCATCCACCCCTGCCTCCTGTTGTGGTTCAGCTTCTGGCACCTACCTCCACATCTGGTGGGAATGTGAGAGGACACGTCCCTTCTGGAATCAGATATTTTATGTTTATAGTACTGTCTATGAAGAACCTCTGACGCCAATCCAGCTATTGCTCTTCTCTCTATCCTTCCCTGTTCTATAGCATCACAAAAAAGAAGCCTTCTCCGTTTCCTTCTGGAAAGCATGGCAGCTCATCCCATTATATTGGAAAACTGCCACTACCCCACCGTTGTCACCATGGGTTTCCACTGTGAATGACATTATTAGAATGGAGGAAATGGTTTTATGGTTTATTGGAATTGTAAAGGAGTAAGAAACGGGATATATTACGGTGCAACTGGTAAAGCGGTAATGATGAGAAAGAACATGTCTTGTATTCATAAAAATTACAAAATTATTTTATTTAGTACAAAAAACATCTATAGTTCAATCAATATCATGAATGTTAGTGGTTGTCAGGAAACAAAATTGCAGTTTTTAAAACAAACAGAAATCGCATATTCCCGACATGTTTCGCGGATTCCGCTTCTTCAGGGGAAAACGACATCCGTTCTGATAATTACAACTAGATAAGAAACAAACATATTGGGATTAGCCATATAGAATCATATACAGACACTACATGGATGCAGAAAATGTACATATGATACATATGAGCAAGAATGCATGGCGAGTGGCCCGGGTGCCCCAAAAAACAACAACCGTACAGTATATGCATGCTTACCCACAAATATCTGCATGAACAGGCAATCGACGACTCCCAGAGACATGGACTAAAGTGCAGACCCTCGGATGAAACGAAGAGAGTGTTCCGAAAGAGGTCACAACAGGACGCTAAATAAAGCCAATGCAAGGATAATGGGTCAGAAGGCCAGAATATGGATGTATAGATGAAAAAAGATGGAGAATCTTTTGCATACACATACATATTTTATTATATAGATGGTCCAAAAGAAGACCACATATGTTGTCTTATAGACATAGGGCCAGATTCAGGTAGGCCTTACGCCGATGTATCTCGAGATACGCCACGTAAGTCTAAATGTGCGCCGTCGTATCTATGCGCCGTACCCACAGAACTAGATACGCTTGAAAATAGGCTTCTCCCGACCGACGTAACTTTCTTCCGCCGGCGTATCGTAGGCGCATATTGACGCCGAACGTATCTGACGCACCCATTGATTTCCTATGCAAATGAGGGAGATACGCCAAATCACGAACATACGCGTGTCCGGCGCAGGCTACGCGCGGTGCACTTAAGCTGTACGCCCGGCCTAAAGTTACCCCTCATAAAGCAGGGGTAACTTTGCACCAGACTTGCACAAGTCAGCTGGAGAGTAGCTACAGCAGCACCGTTACGGACGAGCTGAGCAACCACACTTGCAGGACAACACATGGCAGCCATGGTCCTAGCACTACTAATGGGTCCACCGACACGTAGGAGGGCACGGGAGAGGATATACCGCACGCGCATGAACATCTTTGGCATGGGTGATTTGGAGGTGTATCGCATTTTCAGATTCAGCCCTGAAGCCATCCTGGAAATAGCCACAACCCTGCATGATGACATCACCAGCAAGACACACCGCTCACATGCAGTGCAGCCACTGGTCAAGGTACTGGCAGCACTGCATTTCCTTGCAAGTGGATCATTTCAGCGTACAAGTGGAGTCGTGGCTGGGATGTCACAATCCACCATGAGCAGATGTGTGCACCAGGTTGTCCCCGCAATCCTCAGACGCATGTCCCACCACTTCATCAAACCCACCCAGGAGCACATGTGGCAGAAGGCAATGCAGGATTCCCACAAAATTGCAGGATTCCCATGCACCGTGGGGGCCCTTGATTGCACACATGTGGCACTACGGCCCCCCCCCGTGCCACAGAGCACATATACCGCAATCGGAAGCAGTGGCATTTTCCATCAACGTACAGGTGATAGCCGATGCCCAATGCCTCATATGGCACATATTCCGTCAAAGCTACATCCCAACAGAATTCAAACAGAACGTGTATGGGAACAGCTGGCTGGTTGGTGAGTGACATGGGAGTCAGGCATGACTGTCCGACCCCATGATGCAGACATCACGAGGGGCACATGCATGACTAACATCCTCCTGTCTATTCCCTTCCAGGTGACACGGCATATGCACTTGGGCCCCATCTCATGACTCTATTCCGGAATCCAGAAACCAGAGGAGAGAGAAAATACAATGATGCACACATACGTACCCGTGCAGTGGTGGAACGCACATTTGGCCTCCTGAAGTCCCGTTTCCGATGCCTGGATATATTTCCGGGGGTACCCTGTTGTATTCCCCAAACTTTGTGTGCCAGTTCATAGGGGCATGTTGCTGTCAGAGAACCAACCGTGGAAGAACTGGCAGACCTGTCTTGCACGGACCTACGAGCACAGTGCGCATGCGCGCACATACGGGCAACAACACCATAAATAAATTCTTCTTTACTGCGCACGCACGTGCACCATTGCGCACGCAATGCGGGCGGGACTCCTGGCGTCAGTGCCCTATTTAAAGCTTGTTGCAGCAGTCACCAACTGCTGCATGATCTTCAGCCCTTGGTGTGATCCTGAATCCTTGTTCCTGTTCTTGTATTCCTGTTGACGACCCGGCTTGCCTGACCAGACTTCTCCGTGTATGATCCCTGGCTTGTCTCTTGGCTTATCCTTGTCCTGTCCCTGTCTGCTGGACCCAGTGTATGACCTCGGCTTGCCTTCTGACCTGTTCCAGTCACTTCTTGCTTCCTGTGTATGACTACCGCCTCGGCTCCTGACTCCGCCCCTGGGTTTCCTGCCAGTCCACCTCATCTGGTACTTCCGTGGTACCCCTGCCTGACTGCGTATCCTGGTCTACAGCTGATCTCCAACATCAACTCAGCAAGTCGCAGCTGGCAACTCCTGCATCTCTGGGCATAGCTCCCCCTGTGTCACCTCCAGGGGGCGTTCTGCACTTAGTCACAAGGGAAGCCCTCTCAGCACTTCGGCCTCTGGTAAGGTACGTGACAGTTGCATTCTGCACAACTACGCCATGAGAAAGGGCCTGGAGATTGACATACGTGATGACCTGACCCCCGAGCCACACAGTCCCCCCCTAACCGAGGCTACCCCGTCTGCTGAGGGAAGAGCAGTCAGGAGATGCCTCGTGGTAGGCATGTTTGCACGTTAAACACACACATTCATCATGGCACACGGACAATGCACGCATGCACACCACTGTGGTCCCTAGCTCACACACAACACATCCACATCACATTGGATTAGCCCAAGTCCACCATGCAGGACTTGGGAGCAGCAACGCCACGCCAAGGCCCCAATTATGTCGCTGACCATTCATACCACATTCACACGGTCGTGGGGATAACTTCTCCCCGACGACCCAGGGTGACACTCCTTACTGGCAGGAGTGTCATCCCCACATTCACACACCAGTCACACTGTAGCCTGCACTACTGACCGTGTGCAGTATTCAAATAAAAAAAACGCTCCTCACCGGAGCTGAAATAAAAAAAAACGCTCCTCACCGGAGCTGAAATAAAGTCAAAAATAGGCCATCAATTGCCCTGTCGTGGGCTCCGCCTGGTGCCACGTCTCTGGCTCCTCACTTGCCTGGGGGGAACTTCAGATGGGGGTGGGGCATCAGCAGGAGACTCCTCCTCAAGTCTGCCACTCCTGGCAGGTTCTGGCTGCCTGCCCTCCAACGCCACAGCTATGCGGGTGAGCACCGCATTGGTCTCTGCCTGCATCCGCAGGTGGCGTTCTGCTGTTGCTGGCGCCTCCCCTCCACCGTATTGGCCTTTACAGCCACTGTGAGGCTCTTGACCTCTGTGACGAGGCGTGCTGTCGTGGCCTGCAGTTTCCCAACACATGTCACAACTGCTGCACAATTGGCATTTATTTCCTGCAGACAGTCAGGTATTTGTGCCGAGGAGGCCAGGCTGTCTGCGAGACGCTGCATGTCCCGGGCAACAGCACCCACATGCTGGGTCTGGCGGGCCTGATCCCTCGCCAGAGTTTCCTGGATGGCCTCAGGAACACCTCTGGTTTTTCTGGTGGCCTTCCTGGGGGCAGAAGAGGCTTGGGGCCGTGTAGATGGGGAGGCCCGTGAGGATAGTCCCCTGATGGTGGAGGAGGGTGAGGATGGTCCCCTGATAGGGGAGGAGGGTGAGGATGGTCCCCTGATGGGGGAGGAGGGTTGTGAGGGTCCCCTGATGGGGGAGGAGGGTTGAGAGGGTCCTCTGATGGGGGAGGAGGGTTGGGAGGGTTCACTGATGGGGGAGGAGGGTTGGGAGGGTTCAGGGATGCTGGGATTTTCCTCCACTATGTAGAACACGTCCTCCAGGTCCCCGTGCTCTTTCACTACTTCCTCCAGAGGTGAGGTATGGGCACTCTTGTCCCTGGATGGCGTGGGTCACCCTGCAGCCGACGACGGCCCAGCTCCCTCCAGCACATCTGTGGATGACACAAACCGTTCACCTGTTGGTGGACCTACACACTTGTCACATGTTCCCTTCCACCCCCACACATGCTACACACCAGATAGGAGATAAAACACACTTACCTGACCTCAAGGACTGGGCACCGGACTCAAATCCCTCCATGCCCTCCACCTGCTCACGCTGCAGGAATTGTGCGATCATCTCATCCTCCGGGGTCAACCGCACAGTACAGGCTGGTCCTCCTCCAGTGCCCCTGGCATGCCTCCTTATTGCAGCCACCTTCTCCCGGACCTTACGTTTAAGATCGTTAATCTTTTTTTGGATATCCAGGGGGCTCCTGGTCGCATTGCCCACGGCACTGACCTGCAGGCTGAGCTCCCTCAGGATCTCCTTCTTTCTAGCCTTGCTGGTCTGGCACCATGGAGATATTTGTCATGTTCCACGATCCCAGCAACAATAATAGCCCTCTCCTCCGGGCTAAAGTTTTTCTTCCTCCTCTCCTTGTCTGTAGTTGCAGCAGCCGCCATCGCTTTGCAAAAGTACTTTCCCTAAGGGGGGGGGGGGAACAGGATGTACTTTTGCGCCGGACGGGCGCATGTCTGGGCTTATTTATAGGCTCGACGTAAGCCGTTTGGCCGGCGTTTCCCAGGAAGTTGGGCCGGCGTTGTTGTGAGCATGCGCACAGGGGAGCGATCATACGTCCACTTCACTGCGCATGCTCCGTTCAGGATACGCCGGGCGTATATCACTACTCCATGTTCGGACCATCATTTGCATAAGGTCACACCCACTTACACCGACGAAATTAAGTTACCCTGGCGCAACGTTAGGAGCAAGTGCATTGTGAATACTGTACTTGCCTGTCTGAGTTACGTCGCCGTATCGCAAATGAGATGCGCTACGCCAGTGTAAAGATGCGCCAATCTACCTGAATCTAGCCCATAGTCTCTAAAAAAGTACTTACACAAGGGAGAGTTGAAGTTGTGAAAGAGGTGGAGGAGAGACGCAATAGACGCGTCTGTCCTTAAACCTCCACCTCCTTTAAACGCAGAAAAAGGAAGAAGGGTCTTTTGTATGCATACTGAAAAAGAAAGATTGAACAAAAAAAAAAAAAAACAATTTTAATTAAATGCCGCTTACCTCCCTAAGGGGCAGATAATACAGTAAGGTAAATGAATGGAAATTCCATGATGGATTAGTTTGAAAAGCAGGCAGAAAGTCTGCTGTTATCTTTCCAATCCTCATTAATAAGGAGGAAAAAATAAATAAATAGTAAATTAGAAACAACGTGATAGCACCAAAGGAGGCTAGTTATATGTTAAATCTCCTTAATAATAGTAATTGCAAGGACAGAAAGGTCTCCACATTGGTCTGCATTGTGTCTTATCAGACTAACTTATAGAAGGAGCTTATCAAGAATCCACAGTAGTAAAAATTACTATCAAATGAAACGGTGTAGGGGTAAAAAAAAAAATTGTCAAGAGAATATACCGTGTTTCCCCGGTCGTTTTTTGTGATGAAAAAAAACGTTGATTTTGAAAACGTCATTTAAAATGACTGTGTGTGGGGAAAACGTTGTTTTATGTCTTCTGAAAAACGACAAAAAAAATTCGAACATGCTTGAATTTTTTGTGTCGTTTTTCAAAACAAAGTTTTTTGTGTCAATTAAAATGATAGTGTGTGGGCAAAACAACGTTTAAAACTACGTTTTTAAACCCGCGCATGCTCAGAAGCAAGTTATGAAGCTAGCTTCAATGGAAAAGAGTGCTGAACGTAACCGCGCTTTGCTAGAGCATTTTAAAAAAAACGATGGTGTGTAGGCAACGTCGTTTTTGAAAATTAAGTTTCAAAAATGTCATTTTATTTCATGATTTAAAACGTCGTTTTTTTTCATCACAAAAAACGACCGTCTGTACGCGGCATTATATTAATTTTGGCAACAAAAGACACAGTAGGGCTTATTTTCGGGGTAGGTCTTATCATGCCATGTGCTGTCTCTCTCCCTCCCTGCCTGTCACAAATCCCCTGTGTAAAAGTGCTTGTAGAATGTTGGAATCACAATGCAAAACTGCTGCATGCTGAGATGTAGTGCCACATACCTTCTTATAGTGCCTGTGACACGCTGGAGGTCTGCAGGGGAAGGGGGGCCCGAGATCCCCTGCTGACATCTTGGAGAGGTGAAGATAAGCTGAGTGCAGCTTGTCACTTCCTCAGCGTGCCGGAGCTCTGCACAGGGAGGGGAACCGAGATCCCCCGCTGGCATCTCAAGGAGGGAGAGATCAGCTGAATGAAGCTTGCAAATTCTCTAGCCTGCTGGAGCTCTGCACAGGGAGGGTGGCCGAGAACCCCCGCTGGCATTTCAAGGAGGGAGAGATCAGCTGAGTGCAGCTCACACTTTCTTAGCGTGCCGGAGCTCTTCACAGGGAGGGGAACCGAGAACCCATGCTGGCATCTCAAGGAGGGAGAGATCAGCTGAGTGCAGCTCACACTTTCTTAGACTCCCGGAGCTCTGCGCGGGGAGGGGGGAGAAATCCCCCGCTGATAGCTGGAAGGAGAGGAGCAGGAGATCAGCTGATCACAGAGCGGCGCAGGTACTTGGCACATTTGTATCACATAGACACACACAGTACACTATACACTCCTGCAACGGAGTAGTGTATGCACTACACACACACACACACACACAACAACTCTACACTAGGGCTTATTTTCGGGGTAGGGCTTATATTGCAGCCCTTCCCGAAAATCGAAGGTCTTACTTTCGGGGGAAACACGGTAAATTGTCAACTGAGATGCAAAGCAAAATTTTTTAATTTTTTAAAGCCAATGGAGTGTGCCTAACGCAAAACTTTATCTCGCCAGCTCTCCCACCGTCACAGCAGCAGCCCACCACTCTCTGCACACACGGTGCCGTGAGAGCTGATTTATAAGCCGTCCTGACTCGGCGTCTGACGTATGACATCGTCCGGGGCCGAGCGGGCCAATCAGAGCCTACGTGTCGGCCGGCCACTCCCCGCAGCCGATCATCCATTGGATAAAAGGAACCGAAAAGGGTAAATGAAGATGGAATGTTGAAACCAAAAAATGAAAGGGCAAGTTGGAAAATAGCCAAGGAAAAGAAAGACACTGATGGAGTGATTGGGAGTGGAATAAGGCAGTGACCAGGCCATTAAATAGATTGATAAGAGGGAGATTCCTGGAGGAGGGCATACTCCCCGGGTGCCCTTATGACCAATCTGGACACTATACGGGGAAAGCCACAACCACGCCACGGGGAGAAGGCAAGCGCCGGGCACCCGCAGGATAAGCAAGAAAGCAGCAAGACAGGGGGCCAGGCTACCTGACCAAAAACACCCAACAACACCCTGCTTGCCGGCTGAGGAACAGTCGAGCCACCCGCGACACATATATCCTGTAACACAATAATTTTACATACTAACATATATCATACATTGAAAATAATATTTAATTACTTTATATTCTTATATTTATTTTTAAAGCGGGAGTTCACCCATTAATCTATTTTTTCAAACTATCCCCTTAGCTTCATGCTCGTTTTGTCTAGGGGAATCGGCTAGTTGTTTTAAAATATGAGCATTACTTACCGTTTTCGAGATGCATCTTCTCCGTCGCTTCCGGGTATGGGTCTTCGGGAGCGGGCGTTCCTTCTTGATTGGCAGTCTTCCGAGAGGCTTCCGACGGTCGCATCCATCGCGTCACTAGTAGCCGAAAGAAGCCGAACGTCGGTGCGGCTCTATACTGCGCCTGCGCACCGACGTTCTGCTTCTTTCGGAAAATCGTGACGCGATGGATGCGACCGTCGGCGGCCTCTCGGAAGACTGTCAATCAAAATAGGAACGCCCAGTCCCGCAGCCCATACCCGGAAGCGACGGAGAGGATGCATCTCGTAAACCGTAAGTACAGCTCATATTTTAAAACAACTAGCCGATTCCCCTAGACAAAACGAGCATCCATCTAAGGGGAAAAAGTATATTGTACGGGTGAACCTCCGCTTTAATTACGAAATCTGTTATACACTCACATAAAAAAATTTCACTGAGTAAATAGAAACATGTCTAAATCTAGACATGCCTTCAAAACTGTATTCAAACTAACACCAAGTCACTAGGGCCTAGTGGTCCAGAGGAACCAGGAACACTGGAAGATACATAAAGGGAAGGTAGCACGATGGGACAGGAGATGGGGGGAGGGAGGGAAAAAAAAAAGGAGAAAAGGAAAGGGGAGAATAATGGTAAAAATAAAAATGAATATAGAACCTGAGCATGGATGTTCCGGCTTGAATGGAGACCAAGGAAGAAACAAACGAGCACGGCATGGTTACAGTTCTAACATTTGGAGATTTCTCAAAGAAAAGGTTTAAAACTCAAATTTTCATTAAACCCCGGATAACAAGTCGCTTTTAAGTCATACCGTAGATCCGCTGAGCTTCGAGTTGAAGCAAGGCCGAATCCACACTACCTCCCCTTTGGTCAGGTGGAATGTGATCAAGGGCCATAAAGGAGATGACACTTTTATGGTTTATGGTTTATTTAGCTCTGCTTCTCAGATACTCTTACTAATATGCTCTTGAATCTCAAAGGGCCAGCCCCACATTAGCCTTGACTCAGAGCTCTTGGAGATGGTCCATCCCTGGTGCTTCTTCCAATGCAAACTTTCCCCCTCTCTGCCTCTTTTCCCCCGTACCCTCTAATTTTGTTTCTTATCTTTTCTTTGTTTTTCACTCTTTTTAATTTAATTTTTTTGATTTATTCTTTCTCTACGCTTTTCTTTACATATGCGATACGGAACAATCTTTTTCCCTGTTGTTGAATTATTATGACATTTGCCATAATCATTCATGTCTTAATGTTTGTTGCCATGAGTTCAGCTGTAGGCAATAGCCACTGGGCTGACCCGTTGTCCCATTTTACCATGCAAAGTTTTGTTCATGTATATTGAATGTTGTTCTTAAAAAAACATTTTCCACCCTAAATTTGCTATTCTAACACTACCCTCTTCCCAGACTGACAATGCTGCTGTCCAAATGTGTCCCTTTTGCTCTGCTATTCGGAGTGGAGACACCCTTAAGGCCCATGCACACGATCAGACTTTTTGACAACAAACTTCAAAATGAGCAGGTTTTCAAAATAATCCGACCGTGTGCACGCTCCATCGGACAAACTTTTAGGCCCCATACACACGAGAGGATCGATCCGCTGGAATTGATCCGCGGACCGGGTCCAGCGGATAGATCCCCTGGTGTGTACGATCCAGCGGATCTATTTCCGCGGGGATTTTGATCTCATGGTTAGTACAACCATGAGATCAAAATCCGCCAGAGGATTTATCCGCGGAAACGGTCCTCTCGTGTGTACCCGGCCTTACGGTTTTCATCAGACAAAAGTTCGCTCTGCAAATGGACAAACTTTTTGGCAACAAAAGTCCTGTGTTGCAAAGTACTGCCGTGTGTACAGAAATCCATTGCACTTTAGTCCGAAGTACAAACATGCATGCTCAGAAGCAAGGACAAGCCGGAAGCATTCTGTCTTGTAAAACTAGCCTTCATAACGAGATATCACATTCGTGACGTGGCAAGTTATGAAATCTAGAAATGCAGCTCACATTCTCTTCTTATAATGGAATAATAAAGCTGCTTTGCTGGTGATACTCACTGAGTAATAACAAACTACTCTATTTGTGTCCCTTAATTTTAGAAATGTACATGCTTACTCCCAAACTGACATTAGAATTTAAACACATAATCAAATAATTTTGCTAATATTCATTTTATTTAAATAATAATAAGCACAAGAATGGCATATCAAAATCAAGAGGAATGCAACAATAGATCAACTGGTGGAATTGGCGAAGCCTCTGTACCCCAGGGCAGACATCAATTATGTGAAGCTCAAAATTGTGAACCTGATGAGTACATAAAATCTAGAAAGCACAAGAAGGTCGTGGACGCCAAAAGATGGGGAGCAACAGCAGATGCCATATCTGTCCCCAGGCCGTGGTACTACAACGGGCTGTGATTTTGGTCACACCAGACTGAATCACGCACATCGCTCTCCACATCAGCTGAGGCCATTTTGTTTCTTGTGCATTCACAACATAAAGACCCCCCTCAAAAAAAAATTTACATATTCTCAGTCATCTAAATTCAATTTTTTCAAACAACACTGCAAATAACAAAAGTAAAACCAACAAAATCAAATTTAAATTATCAATTACCCCAACAAATATTAGTAGGCCCTAAACTCCATAGACCACTGGCCTTGTTGGGGATCCTGGGGCTGATTTGGCCACTGACCCCCATGCTGCTGGGGTGGGTTGGCTTGTTGGGGTGGGTAGGTTTGCTGGGGTGGATAGGCTTATTGTGGAGGAGGTGGATGTGTGTGGTCCAAATCACACACATGTGATTTAGGGGTTAGCTCACGTTTCCTGGCCTTGCTGAGGAGCTGGATGATTATCCCCCTCACATAGCTCCCTTTGATCCACGTCAATCTCGCGGAGCTTATTAGCTGTAAAACAGCCAAAGCCTCCAGCACTATCGGGTGCTGTGGTGATGACAGATGTGGCCCTAGTAAGAAAGTCAGCTGTGGCCTCATCCAGGTGGTGGCTCTTCCTGGCCCTTTTGGTAGGAGGATGGTGCAGGGTAGGGATTCTGCACTCAGTTGTCTGGCTGCTGGGCCCGGCCTCTTCTTGGCTAAAAAGTTCCTGTGTCTGAAATAGGAACATCATTTAATTTCTTTGGCATCAGTCACAAACACTTTTCAGCTCATTACTTTTACAACTTGAATGTGTCCAAAAAGCACAAACTATCATTCTGACTCCAGCATTCCTCATTCTTGTCTAAATGTTTTTTGTTCACTACTGTCTATTTGATATGCAACTCACTTTGTTAACGCTTGAAATTTTTAGCCATCATAACAAATTAACATCATTGTATATTTTACTTCCAAACTTTTTGACTATACCTGGGTCAAGCTGAGCTCCTCCTCCTATTCTTCCTGTGTAGTAGGGATGAGCTTCGAGTTCGATTCGAACTCATGTTCGACTCGAACATTGCCTGTTCGGTGAACAACGAACAATTTGGGGTGTTTGCGGCAAATTCGAAAAGCCGCGGAACACCCTGTTAAAGTCTATGGGAGAAATCTAAAGTGCTAATTTTAAAGGCTAATATGCAAGTTATTGTCCTAAAAAGTGTTTGGGGACCTGGGTCCTGCCCCAGGGGACATGTATCAATGCAAAAAAAAGTTTTAAAATTGGCCGTTTTTTTCAGGAGCAGTGAATTTAAAGGGTCACTAAAGGACAAAAAATGTTTTGCTGAAATGACTGTTTACAGGGTATAGAGACATAAAAGTTAACTGATTCCTTTTAAAAATGATTAAAAATATATTAAATTCAATTATATAATGTGCCTCTAGTTTCACTTTCGGTTTTAAACTGGTTTCATGTTTCTGTGAAGTAAAGAGACCCACAGAACAAAAACAAACAAATGTTTTTAAAATTAATCTGATTGGTTCTGTTAAGTTTTAGACACCCAGTAATGACAGCTTAGACCACCGTGAAAATCTCCCAGTACTGTGGTTATAAGGAGCCAGACAACCAGGAAGTGTGGAGATCACAGCAGAATTACAGCAACTTCAAAGCAAAAACGAACAATAAGGACATGAAACCAGGACTGCAGTAAGGTAAAGGAAGCTATTTAGCTAAAAAAAAAATTCCTTTAGTGACCCTTTAATAATGCTTAGAGTGAAACAATAAAAGTGAAATATTAATTTAAATTTCGTACCTAGGGGGGGGGGTGTAAAGTAAGCATGGGAAATAGCACATTTTTCCTGTACTTAGAACTGTCCCTGCACAAAGTTTCATTTCTGAAAGCAAAAAGTCATTTAAAACCTGACTCGCGGCTATAATGAATTGTCGGCTCCCGGCAATTCAGAGAGAATTCATTCATTAAAAAAAAAAAAAAAAAAGCGTGGGGGTCCCCCCAAATTGAATTACCAGGACCTTCAGGTCTGGTATGGATATTAAGGGGAACCCCGCCATCAATTTAAAAAAATAATTATGTGGGGTTCCCCCTAAATATCAATTTCAGACCCTTCAGGTCTGGTGTGGATTTTAAGGGGAACTCCACCCCAAATTTAAAAAAAAAATAGCGTGGAGTTCCCGCAAAAATCCACACCAGACCCCTTATCCGAGCACGTTAACCTGGCCGGCCGCAGAAAATAGAGGGGGGACAAAGTGTGGCCCCCCTCTCCTGAACCGTACCAGGCCACATGCCCTCAACATGGGGAGGATGTCCCCATGTTGATGGGGACACGGGCCTCATCCCCACAACCCTTGCCCGGTGGTTGTGGGGGTCTGCGGGCTTATCAGAATCTGAAGGACCCCTTTAACAAAGGGGACCCCCAGATCCTGGCCCCCCCATGTGAATTGGTAATGGGGCACACTGTACCCCTACCATTTCACAAAGGAAATGTAAATAGTTGCAAAAAACACACACACACACACACACAACCGTAGAAAAAAAGTCCTTTATTAATAAAAAATAAATAAAAAATCCAGCGGTGGTAATGCACTCGGTCCCGGCTCCCTGCTCCAACGTTGTCGGTATCCAGCGACGCGTGATCTCCTCTCCGGTCCAGTGATGAGAAGATCATCCGGGTTCCAGAGCGCAGCATCGCCGGCTGTCTCTCTCCACCGGAGACAGCCCGGCGAATGACGCGGCTGAAGCTGTGACATTTCTTTTATTGGTGAGGCGGGCCACGCGTCACGTGACCCCCCCCCCCCTCTGACGCAAGGGGGGAAGCCAGGCTTCCCCAGTGACGTAGTTAAAGTAAAAAGATGAGACTATTGATGTATGTCATGTGTTATAGGTCAGTGATTCAGTCCATAACTGCATATATAGAAAAGTTTTTCAATCATAGAGGACTGAAAACTAGTGGGACTATTATGAATGCACTGACTAAATAGTTAATCCAAAAATAAAATTTAATTATAATGTTAATTATATTTTCCTCATATCATGATATGTTATCATTAAATAAATGTTTTATTTTGGATTAACTATTTAGTCAGTGCATTCATAATATTCCCACTAGTTTTCAGTCATCTATGATTGAAAAATGTTTCTATATTCCCCAGTGACGTAGCAGAGGGTGCGTCAGAGGGGGACGGGGTCACGTGACGGGTGGCCCCGCCTCACCAATAAAAGAAATGTCACAGCTTCAGCCGCGTCATTCGCCAGGCTGTGTCCGGCGGAGAGAGGCGGCCGGCCATGCTTAGTTCTGGATCCCAGACGATCTTCTCATCGCTGGACCGGAGAGGAGATCACCCGTCGCTGGATACCGACAACGTTGGAGCAGGGAGCCGGGACCGAGTGGATTACCACTGCTGGATTTATTTATTTTTATTAATAAACTTTTTTCTACGATGTATGTGTGTGTGTTTTTTACAACTATTTACACTTCCTTCGTGAAATGGTAGGGGTACAATGTACCTCATTACCAATTCACATAGGGGGGCCAGGATCTAGGGGTCCCCTTTGTTAAAGGGGTCTTCCAGATTCTGATAAGCCCCTAGCCCGCAGACCCCCACAACCACTGGCCAGGGTTGTGGAGATGAGGCCCTTGTCCCCATCAACATGGGGACATCCTCCCCATGTTGAGGGCATGTGGCCTGGAACTGTTCAGGAGAGGGGGGGGAGCCGCACTCTGTCCCCCCCTCTTTTCTGCGGCCGACCAGGTTAACGTGCTCGGATAAGGGGTCTGGTGTGGATTTTTGGGGGAACTTCACGCCATTTTTAAAAAAAAATTGGGGTGGAGTTCCCCTTAAAATCCACACCAGACCTGAAGGGTCTGGAATGGAAAATTTGGGGGGAACCCCACGTCATTTTTTTTAAATTGATGGCGGAGTTCTCCTTAATATCCATACCAGACCTGAAGGGCCTGGTAATCGAATTTGGGGGGACCCCACGCTTTTTTTTTTTTATGAATAAATTCTCTCTGAATTGCCGGGAGCCGACAATTCATTATAGCCGCGAGTCCGGTTTTAAATGACACTTTGTGCAGTGACAGTTCTAAGTACAGGAAAAATGCGCTACTTCACAAGCTTACTTTACACCCCCCCCCCCCCGTATGAAATTTAAAGGAATATTTCACTTTTAGCATTATTAAATTCACTGCTCCCGAAAAAACTGAAGTTTTTAAAACTTTTTTTTTGCATTGATACATGTCCCCTGGGGCAGGACCCAGGTCCCCAAACACTTTTTAGGGCAATAACTTGCATATTAGCCTTTAAAATTAGCACTTTAGATTTCAAATGTTCGAGTCCCATAGACTTTAACAGGGTTCTAAAGTTCGCACAAACATTTGGTGTGTTCGCAGGTTCTGGTGCGAACCGAACACGGGGGTGTTCGGCTCATCCCTACTGTGTAGGATCAGGCTCACTATCGGTGGCCTCAGCTTATGCGGAGGGTAGTGTGGAGAGGGATTTGCGTGGTACAGTTTGAACCTTCAAAAAATGCAGGCTGTTGAAGTACCGCAGCTTGGGGACATAAACGTCTGCTGCTGCTCCTGATTGTTTTGATTCCTCAATCTTCTTTCTCTCCCTGTTATACATGCTCCTGAGGCCCCCAATTGTTGTCTTTATCAAACTGCAGGTTACCCTGGGGTACACAGTCTTCGCCAATTGCACCAGTTGTTCAATTGCTGCCATCCTCTTATTTTTATTAGAATAATCCTTATGTTTGACCTGCCACAGACAGATGTGTGTGCCCTGTACTGTTCTATAAAATCAGTCATGAATTTGTGGGAATTCAAGTTCGCCTTCATTTTGGTGTCAAGTATCAGCCGGTAGGTTAGTCAGATCCTGTATCATACATTGGCTACCTAGCATGTGTCCACAGACGCTACTCAAAAGATAGTGCTTAAACTGCATTTCAAAATGGCCGACAACAAGCCAGGCCACAATGGCGCCATTTACGCTTGCAGAGAAACAATTTAACTGCGCCTCCAAATCACCTTTTTACCACAGGACAGACCGTACTACACACACAAAGGAAAACAAAAATGGTGTCCACCAGATCCCAACACAGAAAAGACTGCACTACTCAATTCGCACTAAACATCGAAATCTGCCCCAAAGACTGCGAAAATCCACCAGTAAAATAGCCAACAAATACCACACCCAAAAGGGACCTCCCCCCTAGGATGACCCACAGATCAAACAGACTGCGCCTCCCAAAATGGCCGCCGATGACCATGGCAGCAGACAACAAGATGGCCGCCAGATGCAATTTTCAAAACCTGCCCAGAATCTCTCCACAAAGACAGAAACATGGGACATCAAAAATTAACATTTAAAAACATTTTTAAAAACAACCAATCTTCCTTCACGCACACACACCTTAGGCTCCTTCAAATCGGACCTTTTGCCAACTAAATCAGCACACTCAAAAAATGTTGGTTACATGTGCAACATAAAAAGAGAGATATACACAGTGATGTTACATCATTTAAAACCTTAAAAAAAAAAAAAAAAAAATCATGCTAGCAGCCAAAGGAGAGGCTAATTTCTTTTAGCAAGCAGCCACTATTGTCTGGACACTTGAATATGCGGCGGGAAATTTTAACTTACTTAAAACACTTTCACACTCATGGGGACCTGTGTCTTGGTCCCATACAAAAGGTAAAAATCACAATTTATCAATTTCTATTCCTCATATAGATCATGAACATATTACACATGACTTTGCTCTAAAAATTGTACACTCAAGAAACACAGAGATCCAACACTAGTCGCCCCTCCCCCGAGCCGCATTGGCACACCAAATACATGGCCAAAAGCGGTCATGTTACACAATGGAACATGCCTGGCTGAACTTTTCCAAACAGCTTCACTGTAAACCATGGGCACATGCCAAACAATTCAATCAGTTCAGCCACACTCATGCGGACAAGAAATTCAGAAAATACAAAAAGACTCAGCCGCACACATCGCAGGCTGAATAATGCCACCTCTATACCGACAAATCATCCACAATATACAGTTTCCATATGCATCATAAAAATGTTATATCCAACCATGTTCTGAAAGTCAATTGACACAGAATCAGAACACTGTCTGCCCCTCCCCCGAGCCGCATGGCCAGAGAAGCCATTTTACACAATGGAACATGCCCGGCTACACAAAAGGTGGCTTTTTCAAGCAGTTTCAATCAGGTCAAACAATTCAATCACTTACAAACTGTTCAGCCACACTCAAACAGCATTCAGACATTCACACATAAACATTCCAGATTCAGTCCACACACACAGACACACACACACATACATCTCTCACACAACAGACATACAAATCAAACTTCCAGTTCATGACAAAATAATACATACACATACGATCAAATCCACAGACACACACACACACCCACAATCAGAATCACACATATACACATCCAATCGATTTTACAAGCGCACACAATCACACACGGTCACACTTCAAGCATTATTTAAAAAAGATGACAAATTTGTTCTTTTGTAGAGCAGAGCCCCCCCCATACGCATCGGAACATAAAACTACTCTTCCCCATCTGAACCGATGCCCAAAGGGGGCCCAATCTACTCCTACTGTTCTGGCCCGCCATCTGTGGTGGCAAAATGGGCTGTATGCAGAGCACACCGCCATTTTGCCCTGTGCCAATTAGCACAGAATTCGTCTTGATGAAATAAGCCATCTTAAAGCTAAATAAGTTCACTCACCATCCATTCTCTGCCCATCCATTCAAGTCAAGAGACCTCACCAATTGTTCTCAGTCTAGCTCCCAGTCATGACTGGTCTGCCGACGCCCTCACAGGCAGTTTTATTAAAGACCCAGCAGGAAGTGATGTCACAACATGTGACCTCCATAGGAAGTGAGCTCACAGGGTGTGAGCTCCACCCAGCAGATGCCCATATACGGAAACCCTTCCAACAGGGATTCAATACAGTAATATAACAATAACAAAATAATACAACAACACCACAATACAATACAATTACAACACGATACGATACAGTACTAATACAATAACCAATGAACACAGTTCCTGATGAGGGGAGCCTATAACCATGCCACCACATTTATGTTGATCAGACACAGAGACGACAAAAGCACACATCCGCTAAACCGATAGTGTGCCTGCAGGATGGACGCATCGCACAGGCGAATATCTGTGCATGACACAGGGGCCCTTTCGCCGGCCGATACCCCACTCCACAAACACCCTTCTCCAAATCAGGAAGTGTATCTCAACCAGCCTCAGACTGCCCCAGTCAGCTCTACTTAGAGCGGGTTGCGGAAGTACTAAGACTGGGTGCCATTATGACAATACAAATTAAATATATCTTGAAATTTCCACAACAAAGGTTGGTCTACAAATTCACCAAAAGGGATTCTAGGAACAGATGTGATTTTTGGGGGCTTCATGAATGTTGTATTTTTTTTTGTAGGGGAACATGAGTGTGGTCAGCTCCAACATTTGGAAGAGTGGGATCAGACAGCTGGACTCAGCAAAGAGCCTCCACTGGACATAACATCCCCAGACAAAAGACAGGCAGAGGGTGGATGAGTGCATCAGTTTCAGGAAGCTACTTTGGAGCCTGTTGTTGATTACAGAGTACTTGCAGTGTGTACATTCCTAGTAGTGTAGGTGTCTGAAGGGCAAGCAGGTTGCAACCAAGAATTGACTGTCTAGGTAAGTATTTTCCCAAATTGCCTTTAAATAATAATGTGCCCATAATTCACTTTTTAGGGCCTCATCCACTTGACCATCATTCCCATTATTTTTTTTACTCTTCTTCCAAGGCCACGAACTACCAAGATGCACTATTGGTCGTATCAGTGCTGATATACTGCAGTGATTGAGCTTGACAAAATAAAGCAGGCTGCCATTGGTGTTCAGAGACGAATCCAGGATTATGTAGACATGTTAGCAAAATTTTTGAATATTCTGACCTTACGTTTCCTTAAAAATTGTTGCCTCTTGTCTTTGTTTCTTGTTGACTTTATTTTACAATACTTTGAAGCACTACTGCGATTTCATAGTAGCAAGGAACACTGCCATATGCTGTGACGTGTCATGTGATTTGACCTTTAAAATCGCATGACAATTCACAAAATATGTGAACCTGTGCTTTTTAACCACTTAAGGACTGCCTCCTGCACATATACGTCGGCAGAATGGCACGGCTGGGCACAAGCACGTACCTGTACGTCCTCTTTAAGTGCCCAGCCGTGGGCGCACACACGCGACCCGGTCCGAAGCTCCATGACTGCGGCCGTGGGACCCGATCGCCGCTGGAGTCCCACGATCGGTCCCCGGACCTGAAGAACGAGGAGAGCTGTGTGTAAACACGGCTTCCCTGTTCTTCACTGTGGCGCTGTCATTGATCGTGTGTTCCCGGATATAGGGAAACACGATCAATGATGTCACACGTCCATCCCCGCCCTCCTACAGTTAGAAACACATATGAGGTCACACTTAACCCCTTCAGCGCCCCCTAGTGGTTAACTCCCAAACTGCAATTGTAATTTTCACAGTAAACAATGCATTTTTAGCTGTGAAAATGACAATTGTCCCAAAAATGTGTCAAAATAATGTCGCGGTCACGAAAAAAAACAAAAAAACGCTGATCACCGCCATTAGTAGTAAAAAAAAAAAAAATTTTTTATAAAAATGCAATAAATCTATCCCCTATTTTGTAAACACTATACATTTTGCGCAAACCAATCGATAAACGCTTATTGCGATTTTTTTTACCAAAAATAGGTAGAAGAATACGTATCGGCCTAAACTGAGGAAAAAAGTTTTTTATATATTTTTGGGGGATATTTATTTTAGCAAAAAGGAAAAAATATTGAATTTTTTCAAAATTGTCGCTAAAAAGTAAAATAAAAACCGCAGAGGCGATCAAATACCACCAAAAGAAAGCTCTATTTGTGGGGAAAAAAGGACGCCAATTTTGTTTGGGAGCCACGTCGCACGACCACGCAATTGTCAGTTAAAGCGACGCAGTGCCGAATCGCAAAAACTGGCCGAGTCCTTTACCTGCATTTTGGTCCGGGTATTAAGTGGTCAAGGGCCTGAGGTCAGTGTTTCTCCACTCTCCTTCTCTAGGTGCACGCACACATCCCTTTTTACTTTATTGTAGGCAGTAGAAACAAAATAATGTCATTTTTGAAACATCAAAAATTACCACTGAACCTCTGGCTAAAGTTACAAATAGAGAAAGCAGGACCTGGTAATGCACCTGGAGAAGGAGAGTTGAGAAACACTGCCCTAAATATAATTTTTTTAATACATTTTTTATTTTTTTGTAAATTTCCAAGGCAAAATTTGAAGAACCACACAAATGAGGACACAAACATTAAATATCACTCATGATCACATGTCAACATTATGTGACTTTCCCTCCATGGATATTTCAAAAGCCACAAAACACACAGTGGGTTTTTTAAAGTATGGCAAAAAAATGACCTACAAGTGCAGTGGCAAGTGCACTTGTAGTCCAAAACTAAAATGTTGGGGGAGAATCACCCCCACTGTGACAACATGTGCTTGCTCCTTTCATGTGGTATCAATGTATGTGTTTTGGGGGATCAAACCCTTCCTCTCACCAACTTTAGGTTTGAGGAAGGGGTTGCACCCCTAAACCATTGATATCCCGCACATGGGACACACTGGGGGTTATTTTTAAAAGGCAAATCCACTTTGCACTACAAGTGCACTGCAAGTACACTCACAGCACATCTGAGGGGAATATCTGAAATGAGGGGAAGCTCTGCTGATTTTAACAATCATGTGCATGCTAAAATTTGTTTTTTTGGTTTGCATATTTGTCCCCCCTTGTATTGCAAAGTGGATTTTCCATTCGTAAAAAAAACCCTACTGTGTTTTGTGGCTTTTGCTAATAACCTGTTTGTACCTACACACATTTTAGGCTGGGTATTATAAGGCTTAAGCCTCTTCAAAATTTGGCTTGGAAAGGGATGAGCTCATCCCACCTGAGGAAGGCTAGATATTCTCAAATTGAGAATAATATTATTGTCTCATATGGCCTTTGAATGTAAAATTTTATATTTTTTAAGTTACAGAGTTGGCGATGTGTATTGCTCTGCTTTCAAAGATGCATGTTTAGCCACAAAAAAAAAAAATATATAAAAATGTTTATGCACAAATAACGATGTTGGTTTGTTCTAAAACCAGAAAAACGCACACATGAATGTGATGGAAGTAAAAATATTTTGGAAAAACAATGTGTGGCTTCTTATTTCTATGATTAATAGCAGTATATGTGTTAAGTTGGTGTAGTTACATTGACCGTGTACTCTAAAATGTGTGTAGCAGAACCACAGCACAACATAATACAGTACATAGCTCAAGGCAATATTTTACCTCCATATTGCATATCAGGTTGGTTTGCAATAGTGGAGAAAATGACAAAGATTATAAGGCCATTTGCAAACATAATAAACACAGACAACAGTAGTTCCAGATTTTTTTTTTGTAAGAAATAGTCAGATATTTACTGATTATCAAGTAAATGTTGCTGCCAAGGCCCTTGTCAGGGCACCAATCCTGTGCAGCCCCAGATTCCTCAGCTCCGTGGCAGACCAGCGCTATTGCGCACGCCTGCGCGGTGTGACCGGGCGTCGTGTGCGCCCTCGGCCAATCAGAGGCCTGAGCGGCCTATTTGAACCAGCCCCTTCCACCCTTGGCTTACCTTCCGGATTGCTGCTCTCTCTAACCCATTGACCCCGGCTTGAACTTTAGACTTCCTGATTTCTCTAAACCCTGACCTCCGGCTCTGAACTTTGGACTTCCTGCCTTCTCCAACCCCTGACCACGGCTTGTTTCTCGGATCTCTCTTCAGCCTTGTCCCTGTGTGGGGTGCCTTGCTTCTGGACTGTTTCCTGGTCTGATCATCAGTGGTTCCCAGCGGGCTACCGCCATCCAGTTCCACCTTGCTACCGGTACCGGTGCCTCCCGGTGCGTCCTTCCCCCTGTCCCAAATCCAGGGGGCGGATCGCACCAGGTCGCAAAGGTGAGCCGCCCTCAGCATCTCAGCTTTGGTAAGTTACTCCCTGACAATACGAACCAGCCAGATGTCTGAGGCCGACAGGGCGCGCTCACCTTTTGAGACTCTTTGTCAGCAAGTCTCAGCGTTGACCGAAGCAGTTCAAAAGTTGCCAGAGGGATACCTGCAGATGGACGGCTGTCTCCAGCAACTGACTGTCGCACCTGGTCCTTTGGTCCCCCCCGCAACTCCAGTCACGGGGCATCCACCTCCCAGTCTTCTTCAAGGCCGGCCATGGTCGTGACCCATCCGGAGCCTCGTGTACCTACACCTGAGCGGTTCGCGGGCGATCGCAAAAAGTTTCGAGCCGTCAAAACAGCTTGTTCACTATACCTTATATTGCAACCCAGAACTTTCTGCTCAGAAGCCGTGAAGGTGGGCTTTGTGATTTCGCTCCTTTCTGATGAACCCCAAGCATAGGCTCATAGCCTGTTGGAGCAGAGAAGCCCGATATTGGACACTATGGACTCTTTTTGTGAACACATGTCCAAATTGTATGACGATCCTCTGCGCTCAGCCACAGCGGAAGCCACCCTCCACAACTTGAACCAGGGTAGGAGGCCCGTGGAGGATTACATTGCTGAATTTCGTAAGTGGTCAGCTGACACGGGTGGAATGAGGCAGCCTTAAAGTATCAATTTCGCCAAGGACTTTCAGAGTCCCTCAAGGACGAGTTAGCCAGAGTCGATCCACCCGCTTCATTAGAGGGTTTGATTCAATCAGCCACCCAGCTCGACAGACGCCTGTGGGAACGACGGGCAGAGCGATTCCAAGCGACCCGTCCCAGCTGGACACCACCAAGATTCTCTTCTGCTCCACCGCCTCTCCCGGTCCCGCCAGTCTCCTCTCTTCCTGACCCTGAACCCATGCAGCTCGGCCTAGTTCGGTCTCCTCTCACCCCTGAGGAGAGACAGCGAAGACGTCAGTCCAATCTGTGCCTGTACTGTGGTGAAGCAGGCCACTTCCTCCGTTCCTGCCCGGTGAGACCTTGTAAGTTTAAACTACCACCTGCTTTTAATTACCACATTGCTAACCTACCACAGACTTATATTGTCCTTTTTCTATCATTACAGCTCCCGGAGGGGGCAACCCGGCTACCAGCCATAATTGACTATGGAGCGTGCAGCTGCTTCCTGGACTCTGCCCTAGCCCAGAAGCTGCATGTTCCCTGCCGTCCCAAGGACTTCCACCTGCAGATTCATCTGGCGGATGGCTCCCTTCCACGTTCGGGATTAGTTACCCAGGAAACGCTTCCTATATTCACCGTCTCTGATGCCGGACATCAAGAATTTCTCCACCTGTATCTCATACCGTCCCCAATGTTCCCCATCATCTTGGGACTCCCATGGCTGCAGGTTCATCAACCCTGTATAGACTGGTGCAAAAAAGAAGTCAAGTTTTCCTCCTCATATTGCTCCCAGCACTGCCTCCTGCCCGCCAAAGCTGCTTGCTCTACCTTGACTGCCACACCAGATAACCTTCTTCACGCCCCTTCTGTCTATTCAGAGTTTAAAGACGTTTTTGACAAGCAGCAGGCCGACCGCCTTCCCCCGCACAGGCCATACGACTGTCCTATCGACCTTTTGCCCGGCTCCAAGATTCCATTCGGTCGTATCTTCCCCTTGTCGGAGACGGAATTAGTAGCCCTCAAGGCTTATATCGACGAGAATCTAGACAAGAAGTTTATTCGCCCTTCCTCTTCTCCAGCCGGGGCTGGGATCTTTTTTGTCGAAAAAAAAAGATGGCTCCCTCAGGCCTTGCATCGACTACCGGGAACTAAATAAAATCACTATAAAAAACAGATACCCGCTACCTCTCATTCCGGAACTATTCCAACGTTTCCGAGCAGCCCAAGTCTTCTCCAAACTGGATCTCCGAGGGGCCTATAACCTCATTGGAATCAGGACGAGGGATGAATGGAAGACCGCTTTCAGATCCAGGTTTGGGCATTTTGAATATCTGGTGATGCCTTTTGGCCTCTGCAATGCCCCCGCCACGTTCCAGCATCTGGTTAATGACATTTTCCGCCAGTACTTGGATGACTTCCTGGTTGTCTATTTAGACGACATTCTCATTTTTTTCGGCCTCTCTTGAGCTACACCGGTGCCACGTTAAGAAAATTCTGGCCATTCTCAGGGAACATAAGTTGTACCTTAAAGCCGAAAAATGTGAGTTTGAGAAGACAACAGTTAAATTTTTGGGATTTATCATCTCTACCAACGGGATAGCCATGGACCCGCAAAAAGTGAAGGCAGTCCATGACTGGCCAGCTCCGGCCGATAAGAAGGGCATACGATTCATTGGCTTCGCTAATTTTTACAGGAGATTCATTGTTGGTTTTTCGTCCATTGCTCCCATCACCGAGTTGACCCGTCAGGGTTGTCGTTTCCATTAGTCCCAGAAGGCACAGGAAGCATTCACAAGGCTTAAAGCAGTGTTCTCTTCCGCACCTGTTTTACGGCACCCAGACCCAGCACTGCCCTTCATTTTGGAGGTTGATGCTTCTGAGACGGCCACTGGCGCTATCCTGTCACAGAGACAAGGACCTAAATCTCTACTACACCCTGTGGCCTATGCATCCCGGAAGTTAAGTCCTCCAGAGAGGAATTACGACGTTGGGGACCGAGAACTGCTTGCCATTAAATTTGCTTTAGAAGAGTGGAGATACTTGTTGGAGGGGGCACTCCATCCCATTTTAATCTTCACTGACCATAAAAATTTGGAGTATCTAAGATCTGCCAAACGCCTAAGACCCAGACAAGCCCAGTGGGCCCTCTTCTTCACTCGTTTTAATTTCCACATCACTTACAGACCTGGCTCAAAGAATGGGAAAGCTGACGCCCTTTCTAGAATGTTTGCTGACACTTCCGCCCGAGTGGAACCTAGTACTGTCTTAACCTCCCAGAATTTTTTTCTGATTGCTCGAACAGACTTGCTAAACTCCCTTAAAGTGGCTTCCAGACAGTTTTCCGACCAAGTCAACTCTTCTCTGGAGAAACGGGACGACTTGCTGTGGTCAGGGGATAAGATTTTTGTGCCGGCAGAAACAAGGCAACTAGTGTGATGCATTTGCCTATATGTCTCAGTTTAATTCTCCCTGCTAGCCATGTGTGTGTGTTAGAGGTAGAAAGGGATTTCATGTGTGATTCATTCCTCTGCTAACAGGTTATTGAAGTGCTAATGTCCCCTCACTATTCTAAAGGTTAATTGATCTATTGTGTTGTGTGAAGATCTGTGTTTACCCTTAAAAGATGTGTATTGTATCATCAGGCTACATGATTAGATACGTGGTATGTTAATTATTCTGATTGCTTCAGTGTAGTAATTACCTCCACTGATGTCATTATCTAAAGAAATGTGTCTGCATGGTCGGCTCCGACGTGTCTCCTATAATCTGTATGGGAACCCCCACTGTGTGAGTGGGGGCGGAGTATTCATTGTTCCTAACAGGTTGTAACCACATATAAGCTGAGTGTTGTGTCATTAAAGTGTCTTGTTCTAGCAGTAAGCCTGGACTCATGTGTGGCTTATTGGGGCGATTCCATGGACTCCTACTTGTATTGGGTGATTTTCGTTATGGGAAGAAGGGACTGTTTGACGGGGATATCATACCAATACCGTCACAATTGGTTGGCAGCAGCGGGATTTTCCCTTCTACTCTCCTTTACACCCGGATTCCAAGCAGACACTGGAAGAACTACTGGAAGTTCGTGGAAGGATTGCTAGCAACAAAACCAAGCGGGTCATCATAGCAGAATCAATGGAGCTAGACCAGGAGGACGGGATTGCAGCAATGCCAGCAGTACAAGAGATGGAGACACCAGTGATTCAGGAGGAGGAATCGCCAGCCAACAAGCTAATGAGAGAGAAGCTAGCATGGTTCGGTCCGAACCCAACGGCGGATGTGGTGCTGAAAGTGATGGACATGTTAGTAAACGCAGAACTACAGTTAAAACTGGCAGCAGTCCAACAAGCAGCCGCACATTCTCCAAACAGTGAGTACAGCACAGCAGACGCAAGGAAGATTCCGTTTAGCGCTTTTAAAGCTTTTGATGAAAAGGACTGTGAGATTGATAACTACCTGGCAGACTTTGAGCGACAATGTAACCTGCACCGAATAGCTAGAGGAGAGTGGGTTGCAATATTGTCAGGCAGACTGTCAGGCAAAGCTTCTGATGCTTTCCGGACCGTGCCAGATCAGGATATCCATAGCTACGCCCGGGTTAAAGAAGTGCTCCTGGCTCGTTATGCAGTAACCCCAGAGTCCCACCGACAGAAGTTCAGGGACTCACGCAAAAGCACGAAAGACTCTTACGCGGAATGGGCATACCAGTTATCCCTGTCGTATATATTGGAAGATACTGCGCAGGTCTAAAGGGTGAAATAGTAATGATACTATAAAAATAATGTGAAAATAATACTAAAAAATGAAAATAATAAAAATAAAAAAGGCTGCTGCAGCTTATATGTCAGATACACACAAGAATACAATTAAAAAGAAAAGCTGCGCTGCAAATTGAACCAGCATAAACATTCAATTATGTTAAGTGCACACAAAAACCCAGTGCATTAAAACTGAAAAAAGTTGTGCAAAAGTCCATATAGGATGTATCACAGAAGATTGCAGGAAGTGACAGAAAGTTCTCCGAATAGGTGAAGCTAGATATCCAGGCAAAATCTTGTGAATCAGATGACAAAATCCTCCACCACTTATGTACCAACTGCTTACCAGAGCAAGAAATAAATCAGGCATGTAAACACATGGGTCAATAGGGGTCCTGGATAAACTGTCACTCTCTCTCCCGTTTCACCAATCTTCTATATCAGACCAACTTTCTCCATAGATGTAACCCAGAGGAGAAAAACACTGACATGGTGTGATATCGTTTTAAGGTATTTAATATAAAAAAGTAATACACTCACATGTATGTAGGTTAAAAAGTGCGATATACAATATTAGCCGGCCGGCTCTGCTGTCCGCTCGTCCTTCCGGATAGACAGCGTGGATCGTGGAGACGTCAGCACGCCGCTCCTCCCTACGCCGTTTCGTCACACAAATGACTTCTTCCAGGGGTACGAGCGACGTGCTGACTCGCCACTCTTATAACAATACATAACATCCGGGACCGCCCAACTCTGAACCTAGGAGATCGCGGGCATCAGCTGCCATATTTAGGTTGGGATCGCTGCCAGTACTCAAACTGTAAAGAATAGCTGCCAAACTAAAAAATGGAGTAATTTTAAAAACATATAATGCTAGTGGACATCGACAAGCCCGTATAGCAAGAAAAACAAGCGGCGTATTGACTCACCACTTTTAAAATCAAATATCAAAACAGGAACCGCCTCCTCTGAAATCCAGGGTTGCGTGCATCTGCCGCCATATTAAATATGGAACCCTGCCAGTAATAAAATTACGAATAAAATTCTTAATGTAAGACATTAATAAACTTCCAAGCTAACCATATAGCTAGGACTAGCGATTGTCACAGGGAAACTACCACTCGATGTAAATTTCTGCAAATAGATCCGCAGCCTTGAGAGCCGCAGGATCAGATGTCAATATATAAAAAAATACCCATTGATTTTAATAACCTATCAATGGATACCTATGCTAATGAAAAATGTTGTATAAGATAACAGAAAGTTGCATGATACTAAATGATGTCAGAAAACTCATGATAAAGCGGCCTGACAATCAAAATCCAAGATGCAAGATAAATGAATATCAATCATATATATCTAAATCTCAGTGAATCATGTCAGCCTTAAGTATCCCATACAGAGTACAAAAAGAGTTCTTTAGAGGAAAAAGCTGTATATAAACTAGTATATGTAATAAACTCTGCCTCCTGGTATTGATTAACAGTGTATCACTCTTAGACCGAAATACCATCCAACAAAAATAACCATAAAGTGGAGGATATTGAGAGTGAAAAATAATGAAAAATATATGTGACCAATGTGCTAGTGACAGCACAGTAGTCTAAAAGTCTTTAGGAAGTAGTCTAAAAGTCTTTAGGACGTTGGAGGGCTGTTGGTGACGTCACCCGCTTGCGGCCGCAGAGCGGGAGACACAGGACTACACACACGCCGTTGTATATGCTGATCTTACAGCACTGTTTGTAAGTGAATACTTTTTTTCATTAAAATACTGTTTGTAATCATACACTATGGAGGCATTCCTTTGCTTTATTTTGAGAGTCATCGCGCTGAGCCTGTGAATACACTGGAGTGGATCGATCTGTTGATGGTGGGAGATATTATTGGGAAACCATTCCTATAGGCTATTTATTAGCCTTCTTGAGGTAAGGGGCTAGCACTTTTATTTCTGGTCACCGTGGAGAATCTGGCTGACTGCAATCACAACTACTCTGCATGTCACAGTAAACCAGAGCACAGATGCACTTTATGAACTCTATTTATTAGCCACTGGATTTTTATTGTTCACTTTTGCACGATTTGTGCACTGGATATTGATTTTTATCTTATAGTCTTATTGGAACCTTTTTTACACAGGGATTCTCGTGTGGATTTTATATCTGTATATATATATATAATATTTTTTCACTTTTTGCATTTTTTGGATTGTTTTTTATCTACGGATTTACTCACCTTTATTTATTTGCATCATTTGCATCATTTTTGTGGACAGTTAAAGATTGGATATTTATTTATTTATTTGCTTAGTTGCACATTGCACTATTTACGGATGAAGCACTGTTTGGATTATTATTATTTGAAGGATATGTTATATGCACAGTTTGAAGTTTGCTACTTTTTTTAGACTACTGTGCTGTCACTAGCACATTGGTCACATATATTTTTCATTATTTTTCACTCTCAATATCCTCCACTTTATGGTTATTTTTGTTGGATGGTATTTCGGTCTAAGAGTGATACACTGTTAATCAATACCAGGAGGCAGAGTTTATTACATATACTATTTCAGTGATTGTTTGTTGCAAGCGCCACCTCATCCCCCATTTTATCATTTACTGTCAGTGTGTGAGCACTATTGGTGGTGGCTGCTGCATTTTTATTATATATTTTATTTATTTAGTTTATCTTGGTTAGGTTGGTTTGCGCATTAGTTCCCCCCTTATTTCATACTTGTATATAAACTAGATAATAGCCACATAACTTGGATATAGCTAATTGTCAACAAATATGTGCTAACATAGCTACACCCATGTGGTCACAACAAAAAAGCCCATGGATGTAAGTGAAGCATCCATTTAGAGGAAAAAATATCTATATAGAAGTTTCAATTCTGATCTATCTGACCAAGCAGAAAACCGAAAATCTTCGGATAACCATTGGCTGACAACCCATCGGTGATTCCAAAAATAAAAAATTGTAATATGAAAATATAAAAATATGCCCAATGGGTTGGATGTAAATTGACTTGTAGGGGTAAACCATCATCAAGGCCCAGGTGTACCAAGGTTCAGAAATGGTTCACAAAAGGTATTCATAAATATACAAAAACTAACCATTATCTATAAACGCGTTAACGTCAGTGTCTATGTTTAGTCCATAAGGACTATACGTGCGGACTCTGTAAATCCAGGCCATCTCCATCCTGGAGAGTTCCCTGACCAGTGAGCTACCTCTCCAATGGGGGTCAAATTTATCTATTCCGATAAAAAGGGTCCCCTCAGGATTTCGTTCATGGTATTGGTCATAGTGGCTGGATACTGAATGCTGCGGGAATCCTGATCTAATATTGGTGATATGCTCACCAAGTCTGACATTCATTGGTCTTTTGGTTCTGCCAATATATTGTAGCCCGCATGGGCATTCCAAAAAATACACCACGCCTGTAGTGCTGCACGTGATAAATGGCTCGATTTTGTGTTCTTTCAATGTACTCGTAGAGTTGAAACATAAGGTTTTCTTTGATTTTATCTTATTTAGTTTACAAACTGTACAATTTCTACATTGATGATAGCCCTTGATATTACGCTGAAAAAAGGACACTTTTTTTGTGGGAGGATCAACCACATTAGGGGCTATCTTGTCCCGCAATGAGGGTACACCTCTGAATATCACCTGAGGATTGGTTGGTAGGAAGGTATTTATGGTTCTATCATTGGATAGTATATGCCAATGTTTTTTGATTAATTTTTTTATGGCATAGTGCTGGCTTGAATATGTAGTGATAAATGGCACAATAGGTCTGTCTCTACTGTGTTTTGGGCCAGACACAAGCAGAGTGTTCCTTTTAATTGCAGCCACCTCATTGTAAGTAATCTCCAAAGATTCAGGGTCATAACCCTTCTCCAAAAGTCTGTCCTTAAGTATGCCAGCCTGGATTTCATAATCATTCAGGGTAGAGCAATTCCTCCTCATCCTTACAAATTGGCTCTTTGGAACCGAGTTCAACCAATTATCATGGTGACAACTTCCTTTGGGAATAAAAGAATTCCTATCGGTCTTTTTAAAAAAAGTCTTAGTCTGATATAGATCATTATTTTTCATGATAGTAAGGTCAAGAAAATCAATTGACTCCTGACTGGCCTCATAGGACAAACGTATACCACGCTCGTTGTTATTGAGCGTAGTGATAAATGATTCCAATTGCAGTCTGTCTCCTGTCCATAGGAGGAGGACGTCATCAATATACCTGGCCCACAACTTAATATGGGGATGAGTATCATGGTAAATGACGTCCTCCTCCCATTTGGCCATAAAAAGATTGGCCAAACTCGGCGCATGTTTAGCGCCCATGGCGACTCCACGAATCTGTTTGTAGTAATTGTGGTCAAACCAGAAGTAGTTATGATCTGCCGTATACTCCAAAAGTTCCATTATAAAGTCCTTCTGCACGGGAACCAAGTCAGAAAAAAGGTCCAAAAAATGTCTGACAGCTTCTAACCCTAAATCATGAGGAATGATTGTGTATAATGATTGAACATCAGCTGTCACCATCCATGTATCTTGGTTAGCCTTAATCTGTGAAAGTAAATTAATAACCTGTTTAGAGTCTTTGAGATGTGATGGCATCTTCTGGACTAAAGGTTGGAGATAGTAATCGATGTACTTGCCCACCCTGGAAGTGATCGAATCTATGCCACTGATAATCGGGCGTCCAGGGGGGCAAGTCAAGCTTTTGTGTATCTTTGGTAAGCTGTACATAATTGGAACTCTCGGGGCTTTGGGGACCAGAAATTGTTGCTCCTTTTCATTAAGAATCCCCATTTTGGAACCTTTTAGAACCAGTGTTTCTAATTTCCCCTTATATTAAATAATGGGGTTACCTGGTAGGAGAGCATATGTATCTTTATCATCAACCAGGGTTTTCAATCCCTCAATGTAGAAGGACCGATCCATGACCACTATCCCCCCTCCTTTGTCCGCTGGACGTATAACCAGGTCTTTATTAGTACATAAAGTATCAAGACCTGTTTCCAAACTGGAGTCCATTTTATGGCCAGAGACCTGTATCTTCTCCAGGTCCCTTAGCACTACATCTCTAAAGACTCGCAATGAAGGAGCCAAATTGCCAGGAGGATTCCAAGTAGAGGCGTTAGCAAGGCCAGAATGTTGTATAGTTGCTTGAGTAGCAACTACATCTTTGGAGGGCAGACCTGCAAAGTAACGTTTAATGTTCACTTTGCGAATGTATTGGTGGACATCCATATAAGTTTGAAATTTGTTGAGTTTCCTCGGAGGGGCAAATTTGAGGCCTTTAACAGGGTGATTTCTGGTTGAGTTAAAATATGTGAGCTAAGATTATAAATGCCCTCCCCTTTTAAGTTTTTGGTTTCTTTGGGGTGTGTTCTCCTCCCCCCTCTGCTCCCTCTTTTCCTTCCACAGGTCTTTTTATTCCTCGGTTTGGTTTGGGAAAACCCCAATATTCCGCTCCATTCCTTTCCCATTGGTCTGAAGGGAAATCTCTTGATGATCCAAACCGGTATAATTCTTGTACCTGTCTTGCCTGTTCATAATCAGCCTGACTATTACTTGGACCTTCACGATCCCTCAATTGATAAAAACGATTTCTAGTATCATAATCGCTATCATAGTCAGGACCGTCCCTTGATCTGTCCACAAAGTGTCGGGAATCTTGATATAATCTCTGATCCAAAAGGTGGGCCATATTGATAATAGTCACCCTGGTTTCTTCCCTGGTCCCTCTCTCTCCTTGGGGAATCCCTATAATGATGGTATTCTTGAGAGCCATCATTACGATCAGGATTAGTCCCATAACCATCATGTGCAGATTTATTCCATCCAAGATGTTTCGCTTGTGAAGAGCTTTTTGAGGTACCTGCTGTCCTATTGGGTGAATGGTGATTCACCTTTTTAGTTTTTTTCCCCAATTTTTTGAAATGTTTAGGGGTCCTTGTTTGATCTTTGGCAAGCATTGGTTGTTGTGAGGTAGTTTCTACTTTTGCTGGAATGCTATCCCCCTGCACTATAGCATCCATTCTACTGTTAGCTTAATTTTGTTGCTCAGCCGCTAACTTTTTTTGCCATTCGAAGACCAAACTGGCCTGATAGTCTCCGAAATCTCTGTTGTATTTTTTTCTCTTTTTAATTTTTTGTTCTTTTTCCTCTTTATCAAGGATCCCCAAAAGGTAGGAGGATCTTTGTTTGTACTCATCACTCTCTTTGCTTGACGCTAAAGTTTCCTTGAGTGTCTTTATCTCAATATCTAGTTTTTCTAATTTAGTAGTTTTCCTGGTGACTAAGAAGCGTAAAAAATTAACTCCGGCTTCATTAAAATATCTGAACCATTCTTCTAGCTCAAGGTCACCATTCTGAGGGCTCACCTGCCACCTGAGACTCCTCGGGACCATATTGAGCTTAATGTAAGTGTTGAGAAATGCTATATCCCACTGAGTATGAACCTTGGTAATAGTGAGATTTTTGAGTCTAATAAAAAGACCCTTCATATCACTCTCATTAACATCATACATTTTAAAAACACCTTCAGTGTTAACGACTTTGGCAGCCCTATATTCAAACACATCCATAGTGAACTTGATATAAACAAAAACAAACGTGTTAATACCAAAAGACCAATGAATGTCAGACTTGGTGAGCATATCACCAATATTAGATCAGGATTCCCGCAGCATTCAGTATCCAGCCACTATGACCAATACCATGAACGAAATCCTGAGGGGACCCTTTTTATCGGAATAGATAAATTTGACCCCCATTGGAGAGGTAGCTCACTGGTCAGGGAACTCTCCAGGATGGAGATGGCCTGGATTTACAGAGTCTGCACGTATAGTCCTTATGGACTAAACATAGACACTGACGTTAACGCGTTTATAGATAATGGTTAGTTTTTGTATATTTATGAATACCTTTTGTGAACCATTTCTGAACCTTGGTACATCTGGGCCTTGATGATGGTTTACCCCTACAAGTCAATTTACATCCAACCCATTGGGCATATTTTCATATTTTTAAATTTTTATATTTTTATATTTTCATATTATAATTTTTTATTTTTGGAATCACCGACGGGTTGTCAGCCAATGGTTATCCGAAGATTTTCGGTTTCCTGCTTGGTCAGATAGATCAGAATTGAAACTTCTATATAGATATTTTTTCCTCTAAATGGATGCTTCACTTACATCCATGGGCTTTTTTGTTGTGACCACATGGGTGTAGCTATGTTAGCACATATTTGTTGACAATTAGCTATATCCAAGTTATGTGGCTATTATCTAGTTTATATACAGCTTTTTCCTCTAAAGAACTCTTTTTGTACTCTGTATGGGATACTTAAGGCTGACATGATTCACTGAGATTTAGATATATATGATTGATATTCATTTATCTTGCATCTTGGATTTTGATTGTCAGGCCGCTTTATCATGAGTTTTCTGACATTTAGTATCATGCAACTTTCTGTTATCTTATACAACATTTTTCATTAGCATAGGTATCCATTGATAGATTATTAAAATCAATGGGCCAGATTCAAGAAGCACTTGCGCCCGCGCAACCATAGGTTGCGCGGCGCAAGGGCTTACTTGCTCCGGTGTAACGAGTGCTCCTGATTCAGGAACCTCGTTATACCGACTGCAGCCTAGGATGTGACAGACATAAGCCTCCTTATGCCTTCACATCCCAGGCTGCATTCTTGCGTTGGCCGCTAGGGGGCGCGGCCATTGTGATCGGCGTATAGTATGCAAATTGCATACTACCACCGATTCACAAAAGTTGCGCGGGCCCTGCGCACGCAAGGTACGGAGTTTCCGTACGGCGACTTTAGCATAAGGCTGCTCCTGCTAATAGCAGGGGCAACCAATGCTAAAGTATAGCTGCGCTTCCCGCTCGTGAAATTTAAATTTCACGTCGTTTACGTAAGTGAACCGTGAATGGCGCTGGACGCCATTCACGTTCACTTAGAAGCAAATGACGTCCTTGCGACGTCATTTGCCGCAATGCACGTCGGGAAAGTTTCCCGACGGAGCATGCGCTGTTCGCTCGGCGCGGGAGCGCGCCAAATTTAAATGATTCCCGCCCCCGGCGGGATCATTTACATTAGGCAGCCTTACGCCCGGCTGTTTAGCATATCGCCCGCGCAATTTACGGAGCAACTGCTCCGTGAATCGAGGGCAAAACGCAATATTTGCGTGGGCGCAGAGAAAAATATTTGCTCTTTGCCCACGCAAATATTGCTCGGATCTACCTGAATCTGGGCCAATGGGTATTTTTTTATATATTGACATCTGATCCTGCGGCTCTCAAGGCTGCGGATCTATTTGCAGAAATTTACATCGAGTGGTAGTTTCCCTGTGACAATCGCTAGTCCTAGCTATATGGTTAGCTTGGAAGTTTATTAATGTCTTACATTAAGAATTTTATTCGTAATTTTATTACTGGCAGGGTTCCATATTTAATATGGCGGCAGATGCACGCAACCCTGGATTTCAGAGGAGGCGGTTCCTGTTGCGATATTTGATTTTAAAAGTGGTGAGTCAATACGCCGCTTGTTTTTCTTGCTATACGGGCTTGTCGATGCCCACTAGCATTATATGTTTTTAAAATTACTCCATTTTTTAGTTTGGCAGCTATTCTTTACAGTTTGAGTACTGGCAGCGATCCCAACCTAAATATGGCGGCTGATGCCCGCGATCTCCAAGGTTCAGAGTTGGGCGGTCCCGGATGTTATGTATTGTTATAAGAGTGGCGAGTCAGCACGTCGCTCGTACCCCTGGAAGAAGTCATTTGTGTGACGAAACGGCGTAGGGAGGAGCGGCGTGCTGACGTCACCACGATCCACGCTGTCTATCCGGAAGGACGAGCGGACAGCAGAGCCGGCCGGCTAATATTGTATATCGCACTTTTTAACCTACATACATGAGGTTAAAGTGAGTGTATTACTTTTTTATATTAAATACCTTAAAACGATATCACACCATGTCAGTGTTTTTCTCCTCTGGGTAACATCTATGGAGAAAGTTGGTCTGATATAGAAGATTGGTGAAACGGGAGAGAGAGTGACAGTTTATCCAGGACCCCTATTGACCCATGTGTTTACATGCCTGATTTATTTCTTGCTCTGGTAAGCAGTTGGTACATAAGTGGTGGAGGATTTTGTCATCTGATTCACAAGATTTTGCCTGGATATCTAGCTTCACCTATTCGGAGAACTTTCTGTCACTTCCTGCAATCTTCTGTGATACATCCTATATGGACTTTTGCACAACTTTTTTCAGTTTTAATGCACTGGGTTTTTGTGTGCACTTAACATAATTGAATGTTTGTTGGCTCAATTTGCAGCGCAGCTTTTCTTTTTAATTTTAAAGTTATCCCTGTCGGCCTCTAACTGGGTTAACAGCAGCCAGGCCACCACCGCAGAGGACATTTTGCAACTAATGCTCCTGGAGCAATTTTACAATCACATCCAGACGGACGTCAAAGACTGGGTGAGAGATCGCAGGCCCATGACTCTACCAGAGGCCGCTAAGTTGGCGGATGAATATGCGGAAACTCGCAAGACGAACCAGGTCACACAACAGGTACAACCTCCACGACCAACGGTGCCCTCACACCCACCAGCCGCTAGATACCAACCTCCTAACAGACCGGTGACATCTAGCCCTCGCTATCCACGCCAGGAGGACAACGAACAACGCTGCTTTCGGTGCAAACAGCTGGGTCACTTCAAGCAGAATTGCCCCATGAATGACAACACCAGGTCAAATTGGTCTCAACCTGGGTACCGCCCACCAGCAGCAGCCCATTGTGTAGACTCAGCTTGGGATCTCCAGGAGCTGGGTCAGGAAGAACCATTGGACACCCTTTACGAAGTCCTCACGGTACAATCTGTTATTACGGACAACAGGGAACACCATTGTCAGCTGATCATGGGCGACAGCCATGAGCCGGAGGGGCCCTGGAGGGAGCTGGGCAGAAAGAGGCACCGCCGGCTACCCCCCAAGAAGAAGAGGTCCTGGAAGCCGTATAACAAGCTGACCTGGGAGAAGAAGCGACTGGAGGAGAGGGAGTCGCAGCGGGCGTCCCAGATGCGGGCCGAGATGTTCGTCAAGGGCCCACCGGTGGCCCCTTACACCACCACCCAGTTCCTGATGATGAAGGACCACGTGGAGAGCCTGCAGGAC
This sequence comes from Rana temporaria, assembly GCF_905171775.1. Taxonomy (NCBI): domain Eukaryota; kingdom Metazoa; phylum Chordata; class Amphibia; order Anura; family Ranidae; genus Rana; species Rana temporaria. Next base: position 100,354,155 of record NC_053500.1, read on the forward strand.
ATGAGCAAGCAGGATCTGATCCGTGAGTACATAGAGCTGGAGGAGTGCATAAGCTGCATGGGAGGAGGAGAACAACTACCTGAGGTCACAGCGGGCTGACCCCCCCAGGCTCCATGAACTGGAGATGGAGCTGGAGAAGCTCAAAGAGGAGAACCGGCGGCTGCGGAGGGAGCAGAGGGTGGCTGACCCTATGGGGCACTGATCCCCCCCCCCCTGGACTCTGAGCACCAGTGCTACAGCATTTCAACAAATATAAAACTTTTTCTTTTTATGAATCTCCTGTGATTGTCACTTCAGAGCCATAACCTGCCCCTCCCATAGCGGGACACCCATAGCGGGCCGCCGCGCACAGACCCATTCGCCATCTTCACACTGACTTCTGGTGACTCTGCAGATCGCACAAAGACTTGGGGACTGACCGGCGTGTGATCTGACGACCCGGTGGCATACCTGAGTCGGGAGCAGTTGCCAAGGGAAGGTCAGTTACGCCAAACGGAGTTAACCTCGGACTAAAAGCTCTGAACCCGTCAACCCTACTGGACCAGGGAAGGTCCAACCGGGTTTGCCGGAGCAGGGAGAAAAAGGGGGGCCATTGTGATGCATTTGCCTATATGTCTCAGTTTAATTCTCCCTGCTAGCCATGTGTGTGTGTTAGAGGTAGAAAGGGATTTCATGTGTGATTCATTCCTCTGCTAACAGGTTATTGAAGTGCTAATGTCCCCTCACTATTCTAAAGGTTAATTGATCTATTGTGTTGTGTGAAGAAGATCTGTGTTTACCCTTAAAAGATGTGTATTGTATCATCAGGCTAAATGATTAGATACGTGGTATGTTAATTATTCTGATTGCTTCAGTGTAGTAATTACCTCCACTGATGTCATTATCTAAAGAAATGTGTCTGCATGGTCGGCTCCGACGTGTCTCCTATAATCTGTATGGGAACCCCCACTGTGTGAGGGGGGCGGAGATTTCATTGTTCCTAACAGGTTGTAACCACATATAAGCTGAGTGTTGTGTCATTAAAGTGTCTTGTTCTAGCAGTAAGCCTGGACTCATGTGTGGCTTATTGGGGCGATTCCATGGACTCCTACTTGTGGAATATTGGGTGATTTTCGTTATGGGAAGAAGGGACTGTTTGACGGGGATATCATACCAATACCGTCACAACTAGTACTGAGTACGTTCCATGACCATAAGTTAGCAGGCCACTTTGGATCACGAAAGACCTTGGAATTGCTCGGCCGCTCCTTCTGGTGGCCAAAATGGAGGCAGGACTGTAAGACCTATGTTTTATCGTGTTCCCGCTGCCAGCGTTGCAAGGGCCCAAATACCAAGTCCTGGGGCTTACTGAAACCGCTTCCCATCCTGGAGAGCCCATGGACCGAGGTCTCCATGGACTTCATTGTGGATCTGCCCCCATCTGAAGGCTTCACCACAATCTTGGTCTTAGTTGACCGCTTGTCCAAGTTGGCTCACTTCTTGCCTATGATTGGCACACCCTCTGCGGCAGATACGGCCAGAATCTTCTTCAAGGAAGTAGTGAGACTGCACGGGGTGCCCAAAAGTATTGTGTCCGATAGAGGTGTGCAGTTCACGTCTAAATTCTGGAGGGAGCTCTGCAAATCACTGGCAATTAAAGTCTGCCTGTCCTCTGCCTATCATCCGCAGTCCAACGGTCAAACGGAGAGGACCAACCAAACGCTGGAGCAATATCTCCGCTGCTTTTGCTCGGTATCTCAAAACGACTGGGTATCCTTATTGCCGTTGTCAGAATTTGCCTATAACAACTCGGTACATGCCTCTACTAACCAAACCCCATTCTGGGCCAACTTCGACTACCACCCTTCCTTCCTTCCGGATTCCATCCCTGAATCACCTGTCCCAGCGGTTCAGGAGCACTTAGCCTCCATCCAGCAAAACTTCCGGAAACTTCAGGAGGTCATGCAGCAGGCCCAAGTAAATTTTAAGAAATTCTATGACAAGGGGAAGGAGGAGTGTCCGGCCTTTGAAATCGGGGAAAGAGTCTGGCTGTCTGCCACTAACCTCAAATTACCAATCCCTTCACGGAAATTGGGTCCCAGGTTTATCGGCCCGTTCAGGATCAAAAGGAAAATTAACCCTGTGGCCTTTGAATTGGCTCTACCTGAATCCACCCGGTCTTCCATGCCTCTTTACTCAAACCGGTCACACCAGATCCGTTCCCTGGAAGAAAAGAGCTTCCGCCTCCGCCGGTGGAGGTTGAGGGGGAAAGGGAGTTTGAGGTGGAAACTATCCTGGGCTGCAGGAAAAGGGGGAGACAACTCCAGTATTTAGTTCAATGGAAAGGATACCCTCCAGAAGACAACTCCTGGGAGCCCTCCAGGAATTTGCACGCTCCCCGTTTAATCCGAGTTTCCATCGGGAACATCCAGAGTTGATGGACAGTTTGGGCGTCCGGAGTCCGCCCCTTGGGGGGGCACCAATCCTGTGCAGCCCCAGATTCCTCAGCTCCGTGGCAGACTAGCGCTATTGCGCGCGCCTGTGGTGCGCGTGCGCACATGCGCGGTGTGACCGCGCGCGGGCTCGTTCCGCCCTCAGCCAATCAGAGGCCTGAGCGCCCTATTTGAACCAGCCCCTTCCACCTCTCGGGTTGCTGGTTCGTAACAGCTCCTGAGTGTCTTGCTGCTGATTATACCTGTCAAATACCTGCTGATACCTGTTGTACCTGACCCTTGACTTACCTTCCGGATTGCTGCTCTCTCTAACCCATTGACCCCGGCTTGAACTTTGGACTTCCTGATTTCTCTAACCCCTGACCTCCGGCTCTGAACTTTGGACTTCCTGCCTTCTCCAACCCCTGACCACGGCTTGTTTCTCGGATCTCTCTTCAGCCTTGTCCCTGTGTGGGGTGCCTTGCTTCTGGACTGTTTCCTGGTCTGATTATCAGTGGTTCCCAGTGGGCTACCGCCATCCAGTTCCTGTTTCCACATCGGATCTCCACCTTGCTACTGGTACCGGTGTGTCCTTCCCCCTGTCCCAAATCTAGGGGGCGGATCGCACCAGGTCGCAAAGGTGAGCCGCCCTCAGCATCTCGGCTTTGGTAAGTTACTCCCTGACAGCCCTGCTATAAACTGTTCCCGGACAAGACGGGCATTCTGGGAGGAGACACTTGCACGACCACTTTGAAGAGCTGGCTTTACTGCCTCTTCAGATGGGCGTAAAACTAAATGCTCATCTGTTTGCCCTGAGCCAATGTAGCTGCTAGCATTCCTCCTTAGAAAAATATGGAGGATGCAGCAGCACAACACTACATGGTTGAGCTTATATTCTGCCAAGTTGATGGCACTTAAAAAAGTCTAAACCGACTAGATAGTATGCCAAAGACGTTTTCAACCACCCTTCTGGCACGAGAGAGACGATAATTAAAAATGCGTTGCTCTGGGGTGAGGTTTCTCATAGGAAAGGGCTTCAGAAGATGATCCCCCAGAGCAAAGGCCTCATCTGCCACAAATACAAAATTGAGGCCCTCAACATTGTCCTAAATAGGTGGCAAATGTATGATGCCATTCTGTAGCCGATGGTAGAACTCGGTATGCATCATGACACCTTCATCCGAGTGGCGCCCATTCTTCCCCACATCCACGTACAGGAATTCATAGTTGGCTGACACAACAGCAAGCAGAACTATGCTGCAAAAGCCTTTATAATTAAAATAATAGGATCTGAGGTTGGGTGGTGGGACAATCCTCACATGCTTGCCACCAATGGCACCCCCACAGTTGGGGAAATTCCACAAATTGGCAAACTGGGCCGCCACATCCTGCCATTGCTGGGGTTTGGAAGGAAACTGTGAAGTCAAACAAGGAAAAAATTATTAATACTTGAGCACATAAAATTGCTAGCTAATTTGCCACATATATTCTAGGGGCAACCTAAAACTAGAACATTTAAAGAAGTATTTTTTGCAAAAAAGGGTAAGTTCTACTTATATGCTTCCACACTGTCTCTGGTGGCACATTCCAAAAAATTTAAGGGGGGTGAGGTTGAATGGGTATATTTTTAGGACAGGTAATAACCCTCTCCACTTCCATGTACTGTAAGCAAAATGAGGAAAAAATGAAGGTACATTTTGCAAGCCCCTCCGTTTTTGAAAGATTGGCAGCCCAGTGGGCAGATAAGAAGTGCCATAATAAAAAATAAAAATATAAGCAGATTTGAACATGCATAAATTAAAATAATAGGAGACCAAAAAATAATAGTGTAATACATGCACTACATGCTTTGGAGAATTCAGGCAGAAATCTGAACACAACAAAAGAGGTATACTGTGTATAGGTTTGGCTAAGTCAGCAGATAGAGTAGTTGTATCAGTTGACTCAGCATTTTGGGGAGGGGAGAGAGGGTTACAAAATAGTTTGTGCACCCCAAAAAAGGGTCTCTTGCACTCTGCATGAATTTGAGGACAACAATACAAGTGTGACACAGTTTAGGGTAATCCTAAAAATGAAACATTAAAAAACAAATGTTGTTAAGTTATAATGCTAGGTGTGGATGTGCCCAGGGTAGCATGCTGGAGAAGTTAATGAAGGCAACTATGCATGTAGGCCAAGAAAAAGATTATAGTATGCATGAGGACATTCACAGCATATTACAATGGTAATAATGGAAGAAAAAATACATAATAAAACATGAAGTATGGTACATAGAATGTGATATTACAGAAAAAAAATTACCCGAATATAGTCCTTCTGCAGGACTTGAATAATGGCACAACAAGTCTTGGGAATAATGACTCCCAGAGCCTGGGGAGAGATCCCAGTGGTGAACTTTATATCCTGGAGACTTCTCCCTGTCGCCAAGTACCGCAAGGTGGCTATGAGCCTTTGCTCTTCTGGAATAGCAGTCCTCATACAGGTGTCCTGCTTCCTAATATAGGGGGACAGCAAGTACAAAAGATGCTGAAAGCAGGAGTCCGTCATCCGGATATAGTTCCGAAAATCATTTGGATTATTCTCCTGGAGCTCCCTTAGCAATGGCATATGACAAAATTGGTCACGATTAAGCAACCAATTTTTGGTCCAAGCAGTCCTCCTACTCCTGGACCTGGCTAGAGTTATAGCTAGAACTCCAAGCCTATAAATAGCACGCTCTCTCGTAGAATTACACAACATGGCTGGTTAATGAACGGCCGTTCAGAAACGAACAAAATAGCACAAAACTGAAAAATGCGAATCAACACAGACCAAACCTCTACTAACTCTCGATTAGCAGAAGGAGCCCAATGGGTGACGCCGGAGAATTTAACTTCCTCTTTTGAAGTGTCGTCAGTACGTTGAAACATCACTGTGTTTGTTGCCGAAAAAGTCAGAGCATGTGTATGCTATGGGCGTTCATGGCCATCTCGCTTCGGACAAAAAACCACGGAAACATTTTTTTTTTTAAATCTGATCGTGTGTACGAGGCTTAAGACAGAAAGTGCGTTACTGGCTGGATCACCAGGTGAAAACAGAGGGGAAAATAGCCTGAAAAAGAAAACTAATGGAGACACTGCATCCAAGGATTGGTAAGCTACAATAAATTGCGTTTGTGTTTTGGGGTTTAACACCACTTTAACCACTGGTCTATATCGGTCACTTTATCTGTTTTTGTACACATGTTAAAAATAGGATTTTTTGTACTCACTGTAAAATCCTTTTCTCTGACGTCCATGGATGGACACAGCTCCTTAAGTCTTGACAAGTGGGTTATGTTCCCTGTTTACAGGAGAGGACTAGGCAGAAACATGTTAGATCATTAAATACATGTTACATTAACAGAGTTGAACAGCCCCGCCCAGGGGGCGGTTCCTCCAGACATAACCCTCCTCACTGCAGCATGCAGCCTCAGTTCGTAAACAAGCAGTACAAACCTAAAAAGGAGGGGAAGGAGCTGTGTCCGTCCATGGACGTCAGAAAAAAGGATTTTACGGTGAGTACAAAAAATCCTATTTTCTCTTATTGTCCATGGACGGACACAGCTCCTTAAGTCTTGACAAGTGGGACGTCCCCAAGCAGTGTCAAAACGAGGGGTGGGAAATATATCAGTAAAACCAATCTTAACTTCACCCTCAATGGAGGAGGTGCAGTCTCAAAACAGCAGCCTGCAAAAGCTAGCGGCCGAAGGAAGCATCATAAGATGTACTCACAGCAACCACGTAATTCTGGGAAAAGCGTGAACGGACAAGTAAGTCGCCGCCTCGCACACCCGCGATACCGACGCATGCAGTCAGAGAAAGAACCAGGAAGCACCATTGCCCTGGTCGAAAATGCCGTGACCGGCAAGGGGGGCCCGCCCCCTAAGAGCATAGGGCCGTATGACAGCCAGTCTGATCCACCGAAAAAGAGGTGGTCGAATAGACCATCAGGCCCCTTTTGTGGACCAGACACTGACACAAAAAGAGAGTCAGATCTCCGAAACGGATCCATAGCAGACCGGTACACCCGCAAGTGAGTACCGTGACTAAAGTATGAAAGGCAACAATGTTCTTATCCTGGCGAAAGTTCGAAACCACCTTCGGAAGAAGGGAAAGTCGCGGGCGCACCACCATCTAATCCTACGGAGGGCCAAGCATGGCGGCTTGCAGGACAAGGCCGCCAACCAAGAAACCCCACCAAAGGGGCCACCTTCTGAGATAGTTGTCAAGAGAATCTCTCTGACGTTTCTAAAAAGAAAAAGTTCCTGAAGAACCGAGAGCACCAGAGTCAAAACTCATAGGGGAAGAGATGGGCCCAGGGGGGAAAGTGTAGGACTAACCCCCTGCACAAAAAGGTACCCACCAGGGAACAGGCCGCAAAGAAAGGCCACTGAAGAACACAGCCAGGGCTGAAATCTGCCCCCAAACAGTGCTTTTAAGCAATTTTTAGATCCACTCCAGGCTGTAAAAAACAGCAGGACCCTGGACACCGAGTATGTTCGTGGACGACACTCCATCTCTTCGTATCAAGAGATGTAAGCCTGCCAGATGCGACGGTAGATTTCCCGGAAGAAGACCACCGTGCCCTCAGCATGATTGAGATGGTCGAGTCGAACAGACCCCGGTCTCTTAAAGTCTGGCTTCCAATAGCCCTGTTGAGCAAGTCAGTGACTGTACAACAGGAGGAAGTATGTGGCCTAGGGACAGAAGGAACTCCCACCCTGGCAACCGCCAGGATACCTCCGCTACAAGGCGCCCGAGATTGGCGAACCAAGGACCCCAAGGCCAATCTAGAGCGATTAGAATCATCGGGATTCCCCAGCCTCCACTCTGCGGAGCAGCCGGGGAGGTCACTACAAAGGAGGAAAAACATATAATGTCGTTGATACAGACCCCACAGGGCCACCAACGCGACTGGCGCGTCTGTACAGGATCACCATACCTGGCCACAAGTTCTAACACCCTTGCGGCTGAGACGAGCGGCTAGGAGATCCATGCCCTGCAAGACTCACCTCCTGCAAAGGAGTTGACTCCAAGTACCAAGACCAGTCGTCCTGGTCCAGCATCAGGCGACTCCAGTAGTCTGTCTGCCGGTATACCTGATGGAAGACCCAAGTCACGGCCGTGGCGTTGTCAGGCTGAATCTAGATCAGACGACCTAGCAACCTCCTTGACCACGAGGAGAGGCATAGCCTGATTGCCCAAAGTACTAGGACAAATAATGGTAGACAGGGTCTACAGCACCTGGTATTTCCAGGTGGAACCCCACCCAGGTACTAACCAGGCCCGACCCTGGGTAGTTACTGAGGACAGACGAGAGCGGGCGCATACAGGGAGGCGTGGCCGTAGGTTCACTCAGGTCCAGCGACTCTGGGCCAACTGGACCCCCCTGGGGCTCCCACAACACGAAAGGTTGGCGTCCGTCGTAATCACCATCCACAAAAAGAAGAGACTATTTCCCGGACCGAAGAACCGGGGATCTCAGCCACCAATTCAGGGAGAGGCGGACTAGGTGGTGCACCTGAACCTGACGATTCAGAGACAAGAGATTTGTACCACTCGGACAGTATTTCCCTCTGGAAAAAAACACGTGCGTGGAACTGGATATACGGTACCGCCTCGAAGGAGGGTCTGAAAAGCTACCGACATGACCACTAACTCTGAGTCAGAAAGTTGTCAAAGTAGCTCATGATGGCAAAGCCAAAATGAAGGCTATGCAAGGCAGGCACGCTACCACTGAGCTATAAGCTCTATGTGTTCGCTGTTCCAACAAGGTTAGGATACCCCGGAGAAAACCTGTGGTGCAGGCGCCAGCTCAAAAGGAAGGGCCACAACAGACAGTGGGCCTCCCCATCGCGAGGCACAGAAACCTCCGTGACTCGCGCAAAGTGGGACATGCATGTATGCATCCTGATGTCCAAGGACGCCAGAAAGTCCCCCAGATGGAGCGCAGCTACCACAAAGCTACCCTTGAGGCCCAAAATCGGACAGACCCTGTCCATCTTTGGGAACAGATATGGATAGAATTCCTCACACCTCTAGACCTGCAGGAAGGTGAAATTACCCCGCAGCCTAGCAAGTACCACACTGCCCCAAGGCAGACTGACAAGCTGGGAGAGGGAGACACGAGGGAAGAAATCAGTTTGGTGGATCGGAAGGAACCCTATCTAGAACTCCGAAGACACCATCTCGCAGACCCACAGGTCGGAGATCAGGGAGGTTCACCCAGTTGTGAACAGAAAGTCGACCCTCCACCCCAGAGACGGGTAGGGGAAGCTACATACATTGGCGGGTTCGGGTTTCCTGGCGCTATCGGCTTACGCACCCAGGGACGTTTTAGTCCCCCAGCTGAGCCTCCGCTGGGAGGGTTCACCCGCGGACACTGACTGATGAAAAATACCACTTTAGCGTGGAAAAAGTAAGGACCCGGCCCGACGTCGGGGCTCCTTTCCCCTGGAAGTCTGAGGGAGGCGAGTGCTCTTCCCTCCAGTAACATCTTGATAATGTCATCCAGCGAGGACCCAAAGGGTCTCCCACCCATAAAGGGTAAATCTGCCAGGGCGTATGTTAGAGGCCTGGCCAGCAAACCAGCATTCCAACCCGAGAAGGTGGCAACCATCGCCAAGACCGAAGCCCTGCATACCAAGGGCGCTGCATCTAGTGAAACACCCCAGACATAAACAAGGCACTGGACCAGCTGGGCAGTTAGCCTAATAACTTCGGGAGAGAGTCGGTGCTCCTCCACTGTCTGGTGCAAAAATGTTCACTCCGTAAGCGACTGGGACTTCAGCGTAGTACAATAAGCCGCAAGGCAGACCCCAGCTTGGTAGACATGGACCGGCTCAGTACGTCGGATCATCTAACAGTCAGATCCATACACGCGGGGTTCCCGCAATAGGGGGGGGTGGTCACCTATACATGACCCCCAGAGGGTCCACCACCGGAGAAGAGGCCCACCTCTTGAAAGGGCTCTCCTAAAAGGGGTGGTGAGGGACTACAAAAAGCCCTCAGCGGCTTTTTCTCATTCCGCATTCAGGAATTAATAAAAGAGGGCACAGGAGGAAAAAACCTACACAGAGCGGTCTGGTTTGCAAAAAAAAAAAAAAGACTGAGCCCTCAGCGGAAACCCAGCTGCACTAACCAGCTAAAGAGAGTCCCGTTCAGCAGTGAGAAGCGCACCCAAAAATGCCTTATCCTGCAGACCCAGGTACCTGGTCCATGGCTCCATGACAGACCATTCCCCAGGGGCTAACGGGGGGAGGAGGCGCTCTTTTAACCCCCCGCCCGACCGCAGTCCCCACCCTGGTACCAAAAGGTCCAGGACCAACAATAAAAAGCACCCCTGGGAAACCCAGGCACTAAACATCTGCTGACAGCGTGTTGATGGAAGGATCAGGTACAGACTCCAAGTTTAGTAATACATATACATGTTGTATATGTATACACAAAAAAACGAAAGCTCCCAGGCCCTATTCAGGGCATCTCACCTCTTACTGCACTGACCAGGGTATCCAGGGGACTCACCTCGGGAGGGGACTGCCCAGCGCTGCCATCCGTCCGCAGCACACGGCGTGTGGGGAGGAAAGAACCTGTGAGGTAACTTGCGGCAGCCGAAGGAACCTGTGTGCGCCGTAGGATTCAGCACTAGGGACCAGGACCATCCAAAGATGGCCGCCGAGCGTTCAGAACACGGCCACAGGAAAATGGTCGACCGCAATTTAGCCTGCGCAATGGCGCGGCTACGACAAAATGGCCGCCAATGGGGTTTTCAATACAATTGAAAAACCACCCAAAAAATTGCGCCAGCGCCAGCAGGATGGCGGCAAAAAGCCACATTTAAACATTAAAAGCCTTTTAAGGCTTAAAAAGTGCCAAAAAGACAAAGCCCCTCACAGAAAGCCCCAGTTACAACAGACTCAGGCCAGATACACAGTCCCCTCAGGCAGCCCCCCCCCCCTGACAATATACATGTTGTTCATGTATAAAATACAATTTTAACAACCCCAGGAATGCCCAGCCGTACCAACCCACCGAAGCGGGAGGGACTGTACTTACCCGTCGGAGCGAGGACTTGCTGACGCATTCCTGACAGACCTACAACCGCAATGGAGGTAGCTGTCGGCCAGGTCCACTGTGAGTGAGGCAACTGGAACTGGAGACACAGGAACTGGAGACACAGGAACTGGAGACACAGGAACTGGAACTGGAGACACAGGAACTGGAACTGGAGACACAGGAACAGGAGACACAGGAACTGGAACTGGAGACACAGGAATTGGAAACACAGGAACTGGAACTGGAGACACAGGAACTGGAGACACTGGAACTGGGGACACTGGAACTGGGGACACTGGAACCGGGGACACTGGAACCGGGGACACTGGAGCCAGAACTGGGGACACTGGGAAGGTAGGTACAGCAAGCTGAAGAACAGGTGCATCGGACTGGACAGTAGTCACCGGAATGTCAGACTGGGGCAAAGGAACTTCAAGCTGCATAGCAGGCAAAGATTCTGGGGTAGCAGAAAGGCTGCCAATAGTACCCACCTGAAGAACCTTTGGCCGAGGTGGGCGAGTTGGGCTGATATAAAGTGCCCGCTTACACCACAGTAAAAACAAAGTCCATAGCCTCTTCTCCGCTCTTTTTCTACCTTAGATAGCCCGGACCGGATGGCCCTGATCTGTATAGGTTCCACATGCTCCAAGGTAGGCGTATGTGCATCCACAGGAGCATCAAGGCTTTGTGGTGTTGGAGCTTCATGGCTGGGCACATATAGAGCTTCATAGCTTGGCACATACTGGGCTGGCTTGGTGTTGTGTCTGTACAGAATATTTCTGTCCCTGGATACCGGTAGGCCATGTGAACTGAGAGCAGACTTGGGAGCACTGGTTTTCTTGGAGACGGGAATGTATGAGTCCAGAGCAAACATGAAAGTTTCCCAGCTGTCCAAGACTGGACTCTTTTCCTGCAACAGCTGATGAGCCCATGATTTGATTTGCCCCGTTAGCAGGTTGATGGAAGCATTAACCTTAACATAGTCCATGGCATATGTCCTAGGTTTAAGAGCAAACTCAGCAGCTCACAATCCATCTTAAAAGACAAGAGGGATGCACGGCTATCGTCAAACCTCTCTGGCATCACAACAAATGGCTCAGGATATGCTGGTTCCGGGGCTGGGCGTACTATCCCTTTAAGTAATTGAACTTCTTGCTGTAGTGCCAAAATGGTATGGCCCAGGCTGGAGACTTGCAGAGCCAGGGAGGTGAGCATTTTGTACAACTCTGCGGACTCCATGTTGTTGGTCAATTCATTATGTAAGGGCTTACCTTGGCTGGAGTCCATATTGAAGAATTGTATGCTCACCCGTACAAATACACACAGCCCACGGTAACAAAGTAAGACGCTACCTGGGCTGTGAGTCTGTGCACGGGGGCTTGACAGGGATTTGCCAAAGGATGGTCCAAGTTAAGCCGTGGTCAGGGATTCCAGAATTCAGAGTACACGATAAACATAGCCAGGGTCAGAAGCTGGAGTCAGTCTTGTAGCTGAAACAAAGCACAGGAATACAGGTACACAGAAACCTTTGGCAATGACAGGACAATCACAATGAACTGACAACTCCCTCAGAGTGAGGCAGTGTTTTATACCCTAGTTGATTGGGTAACCTGCCTCAGCTGGACCAGTAGAGACAGGTGCAGATTGCAAGGAGATCAGCACATCATTCAGAACCACCTTAGCTGGAAAGCAAGCAGAATACCCAACTGAGGAGGGGCTCAGAGGTAAAGAACCGAAGCAGCAACAGAGAGGTCCCAGGTTCAATACCACCCAGAGCCATTTGGGGCAGGACCACGCCTCGCTGTCTGCTTGGCACGGTAATAACCGTGACAAGTACAAACCCCCCACACAGTTAAAAAGCACTCCCTAGGAACATATTTAACCCTTTGATCACCCCTGATGTTAACCCTTTCCCTGCCAGTGTCATTAGTACAGTGACAGTGTATATTTTTTAGTGATGATTACTATATTACTGTCACTTGGTCCCCAAAAAGTGTCAGTTAGGTGTCTGTTTCGTCCGCCGCAATATCACAGTCCCGCTTTAAGTCGCTGAATGCTGCCATTACTAGTAAAAAATAAATAAACACTCCAAAAATCAATCCCATAGTTTGTAGACGCTATAATGTTTGCACCATCTAATCGATTTATTGGGATTTTTTTTTACCAAAAATATGTAGCAGAATACATATTGTCCTAAATTAATGAAGACATTTTATTTTTAATTTTATTTTTATTGGGTGTGTTTTATAGCAGACAGTAAAACTATATATATATATATATATATATATATATATATATATATTATATTTTAAATTGTCGTTTTCTTTATTTATAGTACAAGAAATAAAAACCGCAGAGGAGATGAAATACCACCAAAAAAAGAGCTCTATTTGTGTGGGGGGGGGGGGGGGGACATACATTTTATGTACAGCGTTGCACGATTGTACTTAAAGTAACGCAGTGCCGTATCGCAAAAAAATGGCTTGGTCGTGAAACCTTCCGGGCCTGAAGTGGTTAAAGCGGAGTTCCACCCATTTAAAAGTCAGCAGCTACAAAAACTGTAGCTGCTGACTTTTAATAATCAGACACTCACCTGTCCCATGGTCCAGCAATGCGGGTGAATGAAACCCCCCTCCTCTCTGTGGCGCCGGCATCACTACTGTGGGCGCCCGGCTATGGCTTCACAGAAATTTACAATAGAGACAATGCATAGTAGCCCATTATGCTTTACCTTTGCAGGGAAATAAAGAGGAAGTAAAACCCTAATGGGTTTACTTCCTCTTTAAAGAGGAAGTAAACCCTGATGGGTTTTACTTCCTCTTTATTTCCCTGCAAAGGTAAAGCATAATGGGCTACTATGCATCGCATTATGTGTCACTTACCTGAAACCGAAGCCTGCAATGTCCCCTGTACAGGAAGCGTACATCTTCAGCCCTGTTCCTTCCGGGGCCGTGGATTCCGGCTCTGTGACTGGCCGGAGTCTCATGACATGCGCACGGGAGCCACCAGTCACGGCATGACCCCCTCTAGAAACGGTACAGCATATCCTTTCTAAAGGGGGCATGCAGCGAATACATCGCACAGAATACGACAGCGTTCAGGGACATTGTAAGTATCGACCTAAACCATGTAGGTTTAGGAGATATTTCCAGCACCTACAGGTAAGCCTTAATATAGGCTTACCTGTAGGTGAAAGTGGTTGGACAGGGTGTACAACCCACTTTAAGTTGTGTTACTGTAGCGTGTAACTGTGCAGTTACCCTACGCAGGATGAAGGAAAAATCGTGAAAACCTCCAATAATATGGCTGCACCCTAAGACTAGACACTTTTCCAGTAGCTTGATCTTCCGGGAACATGTGACCTACTGGAGGGCGGAGCGTACGTCTGTTGCTCAGAATTGGGTCCCGGAGCTGTCATTCTCCTAGGCGGAAGTGAGGCTGTCTAGTATCGGAAACAGGGGCGGGCTTCGATGAGGGAGCTGCTGGAGCTCGGTGGGCGAAGTTGGGAGAGGCCGAGGCTTGGGCCGAGGCCTGTGAGAATACCGGGGATATGCGAGGGGCAGCGGCAGAAGAGGAGGCCGCGTCCTACCGGGTGCTAAGCCGGTTGCTGGGCTGCGGAGCGGAAACGGGCGAGGAGGCCGCCCGACCCAGGCTCATGGTATTCCGGAATACACTCCGAGGGGAGGAGGAGGAGGCTTCAATAGAACCGGGGGCCGGGGAGAAAGCCGTGCCTGCAGAGGGGGCTCCTCAGCCGGCAGAACTGTGCCGCCACCGGAAAGCTGCGCACCCCGGGGAGGAAGGCTTGGAGTTACAGCTGGGAGCGCTGGGGCTGCGGGGCGCCGGGTGCCCGTGTGAAGAGACAAGCGATGCGCTGCTGGTGCTGGAGGCGCCTGAAGCCAGGAGGCTGGAGGAAGAGGAGGATGGGGAGAGCGGACAGGCCGGGGCCTCCGCCAGGAAAGGGACGGTGAGGAAGGGATCATTCAGGATTCGCCTCTCCAGGATCTTCCGCACCAAGAGCTGCGCCGGAGCTGGAGGAGCCGCAGACAGGAGAGGAGCCGGAGACCTGGGAGGATCAGGGGGCAGCCTGACTGACATGTCCAGGGAGCTGGAGCTGGGCAGGTGAGGGGTGTCATTATACTATGTTCTCATTTTGAAAGCCTACCTACATTTGTGGTGCTATTATTTCCTAATGGTACCCCAAATGTGGGTAGCAACCCTGCGCCCAAACGCGTAATACAAAACACGATTGGCTTTAAGCCCAAAAAGGTACTTGAGCTGCTTTTGTGGGCATAGGGCAGCCTGTTTAAGTGAATAGACAGCCCTCTGCTGTCACGCAACTAAAACAAACATGCAGCTCGGGTGTGAGTTCAGCATGTGCAACGTCGGAAAATGCACGTTTGGGCACCATTATTATTAATGGTGCCTCAAACATGCCAAACGCTTAAGACTGCATTTCCAGGAATGCACCAAAGAGCTGCTTTGGTGTTGGAACAGTGAGCAACTATTCAAATGATTGGTGCTGTTCAAATAAGCGCAGGTTACTCTCTGCAGTCGTTAGATGTGAACCGGGCCTACGTTTAACCGGGCCTACGTTTAACCACTTTTACCCCCTTTCCGACCAGGCCAATTTCCACCCTTCAGCGCTGTCGCACTTTCTTCACGCTGTCGGCATGAGGAAAGGAGAGCCGATAACAGACTTCTATTTACATCCATGATCAGCTGTGATTGAACACAGCTGATCACTTGGAAAAGAGCTATTGATTGGCTCTTTACCTCAATCTGTGATCAGCAATGTTCTTCGGACACTGTGATCACAGAGCAGTCACGGGAGGCTGTCATATGATGGCCTCCCAGAACTGGTCACCCACACTGTAGCTGTCATTCGGGTATAGCGTGGTTGGCAAGTGGTTAATGTAAAGAAAAAAAATCACATGGATGGCACAGCCCGTGAACTCAGAAGGAAGAGCATGTGAAGATGGAAGACCTGTCACAGAGCACCACTGGAGGGCTTTGTTTTAAGTTGTTAAAGCCTTAAGGCTAGGTTTCCTCTATTGCAACTTCAAAGTCGCGCGATTTTGTGCCGACTTGAAGCAATGCCAGTGTCTATGGACCACAAGTCGCATCAAAGTGGGACCAAAGTAGTGCAGGGACTGCTTTGAAGTCGCACAGATATGAACAGTACTCATTGGAAATCATGGTGTACGACTTGTCATGCGACTTTGCAGTCACAAATCGCACTAGTAGAAACCGAGCCTTACTACCGCTTCAACTTACAATCAATGTGAAGTGTCCCATGTGCTGCTGGCTACACTTTTAGGTGAGATCCTCTGATCCCCCACCCCCTCCAACCATAACAGCCGTAATCTTCCCATGCTGGGGGATTATTAGAGCCGACGAACCTGCCATATGCACTAGTCAAGAGTACCAACTGTGCCCACCCTTTTCATCCTCCTTCTCTATTCATAGAAGCTGTACTACAGTTTCCATGAGCGAAAAACGATCTGTGCTTGTAGGAAGGCTGGATGAATAAAACTTCTCCATTTATTGATCTTTTCTTGTTCAATGTTTTTACCAAAATATAAAAAATGTAAACGGGTCCTCGTACATTTTGTACAATTTAAAACTTCAATTTGAAATCCTCACTTTGGGCATCAACATGTAAAGCGTCATTCAATCGCAATATGAAAAGATAGTTTATTTATGGAATCTAAATGAAAGCTCATATAAATGGTTTTGGGGAGGCGGAAAGGGCAGGCATAGTCTACACCAGGGATATGCAATTAGCGGACCTCTTGCTGTTGCCAAACTACAAGCCCCATGAGACATAGCAAGACTGACAGCCACAAGCATGACACCAAGAGACAGAGGCATGATGGGACTTGTAATTTTTCAACAGCTGGAGGTCCGCTAATTGCATATTCCTGGTCTTCACTCTTGATCAGTGCATATGACCTGTTCCTTGGCTCGTGGGGGTGCTTTAGAGGAAACAAGTTTTTTGATTCAAGGGCTGGTTCACCTTAACAGGCCAGTTCACAGGGGGGCGACGCGACTCTGGCCGCGACTTAGCGAGGCGACCTGAGTGCGCACCACAGCACGACTTGGGGAAACTTCAAGGAGGCTTTCCATTGACCAATAAAACAACAATCAGCTCTGTGGGAGGGAGGGGTTTGCCTCAAACAATTTTCTCTTCCTGTATTGTTGCTTCAGTTAAGACAGGGGATCTGACTTGGAGGCGACTTCCATTGAAATCAATGGGTACAAGTTGCCTGTAAGTCGCCTTCAAGTGGTACAGGGACTTTTTCTGAAGTCTGGGCGACTTCAGTAGTGTACATTAAGACGGCTCCATTCACTTACATTGACTTTCTCAACCGCGCGACTTCAAGTCGCCCCTGTGTGAACCGGCTCTTACCAAAAAGCTGCCTATGCAGGTAAGGAGCAACTGTAGATAAAAACAAACTGCAACTTTGACCAAAGTCAAAGCGGAACGAAACCCGTAGAATTAACCTTTAATAAAATTGTTACATTTAAAGCGGTACTATACCCTAAGGGGGAGTTCTGCTTTATACCCACCAGGCCTCCACCCCCTTCTTCTGTTGGCCCTTTTTGAAGGGGATGGGGTGGGTAGTTGCTACCTGGTTTTGACATATACCTGCTTTCACTTCCTGTTGGATCGCCACGGCGATCCAATGGAATTTTCTCTTCCCCTGCAACCTTCTATGAGACATCACAGGTCCCAGAAGGCTGGGACCATTTACAAAGCACAGGCAGCCGACAGTAAACATCCTGGGACCCCAAGACCAATAAATAAACTGTTTGGGTGAGCATGGCACTGAACCCCTGGACAGGCAAGTATCTTTTTATTAAGTCAGCAGATACAGTATTCTTTGTAAAAAAAAAAAAAAAAAAAAAAAAAAGTGAAGAACCACTTTAAGGCATGCCAGGAATTTGAATTGTCACATTTGCTTGTGCTCTATACCGAACTATCGAGCCATCAAATGGCTGGTGTCGTAACTGATCACATGGGCAGCACCATGGCAACTGCATAGCAGACAGACAAAAGTGGCAGCTTCTTTGGCTGTAAGACCCCTTTCACACTGGAGCAGTTTGCAGGCGCTATTGCGCTAAAAATAGCGCTTGCAAACCGACCCTAAACAGCCGCTGCCAGGGCTTTCACACTGGAGCGCTGTGCTAGCAGGATGGTAAAAAAAAAAGTTGTGCTAGCCACATCTTTGGAGAGGTGAACGAGTGGTGTGTATACTGCTCCTCTACCGCTCCCGCCCATTGAAATCAATGGGACACCGCAGCTATACCGCCGGCAATGCGCCTCTGCAGAGGCGTTTTGCAGTGGTTTTTAACCCTTTCCCGGCTGCTAGCCGGGGGTAAAACTGCCCTGCTAGTGGCCGAATAGCGCCGCAAAATTGGCGGTAAAGCGCCGCTAAAAATAGCCGTCCCCGCCCCAGTGTGAAAGGGGCCTTAAGGATATGAGAGTTTAATTCTGCTTTGAATAATGCCCATGTTATAGGTGTAGGCCATATACCTACCTCCTGAACCCTGGCTGGAAATCTCGCAGAAATGTCATCATCCCATTCTGCCTTGTTGCTGGGACATTGCTAAGACATTCCTAGATGATTCAAATCCCCCTTGCATGCACTCCTTCTCTGCTGTCACTGTATCTTTGAGTTGAGCCAAGCTGCAATGAAGGAAATGGTGGACCACACTTGGGGGTTTGAGAGCTTACTCCTGTAATGATGGGGGTGAGCAGTAACGACTGGGAGTGTCTTAGAAATGTCCTAATAACTAGGCAAGATGACATAATGCAATCTGTGGGAGTTTTTCAGACAGACTTTAAGATGTACGTAGATGGCCTACACCTATAGCAAGGGCATCATTCAACAGTTTGTTTTTATCTACAGGTGCGTAGGCAGTGTTTTTTTTGTAAATATGAACCAGCACTTTAAAACCAGTCAGCAGCACAAGGGACGCTTTGCATTGATTGTAAGTACAGTCCCTGCTGCTTTCTATTTATTTTAATTTGATTTAACTTTGGTTTTAAGCCCAGTTCAGGGCTGCTTTTGAATAGACTCATGCATTGGGGTCCCTTCCTCTTTCCCAGTACTGCATTGCGTTCAGTGCTTGCTATGCTAGGCAGAAGAAGGAATAAGTAGAAAATCTTACCTTGTTTCTTGCTGCCCTGGCAGTCAGAGGTCTTCTCTGCTGTCCAATGCTTTGTACATGATGTTCCAGAGAACTGTGTCTGGTCAGGCAGCAAAGTTAAGCAGCTTTGGGGGGACGGGTCTCGCCAAAAATGGGGAAGCCTGCGTGAACAAGGAATAAGAAAGATTTGTACTTATTCCTTTACTAGAGTTGGGCATTAACCTCTTTGCCACCGCGCCATAGACAAATGACGTCTACAGCGCGGTCCAGTTGTTCTGGGAGGACGATTCTGGGAGGATAATTCTATTCACAGAAGTTGCTTTAATCCAAACATCAGATGACAGGTTACAGCAGATGTAGTATTGTGCGGTCAAAAGATGATACTGCCTGTAGCTTACTTATGCAGAATACATGCGGCCTGTAAGCAGTCTCCATTTGACTGGAAATACAAACTCAGAAAGAAGGGTGGAGCATTACACAGTGATGAAGTGTGTCATAGATCAGACAAGGAAATTCAGAAAATATGTGCATTATCATAAAAGGTCACTAGATGGCAGCATGTAAACTAAACATAACATCCATAGAAAATGGTTAAAGCGGAGCTCCACCCTAAAGTGGAACTCCCGCTGATCGGATACCTCCCCCCTCCGGTGTCAATTTGACACCTTTCAGGGGGGTGGGGGGTGCAGATACCTGTCTAAAAACAGGTATTTGCACCCACTTCCGGGGACAGTTTGCGGGCAGGACATCACCCCCCGTAGTGTTCTGGGAACACTCGGCTCCCAGAGCACAGCGGGATCCAATCAGCAGGCACAGTGCGACTCACGCATGCGCCGTAGGGAACCAGGCAGTGAAGCCGGAGCGCTTCACTTCCTGGTTCCCTCCCCGACGATGGCGGAGGGGGGGCAGCAGAGTGACGAGCGATTGCTTGTCCTCTGCTGCGGACGGCGCTGGACTCCAGGACAGGCAAGTGTGCCGATATTAAAACTCAGCAGCTGCAGTATTTGTAGCTGCTGACTTTTAATATTTTTTTTTTTTTTTCAGCGGACATCCACTTTAAGAGAAACAGTATTATATATAACAATTTATACGCCTATTGGGTGGCACACCTGGAACATTATGGCTGAAGGCTTCGTGAGTAGTCGGAGAACAGAGGAATTCAACTAAAACTGCAGCACAAGGGACATTTCACATTGTAAGTACAGTCCCTTGTGCTGTGTGTGTGTGTTTTTTTTTTTTTTCATTTCTTTTTTTTACTACTACTAAACCTTGGCTTTAATGCCTCCTGCTTGTGGATCAGCGGAGCACCGTTAAGTTTTTACTCCAATCTACTCTAAGCTGTTTGAGGATCAAAGTGCATGACCATTTGTAGCGAAGCTGAGCCTCAGACAGAAAATGTACATGCAGCGAACCACACCGCAAAGTAGTGAGAGTTGTATATATTAATGTTTTACTCAGATTGTATTTTTGAATCGGCATGATATGATTCATAACAAATAAGAGAACTTTAATAAAACAAAGCAAGATCTCCCCTAACTTCCGGGGTCCCCATCAGAGTCCACCTTAGGAGACTCCCTTATATCAGGGTACCTTTCAGAGTCCCCCTCACATTGAAGTCCACCATAGGGATCTTCTCTTGTGGTTCCTATGTGAGCGTCAGATTCTCTATCAGTCAGTGTGCCATCAGGGGGGAGTCAGTAGGTGGAGCAAGTCCGGACAATGGAAATTCTTTCTCTGTAGGGGCAAGCAAGTCATCAGTTGCTAGGACATTGGTTGCCCCTGCTCAACAGAAGTCTGTTTTCAAGTGGGTGTAAACCTACTCCTATACCCAGTGAATTGAACAACCTCGGATGATACATTACACAGAGATGAAACAAATCTCCCTACATAAGTTTTACATGTATATCTGCTGTCTTCAGCTTTCTATATTCTTTAGAAAGTGCACACGGTGTTATAAAAGTTTCTTTCTGTTTCAGCAGTAGGAAGGGAGTCTGGGCACACACCCCCTCCTCATAAGCAGAGAAACGCAGAAACTTGCGGTGCTGTGCTGTGAATAGACAAATTTCCAGCTACGGTTATCTCCTGTGTTGGAGAGCTTGTCATAAGTTATGCTGATAACAGGAACGGAGCAGCAGAAAGACACCGCACTTAGGGCTTTGGAGAGAGTTAAGTAAACACTACAGATATGTGCCCAGGTCAGATTTCATGAATGGGGTTTACATCCACTTTAACCATTTCAATACTGGACATTTTTATCCCCTTTCTACCCAGGCCAATTTTCAGCTTTCAGCACTATTACACTTTGAATTCCAAATTGCCAAATTTGGGGGCGCACGGAAGCACAGGATCCATTTGAGGCTGCGGCTTTCCGTCCTTGTGAAGGCCCATGCTTCCTTCTGTGACCTGCGCCATATGGTGGTGGCAGTTGGCATTACAAGTAAAACAGCAGTTCTAATGTGTGTTTTCACTGCCATCTCCTTCCCTCAAATTAGAACCCCCAAACATTATATATATTTTTTTATTCTAACACCCTAGAGAATAAAATGGCGATCAATGCAATACTTTCTGTCACACCGTATTTGCGCAGCGGTCTTACAAGCGCACTTTTTTTGGGAAAAAATACACTTTTTTTAATTAAAAAATAAGACAACGGTAAAGTTATCACAATTTTTTTTTTTAATATTGTAAAAGATAATGTTATGCCAAGTAAATTGTTACCCAACATGTCACGCTTCAAAATTGCGTCTGCTCGTGGAATGCCGACAAACTTTTACCCTTTAAAATCATGCAACCTTTTAAAAACAGGTTGCATGTTTTGAGTTACAGAGGAGGTCTAGAGATAGAATTATTGCTCTTGCTCTAACGATCGCGGCGATACCTCACATGTGTGGTTTGAATACCGTTTACCTATGCGGGCGCTACTCACGTATGTGTTCGCTTCTGCGCGAAAGCTTGGCGGCACAGGGCGCGTTTTCTGGCTCCTAACTTTTTTAGCTGGCTCCTAGATTCCAAGCAAATTTGTCAGTACATTGTTTACACCAGGGCTTATCAGCCTTGCCATTGATCGGCACTCCTCACACAGGCAGTGTCTGTTTACATGTGACAATGTGTGATTGGACACAGCTGATCACATAGTGAAGGGCCACTGTGATTGGCCCTTTACCACGATTTGTAATCCTCTGTGTCCAAAGGACACATCGGTCACAGAGGGTGCACGGGAAGCATAGTCCTGGGAGGACATTCCTGCACTTTGCAAGAATTCCCTAATTTCCTTTTTTGGCAAAGGAGCAGAAAGTAAAGAAGGGAAATCTCCCCAATGGGACACAGACAGCAAAAAAAAACAACTGACAGGGTAATAAGGCTCCTTTCACACGGACGGCTGTTCTGCCGCAGTTAATAGAATGTTTATTTTTTGTGAAATTCAAGACTCCAGGCACATCAGTCAGCTGCATTTGTACAGTGCGATTAGCTGCGGTTGTGTTTAGCTGCGGCATGATATTGAACAGGGATCCGACTTTGATCCCTGTCCATACCAGGCACTGTGTTTGGTATGAATCGTGAGGGAGGACTCGTGCCATATTTTAAATAAAAAAACGGCATGGGTTCCCCTCCAGGAGCATACCAAGCCCTTAGGCCTGCTATGGATTTTAAGGGGAACCCTGTACGCCAAAAAAACAGCGTGGGGGTTCCCCCAAAATCCATTCCAGACCCTTATCCGAGCACGCAGCTCGGTCGGTCAGGAAAGGGGGTGGGGACGAGCGAGTGCCCCCCTCTCCTGAACCATACCTTCAACATGGGGGGTGGGTGCTTGTCCCCAGCACCTTGTCCCCATGTTGATGAGGACAAGGGCCTCTTCCCGACAACCCTGGTCATTGGTTGACGAGGTTTGTGGGCGGGGAGCTTATCGGAATAAGGGGGCCCCCACCCTAGGTGAATGAGTATGGGGTACATCGTACCCCTACCCATTCACCTGGAGGAAACAAGTGTAAAAAAAAAAAAAACACGCTACACAGGTTTTTTAAGTCATTTATTAGGCAGCTCCCGGGGTCTTTTTTGCGACTTCGGGGGTCTCTTCTTCTGCTCTCCAGTGCCTTCTGCCGGGCTGCTCTGCTATCTTCTTGCAGCTCAGTTAAGCAGAAATGTGCCTTTGAAAAGTCTGTGATGTCATTGCTCCTGCATCTTTTAAACCGCACTGGCTGGGACCCGGAAGAGTGTTCAGAGAGGCAGCTACATCACATTCAGACTCTGAGGAATTGCAGACTACAGTTCCCATGAATGCATGGAAATTGCTTCTGTGAATGGGCAGGATTACAGTGTGAGGTCATGGTGGGTAGGACAGACCAGAAGACTCCTGGCCTGTCCCTCAAAAGCACAAAGGGAGTTGGTGGGTCACACTGGGAATCTGAACCCAGGGTCCCGCCCACTAGATCAAGCAGCAGTGTGGTGACATCATACTTTCTCTAACACAGGACTAAGTAGGGGAAGCTACAGGACTGGTGGCCAGGGGAAAAGCAGGGCTCTCTGCCTCCGGTGTTGTAAACAGGAAATCAGAATAGAGCACTGATTCAAAGGATTTCGAAGAAGCAGAACACTTGTATGAAAAGGGCTTAAAGCGGAGTTCCACTCAAAAGTGGAACTTCCGCTTAATCAACTCCTCGCCCCCTTACATTCCGTATTTGGCATGTAATTTTTTTGGGGGAGTGGGGGCTTCAGGAGGAGTGGGACTTCCTGTCCCACTTCCTCCTTCCACCGAGGGGCTCCTAAGACGAATAGTCTAATCGCCTTTTGGCAGCCCCTCCCTGTAGGCGATCGCCTGTCCAATCAGATGGCGCAGCGCCGCTCACGCATGCCCAGTGGGTGCCCGGCCGTGAAGCCGAAAGCTGTCACGGCCGGGTGCCCACACTTAGAATGAAGACACCGGCCGGAGAGGAGCGGAGCCCCGGCCGGCGTGCCGCTGGAACGTGGAGCAGGTGAGTGTATGTTTATTAAAAGCCAGCGGCTACACTTTTAGCTGCTGACTTTTAATAAACATTAAAAATTACTGGAACACCCCTTTAAGATTTTAGTGTAAGGTAAGAAAGGATCTTTTATATTTAATAAAAATAGTCCTGCCTTGAGTTCTACTTTTAACCACTTGCTTACTGGGCACTTAAATCCCCCTCCTGCCCAGACCAATTTTCAGCTTTCAGCGCTGACGCACTTTGAATGACAATTGCGCGGTCATACAACATTGTACCCAAATGACAAAAATAGAGCTTTCTTTTGGTGGTATTTGATCACCTCTGCGGTTTTTATTTTTTGTTTATATATATATATATATATAATCTCTATCTATCTCTATCTCTCTATATCCCTTAGGGCCTGGAGGGAGGGCCTGGCCTGTGAAAAATATCCCTCAACGGCAGTATCCCCCAACGCCCCCCTCTGGAACAATCCCACACTTAGTCACTTTCTTAACATCCCAGACCCGGTGGTGTGGTCCAAGTATCACATTAAAATTCTCTCGGATATCACCACAGTCCTCTCAATTTTCTCCTTTGATAGTTTAATGTCTAAACACAATGTCCCGCCCTCACATGGATTCAGATACCTTCAGTTGTCCCATGCTTTCAGGGCCCAGTTTCCACCAGGCGAAAGGCAACTGGTGCAGTCTGACTTGGAGCGGATTTTGCGCTTTGACTGTGCAAACAAACCCACCTCTGTGTTATATGCACATCTCCTCCGAGTCTCTTCTCCTGAATTGTCCAGGCTCCGCCAGCAATGGGTGCCGGGATGTTCCTGGAACTAGACTCTGAGGACTGGGTGGATATATGGGACTTCCCATTTAAAATACTGGTCTCCCTGAGAGATCGCCTTATTCAATACAAGATTGTCCACAAAGCGTATCTCACTCCCGCCCGGGTGCACCGGATGAGGTCTTCCCTCTCCCCGGAGTGTTGGCGTTGTGACCATGCTCATGGGGACTACATTCATGTGTTCTGGTCCTGCCCGGTCATAACAGTTTTTTGGTCACAAGTCTTTCTAGAGGTGAATGAATTGTTCAGTATCTCTATTGTCCCGTCCCCAAGAATCTGCCTGCTGGGACTGGTGGAGGACCTGGTGCCCAGGGTGGCTGAGAGAACCCTGTTGGGTCTCTTGCTGTTCTATGCCAGGAAGTCCACCGTCCTGTGCTGGAAGCGTAGGGCGCCTCCCTCGTTGGGTCTCTGGAAAACACTTATCAATAATGTGATACCCTTATACAAAGATACCTATGTACACAGAGGCTGTCCGAAAAAATATGACAGAGTCTGGTCTAAATGGTTGGCAGAGCCCTCCACCGCGGCTGCGGATTAGGAGGCTTCTTTGATTTCTGATAGCGTTGCTTGAAGTCTGACTGAGCCGTCCCCTGTTGGCACAACAACTTAGGTGAACATGTTTCACTATCATCCTACCCCTGGAGCTTGAGCCAGACCACCTCATTGATGATGGTTCATTATGGTAGTCGCTAATTTCTATCGTGCCCTGATTCTGTACTGCTACCTGACTGTGTTGTAAGCCAGATGTTGGCTGTGCTATTGTACGTTGTATTGTCTGTGTTTTTACAAATAAAAAAAAAAAAGATAAAAAAAAAAAAAAAAAAAAAAAAAATATATATATATATATAATATTTTTATTTTTCTCCTTCATTGATGTACGCTGATGAGGCTGCACTGATAAGGCGGCACTGAGAAGTGACACTAAAAGGTGGCACTGGTTGGTAGTAATGGGCACTGCTAGGGGGCATTGATAGGTGGCACTGGTAGGCAGTAATAGGTGGCAGTGATGGGCACTTGCAGGGGGGAATGTTGGCACAGAGGAGGCAGATGTGCCTCCCTCCTCTTCGGGACCCATGTCCCTTTCACATAAGCCGGTGATCGACTTTTTTTTTTTTTCTCCTCGCGTTGTCAGCGTAAGGAGAAAGAAACCCCGATTTACGGCTTTTGTTTACATCACGTGATCAGCTGTCTTTGGCTGACAGCTAATCACGTGGTAAGGGGCTGGGATCAGTGACTTGGGTAATCACAGCGTGCACCGCAGGATGTCTATTGACACCCTCCCGGCATTTGGGATCCGCGCTGTAGCCGTCATTCGGGCTGTCAGATGAAATTAGACATTAGCATTATATACATAAACACACGTGTTGGGGCGCATATATGCGAAAACACTGAGCCATATGGCTATATATCGATGTGCACAACAGTGTAGTGAGTTAGAGCAATAATTCTAGGTCCAGGATTTTTTACTGTAATCTGATCTCTTGTAGTTGCTTTTAAAGCATCGTATACTGTATGAATAAACTTGTCTACCAAAGTTTGTTGCCAAAGCACAGGCAATTTTAAGTCTATTTAACTTAGTGATTGTAAAGCATACAAAGCATCAGGTCGCACCCCTCCTTCTAGAATTGGGGTTCATTCAACGAGATCCATTGCCACATCATGGGCAGAAAGAGCGGGGGCATCATGGGAAGACATTTCTAAAGCTGCCGTCTGGTCGTCGTCCTCATGCATTTTGTAAAACATTTTAGAGTTTAGATGCTTTCCAGCCATGACCTCTCCTTTTGGTAGAAAAGTGCGTCAGACTGTTGTCCCTCCCTAAGGTATAGAATGCAGGGCTGTGGAGTCGGTAGATAAATGTTCCGACTCCGACTCCTCAGTTTTATGTACTTCCGACTCCGACTCCGACTCCTCTGTATTAATATGCAAATGTATTTTATACATTCCTTGAGGGAAAGAAACGCAACCTACCACAGGACTACTGGCTGGGAAGCCAACAGTCTACTGTATTGCACAGTTTAAGCAAAAGACAAACACAATGAAAACAAAGGTTTTTTTTTATTTTTTTTATTAAAGCGGGGGTTCACCCGTACATAACACTTTTTACCCTTAGATGGATGCTCGTTTTGTCTAGGGCATGGGTGCTCAACCTGTGGCTCTCCAGCTGTTGCGGAACTACAATTCCCATGAGGCATTGCAAGCCGCTGACAGGTACAAGCATGTCTCCCAAAGGCTGAGGCATTATGGGAATTGTAGTTTTGCAACAGCTGGAGGGCCACAGGTTGAGCACCCATGGTCTAGGGGAATCGGCTAGTTGTTTTAAAATATGAGCTGTACTTACCGTTTACGAGATGCATCTTCTCCGCCGCTTCCGAGAGGCTTCCGACGGTCGCATCCATCGCGTCACGATTTTCCGAAAGAAGCCGAATGTCGGTGCGCAGGCGCTGTATAGAGCCGCACCGACGTTCAGCTTCTTTCGGCTACTAGTGACGCGATGGATGCGACCGTCGGAAGCCTCTCGGAAGACTGTCAATCAAGAAGGAACGCCCGCTCCCGAAGACCCATACCCGGAAGCGGCGGAGAAGATGCATCTCGAAAACGGTAAGTACGGCTCATATTTTAAAACAACTAGCCGATTCCCCTAGACAAAACGAGCAGGAATCTAAGGGGAAAAATTGTTTTATGGGTGAACTCCCGCTTTAATCAATCAAGTGGCTGGATAGTAGCAGCAGGCATAAACATCAGGAACAGGATCTTTACCAGTTCAAAAATACAAACCACATTATTTGGTTGTTTTAGAACAAAAACAAAAAACATAGGGCAGTGGGAGGATCCAGGAAGGGGCATTTATTCTAAAACATGATTTTCCTAGGAGAATCCCATAGTCATGTTTAAAGTTTAAGCTAACAATCGGAGTTTACAAGTTTTTATAGCCTAAATGACAGCAGTTTTTCCAATGGTTTACAGCTTCAGTCTTGAACTATTGGCCCTCCATTCCCTTCACTTATACAAGTGTCTCACTCTCTAGTCCTGCAAAAAACATATTTATTTAATCCCTTATGAGTGAGAGGCTAGGTTACACATGGACGCTGCGTTCCCTGTAAAAGCAGAACACAACACTATGGAAAGTATAAGTATTGCAGCTCCTAATTGTGTGTTGCGTGCCATATAGTGAAGCACATGAAAAGCATGCTTCTTCACGGTCACTTAACCTGTTCGTTTTGCGGTTACGTGAGGCACTGCATGCATTGGTCTTTATTCTTACAGTAGAGAAGTCATTAATTATAACTTTTTGTGAATTGGGACATTTAAACTTGCTTTTTTTTTTTTTTATTCCAATCTAAATTTAGTAGGAGTCGGTGCATTGTTTGCCGACTCCGACTCCAGGTACCCAAAATTTCCCCCGACTCCGACTCCTCGACTCCGACTCCGACTCCACAGCCCTGATAGAATGTTGCTTATCCTCTCACGTAGTTGTCCTGGAAGGTGAGGGGGGAAAACCCCTGTTAGTCTTACCGGTAAATGTATTTCCAGGAACCTTCCAGGACAGCGTCTATATTCCCACCCTATTCTACTTTTCACTGGTCAACCTTGTTTACCTGGTGATGTTTTTTTTTTTTTTTATATATATTTCTATTTTTTTCCTCTGCCGAGTGCACTTTTGGTGGAGGTTTACTTGATCTTCTAAATGAAGAGGAAAGGGAGGGGCCTTTTAAATTGCATCTGATTTGTGTTTCCTGTAGAGGGCAGAGCCAATCATCTCTCAAGTAGCTGTCCTGGAAATACCGTTACCGATAAGTCTAACAGGGGTTTTCCTCTAGGTCAGTCACCTCCCCCCATAGTTAGAAACACACCTAGGGAAGATAATTAACCCCTTGATCGCCCCCACCTGTCTCCATACCAGCGACGTCAAAACAATTTTTTCTTTTATTTTTTTAATTGCATTTTAGTATGAGATCTGAGGTCTTTTTGAGGTCTTGGAATAGGAATAAAAGTGACCCAATTTAAAAAAATAAAATAAAACGTGTCAAAATAGAGTAAATAAATTAAGATTTTTTTTTTTTAAAGCGCCCCGTCCCGACGAGCTTGCGCGCAGAAGCGAACGCATACATGAGCAGCGCTCGCATATGAAAACAGTGTTCAAACCACACAAGAGGTATCGCTGCGATCATTGGAGCCAGAGCAATAATTCTAACCCTCGACCTCCTCTGTGACTCAAAACATGCAACCTGTAGAATTTTTTTTTTTCCAATTAAATTTTTATTGAAAAGTTTTCAGTTTTACAAACATGTAAACAAATGTCAAGAAGTCACGAGACATTGGACTAATTTTTTTAAACGTCGCCTTTTTAAGGGTAAAAGTTTGTCGCCATTCCACGAGCGGGCGGAATTTACTCGGAGTAACTTAATCTTTCACAATATAAAAAAAAAAAGAATTGGGCTAACTTTAACCACCCCCGGACCATATTGCTGGTCAAAGACCAGAGCACTTTTTGCGATTCGGGACTGCAACGATTTAACTGACAATTGTGCGGTCGTGCGACGTGGCTCCCAAACAAAATTGGCGTCCTTTTTTTTTCCCCACAAATAGAGCTTTCTTTTGGTGGTATTTGATCACCTCTGCGGTTTTTATTTTTTGCGCTATAAACAAAAATAGAGCGACAATTTTGAAAAAAAATGAATATTTTTTACTTTTTGCTATAATAAATATCCCCCAAAAATATATATAAAAAAAAATGTTTTCCCTTAGTTTAGGCCGATACGTATTCTTCTACATATTTTTTGTAAAAAAAAAATCGCAATAAGCGTTTGATTGGTTTGCGCAAAAGTTATAGCGTTTACAAAAGAGGGGGTATTTTTATGGCATTTTTATTAATATATTTTTTTTTACTAGTAATGGCGGCGATCAGCTTTTTTTTTTTTCCGGTACTGCAACATTATGGCGGACACTTCGGACACTTTTGACACATTTTTGGGACCATTGGCATTTTTATAGCGATCAGTGCTATAAAAATGCATTGGATTACTATAAAAATGCCACTGGCAGTGAAGGGGTTAACACTAGGGGGCGGGGAAGGGGTTAAGTATGTCCCTGTGTGTTATCTTACTGTGGGGGGGGGGGGGGTGGCCTCACTAGGGGAAACACTGATTCTCTGTTCATACATTGTATGAGAAGAAAGAGAGCGGAGGGCGCACCGACCTCGTGTGATACTGATAAAAAATATTTATTCCAATAGTAAAATCAATGGTTATACTCACAAAATTGGAGTTAAAATCAGGCTTTAAAAATGAGTACAGCAGATGTCCAGCATCGTCAGTGGAACACGAATAATCGTTTGAACCAATCAGTAGATGTAAAAGCTGACGCGTTTCGGGGGCGTACCCCTTTCCTCAGAGCTAACGTGTACTCATTTTTAAAGCCTGATTTTAACTCCAATTTTGTGAGTATAACCATTGATTTTACTATTGGAATAAATATTTTTTATCAGTATCACACGAGGTCGGTGCGCCCTCCGCTCTCTTTCTTCTCTTTTATAGTTTCATGAATACCCACGATTCTGAGGAGGGCTGCAAGACTCTAGATGATAACTTTCAATTGAACCGCACCACTTCATAGTACTCCCTATAAAATATCAGAGCGCAGGAGACTTGTTCTTGTATACATACATTGTATGAACAGAAGATCAGCATTTCCCCTGCTGACAGGACCGAGAGCTGTGTGTTTACACACACAGCTCCCGTTCCCCGCTCTGTAACGAGCGATCGCGTGTGCCCGGCGGCGATCGCGCCCGCCGGCACACGCACGGGAGCTGGGGGCGTACGCCTCCGGCGGCGCGCACGCGCCCTTAGTGGCCGCTCGAAGAGCGGACGTATAGCTACGGGCTCTCGCCCAGGAGAGCCGACCTGCCGCCGTATAATGACGGTGCGCGGTCGGCTAGTGGTTAATATGGTCTTATTTTTTTAATTAAAGTGTATTTTTTCCAAAAAAAAAAAGTGTGCTTGTAAGACCGCTGTGCAAATACGGTGTGACATAAAGTATTGCAATGATCACTTTTTTATTCTCTAGGGCAGGGGTGTCAAACTCAATTTCATCGTGGGTTGCATCAGCATTACAATTGTTCTCAAAAGGGTCGGTTGTATCTGTAAGATTAGATGTTCAGCACATCCCCTCCCCTTGCATTAGATGTCAAGAGCCACCCCACCATCACAAGTTGAGTCCCCCACTCTCCCTTACATCACAGTGCACCCCCCTTTCCTTATGCTGCTGCTGGGAAGAAACTGGATTCATTGCTTGAAAGTAGGGGTCTGGAGGAGGACCAGAAGAGGGCTGTGTAGTGAAGTAATATGTAGTGTCCAGTAGATAATTAATATTTAGGTATTAGTATGATGATGCACGTTATGTTCTGCAGCAACACCCAAGTTCTCTAGAGCGTACAATTTATTTGACTTCCAACACAGAACAAAGTTCATAGATGATACAAATCCAACAGAGTACATATAATTCAGAGTCCCATTTCTCCTAGATCAATTCTAGACCTGTGCCTTCATATTCATAGAGAATATAACTAGACAAGACTGAATGCCAGCTTATATTGCCTATCCACTGAATGGCTGAGCAATTCGATTGGCCATCTTTGATCTACATTGTGTCTCTCAGAGTGACAGATAATGACCCTAGCCGAGACGGCTTCAGTCATCACATGCCCTAATTTGCATTCTTGCATATTAACCACTTAAGGACCTTGCCTGTTTTTCAGACTTGGTGCTTACAAGATTAAAACAGGTTTTTTTTTTTTTGCTAGAAAATTTCTTAAAGGGGAGTTCCAGTCCCCCCAAAAAAAATGTTTTTAACGACTGCTCTTCTGTAATTTTTAAAACCTGGAAAATAACATTTCTAACATGGCATATTTTATTGCTCTTTCACTTTCTTGAAAAATAATCTTTTACTCACAGATCTCGGAAGCAGGCAGGTTCCATCTTGGCTGTGGGCATCTGAAGCCGTTCTGTGGTCATTTCCTGGACTTTTGTGATGCCTGAGCGGTTCATGTAACATACGGAGCTGGGTCCATGGTACTAGAGCCATTTGAGAAGCGGGGGGGGGGGTTTGGGTGCTTGTACGCCGCCACTTCGGACCTCCCGTTCTACCGCTGGGAGGTATGGTAGCGGGTGCTATGAAGCCGTCACCTTATCTCCCCCCCCAGACATCGGCCGTGTGGGAGGAGGCGAGCTGCGGGCTGTCAGAATCTTTCGTTGGTAGGCGGGGGGGGGGTAGGGGGGGTGTTGGGAGCTGCCGCCGAAAAAAAAAAAGTATTTGCACACGCCGCCACCTCGGACCTCCCGTTCTACCGCTGGGAGGTATGGTAGCGGGTGCTGTGACCTCATGTCGTGTGGGAGCAGGCGAGCTGCGGGCTGTCAGAATGTTTCGTACCGCTCGCACCCTCCTCCCTTTCTCCTGTCATTGGCCATTCGCGTCATCTGCAAATACCGCAAGATCTCGGCAGTAGGCGATATCCCAGAAACCCTTGTAATCGCCTAGGCGAATAGGGGCGGAAGACAAGAAGAAATCAAGCTAAAAGGGTATTTCTAATCAGAAAAATAAATAAATACATGCCAATGTGAAAAGTATTGGATCAGGAGATTGAATATAGAATAACTTAAAAAAGTGGGTGGAACTCCTCTTTAAAACCCCCAAACATTATATGTATTTTTTTTTCTAACACCCTAGAGAATAAAATGGCAGTCATTGCAATACTTTTTGTCACACCGTATTTGCGCAGCGGTCTTAACTTTTTTTTTAATTAAAAAATAAGACAACAGTAAAGTTAGCCCATTTTTTTTTATATTGTGACAGATAATGTTACGCTGAGTAAAAAGATACCCAACATGTGTCCTGCTTCAAAATTGCGCCCGCTCGCGCAATGGTGTAAAACTTTTACTCTTAAAAATCTCCATAGGCAGCGTTTAAAAAAGAAAAGAGAAGAAAATCCACCGTAGTCATTTTCGATGCCATCCGTCGTGGCGCAGAGCACCACGGTGATACTATGCCTCCATAGTCGGCAGTGGATGGAGCGCAAACGAAAGCGTCTGCGCTCCAAATTCTCCCGCGCCAGGATACCGCGTCATCGGCAGTGGCCCGCATGTCGGCTCCTGGCACGCTGATAGAGCTGTGCCAGGCTGAACAATACAGGGGCTCGATGGCTGCCATTTTGGCGGAGACTGGACACTGGGGGAAAGTGGTTAATAATTAGAATTAGAAGATAAAACATGTATATACACACACACACACTATGCTATAAATAAAGATAACACAGCGTGTGACTGCATATAAGTGTATCATCACTGATAAGGGTGAAAATAGGGGGGGAGGGGAGGGAATGTGAGTAATAGTGGTCCCTGACGGATACTCTCACACGGCCTGCAACGGGTGCGCACAACCGCAAAAAAAAGGGGGGGGGGAATAGCCTATTACACATGATGCTTACATTAGTGTTACATTTAGGTGGGAGGTGCCTGGATGGCCCCTGGGAGGTCCTCTGCGGCCTGCGGGGTTGGGTGGGTATTTGCATAAGTGCTCATGTGTATATAAGGGGAGCCTTTGGAAGGGTCTACATTGCTGGGCTCTGATGAAGAGGTCTTTGTAGCCTCGAAACGCGTCAGCCGGCAGTGACACACCTTTATCCCCCCTATTTGGAGTGTGGTTTGAGGGGTATCCATCACAGCATTGTCGATAAGCCTACTATGTTGCTCTCCTTGTGAGTAGTTTTTTATTATATTTTTATTCTATTAAATTGTCAACGGTAACGCACTAGGCTGGTGCGCCTTTTTCTTCTTTTTTTCTTTTGTTTGCTACCAGGATATTCCCCATCCATGAAGGGCAGCAAGGCCACTGTTACCGTTATTGGCTTTTTTCCCATGGAACATTGACTGCTGGATAAATCCACTTGTGCGCAGGAGTTTTTTGTTTTCTGTATTTAATTTTTTTTATAGGTTGCATCTTTTGAGTTACAGAGGTCTAGGGCTAGAATTATTACTCTCGCTCTAACGATTGCGGTGATACCTCACTTGTGTGGTCTGAACACAGTTTTCATATGCGGGCGCTACTCACGTATGCGTTCGCTTCTTCGTGCAAGCTCGTTGAGATAGGGCGCTTTAAAAAACATTTTTTTTTCTTTTTTATTTATTTTATACATTTTTACACAAAAAAAAAAAAAAAAAAAATGGGTCACTTTTATTCCTATTACAAGGAATGTAAACATCCCTTGTAATAGAAAAAAAGCAGGACAGGTCCTCTTAAATATGAGATCTGGGGTCAAAAAGACCTCAGATCTCATATTTAGACTAAAATGCAAAAAAAAAAAAAATGACAACAAGAAAATATGTCTTGGGCGGAAGTGACATTTTGACGTCGCTTCCGCCCTGCTATGCTATGGAGACGGGTGGGGGGCCATCTTGCCCTCACTCGTATCCCAGCCGAGCAGGAGACAGGACCCGATCGCCTCAGGACGGCTCCGGTAAGCGGCGGGGGGGGCGCGGGAGGGGGAATCCGCCGCGAAGACCACCGTTATCGTTTAAAAGACCGCTCACAGGAAAGATGGACACCTCGGTTGTGGCAGCGGCTGCTGCCGTTACCGAGATATCCATCTTTTAAAAATATATACAGTGAGCGGTCCTTAAAGCGGGGGTTCACCCTAAAAAAAAATTCTAACATTACATTAAGCTCCATTCTGACATTTGACTGTACGCTTTTTTTTTTTATTGCCGTACATACCGTTTTATCTTTATTCCCCCCCCCCGGCTTCCGGGTATGAATCCCGCGGTAGTGGGCGTTCCTATGCACAGACAAATTGATTGACGTATGGCATAAGCTTCCCCCCGGTGCATATGGCAGCGTCACGAGTTGCCGAACGTCCGTGCGCAGGCGCCGTATAGAGCCGACTCGCAGTCTGGCTTCTTTCGGCAACTCGTGACGCGGCCATATGCGCCGGGGGGAAGCTTATGCCATACGTCGATCAATTTTTCCTGTGCATAGGAACGCCCACTCCCGCGGGATTCATACCCAGAAGCCGGGGGGCAAAATAAAGATATAACGGTATGTACGGCAATAAAAAAAAAAAACTGCGTACAGTCAATGTCAGAATGGCGCTTAATGTAATGTTAGAATTTTTTTTTAGGGTGAACCCCCGCTTTAAGTGGTTAACATCAACAAGTCTCCTTTGATTAATGCAATTCGATTACAGATACCAAAGGTGGCCTAAACAGTTGTGATGTGTAAAATAGACTTATCCAGGATTCTCGCATATTGACATCGACAAGCCCCTCTTGATATCTGCAATTAGTTTACAGATACCAAATGTCAACTAAAACCTGGCCTGGCCAATTTTGGACTTATACATACATATAATAATATAATATCCCACATAAATCGGCCAACATATTTCAACAGGCTGGAGCTCTCCTACAGCTGCAGGAGAGGTGCGAGGGCCACATGAAATGGCCCGGAGGGCCGGATTCGGCCCGAGGGCCTTGTGTTTGGGGGTTCTAAGTAATTTTCTAGCAAAAAAAATGTTTTTAACTTGTAAGAAACACATCTGAAAGAGAAGCTTGGTCCTTAAGTGATTAATGCAGTAATCACCAGTAAATCAAACAAATACCGCATTCGGTATTTAAAGCGGTTCTCCACCCTAAAGTGGAGTCCCGCTGATCGGAACCCTCCCCCCCTCCGGTCTCACATTTGACACCTTTCAGGGGGAGGGGGGTGCAGATACCTGTCTAAAGACAGGTATTTGCACCCACTTCCGGCCCGGCATTCACGGGCAAAAGACGGGCATTGCGTCACATCCCGTCGCCCCCCCCCCAGTTGTGTGCTGGGAACACTCGGCTCCCAGCACACAGCGGGAGCCAATCGGCGGGCGCGACTCGCGCATGCGCCGTAGGGAACCGGGCAGTGAAGCCGCAGCGCTTCACTTCCTGGTTCCCTCAGCGTGGATGGAGGGGGGAGCAGCAGGGTGACGAGCGATCGCTCGTCATCTGCTGCGGACAGCGCTGGACTCAAGGACAGGCAAGTGTCCTAATATTAAAAGTCAGCAGCTGCAGTATTTGTAGCTGCTGGCTTTTAATATTTTTTTTTTGGCGGAACATCCGCTTTAATGCAAAGTTCTTGATTAATTGAACACTTGCACAATTGTTACCGCATGCAGTATTTTACACCATTTTATTAGCCGTTATTTAACTCTTGTGAATTGACACCAGGGTTTGGCTTTGTCAACTTCTTTTCAAAAAGCTCTGGCTTAATTTCCCCAGATAAAAACCTTTTATTCAAGGTGCTTTTTGGATCAAACCTCCCTTACAGCATTCCTTGGGTCCTCACTTTGGTTCTTTCTGCCCTGCAGAAACCACCATTTGAACCCATCAGGGAAACTCCTAAAAGGTAGCCTTCTTGGTGGCAGAGAGCCCTCTCATGTAAGGAGCCATTCCCTATTCTTCACAAGGATAAAGTAGTCTTGCATCCTGGACCCTCATTTCTTCCCAAGGTGGTGTCAATCTTTCACCTCAATGAAGATCTAAGAATCCTCCTTTCCTTGTGCCCTTGCTTCCTAAAATTCTGTGGACTCTTTGCCAGTGTCCAGTCGCCTGAAGGCACCAGCCTATAACCCAAGACCTATGAATATCAAGCCTGGGTCCTGTACTGCACTCCAAGATATGGTATTTATAGTTTAAGTGTAAGTTCCTCCCCCCCCCCTTTTTTTGGAATGTGTTTCTTGAAGAAATGCTATCTGACTTTTCAGTCTCTAAGTCAAGAGAAAACGGGTCCAGACAGACAATGCAAAACATTGTTGTAACAAATATGACAGTTAAAGTTCCGTTCAAGGCTCACTTGGTCCCCATGGGTAGCTCAGCTGGATTGGAGCTATTTTCATTTTTACAATAAGACATGAACATTGCTCCAAAACTTTTCTGGTCATACTTCCTACAGACTAAATAAACACCGATTTGGGTTATTTTCACCCCAAAAAAGTAGCAGAATACAGTTTGGCCTAAATGTATGGAGAAAGACTATTTGCAAAATGTTATAACGGAAACTAAGAAAAAACATGTCTTTTTGTTTAGCAAAGAATAAACCCAGTAGGGATTAAATACCAACAAAAAAAACTTTTTGTGTGAAAAAAATGATTCAGATTTCATATGGGGAAAGTTTTGTTGTGTGACTGCGCAATTGTCATTCAAAGTGTGACAGTGCTTAAAGCTGAAAATTGGCCTGGACAGGAAGGGGGTGAAAGTGCCCGGTATTGAAGTGGTAAAGAATATGGTAATATGTCCATGTGGTCACAGTTGCTAAATAAAGAGATTTCAGGAATATTCACCTGTTTCCCCCTATCCTTTTGTAGATGTATATTGATCTGCATAGTCAGTAAGGCAAGAAGGGAGAGTATCGCCTCTGTTAGACTGGCTATAAAATATATTAAATATGCCAGCATCCCGTTTAGTATGGAGAAAGTAAGGCCCAATGAGTAAAGACTAAAAGGCTGCTTGAGGCCGATCAGTGTCCA
Organism: Rana temporaria; assembly: GCF_905171775.1. Lineage (NCBI taxonomy): Eukaryota > Metazoa > Chordata > Amphibia > Anura > Ranidae > Rana > Rana temporaria. The sequence goes on from NC_053500.1 coordinate 100,391,134, forward strand.
TCATAATAGGTAAAAAAAAAGGGGGAGTTGTTGGTTCGGACTTTCAAGGCACTGATGGAAGACCAAGAGGGTAATGTAAAAAATGATATTTATTTACATATAACAATGTACAGTATAAAAACATTTAGGGACAGACCCCACAGATCAGATAACAAGACCATCTGTGTCTAATGGGTGGAGCCAATGACCTCGACCGGTTTCGCGGTAGAACCGCTTCTTCAGGAGGGTCTAAAAGATATGTATCATATCTTTTAGACCAGTGGTTCTCAACCTGGGGGTCGGGACCCCCTTGTGGGTCAAATGATGGTTAGCCAGGGGTCACCATATCCTGGGCTGTTCCTGAAGCCCACACTGCTCTCCCAGCCTTTTTGCAGCCACCCAGAAGGGCTGTCCCTGGAGCCTGTGGACACCCAGCTAGGCCACTTTTGCAGCCGCCCATTCAGTTCACAGCATGGCTTGGGGGCAGAGACTAGAGGTCAGCTTACTGGTGAGGAATGTGAAGTGGGAGGGGCTGGAGGAGACCCTATCTTTTGATTTCGGTATAGGTGTCACTGCTACGAAACACCACAAAGTCGCAGACACAGTGAGTAACACTACCTGTGATTATAGTTGCCATTAAAAGTCCCCACTACAGTTCTCAGCTCAGCAGGTGACCTTGATCAAGAGCACCTAAGTTGGCTGATCAGAACTCCCCCCAACATTGCCACTTATCCCAACTCCCCGCCAGCACTGCCACTCGTCCCTTTTCCCCCACCCTCCACCAAGGAGTAAGAGAAGGAATAATGTAAGGGAGAGGAAAAAAGAGGGGGGAGCAACAAAGAAAAAGGGAGAGAAAGAACAAGAAATACGGTTAGAGAGAGGGATGGGGGAAAAAAAAACAAGAAATTAGGATAGAGAGAGATAAAAGGGAAAGTAAGGAGAAGAAAGAGTGGTACATCCTAAAATGTACCAGAAGGGGTTTTAATACTGTACGAGTGGAAGGGACTCAGGGAGCGCTAAATGTCCATGGGTTGGGGGCGCAAATTCCTTTTCTTGCCTTGGGTGCTGACAACCCACGCTTCGAAAATAATTTTACTGTTGGGGGTCCCCACAACTTGGAAAATTTTATCAAGGGGTCACAGCACTAGAAAGGTTGAGAACCACTGTTTTAGACTCTTCCATCAGTGCCTTGGAAGTCCCAACCAACAACTCCCCCTTTTTTTTACCTATTTTGATGGACACTGATCGGCCTCAAGCAGCCTTTTAGTCTTTACTCATTGGGCCTTAGTTTCTCCATAGTCGGTAAGGCCTTTTTGGTAATTTCTTCTGCTTTCTCCAAAATTTGTTGTTCAGCCCTGCAGCTGAGATATGAGGAATAAGTGATGTTCAGATTTTACTCCTTTGAAAATGTGTGATGTTCTATGCTGAATGGGATAACGTGGCTTTGTCTATGTTTCTTAGTAGTATGCTTTTGTTTACAGGAAACCCCGTTTAACCAGAACTCAAAGTGCCTTCTCTCCAGTTTCTTTCAGTCCCCTCTTCACTGGTAAGTGGTAACTTTTTTATTTCTTGAAGCAGCAAAAAGGCTGTGCATGGACTTAGAGTTAATGTTACACACAACACGCAATCCCTCTTTTACAGGTGAAACAGTGTCACTTGTGGATGTAGACATTTCTCACCGGGGATCATGTTCTACTCACCCACCAACTCCACCTCCACCCCCTCGCAGGAGCCTCAGCCTTTTAGGTAATTCATTTCCTCACCTCTGTAAGGGAAGGTTATCTACTGGGATAATAAATAAAAAATTCCTGGATAGGGATACGCCTAGAGTTATTTAATTCTACATGCTTCCATGTTCATTCTAGTGATAAACCCTGCATGTTGTGTACATTACGGCATGTTGTTTATTCCAGATGACATTGGAGGCATACAACCAGCATCTGTTCTAGTGGGTCCCATGACCTCGTCTCTGCAGTCCTTCCCACTGCCCCCACCACCACCACCTCATGCTCCAGGTCAGCATTTAACATACTCTGAAAATAAAAATTGTTTAATAATGATGCAAATCATTATGGTTCTAATGATTTTGTATGTTCTCACTTTTACTAAAACACCGTCCACTTGCTATTTCTACCATTTACTGTTAAAGTGGATGTAAACCACAACTAAATGACAAATGTGCTAAATTACTGTGTATCATAAGGAACTGCAGTTATTTTCACTTTCATCTCAGTTCTGCTGATCTGCTGCTGATTCTTTGCAACCCTCTTTGTCCACAAGCAACGCCCTCCAACCATGGATGCATTGCATTTCTCAAGGCAGGCTATCTAATGGTGACAACAGTAAACTATGCCTGCGTAATGTGTATTGGAAACGACCACCTGTCAGCTTTGTTGGAAGACTGTGACAGGGTGGCAAAACAGGAGCACAGTTGACAGAGACAGAATGTTGTCCCTTTTTATAATTGGAAGTTTCAGAACCAGGGTTTCATACAGTTCTCTAACGCCAGGCGGTATTTTATTGAAAGCTGCACATTTACTAATATTTTTACAGTGGCTGCATCTGGTTAAATTGCAATTTTTCACCCAGCTACTTAAATTTTTAAGTGGAGGGATGTTGGGTGGAAGGTGGCCAAAAGGAACTGTATGAAACTGAAACAGTGTATTCACAGCTTTAGATTAGTGAATGATTTAAAGCGGTTGTAAACCCGCGATAAATGTATTTATTTATTTTTTTCACCTGAAAGGCAAAAGACATAATGAGCTAGTATTCACCGCATATTAGCTCATTATGAAATACTTACCTCGGAACGAGGTGAGAGGAACTTACCTGGTCCACGCCGAGCGAGATGTCATCTTGACTCGGCGTGTCTTCCGGGTATCGCCGCTCCAGCGCTGTGATTGGCTGGAGCGGCGATGACGTGGGGGAGACTTCAATTCAGCAAGGTCCGGCGGCTGGCGGTCCTTCAGCCGAGGATCCCCGCTGCGCATGCGCCGCTGCAATCGGCGGCGCATTGCGGGGGGAATATCTCCTAAACCGTACAGGTTTAGGCGATATTCTTTATACCTACAGGTAAGCCTTATAGGTAGGTAAAAGTCAAAGCTTTCCTCTGAATACTTTTTTTTATTTTTTTTTTTATTTACTTTTTTACTGTGTGATTTGAAAGAACTCAGACTGTGTAGACAATGGGGCGGGGTCATAAAGGGTGTCCCAGACACATTTAGAATTTCTTTGGGCTACCACATCGGAAAGGTACATGGATCTGTTGGTAGCCAGCAGCGAGGTTTGTGTGTCCATATTATACACTCCTTTCTTAGTATCCTCCCTCCCTGGCCATTGCATCCTTCCCACTGACAGGCGCATGGCTAAGGAATTTTGTGGTGCAGTGGACAGAGTGTGATGGGGAACTGAGAGACTAGCTCCCCATCAGGTCTACCTTGCTGTTGATTGCAAGGTAGACCTGGTTGATTGCATGGTAGTGGGTGGATCCATAGCTTCAGCCCATTAGCGAATTTTGAATCTGCACATGGACATCTGCTGTCAATCAAACATATGGCAGTCCTGATGGGGAACTAGTCGCTCAGTTCCTATTCATGCTCCTCCCACAAAGTGACTCAAGTCATTCCCCAAATTGCCATATTTAGGTAACGAACTCACCAGTATTTCCAGCCCCTTTCTTTACGTTTAGAGCTGAATGTGGCTGGAATATTAATCTCTGAGCACTAGCTTACTTTTTGTACGCCAGTTTAGAGCTGGTCTTATTTACCTCCAGTTTACTGAACTGGCAGTCATTTATGAGTCTATGAATGCCATAATGACAGGTTCTGAAAATAATGGTAGTTAGAACTACCTGAATTTGGTGCACAGCATTAATGGTATTGAAACTTGAACACGTGCTTGCCTGAATTAGGCGCAGTTAGTTGTAAAGGGAGCTATGGCCAGAAAAGTGACCTTAATGCTTCATTGAATTACCCAGAATGGATGCCATTGAAAACAGTGGGCTGCGACTTGTCATGTGACTTTGTGTCCAAAGTTGCATGACAAGTCACACAAGTGTGAATGGTTCCTTATTAAAACTTGAGAGTGCAAAATCTGGTGCAGCTGTGCATGGTAGCCAATCTGCTTCTAATTTCAGCTTGTTCCAATAAGCTTTGACAAAAAAAAACTAGAAGCTGATTGGTTTCTGTGCAGAGCTGCACCAGATTTTGCACTCTCTGGTTTTAGTAAATCAACCCCAGAGTATCTTGCTGTTGCCCCTCAAATTCTGTCAGCTCTGAACCTGCAATTGCTCAGCCTGGGACATGGCCTTTCTCCATTAGGGTACAAAATGTTGCAAGTTTGATGTTGATCAAGAATTGCTTGTGTTATCTCCATTTCAGACCCACTACCACAAGTGGTTCCCATTCGGCCACCTGAATGCACTCCTGTTCCTTTTGTGCAACCCTTACAGTGTCCCATCTTACGCCAGGATCCCAGTAGCTTTGCTGCTAGTTTACGAGAGCTGGAGAAGGTAAAGCATGTTTCTGACCAGCTTTTAACATGCCCTTTGTGTTAAATATGAGTTATAACTAATATAATTATTTCTCTCTCCCTGCAGTGTGGCTGGTATTGGGGACCCATGAACTGGGAGGATGCAGAGATGAAGTTGAAGGGGAAATCTGATGGCTCATTTCTAGTAAGAGATAGCTCTGATCCCCGCTATATCTTGAGCTTAAGCTTTCGCTCACAGGGCATCACTCACCACACACGCATGGAGCACTATCGAGGTGAGAATATCCACATTTTAAACCTCTGTTCATGGAAGCAGCAGGAAAACAATGATTTAGAATGTTATGACATTTAAAAATTTGGCTCTAGTGATTACAGAGTAAGTTAACCGGTTAAGAGCCGGACCATTATGCAGGTTAAGGACCTTGCCCCTTTTTGCGATTGGGCACTGTCGCTTTAACTGACAATTGCGCGGTCATACAATGTGGCTCCCAAACAAAATCGGTGTCCTTTTTTTCCCCAAAAATAGAGCTTTCTTTTGGTCGTATTTGATCACCTCTGCGGTTATTATTTTTTGCGCTATAAACAAAAATAGAGTGTCAATTTTGAAAAAAAAAAATCAATATTTTTTTACTTTTTGCTATAATAAATATCCCCAAAAAACATAAAAAAAATCGCAATAAGCGTTTATCGATTGGTTTGCGCAAAATTTATAGCGTTTACAAAATGGGGGATAGCTTTATTGCATTTTTATTAATATTTTTTTTTACTACTAATGGCGGCGATCAGCGTTTTTTTTTTTCCCGTGACTGAGACATTTTGGGCGGACACTTTTGACACATTTTTGGGACCATAAAAAATGCACTGATTACTTTGAAAATGACAATGGCAGTGAAGGGGTTAACCACTAGGGGGCGCTGTAGGGGTTAAGTGTGACTTAATGTGTATTTCTTACTGTGGGGGGGCGGGGCTGGACTTGTGATGTCACTGATCGTCGTCCCCTATATTGGGGAACAAACCATCACTGACACTACCACAGAGAAGAACGGGTAAGGTTTGTTTACACTCACCTCTCCCCGTTCTTCTGCTCCTGTGACCCGATCGCGGTACACCAGCGGCGATCGTGTCCGCGGGGGTGGTCACGGAGCATTGGACCGTGTCGTGAGTGCGCCCCTGGCTGGGCTCTTAAAGAGGACTTGTATATACATCCATGTGCCCAGCCGTGCCAATCTCTCGACGTATATAAATATATATATGACTAATGTAATACGAGGGGCGCTGAAGTCAAGCCAGGACTTTTACGTGTGCGTGTGTGTGTGTGTGTGTGTGTGTGTGTGTGTATATGTGTATATGTGTGTGTGTGTGTGTGTGTGTGTGTGTGTATATATATATATATATATATATATATATATATATATATATATAGTTGTATTCAAAATTATTCAACCCCCACTGAAATTGATTGTTTTGCCAAGTTTGACATTGATTTTGATCATCCTGTCATCCTGCTTACATTTAAATCAAAGAGGCACGTGTAGGTCAGACAAATATAACATAACATTTATAATGAAATAACCACAAATGTCTTTTCTGTGCTCACATCATTATCAGTTTTATTCAACCCCCAAGTGACATTCAATCTTAGTACTTAGTACAACATCCTTTTACAGTTATAACAGCTTTTAAACTTGAAGCATAGCTTGACACAAGTGTCTTGCAGCGATCTACGGGTATCTTCGCCCATTCGTCATGGGCAAAAGCCTCCAGTTCAGTCACATTCTTAGGCTTGCGCACTGCAACTGCTTTCTTTAAGTCCCACCAGAGGTTCTCAATCGGATTTAAGTCTAGTGACTGCGATGGCCACTCCAAAATGTTCCAGCCTTTAATCTGCAACCATGCTCTAGTGGACTTGGAGGTATGCTTGGGATCATTGTCCTGTTGAAAGGTCCAACGTCTCCCAAGCCTCAGGTTTGTGACGGACTGCATCACATTGTCATCCAATATCTCCTGGTACTGAAGAGAATTCATGGTACCTTGCACACGCTGAAGCTTCCCTGTACCTGCTGAAGCAAAACGGCCCCAAAGCATGATTGACCCCCCCGCCATGCTTCACAGTAGGCACGGTGTTCTTTTCATCATAGGCCTTGTTCTTCCTCCTCCAAACATAGCGTTGATCCATGGGCCCAAACACTTCTAATTTTGTTTCATCAGTCCACAGAACACAATCCCAAAACTTCTGTGGTTTGTCCACATGATTTTTGCATACTGCAGTCGACTCTTCTTATTCTTTGGAGACAACAAGGGGGTGCGCCTGGGAGTTCTGGCATGGAGGCCTTCATTACGCAGTGTGCGCTGTATTGTCTGAGCAGAAACTTCAGTACCCACATCTGACAAATCTTTTCTCAGTTCCTCAGCAGTCACACGGGGACTTTTCTCCACTCTACGCTTCAGGTAGCGCACAGCAGTCGAAGTCAGCATCTTCTTTCTGCCACGACCAGGTAGCATTTCAACAGTGCCCTTTGGCTTGAATTTGCGAATGATTCTTCCTATGGTGTCTCTTGGTATATTTAACATCTTTGCAATCTTCTTATAGCCATTGCCCTTCCTGTGAAGAGTAATCACCTCTTCTCTTGTCTTCCTGGACCATTCTCTTGACTTCACCATGTTTGTAACCACACCAGTAAATGTCTAGAAGGAGCTGAGTATCACAGTCATTTTAAAGCTGCCTGATTGGTGCTTATTAGGCTTTATTGCTGCTCCCTGACATCCACAGGTGTTTTCTATACCTGATTGAAAACACTTCAATGAACCTCTGTTCTTCAGAGTGGTAGTTTTTAAGGGGTTGAATAATTGTGTAAATGAAGAATTCACAAAATAAACATTTACTACTGTATTACAAAACCAATTGATGTCATTTTAGTTGCATATGGTTATTTAAGAAGTCCTTGTAGGATTTCATTCTGAATACAATTACAAATGTACACTAAATTCCCTAAAACCCTTTACAGCATTGGGGGGGTTGAATAATTTTGAACACAACTGTGTGTGTGTGTGTGTGTGTGTATATATATGTGTATATATATATATATATATATATATATATATATATATATATATATATATATATATATATATATATATATTGAAAGAACAAATTTTAAGGCATAGAAATTGCATTTATTTTTCATCCTACTCCATTCATACTCATCTCTGCGTTTTTAATACCTGCAATGCTTCGGGATAGAAAGATTTGTCCGTACGACTGAACCAGTCTGCTTCACTTCATCGGTGCTGAAAGGCAGACCTCTGAGGAACTCTATTAGTGGTCCAAACAGGTGGAAATCACTCGGAGCTAGTCTCTGGCTATAAGGGAGATGTGGAAATACCTCCCAGCCGCGTTGCTGTAATGTGCACGTAGTGCTGTAAGCAGAATGAGCTTGTTGTCCTGGAGAAACAGGATGCCCTTAGTGATCAAACCAGGCCGTTTTTTCCACAGACGCATATGACAGTAATATTCACTGTTGATGGTGTTCACCGTCCCCACAGAAAGATTTGTCTCTTGCACAATTTCATGGTTATGCTTCGATTATCCAGGATTAGGTGTTCCATGTGCTGACTGTTCAGAGGAATGACTGCGGTGATCTTCGTCACTGACTGATGTACGGCTATCTTTGAAACGTTTACACCATTCAAATTTCTTACTGCGACTGAGCGTCTCATCACTATACTGTGCTTGATGTCTTCTGTAGATGTCCATGGGTTTTTCACTTTCGTTCACAAACTTCATCACCACACATACCAACTCTGTTGTCTGCCATCTTGATTAACGGTGTCTTGGCTGGCATGTGATGCCACCTATCAGTAATAGGACACTTACTATTGCTTGTAATACCGCCACGCTAGCATCCCTTTTATTTATACCTGTAAAAGTCCTGGTTTGACTTGAATGCCCTTCGTAGTATATTAATGTCAGCAGAAGAGTCATACGTTTATGTGTGTCTGTGATTGCGTAAACCAAAATTGGCCCAAGAGACTTAAAAGTTAATATCGCTTGGTATCGAATGAGTCTTTTACATTTGTGTCCAGCAGAAAGGGGAAAGTTGAACCCACTGTTTACTACATGGTGAAATATACAGTTGTGAAAAATATTTGACCCCTTTCTGATTTTTTTATTTTTTTTTTGCAGATGTGTAACACTTAAATTATTCAAATCGTAAAAAAATGTATTTCACGAAGATAACCCAAGTAAACACAAAATGGTTTCATGTATTAAAGGCAAAAAAGCTGTCCAAACCTGCCTGGCTTTATTTGAAAAAGTAATTTCCCCCTAAACCTAATAACTGGTTGTGCCACCCTTGGCGGCATCAACTGCAATCAAGCGTTTGTGATGAGTGGCATTGAGCTTTTCATTTCTCCACAGCATTCCATTGCTGTAGAGCAATTTTGGCCCACTCTTCTTTGCAGAATTGTTTTTAAGGGTTTTACAGCATGAACAGCCTGTGTAAGGTCATGATACAGCATCTCAATTGGATTTAAGTCCAGGCTTTGACTAGGCCACTCCAAAACCTAAATTTAGCTTTGTTTGAACCATTTGGTGATTTTATTTTTTGCTTCAACAGGTCTCGCAGTAATCGGACCTGGGTGTGGCAAGTGAAATTTTAACTCGGCCATTCCAAACAATTGTGGTTAATCACAGTTCATTCATGATTCAGCATGGAAGGGGGTAATTACTTTTTCACATAGGGCCAGGCAGGTTTGAACAGCTTTTTTTCCCCTTAATAAATGAAATAATACTTTAACAACTGCATCTTGGATGATTATATGAAAGCTATTCACATTAATCCCCCTTTCACACTGGGGCAGGGGGTGCGGTGGTGGTATAGCGCCACTATTTTTGCATGCGCTATTTTTAGCGCAATAGCACCTGCAAACCACCCCAATGTGAAAGGGGTATAACACATTTATAAGGTGCAAGAGCAAACCTCAGATATTACTGCAATACTTCAAAATCCCTTTTTAGCCTTTGATCTCGCTGTGAGACAGTAATTGCTAACCTTAGGTGGTGCTTGGTGAGTTCATTTTTATCATATCCAGGAAACTGAGGTTTCTTCAGAGGGCTACATTAGCACTTTAAAAAAGGTTTGCAGTTAGGCCCCTTGCAGACAGGGTGGACTCCGCCAAGCAGATCCGCCTGCTCAGTGATGAGGAATCTGTCTGCAAAACAAGAGCATGAGAGGTCCGTGTCCACTCCGCTATGCACAGCTGACACAGCCCGCTCTTCTCTATGGGTCGGTCGGATGGAAACAAACCGCTTCGTTTCCATCCGATTGTCATCCGATCCACTGGATAGATGAGGAAGGCCGATCCATAGGGAGCTATGGATGGTTAGAAAAACTGACAGGCGAACCCCATTGGTCCGTCAGTGTGAAATGGACCTATGTTTAGAGGCACACTCTTGTTTTACAAAATCACTTTGGCCTGCTTCACACCTGTGCTTCATGTTAAAGCAGGGCTCAAAATTTCAAGTCCTAAGCTACAAGCCAGGCCTCAAAGGTTACCTGCCACCTAAATGCACCCCTAAACACGCCCTCATAAATTATTTTATGAAATTACACTGTTTTATGCAGAATTGAGTTCTAAAAATAAATATTAACAGCAACTTTATCCATGCCCTCCACCAATGCAGCCTGTGTTTCACGCCCCCCCCCCCAGTGTGGCCTGTGTTTCACCCCCCCCCCCAGTGCGGCCTGTGTTTCACCCCCCCCCCCAGTGCGGCCTGTGTTTCACCCCCCCCCCCCCCCCAGTGCGGCCTGTGTTTCACCCCCCCCCCAGTGCGGCCTGTGTTTCACCCCCCCCCCAGTGTGGCCTGTGTTTCACCCCCCCCCCCCCCAGTGCGGCCTGTGTTTCACCCCCCCCCCCAGTGCGGCCTGTGTTTCACCCCCCCCCCAGTGCGGCCTGTGTTTCACCCCCCCCCCAGTGCGGCCTGTGTTTCACCCCCCCCCCCCCCAGTGCGGCCTGTGTTTCACCCCCCCCCCCCCAGTGCGGCCTGTGTTTCACCCCCCCCCCCCAGTGCGGCCTGTGTTTCATCACACCCCCCCCCCAGTGCGGCCTGTGTTTCACCCCCCCCCCCAGTGCGGCCTGTGTTTCACCCCCCCCCCCCCAGTGCGGCCTGTGTTTCACCCCCCCCCCTGTGCGGCCTGTGTTTCACCCCCAGTGCGGCCTGTGTTTCACCCCCCCCCCCAGTGCGGCCTGTGTTTCACCCCCCCCCCCAGTGCGGCCTGTGTTTCATCACCCCCCCCCCCCCCAGTGCGGCCTGTGTTTCACCCCCCCCCCCCCAGTGCGGCCTGTGTTTCACCCCCCCCCCCAGTGCGGCCTGTGTTTCACCCCCCCCCCCCCAGTGCGGCCTGTGTTTCACACCCCCCCCCCCAGTGCAGCCTGTGTTTCACCCCCCCCCCCAGTGCAGCCTGTGTTTCACCCCCCCCCCCCAGTGCAGCCTGTGTTTCCCCCCCCCCCCCAGTGCAGCCTGTGTTTCACCCCCCCCCCCCCAGTGCAGCCTGTGTTTCACCCCCCCCCCCAGTGCAGCCTGTGTTTCACCCCCCCCCCCCAGTGCAGCCTGTGTTTCACCCCCCCCCTCAGTGCAGCCTGTGTTTCACCCCTCCCCTCAGTGCAGCCTGTGTTTCACCCCTCCCCTCAGTGCAGCCTGTGTTTCACCCCCCCCCCCTCAGTGCAGCCTGTGTTTCCCCCCCCCCCCCCCTCAGTGCAGCCTGTGTTTCACCCCCCCCCCTCAGTGCAGCCTGTGTTTCACCCCCCCCCCCTCAGTGCAGCCTGTGTTTCACCCCCCCCTCCTCAGTGCAGCCTGTGTTTCACCCCCCCCCCCCTCAGTGCAGCCTGTGTTTCACCCCCCCCCCCTCAGTGCAGCCTGTGTTTCACCCCCCCCCTCAGTGCAGCCTGTGTTTCACCCCCCCCCCCTCAGTGCAGCCTGTGTTTCCCCCCCCCCTAGTGCAGCCTGTGTTTCACCCCCCCCCCCTCAGTGCAGCCTGTGTTTCACCCCCCCCCTCAGTGCAGCCTGTGTTTCACCCCCCCCCCTCAGTGCAGCCTGTGTTTCACCCCCCCCCTAGTGCAGCCTGTGTTTCACCCCCCCCCTAGTGCAGCCTGTGTTTCACCCCCCCCCTAGTGCAGCCTGTGTTTCACCCCCCCCTAGTGCAGCCTGTGTTTCACCCCCCCCCCCTCCCCTAGTGCAGCCTGTGTTTCACCCCCCCCCCTCCCCTAGTGCAGCCTGTGTTTCACCCCCCCCTCCCCTAGTGCAGCCTGTGTTTCACCCCCCCCTCCCCTAGTGCAGCCTGTGTTTCACCCCCCCCCCCCTCCCCTAGTGCAGCCTGTGTTTCACACCTCCCCTCCCCTAGTGCAGCCTGTGTTTCACACCCCCCTCAGTGCAGCCTGTGTTTCACCCCCCCCCCCCCCCCTCAGTGCAGCCTGTGTTTCACCCCCCCCTCAGTGTAGCCTGTGTTTCACCCCCCCCCTCAGTGTAGCCTGTGTTTCACCCCCCCCCCAGTGCAGCCTGTGTTTCACCCCCCCCCCCCCCCCCGTGAAGCCTGTGTCTGCCCCCTCCCCCCTTCCCACTGCATGGGAAACCAGATTTGACCCTTTTTTTGGTGTCTCCCCACATGGCAGTGCCCAGTAGTGTGTTAATAGGCATTGTAGGTACCGAAAGTAAGTAAATTGAAGTGTGTGTAAAATGAATGGCCCCACATTGCACAATCGTGTGCATGGTTTGGTCCTGTGCATTGCAGTGACGTGTGTTACCGCAAGTGTGAAGCTGGCCTTTTTGTTATTTAAGTTTTCTCAAGTAAATGGTTATAGATGGTTCTTAGAGCTTATGGCTTACCTTGCAGTATAAGTTTTGGCCAGAGTGATGTATATCACAACTTTCCTTTCTCAGGTACCTTCAGTCTCTGGTGTCATCCCAAGTTTGAAGATCGCTGCCAGTCTGTAGTTGAATTTATTAAACGAGCAATTATGCACTCAAAAAATGGAAAGTTCCTGTATTTTCTACGCTCACGAGTTCCAGGTAAGTGCTTCGGAGGCTTTTTTTTTTTGAAGACCCCCTTTAGACACAAGCAAAGTGTCAGATATCTGCTTTGTTTTCATTTCAAGTAGCTCAGTTTTTTTTTATTCTTTTACGTACTCTTCTGTTGAAAGCGCTTTACTATTATTTTATTAATTTTGATTCTGCATTTAAACTCCTTTCACACTGGGGCGTTTTTCAGGCGCGTTAGCATTAACAAAATGCGCCTGAAAGAAGCTGCATCTGCAATCCCAATGTGAAAGCCTGAGTGCTTTCACACTGAGGTGCTGCGCTGGCAGGGCATCAAAAAAAGTCCTGTAAGCAGCTTCTTTGCAGCGTTTTAGGAGCATTGCATACACCGCTCCTAAAGTGCCCTTTCCCATTGAGGCGCTTTTTTTAACGCCAAAGCGCCTGAAAAACGCTCCAGTGTGAAAGGGGTCTTAGCGGAGCTTTGCCAGTGTTTTTCGGGCGCTGGCAGTGTGAAAGAGCTCTAAAAAGCATTCGGGCTTTCACATTGGACTTGCAGATGAGACTTCTTTCAGGCGCTTTTATTTATTTTTTTTGTTTAACGCCAAAGCGCCTGAAAAACGCCCCAGTGTGAAAAGAGTCTTAGTGTAGTGATGGCACTGTTAGGTGGTAGCTGCTTTCTATAATCTATATTTTTATTATTTTTAATAAGTTTGGGTTATCATATAGTAGCGCGGGAATATATATTTACTTATTTCCTCAGGTCTACTGTGACTTGTCAGACCTCTCTATAGATGCACATGTGGTTTAAACAAAGCTATTTAGTAAATAATGAACATATAGAAAACAAATTCTATGTCTAACAGAAAAGGTTTCTATCTGAATTATACAGTAATGGACACGGACAGGCTGAGTATTCATAGACCCTGGGTTATTGGCTGCTACCAAGTGGTTGGTGACTGGCAAAGCTTTTGACTACATGCCCCCTGGTTGTTCCCCCCTAGAACCCTACCCAACTCTGAGTAATTATTAATACATTTTTTGCTAGTGTTCAAAAGTGATAGTCCTCTTCTTCCTTATGAAGAAATTGCTCCTTATTTTGAACACTCAGAACTTAGTCTTGGGTGGATGACCAGGTATTACATTAGGGCCGAAACAACTAATCGAAATTAATTAACTAATAATGAAATTAATAGTTAACAATTTTCATAATCGATTAATCGGCCAGTAACATAATGGGGTTTAAAAAAAGAAAAATAGCGTTTTATAGTACAAAAAAGCAAATCGCTACTGTAAATAATACTTTCACTGTCCCACAGTAAAAAAAATGAACCCCTTACAGTAGCGATTATTTGCTCTTTGTACTTATTTTTGTTTTTTAACCTCATTATGTTACGGAACATCTCAGACCTGGGTTCACACCTTAGTTATTTGGTGTTTTTTGCAGAAACACACTACAGTTCATTTACATGTTTTCCTATGGGACACGTTCACATCCATGATTTTTTTTTCAGCTGCTGCGTATTTGGAAAGGGCAAGGACTTTTTAACGCAAAACGGTGCTATTTTTTTTTTTGGTTCAATATACTTGGAGAATGGAGAAGCTGCAGAAAAGCATGTAATGTGTTTTTGTGGAAATTTGTGTTTTGTAATCTGCCCAACAACAAATTGGCCCAAAATGTTTTTAAAATGCCAATTTTTTTTTTTAAGTCTATTATCCGATTAATCAAAACCATAATCGGCCAACTAATCGATTATGAAAATAATCGTTAGTTGCAGCCCTATATTACATCACACCACGGATCACACACTTTACCACCGCTTCCACCTAGAGCGCTTATAAGGTATTCAGTCACTTCCTCCAGCCCTTTTAGATTTGCTACAGGGTGGTACAGTATTAAACTGGGTTGCTGTATACTCCTTTTGGGACATGCTTACACTATATTCTGCACCTTATTTGGTGAGTACCCCACAAGAGAATATCCCACCCTGTGGTGAAAGGGAACTACATCAAAAATTCAGCCAAATATTCACTCTGCTGAAGGCTTGTACAACACTCAATGGAACATATTATAACACTGGTTAATACATCCAATTTTAGCTCTATCTCGGGTGACTAAGGCGGCTTTTTCTGCAACTCTGTCCCATTTTCTCAGATAATTATCTGCTTTATTACAGCCATCGCTGTCCTGGGCCCCAAAACACCAGGCTTTCCCAGCTCCTCCATCTCTACCCAAGCCCCATCCCGGTAGGCTCAGCCTAGAAGAGGTGCACATAGAAGGGAATGAAGAGAACACAGAGGCACAGTGTGGAGGAGACTCCATACTCAACCCCTAGACTCCAATTCAGCTTCAAACCGTATGCTTGCCAGTGTGGATACGCTAATTTCTGCTCTGCTCAAAAGCTTTGGCATTGTTGCACTTGACTCTGTCACTCCAGGGCTCTTTCGATGCAAAGTGACCTGGTTAATCAAAAAAGACTTTCCCCATTTGTGAACAAATAGAATGGGCAATTTATGCCAGATAGGTCAATGGACAAAAAAAAGCCACACCTTTTGAAAATCATTATTGAGCTTTGTTTGGTGGAAAAAGATGGCGTTGACAAAAGTGGTCTATTCTGGTACCAAATCCTACCATCTCAGTCTCACTTACCTCATTCTTCGATTTTACTTTTAAATGTCCTTTTCTGTTCATGGACGGACACAGCAGCAATTGACCTTAGGGTTTATCATCCTTCCTTTCAGGAGAGACTAGGCAGAAAAAACAGCACTTCAAGTGTTAAAACACTTCTCAGTATAGCTCCTCCCAGGGGGCGGGGCCCCTGGGTATATCCCTCACTCTGCCTCAGCAGCCCCAGGTTTTTTTTTCTGCCTAGCGTCAGGAGTAGACATGGCCTTGCTGGAGTCCATGTACTCTGCAATTTTTTTTTTCGCTTTTATTTTTTTTTGTTCTGTTCCTGCATTTTTTGATCCTGAGATCTACTATCAACTGCCGACTGGGTGACAGGCTGGATCTTGATCCTTGTAGTCCCCCCATGCTCAGCCATCGAGCATGTGCCGGCCCTCAGCTCGAGGTCGTTCACGACATGCCCCGTTGCTCCAGGGCTGGCCGGGGAACTACATGTTCCAGGGCACACATATGACCGGTCTCTATGGCTTTGTCAGTGTGTCTGGCCGACAGCCATGCCATTTAAAGGACTTTGGTTCTGTTCAGAATGCCTCCAGCCGGTGGTCGCAGGACGGGTACGTAGTGACCCCTTGGGCGGCTGTAAGGGGGGTGGGGTCCGCCTGGGGCTCTGTCACTACGGGGGCTGTGCTGCTGTGTGGTGCTATTAATTTTTTGTAGTGCCTTTCCTTTTTCACCATTAAAGGCTTACTTTTTTAAGATTCATTGGTGTGCGGCTGTCCATACCCTGCCTTCAAGTTTTTGGCCAATGCATTGCAGGCACCCACCTGTTTCTGAAAGGACATTGATTGCTCAGGTGTGCTCACCTGGAGCAGCAGCTTCTCCCTTTTTATTTGTTGTACTGGAGTTGCTGTGTGTGCTGGGATGTGTTTTCTGCTGTGTCACTGTTGCTTTAAACACGTGTATGGCCGCCATTTTGCAGCCCGCGAATTGCTTCCTGAGGGACGGCGCAGAGCGGACAGCACTCTCAGCAACAAGCCTGCGGACAAGCCTGCTTCCGCATGTAGGTCTGCCCCCGCCAGACACTCGGGTGGGGGGCAGAATTTGCGGATGCGCGGCTCGGTGGAGATCCCTCTTTCCGACCGCTGGGTTTGCGAGGTAATTTCCTCGGAGTACAAGATAGAGTTTCTCTTTTGTCCACCAAACAGATTTTTCCCTCCAGCTTCCTCCGGTACATAGTTACATAGTAGTTACATAGTTAGTCAGGTTGAAAAAAGACACAAGTCCATCTAGTTCAACCACAAAAAATAAACAAACAAAATAAAAAACACAGTACAATCCCATACACCCAACTCCATACCCACAGTTGATCCAGAGGAAGGCAAAAAAAACCAGCAGAGCATGATTCAATTTGCTACAGCAGGGGAAAAAATTCCTTCCTGATCCCCCGAGAGGCAATCGGATTTACCCTGGATCAACTTTACCTACAAATCTTAGTACTCAATTATTTTATGTACATTTAGGAAAGTATCCAGGCCTTTCTTAAAGCAATCTACTGAGCTGGCCAGAACCACCTCTGGAGGGAGTCTGTTCCACATTTTCACAGCTCTTACTGTGAAGAAACCTTTCCGTATTTGGAGGTGAAATCTCTTTTCCTCTAGACGTAAAGAGTGCCCCCTTGTCCTCAGTGTTGACCGTAAAGTCAATAACTCAACACCAAGTCCACTGTATGGACCTCTTATATATTTGTACATGTTGATCATATCCCCCCTAATTCTCGTCTTCTCAAGAGTGAATAAATTCAGGTCCTCTAATCTTTCCTCATAGCTGAGCTCCTCCATGCCTCCTATCAGTTTGGTTGCCCTTCTCTGCACTTTCTCCAGTTCTCCGATATCCTTTTTGAGAACTGGTGCCCAAAACTGAACTGCATATTCCAGATGAGGTCTTACTAATGATTTGTACAGGGGCAAAATTATATCTCTGTCTCTGGAGTCCATACCTCTCTTAATACAAGAAAGGACTTTGCTCGCTTTGGAAACCGCAGCTTGGCATTGCATGTTATTATTGAGCTTATGATCTACCAAGACCCCCAGATCCTTCTCCACTACAGATCCCCCCAGTTGTACTCCCCCTAGCATGTATGATGCATGCATATTCTTATTCCCTAAGTGCATAACTTTACATTTATCAACATTAAACCTCATCTGCCACTCAGTCGCCCAATTAGACAGAGCATTGAGGTCGGCTTGTAAATTGGCGACATCCTGCAAGGACGTTATTCCACTGCATAGCTTGGTGTCATCTGCAAAGACAGAAATGTTACTTTTGGTAACATTTACAGGTATGCCGGGTGGCCCTGTCAGGGGCTGGTCAGGATCTGCTGGTCAGGGGAGTGATTATACCGGTTCTTTCAAGGGAACGGTTTCAGGGGTTTTTACTCCAGTTTGTAGTCCCCAAAAAAGGAAGGTGTCCGTCCAATCCTGGACTTTAAGGCCCTTAACTCCTTTGTCAAAGTGCAAAGGTTCAGGATAGAATTGTTCGCTCGGTAGTGGTGGCTCTCCATCAGGGGGACTTTGGGGCATCCTTGGGTACTCAGGACACGTACCTGCATATTCCCATACGCGCAAAACACCAGAGGTTTCTGCGTTTTGCGGTCGAAGAGGACCGTTTTCAGTTTGTGGCCCTCCCCTTCGGCCTGGCTTCGGCACCACAAGTTTTCACAATAGTGATCGCTTTCGATTCTGGCCCTGCTAAGGCGGCGTGGAATCGCTATTGTGGGATACCTGGACGACCTTCTCCTGAGAGCTTCTTTAGGCTCAGTCTTAGGAGAGGATGGTCCATCACCTGCCAGCCCCTTCAAAAGATTCAGGTGGCTACTGAATGTCCAGAAGTCAATGTTGGTACCGACGGAAGAACTCCAGACACTGCAATCTGCGGTGCAGCGGTTAGCGACCCAGATGTGGTCCTCGCTTCACTTTTGCAAGAGAATTCTGGGTCCCATGGTAGCCTCTTTCGAGGCGTTTCCGTATGCTCATTTCCACACCCAAGTGTTACAGAAAGAGATTCACTCACATTGGGACAAGCTCCCTTCGTCTCTGGATTACCAGATTTGGGTGAGTCGCCTGGTCAGGTCCTACCTAGTGTGGTGGCTGACATCTCCGGTACTTAGGATCAGGAAATTATTCCTGCTGTGCTATCGGACAGCGGTCACGACGGATGCCAGCCTCTCTGGCTGGGGGCGTTCTGGAGTGTCCAGTCAGCCCAGGGGCGCTGGACTCGGGTGGAGTCCCGTCTGCCAATCAATGTCCTGAAGATCCGGGCTATCAGGCTGCGGCTCTCCAAGTGGTCTCTGGGTCTGCAGGACCGTTCGGTCAGGATCCAGTCCTCGGCCGTGGCGTATGTCTGCCATCAAGGGGGCACGCGGAGCTCGGCCGCGGCGGCGGAGGTTGCACACATTCTCTGGTAAGCCACAAGGTACGTTCCGGCTCTGTCGGCCGTGTGCATTCTGGGGGTGCAGAGTTGACAAGCAGACTACCTAAGTCGCCAAACACTGGACCAGGGAGAATGGTCTTTGCACCCGGAAGTGTTTCAGAGTTGTGCCAAAAATGGGTCACTCCAGGCGTGGACTTTCTGGCGTCCCGTCTCAATCGGAAGATGTCACGTTTTGTGGCCAGGTCAAAACACCCTTCGGTGGACGCGTCAGACGCGTTGGTGGCACCGTGGGGTCACTATTGCCTAGTCTACGCCTTCCCTCCTCTGGAGCTTCTCCCTCGCCTGTTGCGCAGAGTGGAAGCGGAGGGGTTACCAACAATCCTGGTCCCTCCGGATTGGCGTGCCGTTCCTCGTACGCGGACCTGGTGTGTCTGGTGGCAGACGTCCCTTGGCTTTAACCCCTGAGAGTAGATCTTCTGTCGCAGGGTCCGATTTTTCTCACCCTGCTTTACAGTCGCTGGCTTTAACGGCATGGCTGTTGGGAGCCAGGTGCTGAAGGACCAAGGTCCGTCGGACTCGGAGATCTCTACCATGCTACTTGCACAAAAGTCTACTTCACGTAGGGTTTGCCATCGTACGTGGAAGGCCTACATCTCTACATGTGCAGAGATGAAATGGCACCCCCGCACATACGTGCTGTCCCGGATTCTGCTGTTCCTACAACAGGGAGTGGATCAGGCTCTCGCCTTAAGTACGGTTATGGGTCAGATTTCGGCCTTGGCTGTTTATTTTCAGCGGCCGTTGGCGACGCACTCCCTGGTGCGTACGTTTGTTCAGGGGGTCAGGCATGTGGCCCCTTCTGTGCGTCTTCCACTGCCTCCGTGGGACTTGAATTCGGCCCTCTCGGTGCTTCAAAAGGGCTCCGTTTGAGGACATTCGGGAGATTCTTCTGTTGACTCTGTCCCAGAAGATGGTCTTCCTCGTAGCCATTCCTTCTGTCAGACCAGTTTGGGATCGGACGGCCTTGTCTTGCAAGGCTCTTTTACTTGGTCATCCAAGGATAAGGTGGTGCTGCGGTAGCAGCCATAGTTGTTTCGGGTTTTCACATTAATGAGGACATTGGTTTTGCTGTCCTTATGTCCTCAGCCGGAGAACTCGAAGGAGGCCACGTTACTTTCCTTGGACATGGTGCGAGCCCTACGGGCGTACTTGTTCTGCTACGGCTCCGTTCCGGAGATCGGACTCACTGTTCGTGTCAGTGACTGGTCCTAAAAAAAGTCTGGCGGTCGTCGGCCTCCATTTTTCAGGTGGAGCAGACAGGTCGTGCTCCAGGCCTATGCCCTAAAAGGGGCGGGCCCCTCCCTTTCTGGTTACGGCGCATTCGACCAGGGCGATTGATCCCTCTTGGACTTTCCGCCATCAAGCGTCTGTTTTACAGGTGTGTAAGACAGCGACCTGGTCGTCAACCCACACCTTTTCAAGTTTTGCAAGGTGGATGTGAGTGCATCTTCGGATTCCTCCTTTGGCCGCAAGTTTTTGCAGGCGGCTGTTTAAGGTTGAAGTTCCTCCATTGAGGCACTCTGGTTTGTTTGGGGTGAAGCTTAATTTGCTGTGTTTTTTTCCCACCCCTCGAATTTTGTTGACACTGCTTGGGGACGTCCCTAAGGTCAATTGCTGCTGTGTCCGTCCATGAACGAAAGAGAAAATAGGATTTTTGTACTCACCGTAAAATCCATTTCTCTGAGTTAATGGACGGACAGAGCACCCTCCCCTCATTTGTTTGTACTGCTTGTTACGAACTGGGGCTGCTGAGGCAGAGTGAGGGATATACCTGGGGGCCCTGCCCCCTGGGAGGAGCTATACTGAGAAGTGTTTTAACACTTGAAGTGCTGTTTTTTCTGCCTAGTCTCTCCTGGAAGGAAGGATGATAAACCCTAAGGTCAATTGCTGCTGTGTCTGTCCATGAATTTAGAGAAATGGATTTTACGGTGAGTACAAAAATCCTATTTCTTCTGAGAAATCCTCACTTCCTGTTCTTCTGTCTGTAACTCCACACAGTAATGCAAGGCTTTCTCCCTGGTGTGGAGTGTCGTGCTCTCCTCTCTCCATGCACACAGCAGCCTCAGTTTCTTTTTCTGCCTAGCATAGGAGTTGGACCTGGCTCCCTATGGGCCCTTGGTCTTGGAGTTTTTTATGCTTTTTGTAAGCTTTTTAAATTTCATTCGAGACTACTTCAAGGCAGTATCCTAGCTGCCTGGAACAGGAAGATCCAAGCTCTGGATTTACCCATGCGCATGTCTTCACAGAACCAAGAACTTGCGGAAAGGAAAATCCTTTCTCCCAGTGACCTGGAAGGTGGTGTCTACGGATGCCAGCCTAAGGGGCTGGGGAGCGGTGTTAGAAGAAGCTTCAGCCCAGGGAACCTGGGCCAAGCCCGAAAGGAGCCTGCCCATCAATATACTGGAGATGCGGGCAGTATACATAGCCCTCAGAACCTTAACACAGGTTACTGGGCCACCCGGTGTGGATTCAATCCGACAATGCTACTGCAGTAGCTTACATCAATCACCAGGGAGGCACCCGCAGTCAGGGCGCCCAGAAAGAGGTGAATCGGATTTTGGCATGGGCAGAAGAACATGTTTCTTGTCTCTCTGCAATCTTCATTCCAGGGGTAGAAAACTGGCAGGCGGACTATTTGAGTCGCCAGCAGCTACTACCAGGAGAGTGGTCTCTCCACCCCGATGTTTTTCAGGCCATATGACAGAGATGGGGGACCCCGGATGTAGACCTGCTAGCTTCCAGGTTCAACAGGAAGTTGGACAACTTTGTGTCCAGGACAAGAGATCCTCTGGCCTATGGATCGGATGCTCCCAGTTGATGGTGGCTTCACATGTGGACTCTCTGACCAGAAGTGCATTCTTTGAACAAAAGTGCCTGAGTTAAAAACCAGGAGTTTGCTATCAACTGCTTCTGCTCGCAAGGGTTGATTTTTTTTTTTTCTCCCTCTTTTTCTCTGACAATTTTTAAACAGCTTTTTTTTTTCTTTTTCCTTTCTGCTAATTAAGGGGAGGGTTTAATTGTTCACAGGTGTGTGTTTGTTCACAGGTGAGTATAAAGTGGCTGTACAAACTCCCATAGGAGCTGGCTCCCAGTTGATGGTGGCTTCACATGTGGTTTCTCTGACCAGAAGTGCTTCTTTGAACAGAAGTGCCTGAGTTAAAAAACAGGAGTTTAAAACAGGAGGTAAGACAGGAGTCTTCATTATTTTTTTCAATCACTGATCCAGAACAAGCTTGCAGCTAATAAAGTTGGAACTCTTGATATATAGATTCAGCGGTGCAGCAGACGCTCTCACCTTTAGTCTGCTCACCCCAGGGATAGTTGGAGCAGGACGCTCTCAAACGAGTCGGCTCTCCCCAGGGATAGTGCAGCCAGGCAGGGTCCTCCCAGCTCTCGGCTGCTGCAGACACAGCACAAACAACCAGGACTCCCATAGTTTAACACAGGGGTACATATCCCCCCCCCCCTAGGCAATTGATCCAAGGTTGCACCGATCGCCCGTTGAGGGGTCAGGAAGGATTTTTTTCCCCCGGTCGCTGCAGATTGGCACAGCACGCCTGGGGTTTTTCGCCTTCCTCTGGACCAATCGGGGAGAGAAGACTCAACGAGTGACGGCTCACTTGGACAGTCTTCCGCCCATCACCATATAAGACCCCCCCAATCAACATTACTTCCCTGCGTTTTTTTCTGCGACCATGGGTTACCTAAAATACTCTGCAGAAACCATCCGGGAACTAAAACCATTTGCCTCTATACTCCCAGTTGTCGCCAAAAAAGCTCTAAGGAATGAGCGACTGTTGAGAATCAATCGACGATCAACAGTCAAAAACTACGCGCAGGTACCCCAGCCCAAGCGCATAATATGCGCTTTGGTCAACACAAGATCGGCAGTAAAACACTGACAAGAAATCTATGATTTCATCCTTCAACACGATCTAGACTGCCTCTTCATCACAGAAAGCTGGCTGACAGCCGACTGCAACACCATTCTAACAGAATTGGTGCCAGCAAATTATCGCATTCAAATGCAAAACAGAGTGGGGGCAAAGAGGGGGGGGGCCTGGCGGTGATCCACAAGACTCGCCTCTCGATCACCAAACCAGTCCTTCAAAACTCGCTTCCATTCATGAAAACCCTCACTCTGCAGCTGCAAACAAATCCCCAAGATACGGTCCATATGCTACTTTGCTTTAGACCACCAGGCCCAAAAACGCACCTTCTCACATCATTGACGCAATTCATCTCCACATATACGCTAAACATCAAACACCTTTTGGTGCTTGGGGATTTCAACCTCTGGGCCAACTCCTCGCTGGACCCCATAGCCGACGCCTGCATCGACCATCTGGAAGGATTAGGTCTGCAGCAACTAATACAAGGCCCCACTCATGACTCAGGCCATACTCTCGATCTCATTTTCAAACAAGATTTGGAAATTGACGTCCTGGGAAATGAGCCGCAACCATGGATCGATCACCATGCCATCAAATTCACAATCACCAAAAATGCCAGCCCAAAAAAAAACTACAAAACCGGTGACAACTCACTGGACTAGATCTCAGAAGAAGCTCCACTCGGAACTCTTCAAAACAACACTAGGGAACAAAATAAAAACAACCCAACAAAAACAAACAGCCACAGAAACACTTGACGCCATCAACAAGGCGCTACTACAGGCAGCTGACTTGGTAGCACCAAAACGCAAAACTTGCATCCGGAAAAACAACTCCAGCTGGTTTAATGACCAGCTGACGTTGCTAAAGCAAGAGCGTAGAAGAGCAGAAGCTGCGTGGAAAAGGTGCTCTTCAGATAAAAACCACACCATTTACAAGATAATAACAAAGAAATATCACAAAGAAATCTTCACGGCCAAAAAAAATTATTTCTCTAACATCATCGCAAATGCCCTTAACCGCCCCCGAGAACTCTTCAAGCTGGTCACTCAGACTATGAATCCAGATTGTTTAGAGGCCCCCAATTCTGATTCACAAGAATTTTGCAACAAATTATCATTCAAGGAGGGCATGGTGCCCACCTTGCTAAAACAAGGTACAATAAAACCAATTCTAAAAAAAACTACCCTCGACCCCAAAGACCCAAACAACCGAAGGCCCATAACAGCTCTAAATGTCTTCTCCAAGGTAATGTAGAAAGTAGTTGTACAACAGCTGCAACTGCATTTAGACACCCATAAATTACTCGATCCGTTTCAATCAGGCTTCCGTCCGGGTCACGGAACAGAAACGGCGCTGCTCAAAATATGGGATGACGCTCTAGAATCTTGTCTCCTGATACTGCTGGACCTAAGCGCGGCTTTTGACACTGTAGACCACGGACTACTACTGGCTAGGCTAGCTGAAGTAGCCGGAGTCGCTGAACGTGTTTTACCCTGGTTCTCCTCCTTCTTGGAACACCGATCACCAATAGTGAAACTGGGGTCTTTCACTTCTGAAAAACGTACGGTGTCATGCGGAGTCCCTCAGGGATCTCCCTTATCGCCCGTATTGTTTAATATCTATCTTCGCCCTCTCTTTGAAATCATCAGTAACCAGAAGTTACTTTACCACTCCTATGCAGACGACACACAACTGTATTTCCGCATTTGCAACAAAAAGGATCATTCTCTTGGACTAGAGAAATGCCTTACTGTAATAGATAACTGGATGACAAACAGTTATCTTAAACTCAATGGTTCGAAAACAGAACTTCTCCTGTTTCACGCTAACCAGAAAAATCACCCCGAGTCAACATGGACTCCCCCACCCATTCTGGGTAAAACTATCACCCCTAGCACCAAAGTCAAAAGTCTCGGAGTCATTTTTCGATACCTACATGACAATGGATGCACAAATAGGGTCAGTAGTCAGCGGATCCCACCATCTGCTGCGCCTACTATGCAGACTCACGCCCTTTATCCCGAAAGAGGACATTGAAATTGATGATTGTTCCCACCACGACTGCAGACTCGACTACGCAAATGCCCTCTATCTAGGACTCCCCAAATACCGAATCACCCGTCTGCAAGTCGTTCAAAATACGGCCGCTCGACTAGTGACTGGGAAAAAAACATGGGAATCAATCTCACCTTCACTGAGATCCCTTCATTGGTTGCCAGTAAAAGACAGAATCACTTTCAAGGCACTCTGCCTAATACATAAGTGTATTCAAGGCAACGCCCCCCAATATCTATGCGAAAAAATAAAAGCCCATAACCCCAATCGCATTCTGCGATCCACCAATCAAAACCTCCTCCAGATACCCAAAGCCAGATACAAGTCCAAAGGAGATCGAAGATTTGCAGTCCAGGGACCTCGCCTGTGGAATGCACTACCAACCACCATCCGACTGGAGTCGGACCACTTGGCCTTCAGGAGAAAGATTAAAACCCATCTCTTCTGAGGTCAAGGGGTTCCTTACCCATGAAATGGATACAGCGCCCAGAGGCGATTCAGTTCGCATGTGTTGCGCTTTACAAGTCTCTCTCTCTCTCTCTCTCTCTCTCTCTCTCTCTCTCTCTCTCTCTCTCTCTCTCTCTCTCTCTCTCTCTCTCTCTCTCTCTCTCTCTCTCTCTCTCTCTCTCTCTCTCTCTCTCTCTCATAATTCCGTGGAACCAGTTTTCACTGATCTATGCGTTTCCGCTAATCGCTTTCTTACAAAGGCTACTTTGCAGGATCAAGAAGGAAAGAATTCCTGTAATCTTGGTGGCCCCAAATTGGCCCGGAAGATCCTCGTACGCCGAAATCATAAAGATGTCGGTAGGAAAACCGTGGAAGCTTCTGCTTCGTGACGACCTGCTGTCGCAAGGTCCAGTGTTCCACCCTTCCTTACAAGGGCTAAATTTGACGGCTTGGCTGCTAAGACCCACATTCTGAGGAAACGAGGGATCTTGGGTCCAGTGCTTTCTACACTTATTAATACCAGAAAGTCAGCCTCCAGGCTTATCTACTGTAGTTTGGAGTCTGGAAAGCGTATGTTTCATGGTGTGAAACTAACAAATGGAATCCTCAAAGATATGACATAAGTAGGATTCTCGCCTTTTGCCAGCTAGGAGTGGATATGAAATTAGCCCTTAGTACCATTTAAGGGTCAAATATCAGTTCTATTTTGTCTTTTTTCAAAGACCGCTGGCATCTCATTGCCTAGTCCGGGCTTTCATTCAGTGGGTG
This sequence comes from Rana temporaria, assembly GCF_905171775.1. Lineage (NCBI taxonomy): Eukaryota > Metazoa > Chordata > Amphibia > Anura > Ranidae > Rana > Rana temporaria. The sequence continues at coordinate 100,416,914 of NC_053500.1, forward strand.
CTTCGGATCAATCCGCCAGTCAAGTATTGTCAGTGTTGCAGAAGCAACCTTTTGAACCTATTCGCCATATTTTGCTGATTCTTTTAAGCAGGAAATTGGCCTTTTTGATTGCGATCTATTCGCCTAGAAGAGTATCTGAATTAGCAGAGCTTTCTTGTAAAAAGCCTTATTTAATTTGTCACAAGTACAAGATTGTTCTACGACCCCATCCAACGTTTTTACCAAAGGTGGTGTCGACATCTCATTTGAATCAAGATATTATTTTGCCTTCCCTTTTTCCGAATCCGCAGACAGCGGAGGATAAGTTATTGCACTCTCTAGGTGTAGTGAGAGCAGTAAAGATGTATCTGCAGCCAACCGCTCAGATACGTAAAACTGAAGATTCCTCCTTCTTCTGTTAAGGCGCACTCGACCAGAGCTATGAGTGCTTCATGGGCAGTGCATCACCAGGCTTCGATGGCTCAGATCTGTAAAGCTGCAACTTGGTCTTCAGTCCATACATTCATCAAATTCTTTCAGATTCTGCCTTTGGGAACAGTGTACTAGGGCTTCTTGTCCGTTTACGGCCAGCTCGGATCTGGGCCTCCCCCCCCCCCCCTTCATATTGAGCATTGCTCTGGGATGTCCCATTATGTAATGATTTAAGGCTCTGTGTCCCATGGTGTACGATAAAGAAAATATGATTTTTATAACAGCTTACTTGTAAAATCCTTATCTTGGAGTACACCACGAGACAGAGGTCCCCCCCTTTTTATGGGCAGCTTATTGCTTCCTACAAAACTAAGGTACTTCCCTGATGGGAGGGGTTATATGGAGGGGAACTGTCTTTGATTGGTTGTGCCAGTGTCCAATCATCTCTGGTGACCATACAACCCATTATGTAATGATTTAAGGCTCTTTTTTCCCCGGGGTGTACTCCAAGATAATGATTTTACCAGGTAAGCTGTTATAAAAATCCTATTTTTCTTAAACCTAATCTTTAATGCTACATGGGAATTGACATTTTCTTTTCTTTTTTTTTTCACTGACAGGAGCATTAATGTTAAGATTGGAAACTGATCTGTATCTTAGATGTATCCATGTATTTCACATGTTTCTGTTGTATTGCACCTTGCATGCACAATGTTATGCTGTATGTATGTATGTATGTATGTATGTATGTATAGTTTAATAAAAACTGTTTTGAAGTAAAAAAAAAAAAAAAAAAAAGTAGGGAATTACAAACAAGACAGTAATGTTCTTAACATTATATTGAATGTGATTGATGGAAACCTTTATTCAAAAAATAATCTAGCTTAGTGTTGTGAGCAGGGTAGCCAAGGGCTCTGTCCTGAGACCAGGTTATTGTGTTCATAAATGAGAGGTTGGAATAAATAGTTCAAGCTCATAGTTTGCTGATGAGACAAAGCTAAGCAGGGCAGAATATAGCAACAATACAGTAAACCCAGTTGAAACAGAAGGGTGGACAGCTATTTGGCAGATGAGGTTTAATACTGAAAAGTGTTAAGTAATGCATTTGGGAGCTAAAACTATGCATGCAACTTACCAGCCTGGGGGGGGGGGGGGGGGGGTGGAAAGGATCTGGCAGTCCTAGTACTGTAGATCAGACTCAGCAGTAGCATGCAGTGCCAAGCTGCATCATGCAAGGCCAGCATGCTTTTGCCATGCTTTAAAAAGGGTATTTGCTCAAAAGACAAAAATATAATTCTACCAGGTTACAAAACTCTGGTTCAGGCACATCTTGTATGCAAACATTTAACTACTACGCCCTGGAGAAGAGATGCCTAAGGCATCACACACGGTCGGACAAAACCGATGAGAATGGACCGAGGTTCAGTTTTATCGGTCCAAACCGACCGTGTGTATAGCCCATCGGTCTGTTTTCCTTCGGTCCAAAATTTTAAAACATGCTTCAAAACCGAACCGATGGACCGCTACCCGATCGGTCCAAAACGATGGTTGGTACAGAAAAGCATCGGTTCAAAAGTCAAGTCGACACATGCTTGGAAGCATTGAACTTCGTTTTATTCAGCACGTCGTGTGTTTGACGTCACCGCGTTCTGACCCGATCGTTTTTTGGAACGATGGTGTGTACGTATATCAGGCCGTCAGGCCACTCCAGCGGTGAACCAATGAAAACGGTCCGTCGGTCATCGGTTTGGAACGACCGCGTGTACAAGGCCTAAGAAGTATATGATCACAATATAATTTTTTTTTTTCCCATTTTCTGAATAGTACAGTATCAAGGCATATACAAAACTTACATTTCAATGATACTTTGCATTATGATACTTAACCATTTCAACATAAATATAAAAAAAAATGCATGCTGAATAACATACAATTCTTGGTATTTGTAATATACTCAGTGTAATTCCAACATCTACTACCAAATGTAACCAATTATCTTTAGCCACATCCGACAGCAACCCTTATTCATTCCTATTAGGGTTGTACCGATACCACTTTTTTGAGACCGAGTACAAGTACAGATACTTTGTTTTTAATGTCATGCAACAGTGACGCATTGATGGCTGGCACTGACAAACAGCACTGAAATTACAAAGGATTAGGTGGATTGCTGGTTGATCAATTAAGCCCTTAAACCTGTTGTCTCAGTTTAGAAGTCCTTTGATAAAAGATACCAGCCAGTCTGCAGCCCCAATAGCAGGACAGAGCAAAAGGAAGTAATATTGTGGGCACTTGTTGGCATACTTCATACAAGCAGTTGTGCTCTACTGTGATATATCAAAAAAACGTGTGTGAGAGAACATGGACTGATTCATTTGTAGTTACAGTACAGATTGTTAATTTAAACTACATGAAGGCGATTGCCTGATCCAATACCTGGGAGAGAGAGATGCAGTGTGTAAAGCCCGTGTCTCTGTATAATGCTCAGACAGCAGCTATCCAGTGTACAAAAGCTGCGCCTCCTCTTCGTCCTCGTCCGTGATAGGGGAACTCGGTTTCCCAGCAATGAGTTAGTTTCCGCCTATCACGGACATCCTCTCATCCTCGTCCATGGGATGAGGATGAGAGGGTGTCCGTGATAGGCAGAACACTGACTCACTTGCTGGGAGTGTTCCCCTATCACAGACGAAGAGGAGGCGCGGCTTTTATACACTGGATGGCTACCGTCTGAGCATTATACAGAGACGCAGGCATTACACACTGCATCGCTCTCTCCCAGGTATCGGATCAGGCATCAGGAGCATTTGCGCGAGTACAAGTACTTGCGAAAATGCTCGGTACCGATACTAGTATTGGTATCGGGACAACCCTAATTCCTATACCATTTATCTTTAAATTAATAAACAATTAACCACTTGCTCACTTGGGCTTTTTCTGACATTTGTTTTTTACAATTTAAAATCAGTATTTCATTTCTTGAGGCCCTGAAATGTCAGGACAGTACAAATAAATAATATTTTTGGAAAGTAGACATTCCAAGGTCTTTAGTAAGAGGCATAGTGAGTTTTTAGAAGTTGTAATTTTTTCCCACAATTTTTAGGAAAACGCGTTATATTTACATGCTTTGCCTCCTCTTATCAGGTCCCTCTTCGGCACTCCTGGCCCCTCCCTGCAGCTGAGTGTCCCCACAGCAAGCAGCTTGCTATGGGAGCACCCTGAGTAAAATTCATTTATATATATATATATATATATATATATATATATATATATATATATATATATATATATATATATATATATATATATATATATATATATATATATATATATATATATATATATATATATATATATATATATATATATATTATAAAATATTTTTTCTAGCAACATTTTTTAGATTTTTGCATGTAGGAGAGGAGTGCTGAAATTCCCACGGTATGGAAGTGGTTAAGTCAGTGTGTATGACAAAGGTCATTGTGGTTTAAAGACAGAAGGCTTTTTATCTTATAGCATTCTATGCATTAAGATAAAACGCCTTCTGTGTGCAACAGCCCCTTCGGCCCCCTAGTTCTTACCGAAGCCACCCATCTCGATCCAGCGATGCTGCTTGCTGTGGGGACATTAAACAGCAAGGAGGGACCAGGAGTGCCGAAGAGGGACCCAAGAAGAGGAGGATCTAGGCTGCGCAAAACCACTATGTATATTTTTTATTTCACACAGTATTTGTGCAGCAATTTTTCAAATGCGATCATTATTTTTTTGTGTGTGTGTATAATGTGACAGATGAGGTTACGCCAGTTAAATGGATACCTCACATGTCACACTTTAAAATTCTGCACACCTGTGGAATGGCGCAAAACCTTTGGTACTTAAAAATTTCCGTAGGCAACATTTTTTACAGGTTACCTCTTTAGAGTTACAGAGGAGGTCTTGAGCTAGAATTATTGCTCTCGCTCTAACATTCGTGGTGATAACTCTCACATGTGGCTTGGACGCAACCTATGTATGCGTTCGCATCTGCGTGCAAACATGCAGTTATGGGGGCGCTTTAAATTTTTGAGTATACATATCCATTTTTGAAGCTGATCCAACCCGCTGAGCTGTCGGCTGTGGCTTGTCTGTGTAGGTGGGTGCAGAGGACATGTCCGACAACGGAAGCCCCACAGTAAGTCTATGGGTGACGTCACTTCCCATTAATTTCATAGCCGTTGTCAGGCGTGTCCTCTGCACAGCTTCCATCGTTGGAGATCGAGTTGGATCGGCTTCAGAAATGATATGTATACCAATTTTTTTTTCTTTATAGGGCTAGATAGGTTAGTGTTGGATCATGGGTGTCTATAGATGCAGGGGTTTTAGCATGGACTTCCACTGTAAATGGAGTGTGTTCTTTTGGATTAGTGTCTAGTAAAATATGTTATTTTTCTAGATCAGCCGTTTAATTCAAGAAAGCCATTCTGTGTGTTTCTTTCAGGTCTCCCTCCTACCCCAGTACAGCTGTTATATCCAGTGTCTCGATTCAGCAATGTGAAGTCCCTGCAGCATTTGTGCCGTTTTCGTATTCGGCAACTGGTTCGGATAGACCACATACCAGAGCTCCCTCTACCCAAGTGAGTTAATATGTATAATCTGTAGTCACAGATGATCTCCAGATTATTTACCATTACAGCCATTTTAGTGTTAGTGTCATTAAAGATAAGATGGTAATAATCCAATTCAGTTATTGCTCCAGCATGAGAAGTTGTCTTATTAGTTAATGCTGGAAGTTCACACCACTAATATATAAATGTGAAAGCAGCAATGCCTGATATCGGATGTGATTTACACTGCAGTGCAAATTACATGTGATCTCTGTGTGATGCAGTTTCAGCCATACAGATAGTATGGCTGAATCGGTATCGCACAGGACCCTTTTTTTGGTCCGCAGTGTGATCCAATTCCTCTCTGAATTTGCAGTTCGAACTGCGATATGCAAACTGGTTTGAGGGTGTCATTAACTTTTAATTAACACTCCCAGCAGTTTGCATAGGGCAGTGTAAACTGATGCTGGGAGACATGCAATGCGGGAACCCACAGTTGATTAACAGGGTTCCCGCATCGCTGCAGTGTGATTCGAGCATTATAGCCAAAAATGCTGCCATTTTAACCTCTGATTGATCTGCAACTACCATGGTGCTGCACATATACTCAGTTATGACACCAGCCTTTTAATGGCTAGACAGTTTGGTTGAGAGCACAAGCAACTATGATAGTTGTCTTTCTTGGTATGTCTAGTATTTATTTGTTTTCTGTGTTTTTTTTTTTTTTTTTTTTTTAAGAGGTGTATGTATGTATGTATGTGTGTGTGTGTGTGTGTGTGTGTGTGTGTGTGTGTGTGTGTGTGTGTGTGTATTTCATATATATATATATATATATATATATATATATATATATATATATATATATATATATATATATATATATATATATATATATATATATATATATATATATATATATATATATATAAAATGTATACACACACTAAGGGGGAAAAAGTATTTGATCCTTCTACTGATTTTGTACGTTTGCCCGCTGATAAATAAATGATCAGGCTATAATTTTAATGGTAGGTTTATTTTAACAGTGAGAGACAGAATAACAAAAAAAATATCCAGAACAAAAGAATTTCAAAAAAGTTATAAAGTGATTTGCGTTTTAATGAGTAATAAGTATTTAATCCCCTATCGATCGGCATAATGTATGGCTCCCAGGTGTCTTCTATACAGGTAATGAGCTGAGATTAATAGCACTCTCCTAAAGGGAGTGCTCCTAATCTCAGTTTGTTACCTGTATAAAAGACACCCGTCCACAGAAGCAATCAATCACATTCCAATTTCTCCACCATGGCCAAGACCAAAAAGCTGTCCAAGGATGTCGGGGACAACATTGTTAGACCTACACAAGCCTGGAATGGGCTACAAGACCATCGCCAAGCAGCTCGGTTAGAGAGCGACAACAGTGCGATTATTCGCAAATGGAACAAACACAAACAAACTGTCGGTCTCCCTCGGGCTGGGGCTCCATGCAAGATCTCACCTTGTGGAGTTTTAATGATCAGGAGAACGTGGGGAATCAGCCCAGCACTACACGGGAGAATCTTGCCAATGATCTCAAGGCAGCTGGGACCATAGTTACCAAGAAAACAATTGATAAAAATACTACGCCTTGAAGGACTAAAATCCTACAGTGCCCTCAAGGTCCCCCTGCTCAAGAAAGCGCATGTACAGGCCCATCTGAAGTTTGCTAATGAACATCTGAATGATTCAGATGAGAACTGGTTGAAAGTGTTGTGGTCAGATCAGACCAAAATCAAGCTCTTTGGCATCAACACAACTTGCCGTGTTTGGAGGAGGAGGAATCTTGCCTATGACCCCAAGAACACTGTCCCCACCATCAAACATGGAGGTAGAAATATTATGCTTTAGGGGTGTTTTCTGCTAAGGGAACAGGGCTAGAGTTGAGCGGACACCTGGATGTTCGGGTTCGACGGGTTCGGCCGAACTTCGGAAAAAAAGTCCGGGTTCCGGACCTGAACTTGACCCTGAACCCGAACCCCATTGAAGTCAATGGGGATCAGAACTTTTGAGTACTAAAATGTCTCTAAAAAAGTAATGGGAAGGGCGAGAGGGCTGCAAATGGCAGCAACATGTTGGTAAGAGCATGGCAAGTACTCTGCAAACAAATGTGGATAGGGAAATAACTTAAAATAACATAAAATACATAAAAATAAAAAAATAATAATCTTGACCTAGGAGGACGAGGTCCATATGGAGTAGGAGGTTGAGGTGGCGGCGTAGGTGGAAGCGGCGGTGGAAGAGGACGAGGTAGCCAACATAGGTTTTTGTTTTTAATTTATTTATTTTTTAATTTAGGGTACACCCCAAAAGAGTGAGAAAGTTCAAAAATACAAGAATGGCTGGGTAAGGCCGGTATACGTGTCTATTCTGCACAAGGTACGGACAAGTCCTGTGGGATCCATGCCTGGTTCATTTTAATGAACGTGAGCTTGTCCACATTGGCTCTGGACAGGCGGCTGCGCTTGTCTGTGACAACGCCCCCTGCCGTGCTAAATACACGTTCAGATAATACACTGGCTGCAGGGCAGGCCAGCACCTCCAAGGCGTAAAGGGCAAGCTCAGGCCATGTGCCCAATTTGGAGACCCAGAAGTTTAAGGGGGCAGACCCGTCATTCAGTATGTGTAGGCGTGTGCACACATACTGCTCCACCATGTTGGTTAAATGCTGCCTCCTGCTAAGACGTTCCATATCAGCTGGTTGTGCTGTTTGTTGTGGCGTGCTGACAAAGCTTTTCCACATTTCGGCCATGCTAACCCTGCCTTCTGAGGTGCTGGCGGTGCCCCGGCTGCGTTGGCGACCTCTTCCTCCTCCACTGCCTTTGCCTTGTGCTTCCACTGTGCCCCCGCTGTCAGGTGGGAATTCCACCAGCAGCGCGTCTACCAGCGCGCGCTTGTACTCACGCATCTTACGATCACGCTCCAGTGAGGGAATTAAGGACGGTACATTGTCCTTGTAACGGGGATCCAGCAGCATGGCCACCCAGTAATCGGCACCGGTTAAAATATGGGCAACTCGGCGGTCGTTGCGGAGACATTGCAGCATGTAATCGCTCGTGTGTGCCAGGTTGCCCAGAGGCAACAAAAAGCTGTCCTCTGTGGGAGGTGTATCGTCTGTGTCCTCTATATCCCCCCCCCAGCCATGCACCAGTGATGGCCATGAGCTGGTCTGGGTGCCACCCTGCTCTGAACATGGTTCCTCCACCTCGTCATCCTCCAGAACTGTGCCCTTGCTGGACAATTGTGGACCTGGCGTTTGTTGGTGCAGGAACCCACCCTCGGAGCCACTTGTGAATGACTGCCCTGAAAGCCTTGGAAATTATCCCGATTCCTCCTCCTCATTTGCCACATCCTCTTCCATCATCGGCCGAAGCGTTTTTTCAAGGAGGCATAGAACTGGGATAGTCACGCTGAGAGCGGCATCATCGGCACTGGCCATGTTGGTGGAGTACTCGAAACAGCGCAACAAGGCACACAGGTCTCGCATAGAGGCCCAGTTATTGGTGGTGAAGTGGTTCTGTTCCGCAGAGCGACTCACGCGTGCGTGCTGCAGCTGAAACTCCACGATCGCCTGCTGCTGCTCACACAGTCTGGCCAGCATGTGCAAGGTGGAGTTCCACCTTGTGGGCACGTCACATATGAGGCGGTGAGCGGGAAGGCCGAAGTTACGCTGCAGTGCTGACAGGCGAGCAGCAGCAGGGTGAGAACGCCGAAAGTGCGCACAGACGGCCCGCACTTTCTGCAGCAGCTGTGGCATATCGGGGTAATTTTTAAGGAACCTCTGCACCACCAAATTCAGCACATGCACCAGGCAAGGGATGTGCGTCAAACCGGCTAGGCCCAGAGCTGCTACGAGATTTCGCCCATTATCGCACACCACCAGGCCCGGCTTGAGGCTCACTGCCGCCAACCACTCATCGGTCTGTTGTTCCATGTCCCTTCACAACTACTGCGCGGTGTGGGGTTTTTCCCCCAAACAGGAAAGTTTTAAAACTGCCTGCTGGCGTTTACCCATGGCTGTGCTGAAGTTGGTGGTTAATGTGTTACGCTGACCGGATGAGGAGGCGGTAGAGGATGAGGAAGCGGAGTAGGAGGAGTTGGCAACAGGAGGCAAATTGAAGCACCCTGCAATCCTCGGTGGTGGAAGGACATGCGCCAAACTGCTATCTGCCTCAGGCCTAGCTGCCACTGCATTTACCCTGTGTGCTGTTAGGGAGATATAACGTCCCTGACCGTGCTTACTGGTCCACGTATCCGTAGTTAGGTGGACCTTGCCACAGATGGCGTTGCGCAGTGCACACTTGATTTTGTCCCCCACTTGGTTGTGCAGGGAAGGGATGGCTCGCCTGGAAAAATAGTGGCAGCTGGGCACGACGTACTGTGGGACAGCCAATGCCATCAGGCTTTTAAAACTCTGTGTCTCCACCATACGGAATGACAGCATTTCAAAGGCCAGGAATTTTGAAATGCTGGCATTCAGGGCCAGGGATCGCGGGTGGGTAGGGGGGTACTTCCTCTTCAGCTCCAGTGTTTGGGAGATAGAGAGCTGAACACTTCCATGGGACATTGTGGAGATGGTTGGTGACCCAGGTGGTAGTGTTGCTGGCAGATCCTCGGTTTGCGGGGTGGCAGGTGCCACTGTCACTACAGAGGTGGATGAAGAGGCCGAGACTGAAGCAGAAGAGGAAGCAGGAGGAGCCAGAGACCTTTGTTGGTTTTTGAGGTGTCTACTCCACTGCAGCTCATGCTTTGCTCTTAGATTCCTGGTCATGCAGGTTGTGCTCAGGTTGAGAACGTTTATGCCTCTCTTCAGGCTCTGATTGCACAGCGTGCAAACCACTCGTGTCTTGTCATAAGCACATTGTGTGAAGAACTGCCACGCTAGGGAACTCCTTGGACCTGGCTTTGGTGTGGTCGGTCCCTTGCTGCGTTGGGCAGTAGCAGGCGTACTGTCTAGGGGACAGACGCTCTGCTTTGGCACCCTGCTCCCTCTTCTGCTGTGCTGGTGGCTCTGTGCGACAACCGCCTCTTCCTCCGAACTACACAGGTCACCTGCATGATGTTGATTCCATGTGGGGTCGAGGACCTCATCGTCCTCCACATCATCTTCCACCCAGTCTTCACCACTGCCCTCCTTGTCGGTCTGCACAATTGCGAAAGCAGCAGCAGTTGGCAACTGTGTTTCTTCATCATTCGAGATGTGCTGCGATGGTCTTCCCATGTACTTATGTTGAAACATAAGTGGTTGGGCATCGGTGCACTCAATCTCTTCCACTTCTGGGGCAGGGCTAGGTGGATGGCCCTGGGAAACCCTGCTAACAGAGTAATCAAAAAGCAGAAGAGACTGCTGCATGATTTGGGGCTCAGACTGCTTGGCTGATTTGCAAGGGGAAAGACTGATGGACATCGGCTGCAGGTGCCAACTCTGACCTTTCAATACAAGACTGGTTGGGAGACAATGTGAAGGAACTGGAGGCACTGTCAGCAACCCAATCTACTACCGCCTGTTCTGCTCCTGGCCTCAACGTTAGTAGAGCCGGATTAGGCCCGACCAAATACCGCTGCAGGCTCTGTCGCCTACTCGCACCTGAGGAAGGTGTTTCACTTGTGCGTGTAGCTGGCACAGATCGACCACGTCCTCTCCCTGCAACAGGAGCTCCACCAGCAGCACCACGACCGGGGCCACGTCCCTTATTTGACATTCTCCTCCTATTTCTCAAATGTAGGATCTTGCCCTAAATGGGTGTTTTTTTGAATAGCACAATAGAAGAACAGTATCTAAAGTGTGTATCTCACACGTACAGATATGGAGCAAACACTGCAAAATATTTTTTTTTGCCCTAAATGGGTGTTTTTTGAATAGCACAATAGAAGAACCGTATCTAAAGGGTGTGTCTCACAGTAACATATGCAGTGCTGGTGTAATTTGATTTCTGAAGCAGGACCGACTCCTATCTAATTCTCTCCCTAAAAACAACAGCAGCAACCTTTCCCTAAAGTATCGAAAGCAGAGTGACTTGCTGTGCTATGTAGATCGCTGAGTAATTTGATTTCTGAAGCAGGACTGAGTCTGACTCCTATCTAATTCTCTCCCTCAGAGCAGCAGCAGCGCCAGCCTTTCTCTACCCTATCTAAAGCAGAGTGACGTGCTGTGCTATGTGCCTCTAGCTCAGGGTTTCTCAACTCCAGTCCTCAAGTGGCCCCAACAGGTCATGTTTTCAGGATTCCCATCAGATGAAAAGGCTGTGGTAATTACCAAGGCAGGGAAACTGATCAGATCACCTGTGCAAAATAATGGAAATCCTGAATACATGACCTGTTGGTGCGCCTCGAGGACTGGAGTTGAGAAACACTGCTCTAGCTTATATAGAGTCTGGGTCACAAGCTGCACTGGTCAATCACAGCCATGCCATTAGTAGGCATGGCTGTGACGGCTTCTAGGTCACACAAGTTAAACGAATGTTGATTGGCTGCCCTGCAGCGCGCCATTACATTGCCGAACACTGAACTCGAACTTACAGTAAATTGTTCGTGTCCGGGTACCAAAAGTCCGGTACGAAGCCAAACTTTACAGTTCGGGTTCGCTCAACCCTAAACAGGGCAACTACACCACATCAAATGGATGATGGACGGGGCCATGTACTGTCAAATTTTCGGGTGGGAACTTCTTTTCCTCAACCGGTGCATTAAGAATGGGTCGTGAATAGGTATTCCAGCATGGCAATGACCCAAAACACACGGCCAAGGCAACAAATTAGCTTAAAGGGGTTGTAAAGGTAAACAAAAAAATCCCTAAATGGCTTCCTTTATCTTAGTGCAGTCCTCCTTCACTTACCTCATCCTTCGATTTTCCTTTTAAATGTCCTTAATTCTTCTGAGAAATCCTCACTTCCTGTTCTTCTGTCTGTAACTCCACACAGTAATGCAAGACTTTCTCCCTGGTGTGGAGGGGGCGAGCAGGAGAGTCAAGACGCCCACTAACACACAGTTCCTT